>NC_090921.1:1134496126-1135096126 GCF_040938575.1 Ambystoma mexicanum | reverse complement strand
ACCTGAGCTTTGCACCTGCATTCTATGGGAGATCCCACCTGTGCTCCTTATCTGCATTCTATGTGAGAGCCCCCCTTTGCTGAGTGTTTTCCGTTCTCTTTCAGGATGGGTATAGAAAGCTTGCAGTGCTGGGATGGGAAAAAGATGAGAGAAGGAGGAGTTGCATGACCTTGTTGCGGGATAACACCAACATGCAGTTGTGGTGGCACCATTGGCAGTGCTGCATGCGGGTGGAACTCATGAGACTGGGCGATGAGGCGTGTAGGTACCAATGGTTTGAATTGCCATGTCCTACTCAGACGGAGTGACGTGCGTTCCACTGTATGTGTGGCTATTGTGTAGACGGAATGTGCTGTAGTACCATAAGTCCCTCCTGTAACTCTCTGTGCAGGGGGGAAGCTATGAGGGTGCCATGGGGGACTCTCCACACTTGAGAGTGACTGTACCCTTTGCTAGAGCGTTTGAACTATGAATGATGGCAGCACTCTGTGGGATAGCCCATACACTTTAATGTGAGGCTGCCCTGTGTGGGAGAATATATAAAGTTTGAGGGGCAGCATCAGTTTGTGGTAGGGCCTAGGAATGTTTGATAAGTGGTCCCTTTGATTGTGGCAATAGTAGGACTCAAGAACAGTACTGGTGCAAAACACAATGGTATATGTAAGTCAGCAACTGCTCAGTGTCTCTCAGTCTCTACTACAACTATTGGTTTCCTAACCATACTCCACTCCACTTTCCTGTGACCTACATATGCCAGGTAACACATCGTAGTCATCAACTGCATTGCTCTGTTGGCTCTGGGAAGATGTCCTTTCATAGTCTTCAACGTTGAAGCAACTGTTCATGTTTTATAAATATCAATTGGGCAACATGTGGCACTGAGAGGCATCTCCTGCAGTTATAGACAATAGCCACTACACACTGGTGTATGGACAGCCCAGTGATTCAATAACAACTCTCACAAGTTCTGCTGGCCATACTGAAAGCTTGCTTTACCAGTACTATACTGGATAACCATCCATTCCTGTAGGTGAAATGTCCAGTAGACTGGCAATGGTATCAACCATAAGTGTAGCTGGTTCTTCATGTCTTCTTGTTGGTGGCCATCAACATTCAGGAAGACATAGTCACTGAGCAGAGTATCCTACAGCATCGTCTCCCTATAGGCTGCACCTGCAGTGGTCACAAAGCTTTGCTCAGGGGCCAGTGATGTACGGGCCATTGATTAATGTCGTTCTTGGTCCACGAGGCAAAATGTTTGCTAATTGATGTTCTTCCTGCTGCTTGTGTTTGTTCTTCAATTGAAGTTGAAACTGATTTAGCAAAGCATGTTTGCACAGTGTCTCCTACTTGTGATGTTTGCTGCAAATCCTTCTCTTCCGACACTGACACGTGTGGATGAACAGTGGTTATTTTGACCTTGGAACATGTGTCACTGTATTAATGCTCTGATCACTGGTCCACATTTCCATGGTGAAATGCATTTTTTGGTCCATGGACTGCTGTAGGATCCGTCCAACTGTGACCTGATCAACTGAATCCAGCAGTTAATGGTTTTCCACAAATAAGTAGGCGAAGATATCAATTGCCAACAATAAGCCAGAGTAGCACTGAGTACCTCCTGTCTTTCATGTGAATTGTGATATTTTTGCCAACGCTCAAATGCTTCCATATCATTGGCCTAATGCAAAGGGGGATCACTGCTCTACTTCACTCTGGTACCCGGGCAGTGTCTATTGCCCAAAGCAATGACACAGGTGAGAAAGGGGTTACCGTTCAGACTGGTGGTGATATGCCGCATGTATTTTGGTTTGGAGAGGGATGCACGCCAGATCTTCCAATGTCCTGCACATGGTACTGCAACTTATAGCACTGCTTAAAAAAGTCTGTATAGAGGGTGGGGGGTCATATTCATAGTGCAGCCTCCGTATTTGTGCTGTCACTCTGCTCTTCCTCTGTATCACTGCCTCTCAGCAGCAATACACATTCCTTTTAGGACTCTGATTGATCATGTTTGTCTTGATGATGATCCACGTCATTATCATCATTGTTTTCTGGCTTATCAGTGGAAGGGGCAGTGGAGAAAGGGACATCCAATCTCCCCATGCTGTTTAACTGTACTGTGTTTTGTTCGTTCTTCCCCAATTTTCAGTAGCTAATTTCTTCAAAACTCTTCCTTCTGCAGCTAAGAAAGTGTCAAGAAACTGAAAGTGGAACCTTCTCTATCAATTTATGTACATTTCCATCCTTAAGGAGCACCGGCGGTGCATGTGCTTGCACTGGTTCGTACGCCTGAGCAACCTGTGATGGGAAGAGTGGGACGTGTGTTGGATGATACCGTAAAGGACCATGTGCGATTATGGCATCCCCAGTGCACACAGCAACTGACACTGTTGATGAATAGGCTGCACAGAGCATATCTCCCGGGGCTCTAGCTTGTTTGCATACTGACTTTGTACCCACGGTGTTGTTCACGCACTGAATGGTATCTTTCGCTTCATTCTCAGAATCATTGCTAATTCCACCCACAAAATTCAGCTGAACATGATTCTCACATAAGCTGCCCTAAGGAATTCCCTGCTCCTCCTCTCAAGTGTCACCCAGTGGCATGTGTCTTATTCACTCACTTGAAAAGATTTCACTGATTAGTATCTCCCAGCTCCCAGAATCTCTGCTTCTTCCTATTACAAACATCATGCAAATTCCTGAGTCTAATCATGAGACAGACATTGACTGGTATCACTGACCACCCTGCATCTCTTCTACTTGTTCCTACAAATGTATTGCAAACAGGGGAATCCCTTGATCCTCATGCACTTTATCCCAAATGTCAACAAAAATCGCACATCTTGTCTCACTTCATAAGATAGACACTGACTAGTGACCGGTATTCGTTGCCTACCTGAATCATCGGTACTTCCTTCAACAATTATCATGTGAGCATGAGCTTCAAACAAGCTGTCCCCAAGAATGTTCAACTCCTCCTGCTCCCCCTCACCGAATGACATGTGTCTCATCCACTCAATGTATGAGATGAACACTGACTGCTATCTGCTGCCTCCCTGAATCTCTGCTACTTTCTCAAACAAAAATCACACAAGCCTGAGTCTTGCCCAATCTGCATCAGTGTTTCTCTGTTCCTCTGGCTCCTTCTCCCTAGTGTCACCTGAGTGCACATGTCTTGTACACTCACTTCACAAGACATACACTGACTTGTGACTGGTATCTGCCACCAACGTGAATCTCAGCCATTTCTCATAAACCACACTAGCATGAGTATCACACAAATTGTCCTCTGGGATTCTCTATTTCTCCTCCCATTGGACATCCAACGGCATGTGTCTCCTTTACCCACTGTATGAGATGGACAATGACTCCCATGGGGACTTCCCTGGATCTCTTCTATTTCCTCCAAAGAATAAAAGCAGGTGTGACTCTCACACATGCTGCTCTCAGGGATTCTCTGCTCCTCCTCCCAATTGAAACATGTCTTCTCCACACACTTCAATAGATGGACACTGGTTAGTTTCTGGTATCTGCTACCTCCCTGAATTGCTGCTACTACCTCCCACTCAAATCATGAACGCTTGAGTATTGCACAAGCTACTTCAGGGATTCTCGTCTCTTCATGCTTCATTTAACAAGTGTGAAGCATAGGCTGGACAAAGATTTGTTTTCCTTATGCCACTTACTTTCACTTAAACACAGAATGGCTGGTATCTCCACCTCACTTCAACAATTGCTAGAATTTCCGCCCAATTGATATAGGTAGCACACAAAATCTGATAGTCCTATTGCTGTGTACCTCATAGTCACCTTCACTGCTCTCCCGCTCATTGACTCTCTCTCCCCAAACTCACCAGATTGCATTGATCACCCACTTCATATCACTGAATGCAACACACTGCCCTGTGTGAGTAACATCTACCCTACATTTAAATATCTAACTAAGTCATCAGTCACTCACTGCATACCACTACCGTTCTTCTTGCTCAACAACATTATCTCCATTCCAATTCATTAACACATCCCTACATTTCTTTAGCCTTCCTCCAACAACAAACTCCTGACTCTCTGAATGCTGTCTGACTAAAAATGAACTCCAAGCCGTGTGACCATGGGTGGAATTAGTCCCCCCTGTCGTATTTAGTTGGGATATGACAGCCAGGAGTACATAATGTCATCTCAGAAGCTGGAGGGCCAAACCTTCACCCTGCAATGGCCAGCCTTATTAACTAACGAAAGTTCCATGGATCCACCCTGTCCTTTTGTTTAGACAGCAGCTGGTGGCAGCATTCACACATTAATCAGAGTTTAATTCAAGCAGGCCCAAATGGGGCCTGGCTGCAAAAACTATCAAAGGAGACAAGACACCCCCAACTCCCTTTAATATGCACTGTGTCAACCTGATGCCAGGTCCCTCCTTCAGTATCGATTGACAGGGAAATGTCATATCTGGGACTGCATTTTTACAGTAATCATCTTCTTAAATACTTTGAAGTTTTAACCTTCTCTGATCACCCAGAATTTAGCTAATTTGGGGGTTACAGAAGTAAAGTTTGTATGACAGAAGTCACCACCAAGAAACCATGCAAACAGCACACACTCCAATTCACTTCACTTACGTGCATAATATAACAAAACATAACAGTACAGATAGGCACTGCCAAAATCAACGCAACAATTTATTTATTTAGATTTGCTGAAATGCTGTAAAGAGTGCAGGGATGTCAACTTAAAAAAAATACAGTTCTCACATAACACACTTGACAACATCAAATGAAGTTTACAAATGCTTCCTGTTTGTTGCTCCTGATATCATTACAGAAAGAGATGTACAAAATAAATAAACAGAACATTTAGCAATAACAAATAGCACAAATATAGTGATCCAGGTGTGCAATAGCACCTGGAGCATTCCAAGTGCCGAATAGGATTACCAATTAAATGATCACAGTCTCAAATAACAAGACACACTGAAGGAATATGGGAATATGGCAAAATACTACTTTATTATCCATTCAATAAAGTAGGGAAACCTGGTGATCAAACAGATTATAGCTCACACACTCTCATTGCATTTCCATTACGCAAAAGACTCCATATCTCGATGTACGTCAGCTCTGATGTCATCCTACGTGGCAAACAGTCAAAACCTATTGAGGGAGAGATTGGTTAAGGGAACATATATACCTACACTATACATAAATGTTAGTAACATCACCTTATCTGGTAGGCATTACGTTGGGTGCTATTACTCCTCTTGGCCTCTGGAGACTTGGTTGCTCCATCTTGCATGCACTTGATTGTTTAATACTTGGCACTCACACATGTTCACTCCTTTACTTAATCTGAATGAAATAGGTCTTAAGTACATGGCTTATTCTCTTCGACTCCTTTGATTGCAATTGCTTCTTGCTGTGGCATCCTTGATCCTGAGCCAAGCAAATACACTTTGTTCTTGCACAGATATGTATTCCAGCACCTGCCAGCTTTGCATCCTTGGTCATGCACCTTGACACTTCTTGCTTACTATTATACGATGCTGACATCCATGTTTTCAACATGGCTGCCTTACTCACATTATATTTTCTACATTAGTAAGCTTCTACATTGTCTCATTTACCTTGCTTTTCTGGTTATGTACATCGATTATATCTCTTGTAACTTATTGTCTTTGTGTATATGGTTTTCTTCATATTTGCATATATGTTTACTTTGTTGCTTCAGTTACATCTTCATTCTTTGGGCTTCCATACATCAGATTCAATGCGTCCATGTTTCTTCTCTCTCCATGACATCACTTCTCTTCTGTCTGACTTTACTTATAGTTCTTCTATGTCCAGTGGTGTCTGCAGACTCATGTCTACCACCTCAGTTCTGGGATAAATTTGAACTGGTTGACAGAGTGCATAACGTCTCTCATATCTTCGATCTGGTTTTAGGATGATAACAAGAGTGTGCACAGTGTTCTCTTGCTGTTCTTACAGTGTGACAGAGGTGAGAGGGTTTGCCCTAAAGATGATATGTTCCTGTGCCTCTCTACATTCCCCCTTCCGGTCCGGTCCTCGACCACCTCCTCAATTTTCATCACCTTGTCTTCACATATCTTTGCCCCATCCCCTCAGGTCTCCTGAATTCTTTGTGTTCATTCACACTTCAGGTCAGATTGCAACATTCCCCAGTCAGTTGACAGGCATCCAACAACCCACATAGTTCTTATGATCCTCAGGATCTTAGAACTTTGTTCCTGAGGGTGCCAAGGTGCTTCCTTTCAGGTGCTCACGGGTGGTGTTTTCGGTATGTGTATGCTCGTCAGTCACAGCATTCACATCGATCATTATCTTTGTCCCAATAGCTTTCTTTGCTCTCTTCTTGCATTGTCCTATGATTATTATTATAAGACGGAATCCTAGCAACACCAGCACCAGTATAGATCCCAATAATGTGAAGGCATTTGGAACCAGATTGAAACCCACGAGAAGAGTGATGAAAACCAATCTTTATCTTCAGTCTCAACTACTTCTTCCATCATTTTCGTTTGCAGAGTCGACAGCATAGTTATCGCTTCTGTCAGGGTTCCATTTTCCCCATCATGGGCATGTATGTATATATGTATGTACAAAGGGAAGGCCCAATCTTGGTATACACACCTACCTCCATTGCTGTAATTAAGCCCAGGACATAACTGTTCTGGAGCATCATGAGTTTAATGATACTCAATAATTCCCTAATCTCATAAAATTCTTTTATTATTGTGTTAATTGTTTGTAGCAGCTCCCATCTGATGATTTGTGACCACTTGGAATTCACTGCAGTTTGAATTCCTGGCATGAATATAGCTGAAAATATCACTGCCATCCTACTGAAAAATGTGTGCTCAACTGGGATGTTATGATAAGCTTCTATCGATTTGGCCAAAAAATAGTTCTCCCTCTTCTGTCGAATGAGGGTGAGCAACCTCCTTTTCCTTTGATGTACATCCATTTTCGGAATGTCAGTGATGTGGAGATCTCTTTGGGAGATCACCCACACAGGAACATTTATTACCACTATTCAACATACTCCTCCACAACTTTTAGTTAGCTTCATATAAGCTTTGGCTCCACAGGGCCAATATTAGTCCATTAGCACATCAGTTCCTACATTCATTCCTTGCACATGAATTGTTTGCTTGCATTCTTTATTTCCTCCAATTTTGGTCAGAACACTGTTTCTGAAACACAATGTTGCATTCTTAATTGGCAGTATGGACACAGGCCTTGCTTCATGTTCAACCCATGTTAATGATTTAAAATACTTGGCCCATTCCTTAAGTCATTCATCATTCACTGTTTGCACTATCTTTACTGGTACTGTCATCAATAAGTGCACTGCATCCTAACATTCCTTCTTCCAAATCCTGTACTGGTGGCTACTCCTCCATATACCAATAGCTGATGTCTCGCCCACCATCCTGGCAATCCTGATGTTTCCCATGAGGCTGCACAATTCAGTCTCTTTTGTTCAACAATCCTCATCTGTTCTCCAGTCAGACCACTGAATGAGTGCAGGAGCTTCTACTTTTCCAACCTGGGTCTTCTTTCATCTCCTGTGTTTTTATGGAAGGATATTCAAATGATAGCGTTCTTTTTCACATACATCGTAGGGTAGCCCATCTTCCTTTGAATCGTCCTCTTGTAATGAATGCTGCTAGATGACTGAGACACTTCACATCATGTCTAGGTATTTCTTTTGCATTAAATGTTCTGGCTGTGCTCATGGCATAAGTGATGAGAGAACATCGATAGCAATTCTCATTTGATGTTCTCATCCTCAATTCCTCCATGTGGTGATACCACTTGTTATTCTTTAAATGAGATGACTTATCCAGTTATGTATTTATAACCTGATGATCTTCTCCAGCATCTATCTTAAGTCAAATAATTTGCTTGGAAATATCATGGAAAATATCACTTGTGCTTTTGTTAGGGATAAAAATAGAGGTCTTATTGTTGGACACTTCATCTATTGTAAAACATTACTTGACGTAATGCAATAATAATGAGGAAGAAAAGACAACACATTGTACAAAATGTAGCTACAAGGAATATTGCAAAATAATTCATTCACCATACTTCATTTTGTGTATTAATATGTATTCTCATTAGCAAGGTTTCGCTTATGAACTGGAACATCCCCATTCTCTTTTATCAAGATTTAGTTCTTGTTATTCTTTATAACAACCACACGCTTTTATAACAGCAATTGTATTATTTTTGCAATGATGATCCTGTAAACAATAGGTGTTGTTTTAGGATTTACCAAAAAGGTGATATCAACATTTTGTTTCACTAGAGCTGGGTAAGATTGAAGTATACAAGTGAAAACAGCATACACGAATGTGTGTAACATTATAGGCAACATAAAGTGTTGTTTGCTGTTCTTCGTTTACTATTTTTCTTAAAACATTGTCTCTTTAACCTATCAGGAACAATTCTGTGATTACTACAAAGTTCGTTTTTTGTCATGATGCCTACCCCCGGGCATCCGGATCAAGCAACATCAGCCCCGGGAGCAGGCAACCAGGTATTTAATAAAACCCCAGCAGCCCCGGCTGGGGGCTGTCTGGGTTCAGTACTGGCACCTTAGGCTCCAGGCTCATAATAGAAATCAGTCCTGGCGCCATAGGCGCCAGGCTCATAGACTTTACTTACCTCATGCAGACCATGCTGCAAATGAATGCAAGCCAACGTGAGGCCTGGATGGGACTATTTTTCTACAGGGACTATTTTTTACTCGGGTGTGGTTCTAGGGACTTCTTACCTGGAACTACTTTGGAGGCTATTTAAACCAGGCCCGAACAGCAGCACATGCTTCATGTTATTCTGCATCCAGCAGCGTAACGCTCACCGTGCCTGCAGTCAGCTTCCAGTCTTCAGCCACGCCTGTCTCGAATCCAGAGCTCCTAGCAATAGAAGAAAGAAGAGGGAAAGGTTAGAAAACAGATATTATTTCAATCCTTACCTGAATTCCTGATCCATCACGTCTTCGAATTTGAAAAGGACATTATTCTACACGCGTCGCATCGCCAGCTGCAGCGCCGCGCCATACTCACCAGTCCTCACAGCATTTTTCGATCCGGCGCAGCCTCCATCATTTTCTCCGCCGAATTCCACCATCTAGGGGACAAAAGAAACATAAGGTGAGCCGAGAGAGCCAACAAATACAATCTCTCCACCATAGACTTACCTGATTAACAACCGGAGGCATTATTCTGTAACAAACTGCAACTTCTTACGCTGCACCTGTAAGGAGAGAGAAACCAGCAATTTAAACACACGCATCTTTTGCCGGACAGTGTTGGGTAATACAGACTCTTACCTCAACACCATCAGCTGCCACAAGACAATCTTCCCTTGGACCCAGCTGCAACACAAGAAAGGAATGTACAAGAGTGAACATCGGACATATTGAACTCTTTGAACTTTATACTTACGGGTTCTCGTCTGGAACCTCAGAGTCAATATTCATCCGGAACTCTTCCAACGCCCTCAAACCAGTGAAGTAACTGGTATCTATGCGCCCCTGCATTCCACGCAGGATGGAGAGCTCATCATTTACAAAGATAAGGTGATCTTATAGAAAGCGAATATCGGTGGTGAGTAGTGGGGAGAACAGTGGGGGTGCCATTACTAAAATCCACGGGTGGCTGAATCCCTTTCTGCACTTGCAGGAGAATATTTCTACGGGTCAAGCAGTTGAGATTAGGCGGTCCAGTCCAGTCTGTCATCTCTGCACTGCGCTTCACGTTGGAGGAGGTCGCAGCTGTCCGGGTCCGATCGACGCCCCTGTGGGAGCCAGGTGAGCGTAACAGAATACGAAGCCTATCTACAAATTCCCACCCAGGCGTTATGGAAACATCCGAAAGAGACCAACTAGCCCAATTATTAGGGGAACTTAGGGTGGAAGTGCACTCTGCGCGCCAAGAGACTAACGCCCTCAGGAGAGAACTGATTGGTTCAAAGGAACGCACACATGATCTTGCTAGACAACTGCTGCAAAATCAAGCTGGGCAAACACCCCTACCTGGACTCGGGGGAAACTCAGCTCCTGTTTCATCGAGCAATCATGTACAAGTAATCCTACCAAGGGCTATTCCTTTAGCTCCACCCGAACGCTTTGTTGGGGACCCAAAAAGGTTCGCAGTTTTTATGAATCAATGCCGCTTGCACTTTTTATGCAGACCTGGAGTTTTTCCAAATGACCAAGCCAAAGTAGCCTTAGTACTATCATATCTTAGTGGCAGCGCAGCTGACTGGTCAATTCCACTAGTCAACCAGGATGATCCTCTTCTTCGGGATTTTCAGGGTTTTCAAAGAAGCATGGAAAGACTATTCTCCAGACATTCACAGGGACAGGCCCTTGATAACAAACTTTTATCCCTTCGACAGGGTAATCAGGATCTGCTAACCTATATTGCAACCTTCAATAGGTTGGTGGTGGAAACCAGATGGCCTGAGGAGAAACGAATTACATTATTTCATCGTGGACTTCGGGGAGAACTCAAAGATGTTTTGGCTCAAGTTGTGAACCCACCTCAGGATTGCGCAGAATATATAGACTTAGTGGTCCAGTTAGACCACCGACTTCAGAATAGAAAGGCTGAGTGAGCTAAATTCGAGAGTCGGGTATGGGTTAAACCCAATGTCACCCAAAAAGGAACAGATGCATCAGAACCTATGCATATCGGGGGGGGGGTTAAAGGACCCTTAACTCAAAAGGAAAGAGAAAAGAGACGGCAGATGCAATTGTGTCTGTACTGTGGAACCGCAGGACATTTTCTACGGGATTGCCCTATAGAACCACCCAAGAAAGTAGTAGGAGTTGCTAACAAAAGTCAAATAGAGCCTGATTCGGGAAACGACCACACCAGACAAGTGTAGAGGTCCGCTTGCCGAGCTTAAAGAAGGACACTCAGACCTCCCACCTAATTATACCAATGGTCCTAATTGATCCAAGGCAGCCATCACGTATGCACGCAGTAAGGGCATACATTGATAGCGGGGCCGTAGGAAACTACATGGACCACGAATTGGCCTCAAGGATGAATCTACCCCGTTGCAAAAAGACCGCTTCGGATGTCATCACCACAGTCGATGGAACTGAAATTGCCTCTGGGCCTGTAACTCATTCCACTACTGAGCTGACACTGTTGGGTCAAGATGAGCATCGAGAAACTATTGTGTTTGATTTAATCAAGGCCCCGCAATTCCAAATAATTCTGGGAATGCCATGGTTGGAAACACATAATCCTTGTATTGATTGGCGAGAGAAGAGAGTGACCTTCCCAGATTGTGCACACACCTGTTACCTGGAAAAAACCTTGAACAAAAGCCTGGCCACCGTACTAATCCAGTTGTGCAGTTACCTCAGGAATATCAAGAATTTCAGGATGTTTTTCAAAAAGAACAGGCAAATACCTTACCACCTCACAGATCATACGATTGTCAAATTGACCTAGTAACCGGTGCACAACCTCCATGCAGTAGAATCTACGCCCTTACGGAACCCGAAAATCTTCACCAATGACAATATCTGGACCAATACCTTGCTAATGGCTTCATTCGTCCATCCAAATCTCTTGCATCCTCAGCTCTATTCTTCGTGCCTAAAAAGGAAGGTGACCTTAGAACATGTATAGACTACCGCGCATTTAATCAGATTACAGTAAAAAACCAATACCCATTGCCTCTGATCCCCAAATTACTAGACCAAGTAAAGGATGCTTGCATCTACACTAAGTTAGAACTCCGAGGGGCATATAATCTGGTACGTGTAAAGAAAGGCGATGAATGGAAGACTGCCTTTCGCACCAAGTACGGGTTATTCGAATACCAGGTGATGCCCTTCGGGTTGTGCAATGCACCAGCAGCGTTCCAGTATTTTATGAACGATGTCCTTCGTGAACTCATTGACGTCTGTGTTGTCGTATACATAGACAATATTCTAGTGTACTCTTCCTCAGAATCAGACCATGTGAAGCACGTTCGTGCAGTCCTAGAGAAACTACGCCAGCACGAATTATACGAAAAATTGGAGAAATGTGTTCTTCATTCTACAGAAGTTGAATTCCTGGGATTTATCCTGACTCCAAAAGGAGTTCGAATGGACTCTCGAAAGGTGGATGCAATCCTCAAGTGGCCATCACCCAGTTCTGTTAAAGGGGTACACAGCATGCTTGGATATGCTAATTTCTATCGCAGATTTATTCCTGAATTCTCACATATTGTACACCCCATCACAGCACTTTTGTAAAAAAAAACAATGTTTTTTGTGGACTGAAGAGACTGAAAGAGCCTTCCAAGAGCTAAAATCGAAATTCACGTCTGCACCTGTCTTAAAGCATCCACTCCCTGAGCTTCCATACATAGTTCAAACCGATGCATCCAGTTTAGCCATGGGAGCTGTCCTGTCCCAGAAGGATCCCGAAACAGGTCAACTTCATCCAGTAGCATTCTGGTCAAGAAAGTTCTCAGCACCTGAATGCGGTTACTGATAAGGAGCTATTAGCCATCAAGTCCGCCTTCAAGGCTTGGCAGCATTATCTTCTCAGTGCCAGGCATACCATCACTGTAATCACAGATCACAGGAATCTGCAGTATTTGAAAACAGCCAAGGCCCAATCATCGCGTCAACTTCGGTGGGCATTTTTCTTTGCCAAATTCGATTTCGTGATCACTTATCGACCAGGTTGTAAAAACGGCAAGGCAGATGCCCTATCCCGAATAGGGATGGGAGAAGTATATTCGAACCCGGAACCGGTGCCTATAATTTCAGAACAAAGAATCCTTGGCATAACTACTCTGCAGACTCTAGAAGACATTAATTTAAAAATCCAACAACTTTTCGATCCAGCAGCCCTGCAGGACTGGGTAAAGAAAGGCCAAGATTATTCAGTCATCAATGACCTGCCTTACTATCAAGGATGTCTATTTCGACCACACAAGGAACTACAAGAACTAGTCATCTCCAATTATCATGACGCCCTTATGGAAGGACACCCAGGTATCGCAAAAACTGAAGCTAAAATTAAAAGACACTTCTGGTGGCCCACCTGGCAAAAGGACGTAAAGTCATTTGTGATGTCTTGTGGTATCTGCGCCCAAAACAAAAGTCAGAAGAAAAAACCAGCTGGCCTTTTGCAACCTTTGGATATTCGACCTACACCATGGCACACCTTTTCTTTAGACTTCATTACAGATCTACCTCTGTGTAATGGATTTAACACCATTCTAGTTATTGTGGATCTTTTTTTCAAAATGGCCCACTTTATTCCTTTAAAAGGATTACCTTCCGCTTCGATTTTGGCCAAGGAATTTCTCGAAAACATTGTTCGAATCCATGGATTTCCTTCCGTATTGGTCTCTGACCGAGGTAGTCAATTCATTTTGCAATTTTGGAAGAAATGCTGTCAATTGGCGCAAATCGATGTAAGGCTATCAACCAGTCACCACCCCCAAACTAATGGTCAGACGGAGAGGACCAACCAGACTCCTGAACAATACCTACGTTGTATGCTACACCAAACCGAAAGCAATTGGAAAGATATTTTATGGATTTCCGAATACGCATACAATAACTCCGTACATTCAGGAACCGGACAAAGCCCCTTTTATACCATATATGGACATCATACTCAAACCTCAGAACTCGATTCGCCTCAACACTTAGAAATGCCTGCAGTGATTCATCTGCACTCTACTATTACACAAGCCTTTAAGGAAGCAATAGAACACTTGAAACAAGCAAAGGAGAAATACAAGAAAAATGCTGATCGACATAGAAGTGAAACTCCACAATACCAGATTGGAGATCAAGTTTGGCTAGCTACAAAACACATACCTCTAAAGGGAACTCGAACTTTCAATCCTAGATATTTGGGACCTTACACCATTAAGGCCATTATAAACCCGGTGGCCGTCAAATTGGAATTACCCTCTAATTTGCGGATTCATCCTGTCTTTCATGTTTCACTTCTAAAACCAGTTCAACCTGGGACAAGTTTAACCAAACCACCTGACCTCATCCTAATAGATGGAGAACCTGAATTCGAGGTAAAGAATATCCTGGACTCTAAGATGGTTAAATCAAGACTTTTTTATTTAATCGACTGGAAGGGTTACAGACCACAAGAAAGGTCATGGGAACCTAGTGACCACGTTCATGCACCTCGGTTGGTGAAGAAATTCCATCGGAACTTCCCAGACAAACCAGGACCAAGGGGAAGAGCAACTTTAGGAGGGGACTTGGGGGGGAGTGCTGTCATGATGCCTACCCCCGGGCATCCGGATCAAGCCCATCAGCCCTGGGAGCAGGCATCCAGGTATTTAATAAAACCCCAGCAGCCCCGGCTGGGGGATGTCTGGATTCAGTCCTGGCGCCTTAGGCGCCAGGCTCATAATAGAAATCAGTCCTGGCGCCATAGGCGCCAGGCTCATAGACTTTACTTACCTCATGCAGACCATGCTGCAAATGAATCCAAGCCAACGTGAGGCCTGGATGGGACTATTTTTCTACAGGGACTATTTTTTACTCGGGTGTGGTTCTAGGGACTTCTTACCTGGAACTACTTTGGAGGCTCTTTAAACCACGCCCGAACAGCAGCACATGCTTTGTGTTATTCTGCATCCAGCAGCGTAACGCTTACCGTGCCTGCAGTCAGCATCCAGTCTTCAGTCACGCCCATCTCGAATCCAGAGCTCCTAGCAATAGAAGAAAGAAAAAGGAAAGGTTAGAAAACAGATATTATTTCAATCCTTACCTGAATTCCGGATCCATCACATCTTCGAACTTGAAAAGGATATTATTCTACATGCGTCGCATCGCCAGCTGCAGCGCCGCGCCATACTCACCAGTCCTCACAGCATTTTTTCGATCCGGCACAGCCTCAATCATTTTCTCCGCCGAATTCCACCATCTAGGGGACAAAAGAAACATAAGGTGATCCGAGAGAGCCAACAAATACAACCTCTCCACCATAGACTTACCTGATTAACAACCGGAGGCATTATTCTGTAACAAACCGCAACTTCTTACGCCGCACCTGTAAGGAGAGAGAAACCAGCAATTTAAACACACGCATCTTTTGCCGGACAGTGTTGGGTAATACAGACTCTTACCTCAACACCATCAGCTGCCACAACACAATCTTCCCTTGGACACAGCTGCAACACAAGAAAGGAATGTACAAGAGTGAACATCGGACATATTGAACTCTTTGAACTTTATACTTACGGGTTCTCGTCTGGAACCTCGGAGTCAATATTTATCCGGGACTCTTCCAACGCCCTCAAACCAGTGAAGTAACTGGTATCTACACGCCCCTGCATTCCACGCAGGATGGAGAGCTCATCATTTACAAACATAAGGTGAGTTTACAGAAAGCTAATATAGGTGGTGATTAGTGGGGAGAACAGTGGGGTGCCATTACTAAAATCCACGGGTGGCTGAATCCCTTTCTCCACTTGCAGGAGAATATTTCTACGGGTCAAGCAGACAAGATTAGGCGGTCGAGTCCAGTCTGTCATCTCTGCACTATGCTTCACGTTGGAGGAGGTTGCAGCTGTCCGGGTCCGATCGATGCCCCTGTGGGAGCCAGGTGAGCGTAACATTTTTTTCCCTTTAAACTTGGCAATAATCAGAAGTTCAATCTGTTTTTATTGCATCTGTTCTTGTTGACGCTTGGTAGCCAATTGAGCCTGCATTCACTGAACGCCTTCTCTTGCTTCACTGTCAATGGGTTCCAGAGGGGTAAGGGTCTCTGCATTGTAAAGCTTTATGTCATTCAGATGCAGCCAGGCTTGTCTTCCTCTGAGCTTCACTGCAGTGGGAGTGACCCTGTCTACTAGGTACAGTCCTTCAAAGGGAGACTTATTCCTAGAACAAACAAAACTCTTAATTAGCATTTGGTCCCCTTGATACAAACTAGTTGGCTTTAACAATTCTACAGGATTGATCACTTGGCTGTCTTCTTCAATCTTCTTCGACCCTTCCCTCTGATTTTTGATCTGTTGAGAAAAAAGGAAACACTAGCAGTCATATTTCTCAAATAATCATGCATCACATCCCTTAATGTTTTTGCTACACTCTGGGCATCTGTTTCTATTCGACTGGGAGGAGCAAGTTGTACTCTCATGTGGCACCCAGTCACCAACTCATGAGGAGTCAGATGATGATCTGAGTCAGGCTGGTTTCTCAGGGCAAATAAAGCAAGGGGTTGGCAATTTAGCATCCCTTCTTCAAAGTCATCTTAATGTTGGCTATCCTTTCTTTACAGAGTTTGGTGAAATGCTGACAAATACCATGTGCCTGTGGGTGATAAGCCAACAAAACAAATCCTTTATGCCTAATAGATGAGTGATCTGTTCAAACATTTAAATTACAAACTGTGGGCCATTATAAAAAATGTTTCAGGTATTCTCAGCAATAAACCTATCAATCCAGGAAGCCATTTCAACAAAATGTTTACTCCATACAAAAATACTTATGGCTCCATAGGGACACCTCACAATGCATTGTGGCATGTACATTCTAATGTGAATTCTCTTACATTCATGTAATGTATTCCTGGAGTGGAACACATTATTCCTTTGTCAGTAAAAGGTATGGCCATGTTACGTTTTGTCATCAAATGATGTCCTAATATGTTCACTGGTGCTGTCCAGAATACAATAGTGCCATAGACACATCATGTTCTCCTATTGAAATTGGCAGTTCATCAGTAAAAGGAACTAAACTCACTACCCCTAGAGAATCCCTGCGCCTTCATGCTAATGCCAGATATTGGGTACTTTTCCTCTCGAACACAGGAATGAGTCGCTCCTGTGTCTACAAAAAACATTGTCTTGGCTCCTATCGTTACCATGACCCTCGGTTCCTCTTGGGGGTCTTGTGTCAATGGTAGTACTGAACACACCGGGTTGCTCTGTGGGCTTTCCTATTGTGGATATAAATTCATCCCTGTATCCATAAAAGGATTTCCTCCTACCACTGTCACACTCCTTATCCTGAGTGTAGGTGTTTGTGGGGCTCCTGTATTTGCATTCCATTGTGGCAACATTGTCTGTTGTGTCAGAGTGTACTGTTGGGTCTGCACTTGTGTTTGCATACGCATTTGCTGTGGTTGCCCTTGTGGTGACTGTGATTACAGCGGAAGCTACTGCGTTTGCTCTATGTGTGATTTCTAATATTCTGTGTGATTTTGGGCATACTACTTCGGTGGTCCTTTGCTATATTGTGAGAAATAGCCTGTCCCCCTCTTGAAGCTTGCCAGTTCTGCTGCATCCCCTCTCTACCTCTAAATGTGCAGACCAAATGTCCCATTCTCCCACAATTCCAACATTGCCACAGCTGTCGTCCATTATATCATCCTCCCTTTGAGTGTTTTGAAATCCACCTCCTCGTCCTCTAGGTCCATTGCCTCTACCACGTGGCCAAATATTTTACCTGCCCTGATCGACTGTGTACCTACATTGACTGGCTGTGTAGGCTGTAACTCTTGTGTAACCATCGCTCGTCAGAATTGCTCCTTCTATAGGGAGTTTCAACAATTTTTTCTGAACTAACTTTGGTTCCTCAAACTTTGTATTCTTGTTTTGTTTTCATATTCTTCTCTTGCAACAATCAACAATAATGTACGATAGTTCTGTATTTCTAGCCATAGCTTCACTTCCAAACCTACCTGTATTTTCATCTGCCTGTGCACTGGCTCAGGCAGTCCCTGGCTTAATATATGATAATGCTGCAGTCTTATCCCACGGTTCTCTCATCGCAGGATGCCAGTGCTCTTGAATCTCCTAAATATAAGCAACACAATCTTCTTTCTCTAACATTTTCGTTGTCAAAATTGCACCCATGTCTGGCATATCAGGACACTGCACTCTAAGTGCCCTCTACAGTGTGCTCTACAATTATTAAATGGCACCCCATCGAGTGTCATGTTTTGTGCTGTCACACTCACATATCCCCATGTTTCCAAATGTCTTCAGCTTTCTACCCTAGGATAACTGATAGGCCTTTTATGTCACCCACTTCTAATGTCATTCCCGCTGTCATTCTTTCTAACTCATGAATCCATTTACCCCTCCTGCGGTCAAACTAGGTAATTCGCATTTTAAATGTTCTTTATCAATCTGCGGCCATGGTCGCCCTCCCCTTTCTCTAATTACGGGAATTGTGTGAATCCTGTTCTACATTCGTACACACCTACACTTCTTTTCTTCCAGGTAGAGCTAGTTTCGCCCATTCGTCTTTGTCCTGGCAATTAGCTCAATCTACTTACATAAGGTGGGGAAATGTACCCTTCCATATGCAACCGTCCTTGTCGTAGATCAGTATATGATACAGGCTCAGTTGTTTTTATTTCTGGTTCTTCTAAATCTGACCACTTTACCCATTTTCCTACATCTGGATGTATTGAAGAGCCACACACACACTCTTCTTGCGCTCTCTCATCTTCTTCCCTTTCTTTGTCTGACATAATTATATGCCAACTGGTATGACTGTTATCCCTTTCCTCATCATCAAGATCTAGTCTGCTAAAGGACAGCGTTCTATGCTTGTCCATCAATATGTCATCCAAACTATCCCTTTTTTTTCTCGGTGGAGAGCCTTCGACACACCCTTTGATCTCCTAGCCATTCTTTTTCCTAATCTGTCTATATAGTTCCCTGATCCTTTTCCCTATGCCTTCGCCCTCATACTCATCAGCCCATGTCAGTACTCTCTGCATATCGCGCAGTTGACTGCAGGATTCTGTGAGCTTCTCTCTTCCTCCCATTGCTCTCATTCTTTTTCTGGTATTACACAGCTGTTAATGATGTGATCTATTTCATCTTCCCTTTGTCCTCTACTTATTCCTATTTCCTTTTGTTCTTCCTCTTTCTGTCTTTTCATCTCCCTCTTGTCTTCTTCCTCTCACCTTCTTTGCAACCTTCTTTCTTTCAATCTCTGTCTTTCTATTTCTTAACTTTTCTTTTTCTCCCTCATCCTTTCTCTCTTTGTCCTCTACCTGCTCTTCATACCTTTTTCATTCTTCCCTTCGCTTCCTCTCTTTTTCCTTCTCCTCTTTGTATGGCCTTTCTTATTGTTTTTCCTTTCTTTCCCATTCCTCTCTTTCTTCTCTTTCTTTAACTTCATCGATACCCTTTCCAATAACTTGAGTAATATGTATCCTCCCATTCACTTATTCTGTACAATTGTCACTTCACTGTTGTTGTCATTCTCTTCTTTTTGTCTCTTGGTTTCAAATCGTCTCTACTCTCATTATGCTCCCGACAGTTACTGCATCTGGACATGTATTTGCATTCTTTAGTCTTATTTCCTTCTGTACTATCTTCACTAGTATAAGCATGGGGTGCATATATCTGATTAATATACTCAGCTGCTGCTTTTAAATCCTTTAGAGTAAAGAATCCCTATTTCTCAATGTCTGTACTCTTGTCTTCCCAAGGAGAAAGAGGAGCGTGGGCGCTTCTCCATTTCCTTCATGTTCATTAGACATCCACTTTCTCTCGGGTGGAACTTCTCCCTCACTCTGATTCTCACTCACTCTTTTAAAATAGCTAACCTTGCTGGAGCTTCTTTCCTGTGTACACAGGATGTAAGTATGTTGCCATGTGTTGCAATGCTGTTCTTGATAAGGAACCCTCTTGCGGCCAAAGCATGAAAATGTTTTCAACCGTGCCTCTTACTCATTCAGCATGATATTTCCTAATCTTGGGTGTGTACCTCGGTAATGTTTTGCACAAATGTAAAAGAGGAGTATCCTCCATGATGACAAGTCATTTTTAACTGTCAACACTTACCGGACCTTTTATACTCTATTGCTTGAATTAATTATATCACAACAATCAATTCGGGCAAGATCCATCAATCGCTGCCCATTACCAAAAACAATTCTCAAAACAATTGTCAAGTCTACACAATAATATTCTGTTCATTCTTTTGTTATTAGTTCAATTGATCTTCACTGTCCTGCTGTTTTATTATTGACAATCTAAGAATCCTATTTTACCTCATTTCCTCCCTCAACTGTTATCCTCTTATGATTAATTCATTGGCGATAATCGCTTACTTTGAGGATCTAATAAACAGCTGATGTATTACAATTGTTCTATTTTTAAACAAATCAATGTTTTACACTGACATATTCATTTATAACACCAAACAAATGTGCACAGCAAATTCTACAATTATCTTTCCTCACTTTCTCTAGTAAAGGTATCTCATCTCCATGTCACCCCTTTTTGGAGTGCGAAACGCATCCCTCATATTGGCTTTGCCTCAGGAATCCCTTAAAAATCCCCCAATTGGAGTTTGATGCATTAATTCCCTTCTACCTACTTGAGGATGGGTAACAAAGTATTCTATTGCTCTTAAATTAAATCCTGTTATCATTTCTTTACTATATATATTTACACTTAAAATACATTCCCTCCCCTTCTATTTGCCACATTCAATGTTCTACTTACATCCATTGCTCAGTCCAAGCCGTTCGGTATCGACCCTTCCCCAATCGACCAGTTCGCCTTAAATCCGTGGGCCGCACTTGGGGACTGGCCAAAAATGTCATCAAAGAGGCACCCACCGACTGTCTCATTTTCACACATGTGTTTTCTCCGCTCTCCACAGGAAACACCACAATTTTCTGGCTAACGGTGGAAGATGTAGAAAATCTGAGAGTCTGGATCTGCACCATCCGCACTGCTACCAATGTGTGCAATAAAACTTGGAGCGTTCCAAAATACTACTTTAATATCAGTTCAATAAAGTTGGGAAACCTGGCAAACAAACAGGTTGTAACTTACAGGGCCTCGTTACGAGAAGTGTGGTAAAAATGGGGTCATTACCGGCATGGAGGAATTAGCAGGTCCGTGCTCGTTTAACGGTGCTAATAGTGGGTGATTACAAGTGCGCAAGCACGCGCAAAACCCCATGATGGTAATGGCCATACCGCCATGGCGTTAAAGGCCCTCCAACCCCACGATAGCGCCATCACAGGATCCGCCGATACTGCCTCAGCCTAGGAGGCACCCCGAAAATACCCAACCGGTAATAACATCATGCTAATACCGGGCTCATAATACCGGACCCGGAAGCAACGTCATTGCTTCGGAACAGGAAATACGCCGGCGGCCATCTTTACACTGACATATTCATTCATAACACCAAACAAATGTGCACAGCAGATTGTACAATTATCTTTCTTCACTTTCTCTGGTAAAGGTATCTCATTTCTATTTCACCCCTTTTTGGAGTGCGAAACGCATCCGTCATATTGGCTTTGCCTCAGGAATCCCTTAAAAATCCCTCAATTGGAGTTTGATGCATTAATTCCCTTCTACCTACTTGAGGATGGGTAACAAAGTATTCTATTACTCTTAAATTAAATCCTGTTATCATTTCTTTACTATATATATGTAAACTTAAAATACATTCCCTCCCCTTGTATTTGCCACATTCGATGTTCTACTTACATCCGTTGCTCAGTCCAAGCCCTTCGGTATCGACCCTTCCCCAATCGACCAGTTTGCCTTAAATCCGGGAGCCGCACTTGGGGACTGGCCAAAAATGTCATCAAAGAAGCACCCACCGACTGTCTCATTTTCACACTGTGTTTTCTCCGCTCTCCACAGGATACACCACAATTTTCTGGCTAACGGTGGAAGATGTACAAAATCCGAGAGTCTGGATCTGCACCATCCGCACTGCTACCAATATGTGCAATAAAACTTGGAGCGTTCCAAAATACTACTTTAATATCAGTTCAATAAAGTTGGGAAACCTGGCAAACAAACAGATTGTAATTTACAGGGCCTCATTACGAGAAGTGTGGTAAAAACGGGATCATTACCAGCATGGAGGAATTAGCGGGTCCGTGCTCGTTTGACGCCGCTAATAGTGGGTGATTACAAGTGCGCAAGCACGCTCAAAACCCCATGATGGTAATGGCCATACCGCCATGGTGTTAAAGGCCCTCCAACCCCCCGATAGCGCCATAACAGGATCCGCCGATACCGCCTCCGCCTAGGAGGCACCCCAAAAATATCGACCCGGTAATAACATCATGCTAATATCGGGCTCATAATACCGGACCCGGAAGCAACGTCATCGCGTCGGAACAGGAAATGTGCCGGCGGCCATCTTTAAAAACACAATCCATTGCAATCCTCCCAAACCACCAGTTGTGTACAGGAGAGACCAGTGCCAATCTATTCAACATGTCTAAGGCTATCAGGAAATCAAACCCCCGCCTTTGCAAGAAGCGTTTTTCGGACGAAGAACTCAACATGTTGGCGGACACCCTTGCTGCCAATGCTGAGGAGATTAACCAGCTCATCCTCAAATGGGAGGTGCAGCAGCAAAAAAAGGAGATTTGGGAGGAGGTATCCTGCAAGGTTTCGGCAGTCGGCACCACCCCACGGACAGTCAAAGACTGTAAGAAAAGGTGGGATGACCTCCGCCTCAGGGTACGGAACATCCTGGCCAGCAATAGGAGCGAGGTTATGGCCACAGGTGGGGGTCCCCACTCACCCACAAAACTAATGCGCTGGGAGGAGACGTGCAGTACCTTCATTCGGATGGAGTCTATCAAGGGCTTCGGGGAGATGGAGACGGGTGCCGTAACATCTGGAGATGGAGGTGAGTGACCCTGCAGATCCCTGTAGGGGAATCCATGACATAGCAGAAGTGATCTGGAATAGAGTCTAGGCAAGGCAATGCATGTCCCAACAACACATCAACAACTCCTTGTCCAGATGGAGGCCCAAACCCTGCCACACTGAAATACATGCTGAGTGCCAATCTCATTACCAACAGACAGCCAACACACACGGACCGTGCCCATGTAATACATCACACAAACCCCAATACAACGGTATGCCACCTGCCATGCAGCATTCCTGAATTGAGACGTCACGGCAAATGCCAAAATGCCCCCTTCATACTTCCCTGTGTGACACACCTGTAAGATATGAATGCATGATAAATGAAATTCTCCATATCACCATATAATGCATCTTTCATGTTACACCATCACTGATGCCCTGCATCTCTTCTACCCCCCCAGGCACCGATGGAGAGGATGCCAGTGAGGAAACACCCACAAGTGCATCCACGTCCCGGCACAAGTCAACTCCCACAGGCAAGACCACCTCCGGGGGAGCCTCGCAGGCCACACCAAAACCCAGGGTGAGTGCCCAGGCCATGGCCGCACATGAGGGCCCCTCATCTATGCCAGACACCGGAACAACAGAGCTGGCAACAGCAGCAGAAGGCGCGGCCAGTGGCACACATTCAGCAGAAACCAGTTCCGTGGGCGAGACAGCTGCCACTGACCCACAGAGTAACATTGAAGCTGCAGCGGAGCAGTATGTGAACGAGGAAGGGCTGATACATGTGTCATGTCCACACTCCCCAAGCCCCCCGTCCACCCCCCAACCCCACACTCAGGACACACCCACCAGCACCATCGCGGATCCTGCCCTCCACAGCTCGACCTCTCCACCACCCGCAAGGGCAGTCCTGCCGATGCACGCCCGGTCGCAGCACCCTCAACCACTGCTACTCCCTCCAACCTAAAGGCACGGCTAGCAAGTGTGGAGGCAAGATAGGATGCAATGCTGGAGCTTGTACGGCAATATGTTGCGGAGGGTGAGGACACCAGGCGGGAGATAGTGCAGTCCATAGCGGGGAACACTGCCGCCATCAATGCGTCTGTGGTGATGATGCAAGACAGTCTGGGGGCCTCCACGCAGGTCCTGACCTCAATCCTGCTGCACATGCAGCAGCAACAACCCATGCCAGCCATGGCAATCAATACGGCAACCACCCCATCCACCACACCCACATCCTCCACAGCCGCTTCCTCTGCACCCTCCAGCCCTGTGCGTCACACAAGGTGGAGTGCGAGGCAATCAGAAATGCTGCACCCGGAGAGCAAGAAAGGATGAAAGTAGTGTTGGACAACAATGGGAGTGGGTTACATGATGTCGGTGGTGTTCATTGTAGGGTATTGGGTGTTCATGTGGGGTATGGGGTGTTCATTGGGGTGCATGGGGTGTTCATTGGGGGTATGGGTTGTTCATGGGTGGTATGGGGTGTTTTGGTGTAGTTCATATTGGTGTGCAGATAAAAAGTCGAAAACATTATGTCGAAAGTCATACTGTGGAGAAAAAAAAATGTAGAAATTATTTTTTTCAAATGTTTAATTTTTTTATGTTTTTTTTTGGGTTCCACAAGTAAAAAAAAAGGGTAAAAATAAAAGAAAATACAAAAAAGGGGGGTTGGGAGGAACTCCCCCATTTCGAAAAAAAAACCAAACAAAAATAGACATTCTAATTTTTTTTTTCGAATTTTTTTTTGACATTATGACTTTCGACATAATGTAATTTGAAATTATCACTATAAACTGTTCATATTAATATACCCGTTGTGTACAAAATCATTGAATGCCTGGACATTATTCATTTCATGTGTATTCATTTTATTCAGGACAGTGCACAGTGCCCAACTCCCCACATTCCCTGTGTGCATGTCCACGTGGACCCAGTGTTCAGTGTAGTAGTGACACATATCCATCAACATCCATGTGGGTCAGAAGTATTCGCTAATCAGTGATTGGCGTACAGCAATCCATCCTGTGCATCACGTACTGGCAGGGATGCTTCTTCTCCTCCATCTTCATCCTCATCATCCTCATCCGGTGCATGCATGTCAATGTCAGGTGGCAGTGGTACATTTCTCCGGACGCACATGTTGTGCAGCATGACACAGGCCAGGGTGATCCTTGCCACCTTCTCAGGCCTATAAAGGAGTGATCCACCAGATCTGCTTAGGCAGCAGAATCACGCCTTCAACACGCCAAAGGTCTGCTCAATCACAACACGGGTACGGATATGTACCCGATTGTACTCCTCTTCATGGCTGTCCCGCGGGTTCCGCACGGGGGTGAGTAGCCACGGCTTCAAGGGATATCCTCCATCACCTGCATGGGAGTACAGAGAGGTCTGTGTGAGTCAATTTGAGCTGCCACCTTCAGGATTCACAGCTATGGCCGCAGCTATTTTCTGATGACATGCACATGTCCCTGTGCGTATGCACTGAGATTATTTGTATGCATTGTGTACTGCAATATGGTCTGCTAGTCTGAATGGCGTTGTACAGATGATGCAGGGTGTTTACTTGCATGCTGATACGGATTTACTGTGGATGCGGAACAATGTCTTGCCTCCCATGATTGCAGTGTATGCTGCACTGTGCCTAATCACACTGGCCACATTGGCGCAGTTGTAATCATGTTCAGATGTGCATCACTTGACAGACCCATGGTGGCCTGGTTGGCCATTTTACATGTTGTCATTGATATACGGCATTGGTCCTATGTGTGGCAGTTATGTGTCATGTTCAGGTTGGGAGGTTCAGGTCAGAATTGTTTAGCTCTGAGTGCATTGTCCACTCACAGCCCATTCCCACTCAGGTGGAGTATGTATCCCCGCCCATTCACACCCAGGTGGAGTATGCATCCCCCCATTCCCACCCAGGTGGAGTATGCATCCCCCCATTAACACCCAGGTGGAGTATGCATCCCCCCATTCACACCCAGGTGGAGTATGCATCCCCCCCATTCCCGCCCAGGTGGAGTATGCATCCCTCCTATTCACACCCAGGTGGTGTATGCATCCCACCACATCACAACCCCGATGCACTGCCATGGGCCAGCCAGGCAACTCACCAAGCAGCCAGGCATGTCGTCCAGCATGTCGTTCCATGTGACGAGGTAGCGTGGAGCTACGCAGCACCATGGAATCATGTGTGGATCTAGGATATCGGGCACAACAATGTGTGATGATCTTGCTGGAGTCACATACCATCTGCACATTGATGGAGTGGTATTGCTTGCGATTGCGGTACACCGCCTCTATGGCATGAGGGACTACCAATTCAACATGGGTGCAGTCGAGGGCACCGACGCAATTGGGCATGCCTGCCAGAGCATGGAAGCATATTTTGGTGTCGGCAATCTCCTGGGCAGTCTGTGGTAGGGATACGTGGGTGCCAGCATACTTCAGGAGGGCATCCAGCACTTCGGTCAGCATGCGTGTAAAGAGTGGTTGTGAAATACCATGCAGCTGGCCCACTGTGTGCCGGTAGGTGCCTGTGGCTAGGAAGTGGAGAACAGACACCACCTTTAGTCGCGGGGGGATGGCAGTGCGAATTTCAATGAGACTGACAATGTCATCATGTATCATGTCCACAATGGTGGTGATGGTGGCACGGTCCACCGGTACAGGGTTTGGATCTGCTCAGGTATTAGATTGAATGGACTGGGTCTGATGCGAGGGATTGGTGGCTGCCTACGGGATACTACTGGCTGCACTGGTGGTATTTGCTGGGCCTGTCTCACCCTCCTTCTCCACCTGCGTCAACTCTGTGCTGCATGTTGTTGCTGCTGTAGTTGTTGTTGTAGTTGCTGTTGTTGCTGTAGTTGTAGTAGTACAGGCATGTCCTCAGCCCCATGATTGCAACAGCTAGGGGTATAATTTTGCTGTTGGAAGGGGTGTGGTGTGTGGGTGTACTCCTTTTATGCTAGGCCATGCTCCATTGACTCCACCTGTGGTGATTGTGAGCACCTGTGGCAGTTGCCTTGACTGCAGGTTGCTGTTTACGGTTGGTCCGCGATGCCTGTATGGCCGCCATCGTGCAGGCCCTAATTACCGCCTTTGGGATGCCGGTAATTGCATGCCCGCGTGAGTTGTGATGTCCTCCAATTATCGGCATCCCGGTATTCACTCCACGAAGGCGCACGTGTACGCGTGCGAGCCGGTATGAAGGGGCACGGTACGGGCGGTGGCGGTATTGGAGGGTTGTCAGGTCGTAATGGCCCAGACCCGTTAACGATGCCGGTAATACCATTCTGCCTTCCTATTTTCATTACCTCCATTCTCGTAATGAGGCCCACACACTCTCATTGCATTTCCATTACGCAAAAGACTTTATACCTCAATGTACCTCTGCTCTGATTTCATCCTACATAATAAAGAGTAAAAACCAGTTGTGTGGAGGGATTGGTTAAGGGAACATATATACCTATAGTATACATAAGTGTTAGTAATATCATTGGCTTCCCTTCATCTGGTAGGCATGCATTAAAGACCCTCTAACTACATAAAATACAGATGATAGCATATTGCCAGTAGCGGATAGGCTTCTGAAACAATCTATAGTCCATCACCACATAGGATCTCATAATAGGTTTTCACTCTTTTCCAACCTTTGACATTCGGCTCATAAGCAGTACTTATGTAATGAAACCCAGGTGGAGGAGAACAACGTCAGACAACTGGTTTTCTTGCCTAATTAGCCTACCATCTCTCATCAGCTAGGCGCTAAGGCAAGGTTTCTTCTTTGTAGAAACAGCGGGCTGCTATTACCTTTCTTCTGCGCTGCCGTTGACCTGGATCAACTGATCCCATCGTTGCTGCTTTCCTTATGGCTGCAAATCCCCCTCCCTCCTCATGAGGTAGGACTGTTCATTTGATGTGGTGTATGTGTTTTCCTTTTTTCTGAAGCTCTGAAAGAAAAAAAAAGAAAAAAGAAAAAACGGACAAAAAAAGAACATTGATTTCCAAAGTATTATTCCGACAATTGGCTGTGCAGATGCGGCCAAAGGGGTGCTTTACATTCCATCTGCACTCTGTTGACTGTCCCTCATGGTGCCTTAAAGATGGCCACCGACCACCGTGCTTCAACATAGGAGGCTCTTGTCCCCCCTCACTGGCATCATCGCCCTTTCAATTGGCCAGCCTCTTGCCCATACTGGCCTATCACTGACCAGCAGGCTTTAGCCGGCCCCCTTAACGGAAGGCCCATATCAATGCAAAAGCTGGCTGATTTTTACTTCCTTCTGCACTGCCGTTGTCCTCGACCAGCAGATCCCATTGTTGCTGCCTTCCTGATGGCTTAAATATCCTCCCCTCTCCTCATGAGGTACGACTGCATGTTATGCAGTGTATGTGCTTTCCTTTTTTCCGAAGCTCTGAAAGAAAAAAATAAAGAAAAAAAGGACAAAAAAAAGAAATTGACTTCCAAAGTTTAAATTTCATTTCCTGCACTGCAGCGACCTTGCGCTGCATAACTCTGCTATTATTCCAACAATTCGCTGTGCACACGAGGCCAGAGGGGTGCTTCTCATTCCACCTACACAAATTGTGCTGTTTTTGCTTTAGGTTTGTAAGTCAAATTGTGCTGTTTTTGCTTTAGGTTTGAAAGTCAAATTGTGCTATCCACTTTCTAACTTCCCTTTACTCTGCTTGTAAATGACTGCCTTTCTGTTACTTGTCGGCCCAGTGACTTCACCGCTCTTCTTTTGTTCCATACCGACCTGCCTTACCCCCTCCTGTTCCTCCCTCCTTTCCCTCGCTTCCACTCTCATGGCGCTTTCTTTTTCCTCTATCTTTTACAACTGTTTCTCCATTGACTATCCTTTGGTAAGTCTGGTAGGAAGAATTTCAAAAAAGTTATCCTGAGCTCCAACCCTGGTCTACCTATCGCTGACACCTACTCCAGCGCTTCTTCCAGACAGACCCTCATGGACATCCTCTTTCTCGTTCCTTCGCCAGAACTATGGACACTCCATATGATCTCTGTGCTCTGTCCTGTCTCCTCATATCAAATGAATGGTGGCACTTGCTGGGAAGTTCTCATGGCTTCCTTCTACTCCTCTAAAGTCATCATAAATGTCTATCTTAATGGCACTGTCATGGTCCAAAGCCCTCAGGCCAATCTCCTCTCTTTGATAGGTGCTTCCCTCGCCTCATCAATTTCCTTTCATCTCCTGCTGTCCCCTCCTCTCCCCCCTTGGCTACCTTTCTCTCTCTCGCCTCCTCCTCTGCCCCACCTAGGGCTCCTTCTCCTCCATAGGGCGTGCCTCTGATCTGTGTCCCTCCCCCTGAGGAAGGTCTTTAATGCTGGTAACCTTCTTCAACTTGCCAATCTTAACTGTTGCTCTGCTGTCAAATACTCCTCCGACATCTGCAACCTCCTTGAAGAATGAGACCTTGATGTCCTTGGTTTTACTGAGACATGGTTCACGGACAGCTCTGTCAAATGCTTTGACACTCTCCTCCCTGATGGCTACAAAATCCTATCTGCACCCAGATCCCCCTGTCCCATTGGGGGGTTACCCTGATCTTTCCTGAGTGGATTCCTGGCTCTATCATTCCCACTCAGACAACTCATCTTTTAAATGCCTTGTCTGTAGGCTCTCTCTCTCTCTTAGCCATTCTCTTACTGTGACAACTATCTACCGGCCTCCTGGCCAAATCACCTCTTTTCTCTCTGAGTAGGCAGACCTCTCCTCCTCCCTCCTAGTCTATACTGCCCAACTTCTCCTCCTTGGTGACCTCAATATCCATCTAGACTCTCCTTGTTCCTCCTCTTTACTCTTCTGTGACCTTTGTGACTCCCTCTCTCTGTCCATTCTCCCCTCTGGCCCAACTCACTCTGCAGGGCACACTCTCGATGTCATGATCTCTTCTTACCTCCTCCTCTCCATTTCTCTGACCAATCCTCTCTCCTGGAGGGATCACTCCCTCCTCCCCTCTAATAACTCCCTCTCTTCCCCCAGGCCAAGCCTACCCCAACATTGCCACTTACCTCCTCAGACATCCGGTCCATGAAGCATGTTTCAGTTGAGGCATTCGCCGACACCACTCACTTCCCCCCTCCACCTCTGGATGACTCACATCCTGACACAGCCCTGACTCTGCTCTACTCTTCTAGTTCTGATACTCTTGATGAGAGCAAGCCCCTGTCGTGCAAATCCGTTTGAAGTCCAAAGCCAAGTGCAATTCATGGGATGACTCTGACCTAGTTACACTTACACATAAGTGTAGGGTGGATGAGCGGAAATAGAGGGCTTCTTGTTCATCCTCTGAAAAACTGGCCTGCCACCAGCTCCAAAGGCAATACCGACTCTCTGTCCTCACCAAGAAGAGAGTCCACATTCAAGGCTGTGTCTCTGCGGCATCTAACAACTCGGCCAAACACTTTAAAATCTGCAAGGAGCTGGCCAACCCTGCTGCAGTCTCTACCCCTCCTGTTGCCTCCCAGGCTCTTTGCAATGCCCTTATGTGTTATCTCTGATTCCTGCAACTGTATTCTCTCTCCTCTCTTGTTACCCACCCCTCTAGTTCTCTTATGATGACCGTGTGCCCTCCTCCCAGCCCTCCATTTCCCTCATTGTCATGAGATGTCTGCCGTCTTGAATTTCCCTCTTCCTGATTTCCCCCTCTTTCCTCTCCCCCCCCACTTCATTTTAGCACTTACGCCTTTCAGACATGTCGCCTGCCCTGTTTGTTAGCTACTTGTTTGCCCCCCTACTTGTTTTCTTCTACCTCACCCCATCCAGCACTATCGGAAATGTCGTCAAGCCCACTATGATAGTCGCTTGTTTTGTTCTTCTCTTTCTCCCTTACTCCATTCCCCTCCTTACCCCGCCCTCCTCCTGTTAAATTCCGGCACTACCTCAATTGTCATTGGGCATAGTAATGTAGCCGCTTGTCTGTCTCTTTCTGGACCACCCTCCTCCCTTCCCTATCATTATTAATTGCACTTACTCTATCATGTGTGGCCCTGACCTATTGACAGCTGCTTGTTTGTCCTCCCCCCATTTGTTTTCTCCTACCTCACTCCCTCCAGCACTATTTTGAAATGTCGTCAGGCCTAGTATGATAGTCACTTGTTTTGTTCTTCTCCTTCTGCAACTTACTCCAATCTCCCCCCCCTCGCCCCTCTTTTCAAATTCAGGCACTACCTCAATTGTCGTCAGGCATAGTAAGGTAGCTGCTTGTCTGTTCTCATTTTCCCTCCCACCCTATCCCCCTCCTCATCTGTGTCTGTAGCACTTGCACTATCCAAAATTCTGCCAGGCTGATTATGATAGTTATTTTTCACATTCTGAATGTAGCAAGGGCTTGTAAGAATCTCACTGTTTTCTCCCATGTTTCCCTCCCCTCCTTGAAGTGCTTTGAAACACGTTGTGTATAGGTGCTATATAAATAATCAATTCAATTCAATACAAAAAAAACAGGACATCCTATTGGACTATTTTAACAGCCTCTTTCTAAATCCACCTGCCTCTACTCTCCACCCTCTGCAACTAATCCAGAAGAAGATTTCAAGAGTTGTCGTTGGCCTCAAGCCCTGGGATCATATCTCTCCAGCTCTGAAATCTCTCAATTGGCTCCCAGTGGATGCAAGGATTAAATTCCAACCCCTCTGCAATGTCCATAAGGCTTTCTCGGGCCTGTGTCCAAAATACCTTCAGCTATCCCTCTGCAAATACCTCCCCTCTCCAGCTCTTCACACCTCTACCTCTAACTCCCTCAGGGTCAGTGGTTTTTCAAAAAAACAAGCTGGGTAGATCTCTTTCTTCGGCTGGGGCCTCCCTCTGGAACAACCTCCCTGCCTCTCTGAAACTTGAGGTAAACCATCTATGGATCCTGAAGCACCTTCCTCTTTGCTTCAGCCTTCACCCCACTGTCTCCCCGGCTGACATGTTCTCTCTCGGCACTGTGCACCTGGCTTACCCTCTGCCTTCCAGGCCCAGGTACCTGCTCACCCTACAACCATCCTGCACTGCCTCCGGGCCACCCCTTGCACTGGGACCTGTATCTGTAGCCATACAGCCCCCTCAATTTTTTTCTTCCTGCACTTATCAGACATACCCTGTCTGCTGCCTTAAACCCAACACTTGGCAATTGCTGGCTGCACCACCACTGTTTGTAACCTTCATTCTTATTATTTTAAAATGTATTATTATTATCTGTTTTGCTCCTTTGATCCACACTTTCCACTTCTCCCCCGCCCCCTCCCATGCACTTGCTCGTTCTCAATGTCACTGGGCCTAGCAAGATTGCTGTTTTGTTCTCCCCTGCTCCCCTCCCTTGCCTTGTCGCACTCTGAAATACTTGTGTATGAGCGTGATATAAATAAAATATCAATATCAATATATCAATATTTGACCTTGCTGAGTATTCTCTTCCTCAGAACTTTAAAGGGAGGGGAGGTACATTGCAATCTTTATCTGTAACTTTATGAATAGGTCTTGTTTCCTGGTCCTGCACTACGTGTTAGGAGACCATGATTCTGTCGATTTCACCATTCCATTTAGGGCTAGTTGATTCAATAATATTGGGTGCTATTACTCCTCTTGGCCTCCGGTGACTTGGTTGTTCCATCATGCATGCACTTTCTGCATCCTTGATTGTTTAATACTTGCCACTCACAAATGTTCCCTCCTTTACTTAATCTGAGAGAAATGTGTCTTATGTACATGGCTTATCCTCTTCGACTCCTTCCGTTCCTTGCAATAACTTCTTGCTGTGGCATCCTTGATCCTGACCTAAGCAAATACCCTTTGTTCTTGCATGGATATGTATTCCAGCACCTGTCAACTTGCCAGCCTTGGTCTCTCTCCTTAAAGCTTTTTGCTTACTATTTAACAATGCTGACATATCCATTTTCTCAACATGGCTGCTTTACTCGCGTTATATTTTCTACATTGGTATTTTTCTACGTTGCCTCATCTACTTTACGTTTCTGCATATATACATCGATCACAACTCTTGTTACTTATCGTCTTCGTGTATATGGTGTCCTTCATATTTGAATATACGTTTACTTTGTTGCTTTATTTACGTCTTTTTCTGTGGGCATTCATACATGAGATTCAGTGTGTCTATGTATCTTCTGTCTTCATGACGTCACTTCTCTTCTGTACAGACTTACGTCTTCTACCTCAGTACTGGGATACATTTCATACGGCTGTCTGAGATCATAGCATCTCTCGTAACTTCAATGTGATATTGGGATGATACCTGGTGTCATGCACAGTGTTCTCTTCCTGTTCTTCCAGTACAACAGAGGTAAGGTGGTGGGCTCTATAGATGACATTTACATCTGCATCTCTAAACAGGTAAACAGACTTTTCTGTTGCCAAATAATATGTAAAGTAGGTTTTGATGTTGATATGTTAAGGGTGCAGCCACACTAGTCCATGGGGCAACACAGCAGAGCCCTTGTAGATCATGCATACTGCCATTGTTTGCAGTAGAGGCTCCTACATCTAGCTATTGACACCATAGGTCAGTTGCAGGCTAAATTCATGAAATGCTAACTATAGAATCACATGCCCATGTGCTACCATAATAATAATAATAATAATAATAATAATAATAATAATAATAATAATAATAATAATAATAATAATAATAATAATAATAATAATAATAATAACATGCCAGGTTTAACCCTATGCACTCAGGTCCTTTACTCTAGATATTCCTGAAACAACCCCGCTAGTCTGATTCAAAGGTTAGCTGGGGTAGAAATAAATTGGAACTTTACTTTTGTTATGCAGTTGTATTCAGCTGAAACCAGAAAACCTAGATCATATAATACAGGAATGCAATTTACCTGAATTAATTAGGGGCAAATTACATTAACTGGTGGTTTATAGATTGAACTATGATGCAGCAAGGGAGCAATTAGAATATATGCTGAACAATGGTCACAAATGGAAAATTCAGCTCTCGGAGAGATGGATTCTAAAAATGCAGAGAATCTTAGCAAGATTGGTCGGTTGTTTCTTTGCAGTTTGTGTACATGTTTTATGGTGTCTATTGGGTCTTCGGTAGATGGAATATGTTTGATATGGTGCGTGTGCATTTTGTAAATAGTGAGGAAAATGATTTTGTACCACACTACAAAATATTTGTGAAAGCATTAAGATGAAAATCGGGAGTAAAATAAATAGTTATGGTGTTTGTTACCAGCCCAGCCAGGTACAGCCATTACATACATGTTAGATCGCCACATTCCAACATGGTGCCTTAAATAGGACAGGGACAACTCAACTGCCCAAGTACTGCCATCTCAATCCAGATAATGCCACGAGTTCTGGGTATAGTGATAAGTCTGTCATGTTAGGAGTGAAGCCTCTCTGGGCCACTTTTTGTCTGAATCAAGATGCATGCAAATTTACTAAAAGCATAATTTCAGTCCAATAAGACAAATACATCTGAGTGGTAATGCCATTAAAAGTTTATGTATCACGTTTTTCATTAAAAAAGTTGTAACTAAAAGGAGCAAATTAAAAAAACATTTTTTTTCCTAACTCAAATTCACACACACACATGTCAACAGCTACCGCTCATTCCCATGAACAGTTCACCCACGCGCATGGGCCTTGTGAGGTACATTCGGCCCTCCAGCGAAACCAGCTGTGCACCCCTGTGTTAAGGCAATATTATAACATTAACATTTTGATAATAGTGATTCTTTGTTAAAAAAAATATATATATATGTATTGTTGAATATGAGCCGTTACATCATCACAATATTATTGGTCACACCTGTTGTTTGCCAATGCAAACGATTGCACGGATTCTCCTGGATTCCACTACTCACACTGTATCTATGGCTATAGTCGTTGCCTCTGAGCACAAGGGAGCAGTCTTTGGTTGAATACATGATGTCCATCCACAACGGATTTGTCACAAAATGAATTAGGCTGATTCCATAGGAATAAAGGATGGATTACATGAGGTAGCGCACTTGATAGAAAATGTGCCTCTCTTGTTGAATTAGGCAACTTTTTGGAGAATGTATGTGAGGCGTTTTATGCTCCTACTCTTTAGTATTCTTAAAGCGCTCACATACCAGAGGGGTTTCATGGCGCTGATACATTTCAACTAAGATTTGCTCACAGGGGTCTATATTGACTTTGGTAACTGATATTTTTGTTATGATTGCGCCTGAACATGATTAATTCAGAACAGGGACTTAGATCTAGAGACATTACTGTCCAGGGCGAGTTGGCAAGCACAGAGAACCAATAACCACTAATTGGGATACATCTCAGATGTGGAACCATACACAGATGGAGTTTTGCAGATTAAGACAGAATACCAGGTGCATTGAGGAACATCTTGCATTAAAGGGTCGCTTTTTTATACAGAACCCCACAGATTGGCCACATCTCGCCAAAGGAAGCCAGCGCTATCAGCGTTAGGAGTGGAGAGAAGAATTATGCTGCCGTTTTAGGCAAACAGGAGATAGCTTTCGCTGCTGCATTCTCAGTCACCTCCTGGTGAAGCAGTTGGTAGGATTTGAGTCCTAGTGAAGAGCGTGGCCAAAATCAAGAGCAGATGCTGCCCTAGTATCTTCAGAAAGGAGAGAAGGAATCCTTCTCAAGGGTATTAGGTGGCAAAGACACAATAAGGCCAATGCCCAAATCTGTCCATTAAGGGAAAGACTGCAGTCAATGAGACCACCATGATGTTGCATTGTATTAAAGGCCTCGGGGAAAGTACTCATAGATCTGAGACATACTTATCCCACATTTGATTGACATCTTACTTAATTCACTATCTAGGTAATGCTGGGTTTTTTCTATCATTAAGTACTGGGCTCTCAAATTGGTTGTTTTCCGATATTCTCTGCTCTCCGGCTCCAGGCCCATGGTTTCCACATTGCTTAAATAGATGGTTAGCCATCTTGAAATCAGCACTAATTTCTGTATGGCTCCTTCTGGTTCGCTGGTGTGTTTACCACCTCCATTCCCTAAGACTCTGGGTCTGCTTCCCAAGCCCACAATGGACTTTGACTTCCATAGTGTGGCAAGGTCTGGGCCAGAGCTTGTTGTCTTTGTCTCTCATTGGCTTTTGCTGGTGCCCACATCAATCCTGCAGATGGAGATCCTATGTGGCATACAGGGTACCAGGCCTCCTGGGGCTGGCATTGCTTTCCTCTGTCATAGGTTTGAGGTACCTGGCAATCCTTAGCAGACTCTTGGCTCCTCAAAAAAGCACTGATCTGCAACCAGGTGCTCTGGGCCGTAAAGACTGCCAAGCCCATCTAGTCACTTCACAGGCAGTTCCATCTCTCTCTCTCTCTCTCTCTCTCTCTCTCTCTCTCTCTCTCCCTCAGTCTCTCTCTCTTTTTCTCTCCCTCTCTCTCTTTCTCTCCCTCTCTCTCTCTCTCTCTCTTGATCTACCTTTCTCTGCCCTCTCTCATTTCTCAGCATTAGATGCCAAGTACTGACGATATATCAAGGGTTTAACTCGACCCTCTAACTTCTGTGGTTCTGAGGACATGGACAGGGTCGGGGAGGTGACTCCGCAGCTGCCACCATCTCCAAGTAGCTCGTGGCACTGGCAATACTTTGGTAAACCGCTTTCCCAGATGTAGGGTCCACTCCTGGCCCGGGAATGGAGTCAGAGACCGCACTATTTTAAGTGAGCCATTTCATGTTCATGTTCAGTGATTTTGACTAAGTCTAGACATATCTGAGAGTCTTACGGAGTTGGCAAATGTCTGTGGTTATCAAACATTGGAACAAAATCCATCTTGGGGTGCATCAAGAATCTAAGAAGCTTCATCAAAATCATAGAGCTCGAAAAAGTCTATTACAGAGCCAATATATTCACTCTGGTTTCCCCTTGTGAACACTTATCTTGATCAAGGCATAATCCTGGACTTCTTGAAAAATGGCCGGGTTTTACCATCGTTTCAGAAATCGGGCTATGTCCCTCTGATTTATCAGCCCATCACCAATTTGCCTTTTTTGGGTACATTTTTGGAAAAGTGTGCAGCATACCACTTTTCCCATCCTTTATCAACTATGACAGGGTCATGTTTGTGACCCTGTCAAAGGGAACAAAGGACCTCAGAGGTGGTAAGAGGGAGTTGAGCTGGTGCATGCAAATTTGAGCCTCTTTCTCAGACCCCATACAAATCAGCCTTTCTCCAGACCACTTCTCTTTCTTTGATACTTCAGTTGTTTCCTAGATTCATAGAATACGGAGCAGCCTAATGAACCTATAAAAGTCCCACAGACTAAAGTGAACAGCATGCACCAGACTCATGTATCCCGGGAAGCAGCACAACATAAAGAGCAACTGGGACTACAAATACCACAATGCACCTCGGCCCAATGGACAAGACCCATCCCAGAATAGAAGGAACAACGTGTTGCTCAAATAGAAATGAACTACACTTCGTAATCAATTAACAACATTTGTTCGGCTTCCACCATTAAACTACAATACAAAATATATAATACATATACTTAAAATGCATACATCTCAGTTGCATTGTTTTGTCAATGAAGTGTGTAATATCGTAGTTAAGATTTAAATCATAATAGACAGTCACAATTGTATTTAAGATTACTCATCTCATTTTTATTCCAAGTCTATACACATTTTGGGCTAATAGAACCTTTCTTTATAATATTATATTTGGTGCAAGACAGAAGAAATTGTGATATGTCATCTAAATATTGGAGCCAAAGGAGAAACTCAACACTCATCAGAGGGTCAACAGAATCACTGCGGGGGAAAAGTGGAGCAGCGGTGGTGAAACTGGAACCAGCGGGGAACGGTCACTAGTAGAGGAGACCAGGGCATAGTATCAAAAGCACATTTGGATGGTGACTTACTTGATCCAGTGGGGGTGCAGAGATCAGACAATACCAGAGACTGCAAGGCTTGGTGGAAGAAAATGGAGACAGGAAAGGGGTATTAGAGTTGTGGACGTTTATGTAAAACTTCTAGGGGAAGTTTCAGCCCACATGGGGAGGATATAGGAGGAGTTAGGGTTAGCTTAGACCAGAGGTCTTCAAATTGTGGGGCGTGGCCACATCCCGGGGTGGGGGGCACGCAAGAGGCCAGCATTAGATTGGAGGAAATGGGCAGGGGCGGCTCACATGGTCAGACTGGAGCTTAAAACTGTCTCAGTCACCAATGAAAAAGTGGCCTGCAGTTGCAAATTCCTTTAGTCACAGTCTTTTTGAATAGTACCCAACGGGGTGTTTTTTGTTAAAATGTAAGCACATTGTGATATTTAAATAATATTTATTCAGTAACAAAACTACCAACTTGATGGTCAAAACTACCAGCTGCATAATGAGATAACGCATCAAACTGGCCCACATTGGCCAACAAAGTGGGCCATTTTGACTGGCCCACACTAGCATTTTGCTTTTTTGCTAAGGGCATTGCTGTTGCTCTGTAGCCCTATAGGCCAGTTCGAGCCTGGTGGCTCATTCATAATGGGCGTGGGGGGGTCCATCCAGTGGCCCCCTCACCCATTATGGAGGAGCTGAGGAGCGAGCCCAGTAAAACACTGAGTACTCCCTCAGGGGCTTTCTCCTGCTGAGGGAGTGCTCCTGGGCTGGCTGAACTGTCAAAGGGAAACTACTGTTTCCCTAGAGAGTTCAGTTCTGTTCCCCAGCTGCACATGCTCATTGAGCCATGCTAGGCTGTGGGGCATTTTTCTTTGCCAGCCTTGGATAGCTCATAGGAAATGCTGGCTGGGGCACTGCTGGCTGGGGCACTGCTGCACCTCCTCGCATACGGACAGAGCAGCCTGGAGCAGGGCGTTTCAGGACTCCTGTGCAGGCCACTGCAGAAGGTACATTTATGTTAATTTATTGTTTATTTAAATATGTGTATGGGTGCGTGAAATGAGTGAGTGTATGGTGATGGGGGCTTGTTTGAATGATAGAGTGATTGCTGTGTGTGTGTGTGTGTGTGTGTATGTGTGTGTGTGTGTGTGTGTGTGTGCATGTGTTTGTTGTGGTCTGTTGAGCTGATTTTGGCGAGAGGGGGGCAGAGTAGGGAGAGTTGTACTACAAGGGAAAAGGGATGGTATTTCTTTTTACTGGATATCTATCATAGATGTCCAGTCAAAAATACCATACTTCCCCCTTTGCTCCCCAGTGGCTTGCATACACACACAATCTGATGTTAATTGTGTTAGGCACTGTGGGGCCCAGGGGACATGCATGGTATATTTCTACTGGACATCTACCATAGATGTCAAGTAAAAAACATCATGCAAACCTCCTGGCCCCCCAGCACCAATTGGAAACTGTTTGTCTTTTTACCCATTTTTCTTTAAAGTATGCTCTAAAATGCAACATTTTAACCCAATTTTTTTAAAATAATTCACTGGGGGAAACACCCCCAAACCTCACTTGATTGGTTCAGGCTCCCTCACTGTGCTCGGACGCTATGGCATATCTGGTGGAAATATTTATGCACCTCTACTTAAAAAAATCACAAGCCACCACTGGCCCTGGAGCTGAGCTGGGAGTAGGGTGGGGGAGCCCAGGGACTGTGGTGGGAGCAGGATGGGTGGGAGCCATGGGGCAGTGGTGGGAGCAGTGTTTGGAGAGCCCAGGGTCTGGGTGGGGTGGCAAGAGCACAGGGACTGGCTACGAGTGGGATGAGGGAGCCTACAGACTGTGATGGGAGCAGGTGTGGGAGCCCATGGACTATACTGGGAGTAGGGTGCAGTGACGGCATGCAATATTTCATATCCATTTGGACTTACTGTCCGTTTGGCATATTTTGTGGGCCCGGAATGCACACAGTTTGCTTGTGGGGGGGCAGGCCTTACATGTTTGAAGACCACTGGCTTAGAGAGAGATTGGATAAGTGAAGCAGGCGAGTTGAGTACACAATTAGAGCAGAGAGAACCTTCTTCTTAGGAAGAGGAGGGCTATAAAAAGCCAGCAGAATCACCTGTATGTGTGTGTGTGCAAGACAGAGATGTAAGACTTGGGGTAGTGGGAGGAGTGGTAGTAAGGAAGAAGGGGAAGAATGAGTTTAGTGAACATTGCACTATATCCCTATGTGTGAATTGGAAAAGGAGTGTAATGAGTGGTGTACTAGCGTCCTGGGAGTGGGGTAGTGAGAAGGACACTATATCTCTGGGAGGTGAGCAGGCCACCATATCCTTGGAAGTGTTATGTGGGGATTATTGTTAAGTAGACAGACATTTGAGTGAGGTGGAAAGTAGCAACAGGAGAAGGGAGAGGAATGATAAGGCCAGAAGACAGGGGCCCTCATTATGAGTCACCTGGTATGGAAGAAAATGCCAGTAACAACGGTTACTGGCAACTTTTCTGCACCGGGTCACTCTGAGTCTGCCGGTAGTGGCTGTGAACTACTGGCAGGCCTTACCTGCCAGTAGATCTGGCCACTACAGGCAGAAAAATCACTGAATCAATGGCACTGTTACTAACAGTGCTGGTGCTTCAGTGTTCCCATTCCGTGGAGTACAGGATTTCACGGAATGGGAACTTACCGTTCTTCCACCGCCAGTAATATCTTGGTATTACCAGTAAATCAGGTGGCAGAACGGTAAGCCAAGGTTGCCGGGATGCCGCCGGTGCTAATGAGGGCCAGAGTGTAAAAAGGCAGGGAGAGAATGAAAAATTGAGGGAGATTTACGTGGATGTAAAATGTTATGTTATTACCTCTTGGCATTAATGGTCCAACTAAGGAGGGTCATACAGGCAGAGCACTAAAAAGGATGGTTTTTAAAGCACGCCTAAACCAGAGATGATTTGCTGTAACTCTAACATCACGTGCCAGTGAATTCCACAGCTTGGCAGCTGCTACTGAGAATGCACGGCCGCCAGTTCTGGCTATCTTATAGCGCAGATTGACAAGAAGGTACCCATCCTATGAGCGAAGAGCTGGAGTAGGTATATAAATCTGAAATTTGGTTCAGAGATATTCTGCTCTCTGACCATATACAGCCTGATGGACAACACAGAGAGATTTAAATTCACTGTGTTTCCTCACAGAAAGCCAGTAAATATTCTGCAGAATAGGCGTGATATCCATCCCATAAGGGTCCGCAATGGATACTCGAGACGCCAGGTTTTGGAGTCGCTGCAGGCATTGGATTAAGTATCAGTGCTGTGCCAAATACAGCGAGTTGCAGTGGTCAAGCTGGCTCATATCCAGTGAAGATAATACCGGGAATGAAAGTGCTTAGGTAGAAAGGGCAGGATTTTTTTGCATTATTTTCAACTGAAGATATCCTCCCTGACAGGTGGCCGCAATTTGGGCCTCCATAAAGAGTGAGGAAGAGAGCTTCACTCCCAAATCCCTAACAACAGACATTGCTGTAGGGAATGATCCAAGCATAGAAGGGCAGAATGCTGGGGTCCACAGGGCAGTGGCAGATGGCGGGCCAGCCACAAGGACCTCTGTTTTGTCACCATTTAATCTAAGCCAATTTAAGCCCATCCACCGAACCATTGTCCCCAAACAGCTCAGAAATTGAGACGAAATTTCTGTATGCTGGTGATTAAACTGGACTCAAATCTGTGTATCATCTGCATATGAGTAACAGCGGAAGCTGTGAGCATGAATGACGCTCACCAATGGTTGCATATATACATTGAAGAGAATGAGAGACAAAGCTGAGCCCTGAGGAACCCCACAAGACAAAGGAACAGAGACTGAGCTGAAAGGAAAAAGAGAGAGAATTTGTGACTGATCAGACAAAAAGGAGGAGAACCACCCCAGCACCGGTCCAGAGATGGCAGCTTGGTCCACTGTATTGAATGCTGCCAAAAGATCTAATAGGACTAGCGCCCCCACTCCCCTCTGTATGGATAGCCACACCAGGCCATCCAAAGCTGCAACTTAAACACTCTTTGTAGCCCAGCCTGGACGAAGGCCAGACTAAAAACGACTAAAAAACAGAATAGTCCAGGAACTGGCTAAGTGAATGATGAAAGATTAAAGACTCGAGACGTTTCATAGGAAAAGAAGGAAGATATATATGGCACAAATTGGCAGGGATCGAGGGGTCCAGAGAAGATTATTTAAGGAGTGGGACCACCAGTGCCTGTTTGTTTCAGTTCTGTAGCAATCATATGCAAAGCACAAGATCTATTTACTACCTGAGTAACCCAAGCCACATTCATAGGCAAGATTTCCTTCCAGACATTCAATGGGACAGGGTCCAGAGGAGATGATGATTTGAGTTTCATGGCAGCCCGCAGGATGTCTTTGTCAGAAATAAAACTGGAAAAAAGGACCAAGAGCGGGCAGACGTTGCCTGATTAGGAACATTTTCAGTGGGCCCTGTAGCAGATATACTTGTCGGATGTCCATTATTTTCCAGACAAAAAAGGAGGAAAGGTTGTCTCAAAAAGCCTGTGGGGGGACCACAGTAGAGGAGGAGTTGGCAAGGGAAGAAAGCGAGCGGACCAAGAAGAACAGTTCCTTAGGTTGGTTTAAAGCACTTGCAACCATCTCCTGAATGAGGGAGCATTTGGCTTTCCAGGTGGCGCTATCATAAGCCAATGAGGCAGTATGACAAGAATAACAGAAACAGGAGTATTCAGATGAGAGTGATTTCAGAGTTCAAAAGACTGTCATTCAGATGAAAAATATGCATTGAATAAGGTAAGCATGACTCTCCCACAAGCTATACTCAGGGATTCCCACCTCCTACAGCTCCTACTTCCAGGTGTCACACAATGGTAACATATCTTGCACACCCATATTGAGACACATACTAACTGGTGTCATACCCACCTCCCAATGCCCTTGCTGCTCCCTCCCTCTAAAAATCATATAATCATGACTCTCCCAGATGTTGCCCTCAGCGATTTATTTATTTATTTATTTTGGCATTTGTAGAGCGCATCTTGCCCTGAGGCATCTGGAGGCTGGATTCCTGAAGGTTACATACGTGTTATCATTAGCAATTGTGTTAATATATACAGTTGGAAATATACAGTAAGTTAAAATACTTGTTGTCAAGTTGCATACAGTTAGGCATAAGCGATAGTAAAGGGTACAGTTTTGGCAGTGAAGGTCGGTGGCAGCATAGCTTTTCATTTATAATAATAATAATAATTTGGCATTTATATAGCGCTACGAACCCTCAGGTATCTGAGTGCTGCTTATTATTACCCATGGTGTGTGGCGCTCATTTATCGACCTCGGAAGGATGAAAGGCTGAGTTTGGCCCTGCCGGGATTCGAACCTGCGTTAGCAGGCTCTGCAGAATGTCAAAGCGAGCGAGCGCTCTACTTGCTGTGCCACTTGACCGGCTATTAGATTCAAGGTAAGAGGGGGCTTGCTAATGCAGGTGTCAGTAAGACTTGGAGATGGTTGTGAGCTTAAAGCAGGGGATCTGAATTATGGTTGGGTAGAAAGTTCTACTCTTGAGAGAATAGACAGGTTTTCCGATGTTTGCGGAATGACCAGAGGGAGGCATCTGATCTTAGCGATGAAGTTAGGGCATTCCAGTGTTTAGCAGCTAGCACTGGGAAGCTATTGCCACCTGTTTTCTGTAGTTTGTATTTGGGGATGGTGAGGAGGCGTGAGTAGGCGCTGAACGTGGGTTGGCTGGATTTGTTCAATGAGAATTTGTTGGATGGGTATTTGGGGGGTGATTGTGAGATGCATTTGTGTGTCACAGAGAGGGTTTTGAAGAGGATGCAGCCATTATGTTTTTTTCTTGAGGATGTTCAGCGCTGCTCTAAGTGCATTGTTCTTGATCAACTTTAGTTTCTTGATGTTGCTTTTATTGGTTCCGATGTATAGGGTGTTGCAGTAATCCAGTCTGGATAATATTAGAGCTCTAGCTAGGGTTGTGCAGCTGGCTGGAGACAGGAAGGGATTGCAAGCTATGATGAGTTTGGATATGTAGGCGGCCACAGTGGCTGTCGCGTTAACTTGTCTCTTTAGCATAAGGGCTGAGTCGAGATAGATGTCCAAAGTTTTTACTTCCTTAGATACATTAATGGATATGCCATCTATCATAAAAGATCTATAGGTAGCGTCGAGATGAGCTATTCGGTGTTGTGGGCCGATGAGGAGAAGCTCTATCTTTTCGTCATTGAGACAGAGGCTGTGTTGGGCCATCCATGCTTGGATAACTTGCTAGATTTGATTTAGGGATTTAGTGTCAATGTCATGGGACCCTGTGAGTGTGTGAGGATTTGGGTGTCATCCGCAAAGTTGGTATAGGTGACACCCGAATCGTCTAGGATGTCGAGTAGGGGTTTTGTTAAAATATTATAAGGCATGGGTGATATGCAGGGTCCTTGCGGTACACCACAGGAGACTGTGGCAGGTGGCGCTGAATAAGTGGGTGAGAAGACCTTCATGGTTCTATTGGTCAGGAAGGATTGTGTCCATAGTATGGCATCAGTTGAGGAGTGGGCTTCCGCGGCCAGGTGATTGTGGAGTATGTTGTGGTCGACAATGTCGAAGGCCACTGATAAATCAAGTAGACGTTGTCTTTAAATTCATCCATTTGAATTTTAAGATCAAGCAGGGCTGTTTCAGTATGATGTCCTAGTCGGAAACCTGTTTGGCAGAGGCGTAGGAGGTTGTTGGTTTCTAGGTGTTTTGGGATTTGCAGATAGAGGCAGATGCTCGATCAAGTTTTTTAAGAAGGAATGGCACCAATGTTATAGGGCCGTAGTTCGTGGGGATGTTGGGGTCGAGGGTTGGCTTCTTTAGTAGTTGGAGAACCCAGGCGTCTTTGAGGTTGGTGGGGACGGTATTTGTTTCGAAGGAAGCGTTTATTAGTGTTGTAATGAAAGGTGTGAATTCAGCCGCACATTCTTTAATCAGTGATGCTGGGCATATGCCACCTGGACATTTAGAGGGTTTGAGGCTTGTGATAATATTCAGTACTTCATTTGTTGAGACTGATGCAAAGTCGAAGTGTGAGTTCGCTTTTTGTGCAGAAAATATGGGGATTTGTGCCGGTTGAATGAAGGCTAAGTTCTTTTTTTTGGTTCGATTTTTGATTGGAGCGAAGCTATTTGGCAGAGAAAAACTTTTTGTATACCTTTTCTCCAGGCAGTATCTTTGTGGCACGCTTCTTGGGGAGGCACTGGAGACTCGAGCTTGCAAAAAATTGTGAATAATTTTTTGGTGCCAGAGTTGGCTTTGGCAATTCTGTCATTGTAAGTGGAACTTTTGGTTAGTATGATAGACTTTTGTCGTTTTTGGACGAGTGGGTGAAAATGTCTTTGTTCAGTTCTGTGGGTGCTTTTTACCAGTTGGTCTCTGCTATTCTCTTGGCATTAGGAAGTGTGTGAGGTCGAGTGTATACCAGGTGTTAGGATATGCTTGATGTTTGGTTTTGCGCATGCTTAGTGATGCCTCCTTGTCAATGGCAACTAGGAGGGGTTGGTTATAAAGCTCCACCATTGTAGTTGTGTTGTTTCTAGTATTTTTCTGATAGTCAGTGATGTGATGCATTTGTAGTAGGAGATTCTTTGGCGTTATATTGCGAGAGTTTCAGGACAGGCCTGCAGCGGCTTGAGAGATTGGTGTGTCTTGGGTCTTAGGTATGGTGAATGAGATAATGTGGTGATTGGACCATGGGCATGGGGTGTTGGAGAGGATCTCAGTCTGGCAGTTGTGCTCTGCCAACCAGTCCAGTGTTTGAACTTTAAGGTGGGTAAGGCACCTGATGTGGTGGGTAAAGCCAAGCTCTTCGATAGTCTTGGCAATGGTAGATGTATTGTTGTCATTTGGATCATGGAGGCCCAGGTTGAGGTCTCCCAAAACAATTATTTGTGAGGAAGGCTTGGTGTTAGCAAAGAGAAGTTGGGCCATCTTCTGGAAGGAGAACATTATTCACTTGGCAAAGGTATCAATTCATTTGGAAGCAAGGATTTCCTTGGACCATGTTCTATTTCGTTTTTAATGCCACCTTGCATGGGTCTTTTCGTCGCATGGCATGGACACAGAGAGAAAGACCATGGCATGAATTGCAAGATTTTCTGTTGGAAAGGGACCCATGATGTTACATACCTGCTTGCAGTCGGGTGTGCCCATCGCCGCTACTGTAGCTGTTTCCTTAGCACATGTGGTGCGAGGTCATTGATGCAATGGTTGCACCATTTCTGAGTTAAGGAGTGGATGTTTGTCAGCAAGAAATGTATTGATCTTTGATAAATGTGTACACTGACTATTGTAGGTGCACAAAACTCAGGAAACCAAAAGAAGGTCTCTACAGAGATGTTATCATGAATTACAGTGCATGGTCGCATCACAAAATGCCCTATTCTTTGGCAAAAAAATAAATAAAATAATAACGCTACGGAACAGTATTTCCAGTAGGCAATTACCTATATTTTACTTGCTGGAGAGAAAACACCTTTAATTGCATTTGTAAGGACATGTGTATAATCACTTTGCAAAATAATGAACAGCTTGTGATTGTACATTATACGTAAATGTGTGTTTAGAATCAAAGGACTAGAATGGCCAGATCGCCAGTGAAACCATCTAAAAGTGAGTTGTATTTCATTTACCTTATTCACTTTGTAAATTCATGAATAACGACACTTTTTTCAGTACTGACATACAAATGGGTTAAACACACCAAGATACAGTACACTGCCATAAAATTGACACCATTCTGTTTGGCTCTATTTCTTGTGATTGTTAGGTATTTATCACAAAAAAACAACAAAAATTGTGCTTTACTGCGTCCAGGTCCTGCGCATGCGCTACCTATTGCACAGCCGTGTTTCTTGAGGCACCCACAATAAATGCAATTTGTCAAAGTATTGTGTCATGCCACCAGCCTGTGACCTTATCATTCATAGGAATAGTGTACTCCAATCAATAAGTATTGTCAGTAAATTGACATTTTTATTGTCATGCGTTTTCTTTTTCCACCATAAATGCAGGTGTCACAGTGCAGCTATGTTGTGATGCCACAGTAAAGCGGAAAAGCTCGAAGCAAAGACGGGACTGGTCCTCGCTTCATTTGAATCACTTGATTGTGTATTCAGATGATAAAACATATGTCTTTCTTAATTGTTTCCTGTCAGATCTGCATGTGTATGCTTGTTCCATTGTTGGCCGGTGTGAATGGCCTTCAGAGCTCTTCTAACATGGCCCCGAAACCCCATGTTTTGGTTTTGAGTGCCACTGTTTTTCGGCCCCTTTCACCAGAGCCTGATTAGACATAAGCAGGTCGTTGGCAGAGGGTATGTTGTACCACTCACAGCAATGCAGCGTCAGGATTCAAGTTGACAAAATACTGTGTCCTGCCAGTGCTGCTACCACCCTGTGACCTTTTCATTTGTAGGAATAGCATACACCAATCAACGAGTATTGTCTGTGCATTAACATTTTAATTGTCCTGCCTTTTCTTTTGTATGAACATAATGAATCCTTTTGGCAAGATGCGTGTTGTTCGACACCACAACAATCTTTTGTAGAGGCCTTTGACAGGCATTCAGCATTTGACATCTTTTGCCGCCATATGCACAGGAATTGTTACCATTTGCTGAGTTATTCATTTACCAGCTATTTATTTAATTTGAACCACATTATTTAACTTATCTGAAACCTTGCTGAAAGCAGTTAACGGAGTGCTGTACAGGTGCATGCAAAATTGCACCTCATAAAATTAGTCACCTAAAACATTCCGAGGAAAAGCAAAGTCTTCAGTTCCTTTCGGAAATGACGAAGGGAAGGGGGAAGTCAGACAGAATAAGCAAACAAGGAACCCCAGAGGTGATGATCCTTCCCAAAAATCCTACTTAGAGGTCAGTGCGTTCCTGACAGTAGAATGTAAAGGGTGGGCCACGGTCCAGGTAGGTGGAGACCTAGACCCCCCAAAGTGTACCGATTCTTCAGCCAAATAGCAAGGATGGTCTTCCAAAAGGCAAACTTGGCGGCAAGACAGCCACGCATCACGCTGATGCCTGCCTCAAGCAGGAGCCAATGAAGCTCACAAAGCACAAAAGATCTGTGATTTAATTCTCTAGTTCCACCAATCAGGAAGGCAGTGAAATGTGGGATTAATTTAGTGTAGATTTAGGCTTTGCAACCAACACAGCGCGACCTCCATCGATACGCGAGTTCCCAAGCCATTGAACTCTAGTTCGAAATAGGAACGGATGGATCCGGCCCGGAAGAAAACCCTGATGAGTTCCATTAACCAAATGAACTTTGCAGAAAGCATGGGAATCTATCAAAAAGTTCAAGGATGCAGAAATCACCCATTGGGGAAGGATACCATCGTCATCAATGGCAGCCAGCCCAGAATGAACAGTAAAAGAGAATGTGCTCCGTTTTGGAGCAATTGAATTTAAGATTCGCAGTGACCAACCATCTCTCAGTCACAAAGAGGCAACTCCTGAGGTGGTGACCATCACCCCAGCTATTGCAAGCCAAAGCAGGGGTGCCCAGACCATTGCAAACGATTGCCATCAATTGCCCTGCCACTCAAATCATAACCCATGTATTGTGAATCGGGAGCGGGATGTCTTTGTGCCCGCGTATCATGCCTTCACCCTTTCTACTGTAATGGTGCACCCTGCATGGCCTCTCCATTGGGGAGTATGCCCTCCATACATTTATTGCTGTGTGCGTCCTTTTCCATCGCACTGCTTTGCATGCAGAAACAAACGCCAGCACCGAATGCTTGGAAAGCTCACAGTCGGAACCCAGTCAGTTGCCCCCTTCTCGTGATTGTGTGCTGCCCCTTGCCCAGATCTGTGTGTTGCCCTCTTACGAGATTGCACAGATCACATGTTCTGAAGGAGAGCAGCTCAAATGCTCGAGAAGGGGCAGTTGGCTAGACATCCATCAGCGGCATCACAATGGCTCAAAAAGGAGGCAGCTCACAGGCATAGTAGGGTACAGCTGACAGGCTGGCCAGGGAGCAGCTCACAGGCATAGAAGGGTACAGCTGACAGGCTGGGAAGGGAGCAGCTCACAGGCATAGAAGGGTACAGCTGACAGGCTGGGCTGGGAGCAGCTCACATGCATAGAAGGGTACGGCTCACAGGCTGGGCAGGGAGCAGCTCACATGCAGAGAAGGGTACAGCTGACAGACTGGCCAGGGAGCAGCTCACAGGCATAGAAGGGTGCAGCTCACAGGCTGGCCAGGGAGCAGCTCACAGGCCAGCTGACAGGCTGGCAGGGAGCAGCTCACAGGCCAGCTGACAGGCTGGCCAGGGAGCAGCTCACAGGCTTAGAAGGGTACAGCTGACAGGCTGGCGAGGGAGCAGCTCACAGGCATAGAAGGGTACAGCTGACAGGATGGGCAGGGAGCAGCTGACATTCATAGAAGGGTACAGCTGACAGGCTGGCCAGGGAGCAGCTCACAGGCATAGAAGGGTACAGCTAGCAGGGTGACCAGGGAGCAGCTCACAGGCATAGAAGGGTACAGCTGACAGGCTGGCGAGGGAGCAGCTCACAGGCATAGAAGGGTACAGCTCACAGGCTGGGCAGGGATCAGGTCACATGCATAGAACGGTACAACTCACAGGCTGGACGGGGAGCAGCTCACAGGCATAGAGGGGTACAGCTCACAGGCTGGCCAGGGGGCAGCTCACAGGCATAGAAGTGTACAGCTCACAGGCTGGGCAGGGAGCAGATCACATGCATAGAAGGGTACAGCACACAGGCTAGGCAGGGAGCAGCTCACAGGCATAGAAGGGTACAACTCACAGGCTGGACGGGGAGCAGCTCACAGGCATAGAGGGGTACAGCTCACAGGCTGGGCAGGGAGCAGCTCACATGCATAGAAGGGTACATCTCACAGGCTGGCCAGGGGGCAGCTCACAGGCATAGAAGGGTACAGCTCAGAGGCTGGGCAGGGAACAGATCACATTTATAGAAGGGTGCAGCTCACAGGCGGGGCAGGGAGCAGCTCACATGCAAAGAAGGGTACAGCTCACAGGCCGACCAGGGAGCAGCTCACAGGTGTGCAAGATGGGCAGCTAAAAAGGCCAGAACGCAGTCCTGGGTTTGGTTTGGCTTATCTATTTATAATGCACGCCTCACCTGTAGGCATCTGGGCGCAGTACAAGATGATGCAGATTTCTTAGTTACACAGGAAAAGATAAACTGTACAATAAAATATCTCAGTTACATAGGTACAAGTAAACTATACAATCAGATATCTGACAAGATGTATAAAGGCAGTTTCAAGATTATTCACAGTAGTTACAAAGAAGGCAAGGCGTTAAAGGATAGCATAGGTAAGTGCAAGCAGAGCAGAAAGATATTCTTCATTTATATACATGCTAGAGACTGGAGTCTACTTAAGGGTCATTGTTGGAGATAAGCCAGTTCTTCATTTTGAGTCTGAAGCTGGAAAGGGATTGGCTAGTTCTGAAGTTGGAGGGAAGAGAGTTCCAAAGTTGGGTGGCCAAGACAGGGAAGCTATTACCTCCTGCTTTTTGACGTTTATATCTGGGCACTTGTAGAAAGACAAATCTGGCTGATCTGCTGAGTCTGGTGTATTGTTTCGGGACAAACTTATCAGAGAGGTATTGTGGGGCTGCGTTATTGAGGCATTTGTAAGTGAGAGATGCGGTTTTAAGTTGAATTCTTTCTTTAATGGAGAGCCAGTTGTGGTCTCTTCTTATGGAGGAGATATGTTGTTTGCGAGGAATTCTCAAGGCTGCCCTGAGGGCGTTATTCTGCAGAATCTGCTTTTGTTTGTGATGTATTTGTAGGCCCCAAGATAAAGACCATTACAATAGTCCATTTTTGATAATATTAGGGCTCTGGGGCTTGCAATGGGAACGCTCTTCGACTGAAATGGGTGGAACTTACAGGCTTTCAGTGGTGCATCTTGCAGGTTCAAAGGGGGACCACTCACAACTCAGTTGGAAACAGCTCCCATGATCGGAAGCTGGGTTGCACAAAAACTCAAGTGGATCTCACGCATAGCTTCAATATATAATAGGCCACACTTTTCAAATAACAAAAAAAAATGCTTTGCATTCTCGAAGTAGGCCACAAGTAGTAATCCCAGATGGATGAAAGTTCAGAAGTTGATCATAAAGCAGTCATCAATATAGGGCTGTAAAGACTTATACAGTATTCACAAGAATAGTTCAAAAGTTCCTTGAATTTTTGCAAGGATTCATTCAAGTTAAGGAGATTAAAGAGCATAACCTGTCCCAGAGCAGTAAAGCTTTCTCAAAAAGGGGGTTTCCGTGGAACCCCCCAGATTCATGAACAAACCATTACAGCTTTCTAGGTTCCTGTGCAGTGCTTATTTGCCACCGCCATCCTCACCCTTTCTATTGCCAGTAGAATTTTCGAAAAGGCGGGATTCTAATAAAAGGCCTTGTACCTCTCCTGTTCCAGGCATTATACAACTCATTGATCCGTGGCATCTTCAGGGACATTACTCCACGGCTCCAGCCTCCAGACTCCTGCATTTTCCTTTTGCATGTTAGGTAGGTTTGTCTGAAAGCACACGTACATAGTTTAGCTGCTCCTTTCACAAAGAGTGAATGATGGGCATAGGGGTCCAAGGTATTCCCCCACACTACTCTTGTTTGCACCTGGATTAGGAGGAAGGAGGGCGAGATGATGCAATGCATGGATTGATCAAAGGAATCAAATGGACGCTTCAGTTCTGTGTTAAACAGCCCCCTTACCTCACAACAGCAGAGCAATGGGGGATCAAGGGCAGAAGGGTGATGTGAAATATGGGGAATTTGTGTTGTTGTACCGTAACGGAACAAACCGTGGCCGAAAAGACGATAGTGGTTTTGGCCGAAAATACGGTTTGACCGTTACAGTAAAACAACCCAAATGAAATACATTACCCACTCCCACGGCCCCCCCTTACTTACCTTGCAGTGACACACTTCGCTGTGTGCCGCTGACTCTCTGTGTCCCGGCAAGGCCTGTTCCCATTCACTTTTGTGATTGAGAACTGGTGCCGCAGGGCCCTATACATTTATAAAAAAAAGGTTTTGCTTTACACCAATGGCTGCGGGGGACACCCCTGCCACCCCGCAGACATTATACTAAACAGGGGTCCGGGGGGCTCCACCCTAGCCCCCACTGGCCTTGTTCACTATAATTCCACTGAATGGGGGATATGGTCGCAGTTTTCGGCCATGCAAACCTTTCATATGCGAAAATCGACCCAATCTCCCATTCAGTCATTCCTTTTCAGTCATTTTGCCCACTTCTAATTATGGGAACTGAGGAAGGGATGCAATTGAGCCCCTCCATGTTCCATGACAATGATTTGGTGCCCCAGTTCCACCTCAGTAGTAAATGTCTGGGGCTACATTCTCAAAGCCCGTCTCACTCGCACCCATTGACTTAATTGCAGCCCACTCACTGGGGCTTAAGTGAACGTCTGTGGGTTTGTGGCTAGGTTTATGGCTTGGCAAAGCGTTGTTCTTTATGTAAATTCACAACATTTCACCATTCTGCACAACATTTTGTAAAGTTACCTTTCATGCACCTCTGGACAATTCTGGCTACATCACATTTGGACACCCACTCCGTTCTCCGGATTTCGGCAAAAGTCTGAATTTGTTTATGGGTTTGTGGCTATGCGAAGCATTGTTCCTCATACAATTCCATACTGTTTCACCAATCTGCACCAAATTTTGCACAGTTACTTGTTAGGAGCCACAGGCATTAACGGCTACATGGCATTTAGACACCCTGCCCTTTTCCCCGGATTGCAGCACAACTCTAAATGTATTTGTGACGTTCTGGCTTGGTTTGCCTTGTTGTACTTGTGCATTGTTCCTTATATAATTCCACACTGTTTGAACAAGCTGCACCACATTTTGCACAGTTACCTGAAGGACCCTCTAGCTCTTACTAGCTACATAACATTTGAACGCCCCACCCCTTTCTCCTGATTTCAGCACCTTCACACATAACACGGTTGTGTGAAATCGGCAAAACAACGTGGCCATAGAAGGAGCGGTCCGCAAACCTAGAATGCATGGTTTCTGGGAAATTTTCAACGCAATGCATCGCAACGAACTGCACCAAACCAGGGTAAGGAAATAGTTGGGGAGAAAGCACAGTAGGTCCCACTATGCAGCAGCACACCAACCCCCCCAAGCCCCAACCTCTGCTCAGTGCAAGCTAGCCACACACAACCATTCTCAGTGCAGTTTACTTCAAAGTGCAAAGCACATCAAGTGATAAGCTACTATGAACAATGACCTACAGGATCATTGATTTTCAACAATTTGAGTGTTGTCACATCATTCACAGAACCCATTCAGAGAACGGGTACTTTTTGATCGTTTTCAATATAAGTCTAATTGCATGCAGGAGAACATCATATTTGCACTTGTGTGTTGCTGATCCTCTGCATGCAATTGTACAACACCCTCAAAGCAGTGTAACAACTAAATGAATGTAAAATAACCTGTACTCTTTACTTGTACTTGCTGCTTTGAGAGAAATAAAACATCACCTGTGAATAAGATTTGAAGGTGATGTTTTATAATGGACTGCAATGGAATCCGACTGTTCGTTAGCAGGTTATAACGTGAGGAGTATTCCATTTGAATCCGTTTGTTTTACGCCTACATGAAAATCTCATGAAGGCAATCCTAGAAACAGAACAGAGGGCCGAGATGACAATAGGTGATGTGGTTCCAGCAGTAGCTCTGACACTGAAGGAGACGGGGCTCAAGTTCAGAGATCCAAGAAGACAGATCCCAAAAGATTTTCATCAAAGACCCTATCCAGCAAATAAAATCCATCAAATGTTTTATGATCGCTTATAAAAATGGCAACTATTCTGTATGTGGACATCTGGAGTTGTATGAGCAAATGCTGTCCTCATTTGGAACAATGAATGCTTTTAGTAACATGGAATTTGCTAAATGGGCATTCTCTCCTGAGTGTTACAGCTACTTTACAGGGCTATAGGACCAACACTACCTTAAATGGTCCATTTATAAGGCATCCTTTTAAAAACATGTTTTTATGCATGAAAACCCACAAGTGGCACGTAAAGCTGCATACAATACGGTGTGTGGCGAGGACCAATGTCCCAGAGAATGTTCCGAAGAGTTGATAAGTGTCTTCATACAGACTTCTCAGATGGTAAATACCAACAACATTACAGCATTTTTCCATACACTCCCAAAATACATGGTCACCCAATTAGGGCAGGAATTCGAGGATTCACAAAGTCTCAAATGGGTGATTTCAAAATTGATTAGGATTTATGGGGTTCAAAAGTCTGCAGAAAAGACAAACAACTGCAAAACTCCCAAACCATTTACAATATCTACCACCGCAAATGTGGTGAAGGTGAAGAGTGCCCCACCTTTGGATCTGGAATCAGGTGGTTTGAAGGAGGCTCCTCTCATCATCAAACAGAATGACTGACAGAGGAGGCCATCTGTCCAGTCCCAACTAACTACACTCAACCAGTGTTCTAAAATAATGACCCTTCTGACACTCGTACATATATAAGTTTATTGTAGAAGGGTTCTAGGCCCATCGTTAGCTAAAGATACACTCCCCCGAAGCAGTGGGGAATAGAAATCAAGGGGCAGTTCCCCAAGAAATCCTAATCAGAATTCATTACGGCAAAGAAATTTAACATCCACTCCAAATCAAACATTTCAAAATGTTATGGCTTTCATGCCCTGTCAGGCGGGTGGACATGGCCTTTAACGGCCAGCAATCCCAAACTAAGGTAGGCCCGAGCTGTGGGCCATTAAAGGCCATGTCTGCCCGACTGACAGGGTATGAAAGCCATTCGCACCCCAGGGTTCGTCCGGCGTGCGAATGGCTTTCACAATTTTTGTGAACCACGATGCCAGCACAGCCGAATTCCAGATGATAAATGAAAAGAAAAAAGATGGCTCCTGATATATGCGGGCGGCCAGATAGGAGGAGTGCAATGCTATAGTCCTGCAGGTAAGTGGAGGGGGTTAAGGAGGGGAATGGAATCATTTTGGAGGTGGGGCATCAACAGGGATAGGCTCCCTGTTACCTCCCTGCAATGAAAGTAAAGAAAAATAAAAGGCGCTGCCCGGGGAAGGGCCTCGGGTGGCTGGTACAGCATGTGAGATTGTGTATTCTCACCCACTTTTCCAGCCACCTGATTGGCTGAACGCCCTTCCCCGGGTGTGAATGTTCCTCCTCCTCCTCCTATATTCCAGGATTATAGAGCCCAGAGTAAAGGGAATTGGATACCCAAAATGAAGGCTACGGTTGTAACTTTCAACCATACCGAGTCACTTTGCTATGAGGGACAGCTACCCTTCTAGGGAGTATTAAAGGTATTACCAAATGGTTCCGATGGGAAAATAAAATCTCACAACTTGAGTGACATGTCTAGAAATTGATCAACAGAACCCTCAAACTAACAGTATTCGCCAAAATGCACCAACATCAGGGCCACATGCTCCGGAAGCAAACAATCCAAGTAACAGTGTCCTAGTGGAAGAAGAAAAAAAGGGTTATGGAGGAAAAGATACGCCAAGCCTTAGAGGAGAAAGCTTTTTTTTCTGATCCATACAAAGACCGCTGAATTACATACAGAAATTATATAAAATAGTCGCAAATAGTAGCAGCAACTCTTTTCACTCAGAACAAAAACAAAAAGAACAGGGAAAAAGAATGAAATTCCAAGAAAAGAAAAATAGAATAGTCACAATTGAAACAGAGGATGCCACAGAAAACCCAGAAAAGAAAGTCTTCTCTTTCAGACATGGAGGTGACACCTCCTAAAGAAATGTGTGTACAAATAGAAGATCTTGAATCTGAGAATTTAGAAAAAGAGACTGAAATCTGTGAAGGAATCCATTGATATGAAAGCCAATTTCATAAAACTGATATTATAATCCAATAAAGTCCAGAAACTGTAGAAGTATCCTCCCTCCTAAAGGATTCTGAAGATTGCCCTCTGAAAAGGGAAGACAACAAAGAGTCTATGCACAGGGTGATATGCTTATTCCATATTTTGTCTCCAAATCCATGTTTATTCAGACAAGTTCCCAAGCCAACCCATGTGAACTTGACCTCAAGGAACAAATTGCATATATGGTGCCGACCCAAGGTCATTTGCAAATTATTAAAGACTTCAAGAAAATGCATGCCAAACTGCCTGATAACTTACACTTTCTTTGTTAACTAGAGTTTAAAGAAGTTAGATTCTCTGCTCCTGTCCAGATACAAGGTAAGTGTGATTTAGCAGCTCTGGTAGACACAAGGTCACCTTCCAACCTAGGACAGGGGAATAGTCATACAGTTCCTCTCTAGCCTCTTCTAGGAGAACACCAAATGTTGACAAAAAGGATATTCTATCAATTGGGTTGCAGATCTGGAAATCAAAATTGAGCAACACTGTCTGAAACACCCAGTGATTGCGGTTTTCCAGAGGGCACACCGTGTTTCCTGGGAAATGATTTTATTCATAGTCTGTCCTCTCTGATTGATTACATGAACCAGTTTCTCTGGACCCCAAAAAACCATCCCATCAAGCTGAAGAGAAACACCAATTATGTCAGCCTGAATGGTACATGTCACTTGAATGACATCCCAACTAAATTGAATTTCATTTTCAAAATCATCAGGTTCCCGAGATCACTATCATCTGAATAGGAGAGCAGAGTAGTGCGCCTAAAAAATTACTCACCCTCCTAACAACCAATGGTTTTCAACTCTGAAGTGTTATATTCAGGACTACCCCAAAGAAATCCAAAGTGATCCTGAAAAGAGTTCATAAACTTATATTCCTAATTTGACTGACATTCAGAAAAAGAACAAACACACATACAAAAAAACACAAAAAAAACCAAACACACATTCTTCCCTATTCCGATAAATGGAGGGAAAGATCCTGTGCTCGACAGAGCCTGTCTAAACAATAGAAATAGAAAGCTCCATAATCGAAGTGTAGTTTTGGCGACTCCAAAAAGATCAAGCCATTCCCACTTTTATTTTGATAAATAAATGAGAAGTTGGTCAAAACATGTATTACCTAGAAGGTGCATGTTAAAAGGTTTGAGATCTGGTTGATGAAAAATATGTCAAGCTTCAAGAATGACTGAGGAGCCATCCGAAGTTAGGTTTGAAAAATGTGATGAAGAAAAGGAGTACCAGGTAAGTAATCAAATTAGAGTTCATGAGCATGACTGGATGACACTCTTAGTGGAGGTTAAAGAAATAATGTAAAACTGTGTGTTCCAGATTCAAAAAAAGAACTTTTCAAATAAAGGAAAATTGTGCATGTGAAGTTTGGCGTGGGTGGAAAGGTCCCCTGATTTAGATGTTGGTCGACTAAAGGCATAATTCAGCATTCTCACTCTAAAACTGTGTCATAGTTACTGTGTTCTTGACAAATGGTACTAGCATTGTTTCTGTAAAAACAACGTTTTTATTTTTTTTTATTTTGGCTGTCCCCCGGCACACATATACTGTCTCACTTAGATACATGCACACACAGACATTCTCATAACTGCTCACATACACTCAGATTATCTTTCTACTTACATCTGACAGTCCACTTCATCCTTGAATCCACACCATGGCTGACTCTCCTCTGTATGCACGAAAACAGACATTGCCAGCTGGTTTCTTCTCTAAGTTGGATAAATATAGGGTCTGCTCAACCATACCTGACCTAGTTGCAGTCGTTGCCAAATAGAGGGAAACTAAATACATTAATAAATATACAATGGGAAAGCAATACTATCACATGTATTAATGTACTTACTTTGTTTATTTAATTATTGTGTTTTGTTTTGGTGTTTTGTAAAGCACTGCATGCAGAGAAATCCTTGGGAAAATCTGGCAGGGTGGAAGTGTTAAAGGTGGGTGGGGGAGGGGGGGATCTGAGGAACGTTGCCAAGGGAATAAGGAAAGAAAGAGGAAGGCAGCATGTCATCCACAGAAGGCCAGAAGTCAGATTCCTTAACATTGGGTGCTACATTTAACGCATTTGCATGGCTAAGCTAAGTACTACAGCAACCATTTCTGAATCAGGTGCACAAATGCTGATAAAGCATGCAGCCATGAGGCTTAGGCCATGTATAAAGCAGGGGACTTGCCAATTTGTAAGGCAGAACGCACATTTGATCCATCCTTTGCTGCAACAGAGCACAAATGCAAACTATGAGGCATTGGCCACTACCCCCCCTCCACTTTCTCCCAGATTCAAACTGATTTGTGGCATCTGACCTGAAACCCTGAAACCTTGTATTATCAACATTGCCTCTTGCCTGGTCACATTGGCTGCACCCTTGAATTACTCTAGAACCCTTCTCAACTGGTAGAAGAAGTAAGGCCACTGAGTATTCTCTGATGGCCATGTAGTCAACATTCGGATCATGGGTTCACATGCCTGTGGCAAGCTAGTCCCTCGGACAGCTGTAGTACCTGCCCCACTCGAACCATGACCTTGTTGTGCATTACTGGCACTGCTTTGTGAGAGAAAAAACAGAAGGCAGGAACTCACCAGATGTGATTGCCTTTTCCCATAAATTGCCAGAATCCTGGGTTTTCTTCAAAAGACTAGTGTAAGATATATATTGCCAGAATTTTAGTCAGTTAACTTTTGTTGTGTGCTTGTAACAACACACAGGTAGGGCTCATTTATGTATGATGGTGCTGCTGGTAGTGGTGATATTGGCGTTCTTGATGCCATGTAAAGACATGGTGAGCATTCTGCAGGGACGTCATTTCACCAAAATGCCAGGGGTAGCGGAAGTGACATCACAGTGCCAGGCCCCAAGAGTGACATCACAGGAAGTGATGTTATTTGACCACCCCCCCAGGAAGTGATGTCATTAGACCACACCCCACAGAAAGTGATGCCATTTGACTACGCCCCCACCATGACATCACAGCAAGTGGCCCCATAAAGCATTATCCCTCAGTGCACTAAGAAAAAATGGTTACGATATCAGTGTATTGTGACATTTCATACAAGAATGGATCATTATATGGAGCAGTGTCAAGGTCCATGTTGCCACATGAAGTGTATGAACCCCAATCCCCTCGTTATGTGAATCTGCCCTGTTATTTCAACAGGACTACAGAGCAAAATCACATTCTGCGGGTCAGGGACGGATAGGCGGGCATGGGATAGGAGAAAGCCAGGATAAAAGGGGAGAGGGAGAATATTTCACCAGAAAACATGTATGGCATCCTCAGTCTTTAATGATTCTTCTTCTTGTGTTATTTTGGCTGCTAAAAGATTAGTTCAAAATGTGTTCAAGGCATACAGGGCATTACTGAGTGGTACAAACTTCAGTACCCAAAGCCTCATCAGTCCTGTCCCCATATTTTAATGGGGAAAAAAATCCTGTCTGCATTTTGCATTACTCCCACACTCACCAACACTCTTTATATGCCTAGGTTTCTGTTCCTACATGTTCATTGTCCTCCACACCCCACACCTCTCCACAATGGTACACATTCCAACAATTAGTACTATTCACACAAACACACAGCACACAAAATCAGTTGCATGGCAATGAACAAGAATCTACAAACACAGAACTTGAGCAAAGACAGTATGGCAGTTTCTACAGTAACCCATGTGCTCACTGAGACACGCATGTAGCATAGAAATTCGCATTAGGTCAACTAGGACCCTGAGAAAATATAATAAAGCCTCACGCTATGGAATTTTCTGGGACAGCAGCACGCCCAAATATCCATACCTTTGAACAGCAACTCACAAAACACACACCACTGCAAATCTCAGCTCCCCAAAACCAGGGCTTTGCCGAAGTTCAGATGCCGGGAAGTCAACAGCAGTCTAATGTCATATAAATGGGAAATAGGTGATATGGAAGACTTCTAATATACTTTGTTAAGTGCATATATTTTTCCAGACGGAACTGCCAATCCAAAATGCAGCCAAGCATATGAAAAATGTAGCAGTATCGTAATAGCCCATTTTAGGATTCGCCACATAGACAATATGAGCATGGAATTCAGAGATTACCAACTTTAGATATTTACACATTTGAATCCTTCAAGGGTAACTTTTTGAAGACACAAAGCACTGCGGGTGTTTGTGACAAAATCCTCTTCGGGCCAGAAGAAGGACAACCCTAGATGTGGGTCAACATCAGAAGCTTCCAAGCATCAATAGTGGTGTAACTTCCTACCCTTGAATGGGGGTTACCAAAGCACATGTGTACATATTCTCTAATCATAATTGAACAGTGTGGGATCCTCCTAGTGACCCGACTCCCTGGATCAGGGTAGGCAGTGCTCCCCACACTCACAAGCCTGCAACACACTCACAGCATTCATACAGCGGCTCTGCTGCTCAGACCTGGCTGAAGAAGTGCGGGTGGGGAGGCATCTCAACATGATGGTTAGGGCCCCCCAGTTTTGTACTTTTAGTAGTTTTGACCAGTTTTGCTGAATACATATATTCTTTAAAATGCACAATTTTCATCACATTTTATCCCAAAAAAACCCTTGGGTACTATTCAAACAGTGTCACAAAAGGAATGAATAGCCATTTGCAACTGCAGGCCACTTTTTCATTGGTGCTGGAGACCATGTTATGCCCCAGTCCGACCCTGGGGGTTACCGTGCTTTAGAATACACGCGTGCACATTCATGCAACACATGGATTAGTCTGTCTGTACAGAGGGCTTCTAGGGGATTACTTAGATTGGGCTCAGACCAATCCACTGACCGGACAGCGACGTGACTCTGTCCTGCACTCTTGCTGGGATAACCCTTAGGTCAACCACCAGTGAATGCAAGTGGCACAGCATAGCACCATCCCAGAGCATCTGCCTAACAGACTGAGGGGGGTATCAGTCTGCATGTCATTCAGTGTTCAACATGCACTGCAGGAATACATATGTATTGTCCAGGCTGCGGCTACAGAGCAGTGACAAAAGTTGCCTACCAGCTCTGTGTGATTACCTTCTGTTAAAGTTAGGTAATTGAATTTGGTGTTAACTTACCATTCAGAATTACACATTTGTAACATTTGAACATCTTTCCATGTTGTGCTGTTGGATGGGTTGTGTATTTTAGAATGCTTCAATAGTGCTGTGCCAACAATCTATGTTTTGTCATTTCCTGTGATGTCAATGTTATGCATATTATTATTTTTGAAACTTGAAAAACCCTACATCTATTTTGGATACATTCTTGCATGGAGCCACGAACACAGTGCAGGCAAGACACCAGGAGCACGTGGTGGCCAGAGAGTCATCGCCACATACAGGGTGGGCATAGAGCCATAGGCACGTGAGCGCCAGGGAGCAACACACTTAGGATGGCCAGGAGCCACAGGCACGGTGTGGACTGAGAACCAGGTGCACATAGTGTGCACTGTTCAGAGAACCACAGGTGTGTGCCGGAGGCACAGATGCTTCATGGCCGAGACTGAACTGGTAGAGAAGCACATGGAAGAGAACCACATGCGCGTGATGTTCCCAGGACTACGAGCACATTGTGGTGGAAGAGTACCCAGAAAACACAAGCACAAAGTAAACTGGAAGTCACACCAGCAAGCACAGAGCCATGGGTCACATGGTGGACAGAGAGCCATAGGCACAGTGTGAACTGGGAGGCATAAGCACATATTATGCAGATAACCACAGGCATGTGCCGAAATAACAGGCATATTATGGCTGGTTTATGATCACAGAATGTTGGCAAGTATGCAAAGGAAGGAGTCAGAGGTGAGCCAAGCACTGGGGAGGGAGGAGGCTGAGGCAGGGGCACCCCATGGGCTCTGGAATAACAAGCCACCTGCGGCGGGCACAGCAAGGGCCAACTAGGGGCTGCCTCGCAGAGATGGTTTAATTTAGTTTTTATTTGAAAGCCTGGCTGCCTGCCTCGCAGACCCAGGACCCGGCGGCGACGGTGACGCCGCAGGCGAGGGGCAGGCGAGGGCACACAACACGGCCACTGGGCCAGCATGGCAGAGACATGACTTATTTGCAGGAAGGGCTTTAAAAGGTCAGTGAAGATAGAATAAGACCCATTTGCAGAGGGTCTGTGCCAGGATGTGCAATCCGGAGAGGAGGAGTTGTTATTAATTCCGGGGTATGACTTCAGAGGGATGGTCACCTAGCTAAGGATCAAGTGGTGATCTATACACGGCTTTTTGGAAATAGAGGAATGTAGCACTATGGCCTATAGCCACAACATGCCTATGACTAGGGCCCCTGACATTTGTGTCTTGTAATAATATATATAGCGCTTTATAAGAATATATGGCGCTTTACTAAATGGGATGGCATTTCTTTTTGTTGTTGTTGCCAGCAGTAATATGGCACACATATATATATTTATTTTTGTGTTTACAGTATAACAGGTGAATAGGTTGTTGGTGGCATGCACAGTACAGAATTTATAACACAGCAAAATCCCAAGGTGAAACTGCAGAGAATAAAGTGCACCATTTTTTTTTCTTTTGATACCTCATATATAGAAGACTAGATTATTTATATGACTGACTAACTTAATTAACATTTACTAAACACTAATTCTAACTTCTTTAACATTATAATGTAGTCTCATGTGCAAAATGAGATGAAAATACATATTTTGGTAACACTGCTATAATTCGTATTTAAATGTACACTGGCATTTTTTTTGTTTTCTTTTTCTCTCTTTCTGTGCAGAAAGGTTGCACAAAGCAGAAAGTATGTGCCGCAGGAACTAAAATTGAAACAGTTGCTCAGTGAGCAAGGATCCCATTGTATAAAAGTGAAGGGTGGTGCTTTTGACCGGATTGAAGGAAAGTGTCTGCAGACATACCACATAGATAAAGTAGGAAATTTCCGAGTTCTGCTAATGGCAAATCTTACAGAGAGAAGTTAGTTGTGCAAACTGGGCTGTGAAGACAGAAGTCCAAGGTGTCACAGACCGCTGGCTTGAGAGTTTCTCGCTGTGCTTCCCAGACACACAAGATTACAGGAGCCATTCGTGCTGACTCTGCCTGTCTTTGTGAGGCGAGTGAAACAAGGTTGCGTGGGGGAACTTCAAAGAAACACTTTTGGTAAGAAGATATGTACAAGTGAGGTCACTGTGTAAGGTTGCATGGATGACTGAGCTGTAGTACAGTGCAGACAGGATAGGAAATCCCTGCAATTTTATTTCGTCATGTTCAGGATGTGGGAAAATTAACCCAGATTTTAAAAGACTTGTTTGTTCTGTATTCTCTTTCTTTTGTTTTCCAGGTGATGTTGCGATGTTTTCATGGTAAGAACTCATAATTGTGAATTGTATTTGTATATAATATAATGAGAATATATCAAAACAAATGGTTCAGTGTCATATTTGCATCTGTGAATTTATTCATATACCTATAAATTATCCAGTACAGGGGAGGTCCATTTCTGGTCAGTAGTGCATTCGTCAATTTGCCCCTGCAGGTAAAATAACAACCCAAAATAAGTTGATAATATTCAGTGATAAAGCAGGTTTGTGTGTGTGTGCGTGTGTGTGTGCCTTCCTTGCATGTTCTTTGGAAGGAATCTGATATAATATATAGATCGCTGGATGTAGATCAGCCAGTGATACCCAGGAGCGCATAGATTGCTGAATGTAGATAAGCCAGTGATACCGGCCACAACCTATAGGTGGTGCTCTATATAAAATTGTTGGGTTTCTATGACGTGCATAGGTCCAAGGCTCTCTATAGACGACTGGGAGGTACTTTAAAAGAAAGGAAGGTTCTGTTTTATGACGAGGTAATAATATAGGGAAGAAAACTATACTCACCACTAAATACCGCAAACAATATATATATCACTAGATTCCCCAATATAATATAACAAGGTATGGGCACTAAAATAATAAGAGGCCATACCCAATCTAAATGCAAGGCTAATTTACCACCAAATACCTGCTCATATTTAGACGATAAGAAAATACCGCCAAACCCCAAATTTAACCCAATAAGACAAAATATCCTACATATATGGTGCGTTGGCTGGGAAAGTGGCTGTAGAGCACCTACTGGGCATGGCAAGTGTGTCGCACACTACCATACGTGCATTAGAGGGAACCCATTTTATGAGAGCAGTGTGACACTTAAAGTGGATTTCAGAATGTCTCAAATGGAGGCCACATTCCCAGTGCTAGTGCAATATCTGGAGGCAAAGCTATATGCACATAGGACATGGTCATCAAATAATGCCACAGAGTGGCATGACCGCATCTATGGTGAAGTACAGAAAAAAAGCATTAGACAGCATCTTTGTAGAAGGCAGCATCATTCAGGTCTGCCTCTTGAGACTATTAAATGCAACTGATAAACATGCAGAGAAAGATTGTCTGATACGGCTATGTGCCAAGACATGGTTTATCCTAAATAGGTCTCTTTGAATGCAAGAAAATGATGCCAAGCTGATTAGCAGATTAAGAGTTGAACTGGACGGAGCTAGTGAAAAAGAAGTTAAGAGCAGAACTGGAGGTATGTCAAAAGGACATGCAGTCAAAATGTAAAGATATCGACACTCAATTTTCTCAAAGAAAGAAACAGTTTGAGGATAGTGAGCAAGAATTAAAATACTTGAAAGTGTTGGTAGATCATATTAGGCAAGATAAAGATAAAGTTGTTTTGGAAATGCAGATTTTAAAAAAGAACACTTTGAGAAAGAAAGTGATCTTCAACATAATGAACAAGAGATGGTTAAAATGTTTCAAGAAAGTGATAAAAGAAACAAAGAATTCAATGAATTCCAAATACAAATTAGCAATATGCAAAGTGTGATTAATAAGATTAGTGATTAAACAATTATTTGTGTAAGGAGGCAGACAGGCTCCTTAAAATGTGCAAGGATTTGGAACAGCAAATATGCATTTCCAGGTCCCAATGTAAACGGCAGGGCACTACATTCAATGGAGTTGAGGTGAATTTAATTTCTTCACAGAGAACTATTGCCCCCATGCCTGGGCCATTGAATCAACTTGGTTGCAGTGCTCCTGGGGGATTTGACACACCCATTGGGGGCTGCCACCAATCCCATACGCCTGAAACCAGGGTTGAATCACAAAGTAGTGTAATTCCATGCATAGCAACGAGTAGCCCCATAAAAAAAATTAAATCAATCAAGGCTCTGATCAAACCATTTAAAAAAGGAGGGGAGTGCTGTATAGAGGACCACTTAGAAGCAGTGCATGACATATTTAAAGCCCTCCAGATATCTAAGGAACAATACAGGCAATACTTTCACTTAAGTATGGATGCACCCACAGCCAGTCTCATTAGAGGGTTAAGTGAACAGCATAACATGACATGGGCAGAGTTTGAAAAAGGGATTAGACGTCCTTTCTCTCCTTTCCAAACATTACAAGAGGCAAAAAAGGTTGCATACACGATTACGGCTGGGCCAAATACATCCCCTCGCCAATTTTCGCAAAACTTAAAAAGAGCTTGTTCTCGCTTTGATGTATCTTTTGACCCCAATTCCAATGAGTTTAAAACTACATACTTCTATGGGCTACAGAAAGGCATCATATCATAGTTAGTCCGTGAATTTGACCGTGACAAGTTCCTTGAATGGATTGTGCACCAAAGTACAAATCTATATGAGGTGCTATATTGTCAGGGTAGAGAGGGTGATAAAATGAAAGACACTAGACCAAAATCTAAAGAATCCTCAGCAACAGTGAGGGAGATCAGGTCAGTCAAAATGTCCCTTGAGTCTGCTCAAAGTCCAGGTAAAAATAATGTGACACCTGAACAAAGGGGTTCTCAACAGAGATTGTCACTCCCTGCACCAATGTTTCAGTCACATGATCCTAATAATAGGGAGAGCTACATTAGCCCTAGGTACTTAGGAGACAGACCCCGGGCAGGATATCGGTCTGATATGTCAGGTATGAACAATAATCAGAGACTAAGTCAGGATCAAAAAAACAATGGTCCCTACCAGACATTGGGGTCACAAAGCAGATTTGATCCTAACACCATGATATATGGATGATATAAGGTAATCAGGATATACTCCGATATGTGGATCGGTTTACTGAGAATGGGATTCACCATAGGGGACAATACTCACAAAATGAGAGACAGGACATGAGGCAGAGTATGAATTATGCCCCACGTCAATAAAATGAATCACCACTACCAAGTGATTACAACCAAAGGATGGGTGCACCCCACTCCCCTCCACATATGAATCAAGAGTTCAGAAACAACCCCAATAGAAATTATTCTCCTGCAAGATATCGAATAGATTCAATCAGGGGGAAAACAACCAATATTGACCTAGGCCACAAAGAGAGGATTCTAGAGAGATGGGAAGATTCCAATGTCTCGAAGAAGCCCAAGTGAAAATGTTGGCTGAACAAATATGAAAGCTCTGTGCGGCACAAATACCATCATCAAAGGAGGGGGCAGAAGGCCATAGCAATGCCCTGGTGGTTTCTGATGATAAGTGACCAAAGCATGATACCTGTAATACTAAAAATACAGATTGCCCTGATCTGGTTTTGCATAATGACTCGGAGATGCTTAATGGTTTAAAAACAAAAATGTCTGCAAATGAACATGTGACAGAAATTGCAGATACATCTAAAAAAGAAGTTCAGTTTAACCTAGAGTTAAATCAAACATTGGAGATTTGCACGAATGAAAAAGGAAAACATGAAATGCCAAAAGAACAAAGGGACAGATTTCAGAAAGACAACTCATGCATGGGTAATGCAATTGATCAAGGAGTAAGTGGGGTTGCTAGAACACTTTTCCTAGACAATCAAAACACTAACCAAATACAGGCAAAAATAATAAGTACTCAAAAGGAGGGTACAAATCAATCACCTGAAGAGTTCTTTGAGCCACAGATTTTTGAGGAAGTTAAAAAGAGTGATTCCATGTCAAATATCCACCAATGCCAAAAATTAGAAAATTACAAATTGCCAAGTAATGTTTCTATGCATATTCTGTTGGAGAATTGTAGTGTGAACTCTGATGATCCCCGGGTGGAAGGGCGAACCGTGGCCACACTCCAAAGGACCTCTGAGTATGGGGAAATGAGTAAGGTTTCTCAAACAGAAATGGACAAAAAGGAGGGAAAAATGTCCTTTCATTTACCAATGTGCTTAGCCAAAAGTGAGAAAGGTCTCAGAAAGGTGAGTTCTGAAATCAGTAAGAATTCACACTTTTTGTGTGTATTAGAGGAAGTCGAAGACAGGTATTATGCCCACATCACTGTGTAAGAGAAATGCAATGCATTTGCAATGATTGACACTGGTGCACAGGCCACAATTATGTCCAAAGAATTGGTAAAAAGTATCAATGAAGGGAGATCTCCACAGAACCAGATCACAGTGAGGCAGAGTGAAGGCCCAGTGCATAACTTTAACGGTGAGGAGGTGCCTATTGTGGGTGTCACTGAGGTTGACATAAAGATAGGAAAACATAGAATGAAACAGGAAGTATTGATAACTTCTATTTGTGAAATTCCATTCCTGATGAGGACAGATTGCCTGAAAAGATGTCTCCTCTCATAGATGTGGTAAATGGAGTACTGTGGTTCCTTAACCAAAAAACTGTTGAGACCTAAGAAAATAAAATCACAAAACAGAAGTATAAATGAATGCCACACTTTTGCCAAAACGAATGATGTAGTGGAGGTATACCTCCAGAATAGCTGTGTACCTAGCGTCACTGTCATTTTGTTGTGTCAGGATAAAATGCAAAGTGAAAAAGAAAAACAATCTGTGCAGATTTATTTGGATCCCAGGAAGAAATGGCAAACTGAAATAGATGTACACACATTGCACTTTTATTTAAAAGAGAAGAAATGCAAACAGAATACTATTCCTAAAACAGACACAGAAAAACACATCACTACCCTTGCTGAAATACACATGGATGATGAGCAACCATGGGTTCACATTGGTATAAATGACCATTCTAAAATGATAAAAGCCACTTTGGCGCTTGAACAGGAAAGGAGCTTTATTAATGAGAAATTACTGCAGAAAATAATGCAAAGGGAGGAGATCCCAAAATTTAGAAATAAAAACCAATATGTCTCTGGTTTGGACAATCCAGACTTTGAAAACCGAATTGCATGAAGATGCATGCTAAAGATTAACATTGGACAGAAAACCATCTACCACAATGTGTGGATAGTGAGTGGAACACAAAATGATTTTAACATGGACAATGATATCATGCACAGAATGTGTATGGTGTTATTAATTAAAAAATATGATCCTGACTAGGTGAGCCTGCACCTGAATTTGAAGACAAGAGAAAGGCTTATCATTGTGCACAACTGGTCCCATATGCAATTGAATTACAGGTGAAGATGGATGTTACCATTCCTGCATTCACCAAGGAGGCTACTATAACACTAAAGTGCAAGAATGGACAGCGAATGAAAGATTCTGATGCATTTGTGTGCTTGAATGAATCCATAAAACAGCAAGACCTGGATTATGAATACACCCCATTGATAGATGTTGAAGAAGGATCTGTCAAAATTATGGTGAACAATAAAGGGTGTCAGGATATTCATTTAGAGCAACATTCTTCATTAGGAATGGCCATACAAAAATCACAATATACTGCAGATTTCAATAACATGGTCATTGGAAATATCCCTGAAAGATATGTAGATGCACATGGTGTGTTGCTAGCATATCTGGATTCTCAGCCCAAAGGGATCTTTAAAATTCAATCTCTGTACCCTTATGATTCAAATGAGACAGTGTGCTGTCACCAAGAGAATTGTATAGTATTTGACTTAAATGAAAATGTAATAGAAAATCAGCACATTGAAGTGGAGGCTAATATGCCAAAATATCTAACAGTTGCAGTTTTACAGAGAGACACAGCCACACAGTTGGAAGAAAGCACAGAGATTCCTCCACTGGAGGATTTCCCCGAGTTTTCAAAAATGGTAGAGGAGCAGATTTTGTTAGCAGATGTATGTGACGGGGATGAGGATAAAAATGAATTGAGGAAAATATTTATGGGATTTAAAGATGTTTTTGCTAAAGATGCATAAGATGTGGCCTAACTAATTTAGATGTTGCCAGATTACCGGAGGGGTGTGGTAGAAATCCAGTGTTTGTGCGCCAATATAGAACACCACTGGCATGTTTAGAGTCATTGGAAGAAATAATTAAAAACCTTGAGTCTCTGGAAATTACCAGGCCCATTCATAGCACATCCCACACTCCTATTTTGGGTGTGTTAAAGCCAAATGGTCAATGGCGTCTGTGTGCAGACTTGAGAGAGTTAAATAAAAGAGTGCCAGTGTCCAGATGGCCACTGCCATTCATTGATCAAGGCCTTGCTCAGGTGCATGGCTCAAAAGGTATTTACTACCTTAGACATCACATCTGGATATTGGTGTGTGCAACTGGCAGAGGATATTCAGAATGTATTCTCATTTTCATTTGATAAAACGCAATACGCCTTGGCTAGAACACCATTCGGGTACGTCAATAGTGGGAGTGAATTTGGCATATTTTTGAGAAAGGCTATGCCTGATGTAGCGGAAAGAGGAACTATAGTTTATGTGGAGGATGCCGTGATAAAAAATGAAAGCTTAAAAAGCCATTTTGATGAAATTAGACATGTTCTTGGTCAATTGCAAAAGTTGAGTGCCAAAGTATCTTTACAGAAAGCACAATGGTGCAAGAAAAAGGTGAATTTCGTAGGCCATGAAGTAACTGAACATGGACTAAACCTACAAAAGAAAAAGTAGAGACCATACAAAAATTGAGAGATCCTAGAAATGTGAAAGGTTTAAAAAGTTTATTAAGAATGACAGGATATAACAGGGCATTTATTGAAAAATATGCTGAAATTGCTCAACCATTAACTAAACTATTGAAGCTGAATACGCCCTGGAAATGGGAAAAGGAGCAATCTGAGGCAGTTTCTAAATTAAAGGAATGTCTCATAAAGGCACCATGTTTAGCATAACCCATAGAAAACAGGGATTTCTTTATATAAATAGGTTTCACTGAACAATGTATGTCAGCAGTGCTATCTCAAAAACATGATTTAAATCACAAAACCATTGCTTTTGCAAGTAAGACACTTTCTCAAGTTGAAATTAAATTCAGTGAATGTGAAAAGGCCCTGTTGCAGCATTTTTGCTCCTTTGTTCAAGGAGAAAAGGTAATCATTGAGACACATAATCAACCATTACAGATTTTACAGAGTAAAAGGATTAGGTCAGGCAACCTAGCACAGTCCAGAATTACTTCATGAACATTGGCACTACAAGGCTTTCCTGTGGAAGTGAGGTATGGCCAACATAAAAAAAGTCCAGTTGATCAAGGATTAGCAGATTTACATGACTGTGCAGCTGAGTCTGTATCAGATGAAGTAGAGGTGGAATCTAATTTGCAGGAGTTTGAACAATCACCACACAAAGCTTTTGATGAAAAGACATGCAATAATTTACCAATGGTATATGTTGACGGTTGTGCTATTCATATTGAAAATGACAGTGATAAACAATTGGTATCAGGAATAGGAAATGCCTGGTTGAAATGTGATGACATTCCTAGTATAGAGATGAGAATTGGGGATAGGAGTAGTCAGGTAGTGGAATTGGCTGCCATTTATAAAGCAATTACTACTGCAGTTGATAATAAATTCAGTGAAATTGTCCTGGTGACTGATTCTGATTATGCACAAAATAGTTTTGTAGAGTATTTGCCTGGCTGGAAAGCAAAAGGCATGCTTACATATAATAAAAAGCCACTCAAACATGGAAAAATTGTACAGGCCATAGACAAATTAGTGTCAGAGAATGATTTAACAATATACTGGAGGAAAATCTGTGGGCATTTAAAAACTCCAGGAGAAGATAAGGAGGGAATTGATAAAGCAGATCATTTAGCCAAAATTAGGTCTGTGATAGGAGAGTTGCTACATATTCAATACTTAATTGGTGAAATACAGATAGATGCAGTTACTGGCTATAAGGCTCCAAAAGAGGTAGAACAACCAGTAGTGCAATGGAGTTATGATGCACCAGATCAAGATCTGATTAAGGCACAAAAAGATGATCCAATTTTGGGAATCTATTATAATCATTTGATGGACCCCGAACAAAATCCTTTAACTGAGAATGATTGTACAGGAAAAGAAGAGTTGAGGGTATTATTAAAAAATAAAAAATGAATTAGACTACAGGATGGACTCATGATCAGGGAATCCATAACAGGACAAATACAGTGGGTGGTACCCCTTTCATTCACAGGGCTAATGCTACACCATGCACATGATGCAATAACTGCAGGACATAGATGTTCACAAAAGACTTAAGAAATACTGAAAGATTATGCTTACTGGCCACATATGTCCCAAGATGTGGAGTTATATACTAGGGTGTGCCTAGTATTTTCCCAATTTAAACCCGCTTCACCAATGTATAGAGCTCCACTGATGAAAAGAGGCTTAACCCTTCCATGGTCGGATTTGCAAATAGATTATGTAAGGCCTGTAAAAAAGGTCGAGCAGGGGAACCGTTATATCTTGTGCGTGGTTTGTTTGATGTCAAAATGGATAGAGTGTATTCCTGCACCAGATTGTAGCGCGCAAACCACAGCTACATTACTGGTAAATTATATATTTTCAAGATTTGGGTTACCACAAAGAAGAGAATCAGATAGAGGAAGTCATTTTACAAGCACTTTAATGAGTGAAGTGTGGCAGGTACTGGGGGTGAAAAGAAAACTGCATATTGCATGCAGACCCACCTCTTCTGGGAATATTGAAATCCCCCCCAGGGCTGTTGTGGAAATATTAAAGAAGTTTGTAGCAGAGGCAGGTTTCAGCTGGGATTTACGATTACCCCTGGTTTTGATGGTGATCAGATCCACTCCTGCCAAAGCAACAGGTATCAGCCCTCATGAGGTATTGACAGGTAGGAAAATGGTACTGCCACAACATTTATTATACAGGACACATGAACAGACACTTGTAAGCGCATCTACAGTTCACGAACATGTGGAAGAACTGAGGATGCATTTACAACATGCATTTGCTTTTGTACAGCGAAATTTGGAAAGAGCTGCTGACAGTGCAAAATCATATTTTGCCGTCAAAGAATATACCATAGGGGATCAGTTATATACATTTCATTTTGGAAAAGGTAAACATAAAAATTCTAAATTTCTGGCGGCCTGGCAAGGGCCTTTTCATATTGTGGATAAAGTGTCTCCAGTTGTCTACAAAATATTGAAGACAGAGGGTGAAACGGTAACAGAGCAATTTGTTCATGTTAATCAAATTAAACCCTGTCTTCCAAAACATGATATCAGGAGACTTGAGCAAGTAGAAACAGCTTAAGTACCCTGAAGACATGGAAGGGACGATACACAGTGATTTTTTGCATTGTATGACTTATCATAGAAATAATAAAATAATTGTGGTCCTTATTATAGAGATTACAGAGATAAAAGTAGATGAAAATACCATAGATGGTAAACATTGTCAAAAGGGGCTGAAGCAGATAGAATTATTTTGATAAAAAGTTGAAATATATTTTAGTGTACAATGGTGTTTTATGTATATGTTTGTTTTCTCTCTAACATGTGCTTAGTTTCATGAGGAAGCAGAATGTTTTGGACACATTTTTTTTATGGTAGAAAGGGTGAAATCTGTATTGTGCTATGTACTTAATCTGTCTCTTTTCTGTTTAATTTAGAACAACTAATTAACACTTTTGGTTGGAGGTCGCAGGACCAGAGGACACGAGAGATGATGGAGTCCTGGAGTCCAACGGGAGGAAATTCCAAAAAAGCCCCGGGCGCCTGCGTAGACCAAGTCTATAAAACGGATGTCATTGATGATGGCGCCAGCGACATGGATAACACTTTTAATGATTGCAGGGAATCTCAAAACTATGGAAGCACAGGTTATCATTGAGCCCGGACCAGCATCTGGCATTGCGGTGGAAGAAGCGCATGGGTTTATCATGGGCAATAGAAGGGTGATCTTTCAGAATATATATATATATATATATATACAAATATATATATATATATATATATATATATATATATATATATATATATATATATATATATACCCATGAATCCTGATAGTTTGATGGAAGAACACTTTAACAAAACTGGGATCATTAACGATCAGACTAAAGAGTGGCTAGAATTAAGAAAAGAGGACACTAAGCAGACAATAGGAGACATGTTAATGCAATTAGAAAAGACATTTGTGAATTCAGCAGATATAAAGAAAAGGAGGGGAAAGAGAGGAGCAGTAATGCTTGTGGTCTCCTTGGTAATGTCTATTATTGGAGCTGTAATAGGTACTACAATGTAAGCAGCCAATGCCATTTCAGCAGTGGAATTGAGTGCTAAACACAACAATTGACTTACGATCTAGAAATGATCCAAAAGACCTTGGATGGAGTTAGAGTTGGATTGGATGAACAAGTGAAATTTGTCAACGAAACTGGGGTAATACTAAATGAACAGGCTGAAATTATACAACATAGTACTAAACTAATAATTAAGCATGACCGAATATTGAATGAGATTATGAATGTAATAAATCCTATTGATAGATTGTTGACAAATTACATGAGGAAGGTCCAAACTGCAATTTCCCAATTAATTCAAGGACATATACCGTTATATTTTGTTTCACAAGATATTGTTCATCAAATGATAGAAAGAATAACCAAAAGAGAGATTGATACAATGCAGGTGAAGGTTGCATTTGAAATGGGCAATGCAATGCCCCTATATGTGAATTTGGAAAGGATGGAAATTGGATTTTTATTGCGCATCCCATATATAGCTCCTGAACTTATTTATCAAACTAAGTGGGTACATAACGTCGGATTTTGGCAAGAAGGAAAATATATAAAAGTTAAACATCCAGAGGTGGTGACATTTCAGTCATGGGAGTCTGAGGTTTACTTGATCCCGAACCTGGAAACATGTATGAAGTTTAAAGAACAAAATTACATCAGTCCAGGTAAACCATTTGTTCCTGATGCTACAGATGCTATTTGTGGTTTGAAACCTGATCTAGGTGTATCAGGAGGATGTGAAGTGGTCATTAGCAATTTGGGTGATGAGGAGTTAGGACAAGCCAAAATGGTCAAAAATAAATGGTTGGTCAGCACCTTTATGAAGAATATGACAATTACACATCTAAATCATGGAACATTTGTTGTCAAGTAATTGAAATATAATGTATTTTACTTGCAGGTTCCAAAGGATACAGTTGTTTCAATTGGGGGTTTAACATTATTCCATATTACAAATTATATTTGGGAAAGCCAAGTGGAAAATATTGAATTGTTTCAAAGGGATACATATCCAATAGACCTGGATGTAGATTTTGTGTTGAATCATACAGAAAAGCATACTATCAAGATGAATCTGAGAAAGAACAACATTACAGTTAGTAGCCTGTGTGTAATGGAAGTGGAAGTGTTTAATTGGGGAACTTGAGTGGAACACACTATGGTGGGTTTAGCCGTGGTAGTGTCAGTGATGGGAGGATGGTTAATCATTTTGTCCGTAAAGATGAAGATGTTGCTTATGATATTGGCAGCAATAGGGAATGAAAGATATCCCAATGCACATACATTCTAAAAAAATAAAAAAGAGAAACACAATTTGGGTTTCCTCCAATTGTTGATTTGAGTAGCCATAATTTTCCGAAAAGGAGGGAATATGTAATAATTAATATATATAGCGCTGTATAAGAATATATAGCGCTTTACTAAATATGATGGCATCTTTTTTGCTGTTGTTGCCAGCAGTAATATGGCACACACACATATATATATATATATATAATATATATATATATATATATATATATATATATATATATATATATATATATATATATATATATATTTATATTTGTGTTGCCAGTATAACATGTGAATAGGTTGTTGGTGGCATGCAAGGTACAGAATTCATAACACAGCAAAAGCCCAATATATACATACATAGAAGACTACATTATTTATATAACTGACTAACTTAATTAACATTTACTAATCACTAATTCTAACTTCCTTAACATTTTAATGTAGTCTCATGTGCAAAATGAGTGCTGACTGGGCCTGTCTTTGTGAGGCGAGTGAAACAAGGTTGTGTGGGGGTACTTCAAAGAAACACTTTTGGTAAGAAGATATATACAAGTGAGGTCACTGTGTTAGGTCGCATGGATGACTGAGCTGTAGTACAGTGCAGACAGGATAAGAAATCCCTGCAATTTTATTTCGTCATGTTCAGAATGTGGGAAAATGAACCCAGATTTTAAAAGGCTTGTTTGTTCTGTATTCTCTTTCTTATGTTTTCCAGGTGATGTTGCAATGTTTTCATGGTAAGAACTAATCATTGTGAATTGTATTTGCATATAATATAATGAGAATATATACAAACAAATGGTTTAAGTGTCATCTTTGCATCTGTGAATTTATTCACATACCTATAAAGTATACAGTACAGGGGAGGTCTATTTCTGTTCAGTAGTGCATTTGTCAATTTACCCCTGCAGGTAAAATAACAACCCAAAATAAGATGATAATACTCAGTGATAAAGCAGGTTTGTGTGTTTTGTGTACCTTTCTTGCATGTTGTTTGGAAGGAATCTGATATAATTGAGATCGCTGGATGTAGTTAAGCCAGTGATACCCAGGGGCGCATAGATCGCTGGATGTAGATAAGCCAGTGATACTGGCCACAACCTATAGGTGGCGCTCTATAAAAAATTGTTGGGTTTCTGTCACGTGCATAGGTCCAAGGCTCGCTATCGACCACTGGGAGGTACTCTAATAGAAAGGAAGGTTTTGTTTTATTCTGGGGTTATAATATAGGGAAGAAAATTATGCTCACCACTAAATACCGCAAACAATATATATATATATCACTAGATTCCCCATTAGTACCCAGCGAGAGTCAAGCAGAATGCAGCATGCATTCTGATTGGCTCTCGCCGGGTCCTTACCCGGCCGAGAATCCTTTTATTCTCAGCTGGGATTCCAGCCGCCTTGTCCATGGCAGGGGGCATGGCAGCCCCTCAGCCAATGAGGAATCTGGAAGCGGGGCCATCCCCGCTCCGAGCCTCCCCACGGCTCAGAGGCGCCTTCGCCCCCCGCCAGGGACACGGGTAAGCCTTTTTTTTAGATTCCCTTTCCTCCCTCCTCCCCCCACTTACCTTCTTTTTCCTGCTTCAGCATCCAGCTGTGTGGAGACTCGGAGCGGGGTCATCCCCGCTCCACACCTCCATATGGCTGGAGGCTTCCCTCGTCCCTCGCCAGGGACACAGGTATGCTTTTTTTCTTTTTTTACTTTTTTTTTAATACCCTACCCACTCTCGCCCTTCCAACCCCACTTACCTTCTTTTTGATCCTTTTTCGGGAGCGGATGTGCTGGGAACACTTGTTCCCAGCTCGTCTTCTCCCAATGGCCGCCATGGAAAGGGAAAACGGACTCCGTTTTCCCTTTCCATGATGGCCATTTTCTTGGTCGTTTCTTTGTTTCTTTTTTTTTTCTGTCCCGAAATGCACATAATGCGGGCCGGGGTACTAATAGCAATATGACTCTTGCGCCAGGGGGCATACCGACTCAAGTAATGCACCGGGGCCTTTGTTAAGGCCCTCGCTTCGCTCAGGCCTATAACTATGGGCCCCGGGGCATTACCTGAGTCGGTAATGCCCCCGCCGCTCGTGTCATATTGCTTAAATATAATATAACAAGGTATGGTCACTAAAATAATATGAGGCCAAACACAATCTAAATGCAAGGCTAATTTACCACCAAACTACTGCTCATATTTTGACAGTAAGAACATACTGCAAAACCCCAAATTTACCCCAATAAGACAAAATATCCTACAGTCTGTTGCAGTTGATTTCATGTTCCAGACAATCCTGGACCTTTTTCTTTGAGGGATCATCGCAAAAAGTGATTAAACTGTCCTGACACAAACAGCTTACAAAGTTGAATAGTGTAGAATTGAGTAAAGTAAGCTGAAGGGTGGTATACGTTGATTGTGGAACTACCTTTGAGGGAGCAACTCACAAGTATATGCTTCAGGGTATTGTAGGTATTTCGTCTACTTATGCTCTTATCTAGGCCTGGGAAATAGCTTATAAAGCATTAGTTGTGTAGCTCAACGTATTGCCAAGCATTGTGAATGATTCAATGTCTTCCAGGCAACAACTTTCACTTTTGACAATATGACTCCAAGTAGGATATGTGTGACAACATATGGGTTCTGAGCCTGCTGTGCCTAGGGACCCAAGCTGTGCCTGACTTATAACGCTCAATGAGGCTGAACCTCATGTCTGGAGTTGTTTGTGGCCTCACTCAAAAGGATGTGCCCTAAGAGTTCAGGCTGGATTGCATCATTTGGAAGGGACCATGCCTGAGCTGCATATGGTCTTTTTTTCTGTAATGCCTTAAGAGGTGCAAGGCGTACCACCAGACATCCAGGCAATAAAAGACTATCCTCTGTATATTAAAAGGAAAAAATGTGTCGGTGTAATGAACCCAATTGCCACAGACATCTCTGGCGCTTCAAAGCAAGCACAGCATTCTAAGAGACAATGGGCCTCATTACGAGTTTACCGGTCCGGATACAGCGGTACCAGTAAGCTTACTGGTACCGTTGTGTCCGAACCGGCAAACTCAGAGTCGTGCTCGCGGGTGCCTTTCATTCCACCAGGTCTGACCTGACGGAATGAAAGGCACCCATGAGCACAACATGCCTCTAGCACAGGCCCAGTTATGGACAGTGCTGGTGCTACAGGCGTCACCATTCCCATTGAGCCCTGTAGGGCTCAATGGGAATGGGGATCACCCGATTCTGGCACCCGTGAAGGGGCAATTACCGGTCCGGTGGAGCCGGTATACCCCGGTAATTGCCCATTCTCGGGTGCCGGACTTTCTTGCAAGTTTGGAGGTAGCCTTTCTGGTTGCAATATAAGCACATAAACATAAACATAAGGCTGCCTCCAACCTTGTAATGAGGCCCAATGTCATCACTGGTGTCTCAAGAAGTATACAGTATTAATTCCCCATCTTCATTGGCTAACCCCTATGTACATACTACCAGTGCCCTATAGAACCTGCACCGATTTGCAGCAGCTAATCTACTCCAACTCCCCAAAATGTGGTCTCCTGCCCCACCACCTTGAGTCCCAGGTACATGATTGGCAGGCATTTAGGAATGTTGCCCTCCCCTGTTCGTCAACATGAGCTCAGTGGAAACTTTTGAGGTCAATTTAGCCATTTTTAATAAAGATGAGTTTCTGATAATCCCAGATACACAGGTACCCTGCCATGCCTCCCCGGTACAGAACTAGATTTGTTGTCACCCCTGGCACCTCATAGTGCAAATCACGGGACATCATGCTCACTCCTCCCCCTTGTCAGCTGTCCCTCCCCAGGATTTCACCTTGGCTTCTCCAATGCCACACAATCAGCCAACTTGTGAGGGCTTCAAGAGTTCTATTTGGGGGATCAGGAAGCTGAAATAGGATGACCATTGTCCATTCTCCTGGAGGGTGTTAGTGCTCTAAATCTGGGATGGGTTGATTTGGCAGCTCAGGGACTCTGTGCTGACTCCCATGGGTATGGCCTTTGGGCTGGGATTTGCATTCCTTTCTGGTTTTGCAGGCCTGCAACATGATACAATTAAGGCTTATCTATAAGACCTGAATGCCTTTTTGGCTAATTATCTTGCTGGGAAAGAGAGGATGGGAGAAATGTCTCAGGGCTCATTGCCAGGATGCGCTGCTGCATTTCGCCGCAGCCTGTGGCAATCTAGGCCTAACTCTTAATATGGCAGCGCTTCGGTATGTCTCGCAGCAGGACTGATGCCAGCTACCACAGGGGTCATTCCTATTACTACATAACTTTATTCTACTAAGGTACACATGCATACCCAGAACATCTAGTTCTGGTCAGGATTCATAATCCACTGTGCCCCAAGCTACCCCTACTATGCATATTTCTCACCCCTTCCCCATCAGTTTCCACATGCATTTAAAATATTTTTCTCTACCTAAAGCACTTGGGGGAACATGGGAGCTAGGTATGCATCCCAACATTCCCACCTTTAGTTAATCCTACATTAACTATCTCAGCTGCCACTCAGGCCCTACACGCACCTTCCTTAGGTTTCTATACCCTGCACACATGGCACAAACATTGTCCTGCCTGGGCATATTCTTCTGGGGTACATGTGAGATAGATACACCCCCTGTCACCTGCTAAGTTGACCCAGGCTTGGTGCAATTATCTGGGCTGGGGGGAGTGTGGAGGGTCTATGGGCTTCTACATTCTAACCATGCAAGATTTCTTTGGGTCATCTGTTTAAGCATGCCCATCTTTTGTACTAGGAGGTGATATACTTCTTACTATCGAGACCATCATCATCGCACTTTTTGGGAGTGTGTTTACGCAGCACCAGAGTATCATCTGGCACGTGTAAAACCGGCAGGAACACCACGATAGGGAGCAATATCTTCACCACTACTCAAAGCCAGGAGGGAGCCTATGAGATCATTGTATCGAACCGGTCTTCCACTTCAACTCCTGCTTCACTTTGCATGCCTGTCTTTAGTTTGTACAGAGCCCCTATGATGTGCGACAGGGACACATGTTCTGCATTTTTTGAGGGGACATGTGTGCAAAAGGACAATCCTATTTTCTTGCACATGACTCCTTCCAGGGCACTGAGCAAGTCCAACACATATTGATTCTGAAGTGTCATCAATTGGACTGGACACATCTCACTCTTGATCGCATTTAATCCGTGTTCAGTGTACTTCGCCAACTGGATCATTTTCCCATCTGACAATCTGCAGCCATTTGCTGTTGACTGCAGCCTGGACCCCTGGTAACATGAGGTATGCAAAAAAATACATTTGTCTTGGTATACAGGTGATAATTTGACAACCTCTTCTGTCTTCCTTCTCCCTTGCATGCGCTGTGATGGGGGTTGCTTCTACCAGGTTGCATCATATTTTAATGCTATTGTTAAATGTTCTTCTGGTACCACTAGGTGAGCTCAATGTAATGTTGCCAATGAGTATGTGCCTCTCCATGATGGTGGGAGATGTAAGTACACCTTATGGCCATACACCCTGCAAATGTCCATGAACACTGCTGTACCTTTACTGAGGTCAGGGACATGCAGTGTTTTGTTGAATTTGTTGTTGATTCCCACTGAAACAGTAAAGAGGCGTTGAAAACAAAGTGTATACTCTTCTGCTATTTAAACTTTCACTGACATTTCTTTTGTCTCGATCCATGTCAATTTCGAGGCATGCGTTGCCCACATGATAACACGGTTTCTGTTGACATTTCATATGATTTCTTTGTTGAACCCCACAACCCCCCTGCTCTGCAGATCACTACCGCTTCTTGCCACCCTTCCCATAGAAATGCCACACCATCGATTTTTATCAGTGGGTGCGTTTACATTGTGGGTCTTGATCTTTCTTCGCACACCTTTTCTTGTCTCTGTCCATCAGCAAAACTCGCACACTGTGCCCCGTAACCAGCTGTGAACCTGACCCAGTGCTAGATCAAAAAAACCCTGGGCATGTAGAGATGGTGTTTCTTGGGTTTTGGGGCACTAACGTTTTGGATGCTCCCCAAGCATGGGCGATCACCGAGCAGGCATAGCAGCTCCCATTTGCCCTCTATTTCCCCACTGAGTGTATTTGGCTAAACCACACGTTAGTTATTACTGGATGGTGCACATCAGATATTCTATGAAATGCAACCACTGTGTATTGGTCATATTCTCTTTCTAAATCCACCCCCCCTTTTCCTCCTATGTTGCCATGAAACGGTGTCAGTCACCCGTGTTCTTTGTACATTCATGAGGTTAACCTGAAAGAACATCAGTTCAACCTATACCATACCACAAAAAATCATCTCCAATGTTTATACACCCCATCACACCCCTCCTTTATATGTCTCAATCATATATCTTTGCTGAGTGTGTAATTGTTAAACCCTAAAATATAACCAAAATATATAAATATCAACATATTATTCACTCAGTGAATATGATGAGAAGTTAGTATACTGCAAAAGGCGTTAATCAACTTTACATTTTGGAAAGTGCTCATTATTTTGACATGAGCAGCAATAATATTATGCAAATATTGAGTGAACATTGTAGCAGATGCAATCCACAGATGCTGACCACACTAATAAGCCAACTTGTGAGGGCTTTAGGAGTTCTGTTTGTGGGCATCTGGCAATTCAAATAGGATGACCATTCTCCTGGGGGGCGCTCGTGCCATAAATCTGGGATGGGTTGTTTGGCAGCTGAGGACCTCTGCCCCGACTCTCATGGGGATGGCCGTCAGGACGTGGCAAAGCCCTGCCATTGCTCGCTGATTTGCATTCCTTTCTGAATTTGAAGACCTGCAACAGGGTACAATTAAGGTTTATCTATCAGACCTGAGGGCCTTCTCATCTAATGTATTTGCTGGGAAAGAGGGGATGTGAGAAATGTCTCAGGACTTGATGCCATGATGCACTGCTCCCTTTTGCTGTGCCTGTCCTTAATATGGCAGTGCTTCGGTATTTCTCTCAGCGGGACTGGGACTGACTACAATACCTGGGTTATTCTGATTACTACATAACTATATTCTACTATGGAACACATCCATACACCCTACATCTAGTTATGATCAGGATTTACAATCCACTGCACCTTGGGGCCCCAAGCTACCCCTACTATGCATATTTTGCACCCTCTTCCCCCGACAGCCACGCACATCCATTCCCACGTGCATTTAATATATTTTTCTCAAAGTAAAAGCTTGGAGGGAAATGGGAGCTAGACATGCAACCCCACATTGACTGAAAAACAATGGGCTGGAGTGTTGCTTTAGGCAATAACAGAGGTTTTATGATTGATTCAAAACTATCCAGCCATCAAACATAAAGTTTGCTAATCTCAACTAAAGTGGGACAGGTATGCTCAGGTGTGGGTCCTTACCTGCTATAGCTAGACATCTTTGTTAAACTTTATGGACAATCCCCAATGAGGCTGAAACATGCCTGGTGTTGTTTGCAGTCTTGTGTAGAAGAGATGTGACCTAGCAGTTTGGTGCAGAACCAAGCTAAATTGCAAAGGGTCTTCTCTTTCTGTAGTAGCATTGAAGACTGAAAAATTGTGGCATGGAGAATTGCCCTCAAAATTCAGTTTTTCTTCAGTAACAACAATGCTAATCCCCTGGCTTGGTTTATCAAATACGTTTTTCACCACAATTGTGGAACCTAAGGGAGATATGGAGGCCATAAATCTATGGTAGAGTCAGGTTTTGGTGATTTTAGTGGTATGTGGTTGTGACATCCCACACATGTGGGCCAATGCTTCTAACATGAGCAGTGTATGTGGGGGGTATGACATTTGTATGATCAGCGTTTTTCACTTTGGTTTTGGTTAATTTTTAGCTGTAAACATTACCCTCATTACAATACATTGGCCTCATTACGATAGTGGCGGTACAGTGATAACAGCGCCGGTAGTGATGCCGGCACCATTATCACTGTACTGCCACATTGCGAGTTCTGCTTGCGGGCGCCGCTCTACAAGCCTGGTCAGACCAGGCGTGCAGAGCGGCACCCGTGAGCAGAACAGGATTTTAGCTGCTACCATCCTCCCCATTCCCATTGAGCCCTATGGGGGCTCAAATAGGAATGGGGGCGTACCGGCTCTGGGTCCCGCGAAAATTTAGGGTGCCCGCCGAGGTTGGAATGGGCCGGTTATTCCCCTTTTACGGGACCCTAAGCCGGACCCGAGTTTGGGGGATGTCATGCCCTTATTAAGGGAATGGTTACCTCCAAACCTGTATTGAGGCCCATTGTGTGGATCCCTTATAATTGTAGGTGGAAATACATTGAGAAATCAATGTTGGTGGCCTTTCTTTCCCGACAAGCGTGTCGTAGCTGGTAACGACTGCTCTCGTGATAATCATCTCTGGTAAGCGGCTGTTATCTGATGGTATATTCTAGCCCATTCACCATTATGAGCATGTTACTAGTTAAGTGAATGCTAGTAGTCAGAATGATTGCCCTATATGTTAAGCACTTGCTGTTGGGCATTTTGCACAATGTAAAATTGCAGGTTTGAAACCTCGTAAGCCCTCTTAATTGTCTAACTAGGGAGGCCAACCATCCTTTATTTTGCAGGAGTGCCCCAATGTAATGGTTTGTGTCTCCTGACCAGTGCAGATACTGCCCAGGTTAGGAAAGTCCTGCTTTTGCTTTGTTGCTGCATGATCAGCTATTCAAAGCCTTCCTAGTGCTCCCTCCTCACACATTCTCATGTGAAATTTCAAACACAGTGCAGAAGAGCATCTCCCCGGGGTCTCTCTTTGGGGCTGCAGAGCATTAGAATCAGAGAATTAGAGGTTGATGGTCGTTACTCAGCAATGACTCATCCTATAGGAAAGACTGTTGTCCCTCTATAGGTGCAAATGGTTGGTGAGATATGGGAGGGGTGCAATATGCAATATGTAATGGCGAAAGTGGGCATCACCCTCAGCATATCCTAATGTATAACAACAACACAAAAAGGTATAGGGTGCACACCAATAAATCACATATTCACAAATGTGGGACAATACGGATTCTAAGACACTAATGAACACTTTTCCTTGTTTCTGGGTTAATCCTCGTAGTAAAAGAGACTACATTACATTTCTAAAATTAGTAAAGAAAATTTAGGAAGAAAGCATAATCCAATTGTTTAATCGGTTGAGATAAGTACCCTTAATGATTTGTTGAGAGGAGTATCTTTAATGAGACAACATCATGATTCACATTGCATAGAAGGCTGATTCACATTGCATAGAAGGCCGATTCATAATGCATAGGAGGCTGATTATATTGTCTAGAAGGCTGACTTAACAAGGCCGAAGGATTTTGGAACTATTGGTACATCAACAGGGTAGAATCTTGCTGTTGGTTGTGTATAGACAGGATCTGTACATCCAGTCGTATCATTCCCAGTAAGTAATGTTCAATAGCAGAATCATATCCAGTGCAACCTTGTTCATTGCTGTCAGAAAGCAAGGGGTGCACGATAGCAGGGGTGTGCATTGATAATGTACATTTAAAACCCAAATTGCATTTCTTTAGACTTGCATCACTTTCCATAGTGCTATTGTGATCTTCCTTTACCTTCTCCATCTCTTCTCCCTCATCACAGTGTGACTCATGAGGTGCTGCCACATCCAGAGAGCCACGTGTGCAGCAAAAATACATATGTATATTGAACTGAGCCCATTCCAGCAGATATAAAGGTAGGACAGACTCAGCAATCTTCCTGTTCCTCTGTCTCTGGAATGCCAAATTACAGGGCTGGGCATGTAGTGAGTTTAAGCTGATCCAGAGTAAGTATGATCTTCCCCATTCTGCTGGTCGACGATGACAAGGAGATCTAAAGATAGTCCAAATGTCCACCCCTGCAAGACGTGCGGTGCATTGCTCATAATAATAATTGTGCATTTATATAGTGCTACAAACCCTCAGGTATCTGAGCGTGGCTTATCATTACCCACAGTGTGTAGTGCTCATTTATTGATCTCAGAAAGATGAAAGGCTGAGATTGGCCCTGCCGGGATTCAAACCTGCATCAGCAGGCTTTACACATATGTCAAAGTATGCGCTCTACTCGCTGTGCTATCGGACCGGCTCATGAACTGAGCCTAGGTCTATGTTCACTTCCAGGTCATACCCATTGCTTCTGTTACAGTTTAGCGGCAGTGTCATCATAAGGAATTTTTAAGGGATCCAGAATCTCTGTTCACGCAACAAGCAAGGTTTATTCCATCCTCCCCCTTGCCTTCTTCATCAGTATTGGAATCAGAATAATAGTCAAGTGGCATTTTAAGGGCAACATTAGTAGTTGACAACCAACGTGCTGTAGGAGATTTTGTTTTATTGAGGTAAATTCGGGATTTGGTGTTATTTTGTTACCGTAAAAATAATTGGCTGTAATTTGGCAGTAAATTAGTCTTACATTTAGAGCGGGTTTGGTGACCATACCTTGTTAGCTTGTATTGGTGGTAATTTTAGTGGTATCTTGTTTTGCAGTATTTTATTCCTATGGTATAGTGGTGAGCATGTTTTTTTTTATACTATAACCCCATCATAAAACAAACCTTCCCTTTCTATTAGAATACTTTCTAGTTGTCTGTAGAGAGCCCCAGACTTATGAACTTCAAACCCAAAGAGTTTGTTCAATGTGCCACCTATAGTTTGTGGCTGGCATTACTGGCTTATGCACATCCAGTAATCTATGTGCCATTAGGCATTACTGGCTTATGTACCTCCAGTGATCTATGTATCAGATTAGACACCTTCCCATCAGCATGCAAGGAAGGGCTCACTCATTACATAGCACACACATCCTTTACTTTGTAGATATTTAATACTGACTTTCTCTTATTTGCTATTTCAATTACAGTGGTTAATTAGTAAATGCACTGCAGCACTGATATAAACCTCCCCTTTGTACTTCACTTATGTAAATAATTCACAGATGCATGAATGACACAAAAATCCCAATTGTTTTATATATGCGTTTTGTATTCCATCTCATTTACAAGTCACCAAATCTTGCCATGTTATTTACAGCATCATCTGCAATATAAAAGAACAAATAGAACAAGCAGGTATTTTGTATCATGGATCAATGTTCCCACATTCTGAAAATAGAGAAAAATGAACATTCAATGATTTCCTAACTTCCCTACACTGCAATAAATCTTAGTCACACATACGGCATTTCATCTGGTCCCAATTTAGCACTTATCTTTCCAAGGTCGGTAACTCTTCAAAGTCCCCGCACAACCTTGCTGTGTTTGCAGATGCAATGCCAGCACAAAACTCCTCTGTAAACTTGTGTGAGGGAGCACCAACTGATTATATTCAGTCAGCGCTCTATCCCCTGGAAACTCTGTCTGTCTGTCTGCTCAGCCCAGCATGAACTAACTGCTCTCTTTCTTTCTATTTCTCAAGAAAACTTTTAACCATCCCTTTATTGACGTGGCTTGTCTGGCCACATTTTCTACCAATCAGGGTAAAAAAATGTGCCCTGTGCCAGCCTTTGTTTTCAAATCAATGAAAGCTTCATGATTATAGTAACTGTTTCGTTTTGCTTCCTGCATCTGCTCTCCACAAGCTGAAAAAAAGCCAGTGTGCATTTAAAAATGAACCTCAGCAGTGTCACCAAAACATGGATTTCACCTCATTTTGCATAGAAGACTACATTCTCATGTTAAAAGTTAGCATTTAGTAGTTATGTTAATAATGTTAGTCAGTTATGTATTCTAATGTAGTCTTCATACATGAATCATCCAAAATATATGGTGCATCTCAGTATCATTATTTGAACCTGGAAGCACACTAAGTTTTTCTATGTGTGCTCTGATTATCTGCAGTTTCAGATTGGGCCTGGCTGAGTTATAAATCCTGTACTTTGCATGCTACCAATAATGCTATATAAAAAATAAAATGCTATATTACATACTGACAAAATGCTATTATATGCTGGCAAAAATGCTATACGTGTCCTTACATACCCTCCTTTTTCTGACAATTCTGGCTAATCAAACCCACAATTGGAGGAAACCCAAATTGTTCTTCTTTCTTTTTCCATCATATACATCACAATTCAAATAATATCAACTCAGTAAAATGAACATTGAAATATTTCATAATCAACCACTGCTTAATCATAACAAAAGTAAAACAGATCCCAAATGGGGTCTTAAGTCCTCATAGAAATATTGTACACGTTTCTTTCCAACCGAAGTGTCCATGTATATTCAAATGTCTTTATATAGTTGGGAAATCAACATTTTAGTTATAACAGCAAAATAATAAAATAAAACAAAGAAATAAAACAAAGAACTTACATAACTAATTAAAACAAATAAAATACAATAATAAAGTTGTGAGACTCCATCGCCCTTACTTCCAGTCACATAGGATGATATTATGCTCCACCTACATTGCTGCAGAATTAAGTTCAATTCACTGCTGTTCCATTAATGACGTTCACTATCTTTATGACCACACCTCTAAGATGTCCTGATCATCAACTTTTCATCGTCTGGTTCATTCGGTGAAACTCTTTCATCCTGGCTATCTTCAGTGCTTTTCCATAGAAATCATCTCTTTAGGCATCCCTGTCACTCTGTCTTCACCTCCATACTTTGGCTCGGAGGCTTTACTTGGGCTTCATCCCATGGATGACAGGACTCCATCATCTCTGGCGTCATCCGATCCTGCGACTTCTGACCCCAATCAATCTTTGTCCATATTCTAAATCAAATATAAAAGGGACAGATTAAGTATATAGCACAATACCAATTTTACCCTTTCTACCACTTCACCAAAAATAAAATGTATTCCAAAACATTCCGAATGACTCTTCTGATATCTGCAACTAAGCACATATTAGAGAGAAACAGTAACATACACATAACATCTTACATCAAAACAATTTTTATGTTGAACATTTCAGCATTATACCATAGTAAGTCAACCACAAGAGGCGGGCCGGTACGTAATATGCAGTTTCCTTTTCACCCCCAATTACTGCCACACCTTACTCATTAAGGTGCTTGTGAAGTGACTTCCTCTGTCTGACTCTATTCTTTGTGGTAATCCAATTCTTGAAAATATATGATTAACAGTAATGTAGCTGCTGTTTGTGCACTACAATCTGGTGCAGGTATACACTCTACCCATTTCGACATCAAACAAACCACGGTCAAAAGATAACAGTTTCCCCTACTTAACCTTTTTACAGGCCCTACATAGTCAATTTACAAATCTGACCATGGAAGAGTTAAGCCTCTTTTCATCAGTGGAGCTCTATGCATTGGTGAAGTGGGTTTAAATTGGGCACATACCAGGCACACCCTAATGTATAATTCCACATCTTGGGACATATGTGACCTGTAAGCATAAAATGTCATTATCTCTAAAGTCTTTTGTGAACCTCTATGTCCTGCAGTTATTGCATCATGTGCATGGTGTAACATTAGCCCTCTGAATGAAAGGGGCACCACCCACTGTATCTGTCCTGTTATGGATTCCCTGATCATAAGTCCCTCCTGAAGTCCAATGCATTTTTTATTCTTTAATAACATCCTCATCTCTTTGTTTCCTGTACAATCATTTTCAGGATTTTGTTTGGGGTCCATCAAATGATTACAATAAATCCCCAATATTGGATCATCTTTTTGCGCCTTAATCAGATCTTGTTATGTTATGTTATGTTATGTTATGTTAATTGTGCTTGTAACGCGCCAAAGCCCGCAGGCATCCAGGCGCCGAAAGATAGAAGTAGGATAGGAACAGGGCTGGAGTTATTCTATTTAAACAGGATTGTCTTCAACTGTTTATGGAAGGCAAGATGATTCTCTATCTTGCGCATCTGTGGTGGAAGAGAGTTCCAGGCCTGGGCACCTCAGACATGGAAGGGCCGCCCTAGACCACGGGTTCTTTTTATCCGGGGCAAAACCAACAAAGAGCCAACCGAGGATCGTAAGCTTCTCGTCGGTTGATCTGGTGTATCATAACTCCATTGCACTACTAGTTGTTCTGTCTCTTTTGGAGCCTTAGAGCGTGTAATTGCATCTATTTGTATTTCACCATTTAAGTGTTCAATGGGTAACAACTCTCCCATAAAAGCCCCATTCTTGGCTAAGTGATCTGCTTTTCATTTCCCTCCTTATCTTTTCCTGGAGCATTCAAATGCCCACGAATTTTCCTCCAGTATACTGTTAAATCGTTTTCTGACACTAATTTGTCTATAGCTTGTATCATTTTCCCATGCTTGAGGGGATTTTTATTATATGTGGTCATGCCTCTTGCTTTCCAGCCAGTCAAATATTCTACAAAGCTATTTTGTGCATAATAAGAATCAGCCACCAGGACAATTTCACTGAATTTATTATCAACTGCAGTAGTAATTGCTTTATAAATGGCCGCGAATTCTGCTACCTGGCTACTCCTAGCCCCAATTCTCATTCCTGTACTAGGAATGTCCTCACATTTCAATCAGACATTTCCTATCCCTGATACCAACTGTTTCCTGCTGTCATTTTCAATGTGAAAAGCACATCTATCAACATACACAGTTGGTAAATTCTTCATCAAAAGCTTTGTGTGGTGATTGTAAAAACTCCTGCAAACTAGATTCCACCTCTACTTCGTCTGATACACAGTCAGCTGCACAGTCATGTAAATCTGCTAATCCTTGAGCAACTGGGCTCTTTTTATTCTGGCCATACCTCACTTCTACAGGAAAGCCTTGCAATGCCAATGTCCATGAAGTAATTCTGGACTGTGCTAGATTTCCTGACAGCATCCATTTACTCTGTACAAACTGCAATGGTTGATGATTTTTCTCAATGATGACTTTCTCCCCTTAAACAATGGGATGAAAATGTTGCAACGCCCACACAGTAGTCAAAAGAGCCTTTTCACATTCACTGAATTTAATTTCAACTTGAGACAATGCCTTACTTGCATAAGCAATAGTTTTGTGGTTCAAATCATGTTTTTGAGATAACACTGTTGACATACAATGTTCAGTGAAACCTATTTCTATAATGAAATCTCAGTTTTTTATGGGATACGCTAAGCATGGTGCCTTTATGAGACATTCCTTCAATTTAGCCACTGCCTCAGATTGCTCCTTTTCCCATTTCCAGGGGGTATTCAGCTTCAATAGTTTAGTCAACAGTTGAGTAATTTCAGCATAATTTTCAATACATTTCGTGTTATATCCTGTCATTCCTAATAAACTTTTTTAACCTTTCACATTTCTAGGATCTTTCAATTTCTGTATGGCCTCCACTTTTTTCTTTTGTGGATTTAGCCCATGTTCACTTACAACATGGCTGAGGAAGTTCACCTTTTTCTTACACCATTGGGCCTTCTGTAAAGATACTTTGGCACCCGCCTTTTGCAATTGGTCAAGTACATGTCTAATTTCATCAAAATGACTTTTCATGTTTTCTTTTTTTATCAGGACATCATCCACATAAACTATAGTTCCTCTTTCTGCTGCATCAGGCATAGCCTTTCTCAAAAATATGCCAAATTCGCTCCCACTATTGACATATCCGAATGGTGTTCTAGCCCAAGCGTATTGCGCTTTATCAAATGAAAATGAAAATACATTCTGAATGTCCTCTGCCAGTGGCACACACCAATATCCAGATGTAAGATCTAATGTGGTAAAAATCTTTGACCCATGCACTTGAGCAAGACCTTGATCAATGAATGGCAGCGGCCATCTAGACACAGGCACTCTTTTATTTAATTCCCTCCGGTTTACACAGAGACACCATTGGCCATTGGGCTTTAACACACCCAAAATAGGGGTGTTGGAGGTACTATGAATGGGTCTGATAATTCCCCTAGATTCCAAGTTCTGAATTATCTCTGCCAATGACTCTAAGCAAGCCAAGGGCAATCGGTATTGGCACACGAATACTAGATTTCTACCTCATCCCTCCGGTAATGTCGCAACATATAAATTATTTAGGCCACAATCATATCCATCTTAGGCAAATACTTCTATAAATTCCATAAATATGTTTCTCAACTCATTTGTATCCTCTTCGCTATCACATGCATGTGCTAACATAATTTGCTCCTCTACCATTTTTGAAAATTATGGGAACTCCTCCAGTGGAGGAACTTCTGTGCTCTCTTCTATCTCTGTGGCTGTATCTCTTTGCAAAGCTGCCACTTCTAAATATTTTGGCATATCAGCTTCCATTTCAATGTGCTGATTTTCTGTTTCATTTTCATTTAAGTCAAATGCTATACAATTCTCTTGGTGACAGCACACTGTCTCAATGCAATCATAGGGGTACACAGACTCAATTTTAAAGATCCCTTTGGGTTGAGAATCCAGATATTCTGGCAACACACCCAGTACATCTACATATCTCTCAGGGATATTTCCGATCACTATGTTATTGAAAGCTGCAGTATAATTGTATCGCCATTCCTAATAAAGAATTATCTTCTAAATGAATATCCTGACATCCTTTATTATCCACCATAATTTTGACGGACCCCTCCCCAAAATCTATCAATGGGGTATATTCATAATCCAGGCCTTGCTGTCTCATGGATTCATTCAAGCACACAAATGCATCAGAATCCTTCATTTGCTGTCCATTATTGCACTTAAGTCTTATAGCAACCTGCTTGGTGAATGCAGGAATAGTAATATCCTTCTTCATCTGTAATTCAATTGTATATGGGACCAATTGTGCACAATTATAAGCCTTCCTCTTTTCTTCAAATTCGGGTGCAGGCCCGCCTAGTCAGGACCATATTTTTTGGTTAAGAAAATCTAATACCATGCACATTCAGTGCATGATATCATTGCCCAGATAAAAATCATTTTGTGTTCCACTCACTATCCACACATTGTGGTAGATGTTTTTTTGTCCAATATTAATCTTTAGCATGCACCTTCATGCAATTCGATTTTCAAAATCTGTATTTTCCAAACCAGAGATATATTGGTTTTAAATTCTAAATTTTGGGATCTCCTCCCTTTCCATTATTCACTGCAGTAGTTTCTCATTAATAAAACTCCTTTCCTTTTCAAGCGCCAAAGTGGCTTTTATCATTTTAGAATGGCCATTTATACCAATGTGAATACATGGCTGCTCATCTTCCATATGTATTTCAGCAAGGGTGGTGACGTGTTTTTCTGTGTCTGCTTTAGGAATAGTGTTCTGTTTGCATTTCTTCTCTTTTAAATAGAAGCGCAATGTGTGTTCATCTTTTTCAGTTTGCCATTTCTTCCTAGGATCCAAATAAATCTGACACATCAAAATGACAGTGACACTAGGCACACAGCTATTCTGTAGGTACACCTCCACTGCAACATTCAATTTGGCAACAGTATGGTATTCATTTACACTGCTGTTTTGTGACTTTATTTTCTTAGGTCTTAATGGTTTTTTGTTAGAGACAACAGGACCCCATTTACCCCATCTATGAGAGGAGACAATCTTTTCAAGCAATCTGTCCCCATCAAAAATTGAATTTCACAAATAGATGTGATCAATACTTCCTGTTTCATTCTGTGTTTTCCTATCTTTATGTCAACGTTGGTAACACCCACGATAGGCACCTCCTCACCGTTAAAGTTATGTACTGGGCCTTCAATCTGCCTCACTGTGATCTGATTCTGTGGAGATCTCCCTTCATTGATACTTTGTACCAATTCTTGGGACATAATCGTGGCCTGTGCGCCTGTGTCAATCATTGCAAATGTATTGCATTTCTCTTCCACAGTAATGGGAGCACAATATCTGTCTTCAACTTCCTTTAACACACACAAAAAGTGTGAATTCATACTGATTTCAGGATTCACTTTTCTCAGACCCTTCTCACTTTTGGCTAAGCACATTGGTAAATGAAAGGACATGTTTCTCTCCTTTTGTCCATTTCCGTTTGAGAAACCTTACTCATTTCCTCACATTCAGAGTTCCTTTGGAGTGTGGCCACTGTTCGCCCTTCCATCCGGGGATCATCAGAGTTCACACTACAATTCTCCAACTGAATATGCGTATAAACATCACCTGATAATTTGTCATTTTCTAATGCTGGGCACTTGTGGGTATTTGGCATGATACCAGTCTTTTTAACTTCCTCAAAAATCTGTGGCTCAAAGAACTCTTCAGATGACTTATCTGTACCCTCCTTTTGAGTACTTATTCTCCCTGCTTGTATTTTATTAGCGTCTTGATTGTCTAGGTAGAGTGTTGTAACATCCATACTTATTCCCTGATCAACTGTATTACCCATGCATATGTTGTCTTTCTTAAATCTGTCTCTTTGTTCTTTTGGAATTTCACGTTTTTCTTGTTTTTCCTTTTTCATTTGTGCAAATTTCCAATGTTTGATTTAACTCCATGTTAAACCAGACCTCTTTTTTAGATGTATTTGCAATTTCTGCCTCATGTTCATTTGCAGGTATTTTCATTTTCAAATCATTAAACAGCTCAGAGTCATTATGCAAAACCGGATCAGGACAATCTGTCTTTTTATCATTGCAGGTATCATGAAGATTTAGTCGCTTATTATCGGAAGCCACCCGGTCACTACTATGGCCTTCTGCCCCCTCCTTTGATGACTGTTTTTGGACCGTACAGAGATTTCCTATTTATTCTGCCAACATTTTCACTTGTGCCTCGAGACACTGGAATCTTTCCATCTCTCTAGAATTTTCTCTCTGTGGCCTATGCCGATATTGGTTGTTTTCCCCGTGCTTGAATCTATTCTGATATCTCTCAGGAGAGTGATTCCTATTGGGGTTGTTTTTGAACTCTTGGTTCATGTGAGGCAGGGAGCGGGGTGTACCTATCCTTTGGTTGTAGTCCCCTGGTGGCTGTGATTGATTGTATTGACGTGGGGCATAATTCATTCTCTGCCTCATGTCCTGTCTCTCATATTGTGAGTATTGTCCCCTATGCTGATTCCCCTTTTCAGTAAATCGATCCACATACCGGGTTCTGTCCTGATTACCATATATCATGGTATCAGGGTCAAATCTGCTCTGTGTCCCCAATGTCTGTTAGGGACCATTATTTCTTTGGTCTTGATTTTGTCTCTGATTATTGTTCATGCCTGACATATCAGGCCGATATCCTGCCCGGGGCCTGTCTCCTAAGTACCTAGGGCAAATGTAGCTCTCCCTATTACTAGGATCATGTGATTGAAACATCGGTGCAGAGATCAGCAACCTCTGTTGATTACCCCTCTATTTGGTTGTCACATTATTTTTACCTGGACTTTGAGCAGACTCAAGTGACATTTTAGCTGACCTGATCTCCATTACTGTTGCCGAGGATTCTTTAGATTTTGGTCTAGTATCTTTCATTTTATCACTTTCTCTACCCTGACAGTATAGCACTCCATATAGCTTTGTATTTTGGTGCACAATCCACTCAAGGGACTTGTCACGATCAAATTTGAAGACTAACTGTGATATAATGACTTTCGCAACCCATAGAAATAGGCAGTTTTAAATTCATTGGAATTGGGATAAAAAAATACATCAAAGCAAGAAAAATCTCTTTTTAAGTCTTGCAAAAACTGGCAAGGGGATGTATTTGTCCCAGCCGTAATTGTGTATGCAACTTTCTTTGCCTCCTGTAATGAATGGAATGGAAAAAAATGACATCTAATCTCTTTTTCAAACTCTGCCCATGTCATGTTCTGCTGTTCATTTAATCCTCTAATGATACTGGCTGTGGGAGCATCTAGAGTTAATTGAAAGTATTGTCTGTATTGCTCCTTAGGTATCTGGAGGGCTTTAAATATATTGTGCACCGCTTCTCAGTGGTCCTCTATACAGCACCCCCCTCCTTTTTTGAATGGTTTGATCAGGGCCTTGATTGATTTCATTATTTTGATAGGGATACTTGGTGCTATGCTTGGGATTGCACTACTTTGTGATTCAACCCTTGTTTCTGGCGTATGGGATTGGTGGCGGCCCCCAATGGGTGTGTCAAACCCCCCGAGGGCGCTACAACCAAGTTCAGACACCGGCACAGCCACTGGGGCACTATCTCTCCGTGTAGACATAGAATTCACCTCAATTCCATTGAATGTGGTGCCCTGTCATTCTGCTGGGACCTGGAAGTGCATATTTGCTGTTCCAAATCCTTGCACTTTTTATGGAGCTGATCTGAGCTGATCTGCCTCCTTACGCAAGTAAATGTTTTCATCACCCATCTTATTAATCACATGTTGCATATCGCTCAGTTGCATTTGGCATTCATTTAACTCTTTGTCTCGTCTGTCTCTTTCTTGAAACATTTTAACTATCTCTTGATCAGCATTTTGAAGGTGATTTTTTTTCTCAAAATGTTCTTTTTGTAAAATTTGCATTTCCAAAATAACCTTGTCTTTATCTTGACTAATATGTCTTGTCTTGTCTAATATTATACACCAATCCTTTCAAATGTTTTAATTCTTGCTCACTATCCTCAAACTGTTTCTTTTTTTGGGACAACTGATTATCGAGTTCTTTACACTTTGACTGCATGTCCTTTTTACATACCTCCAGTTCTGCTCTTAACTTTTCCTCCTGTTCACTAGCTCCATCTAGTGCAACCTTTAATCTGCTAATCAGCTTGGCATCATTTTCTTGCATTCGCAGAGACCTATTTAAAATGAACCATGTCTTGGTACATAGCCATATCAGACAATCTTTCTCTGCATGTTTGTCAGCAGCATTTAATAATCTCGAAAGACAGACCTGAATTATGCTACATTCTGCAAAAATGTGTCCAATGGTTGTTTCTGCAATTCCCCATAGATACGGTCATGCCACTCTGTGGCGTCATTTGAGGACCATGTCCCATGTGCATATAATTTTGCCTCCAGATATTGTACCAACTCTGGGAATGTGACCTCCACTTGAGACATTCTGAGATTCACTTGCAGTGTCGCACTGGTCTCATAAAATGGTTCCCTTTAATGCACGTATGGTAGTGTGGAATACCTTTGCCACGCCCAGTAGATGCTCTACAGACACTTTCCCAACGAACGCACCATTATTTGGAGGAGATTTTGTTTTATTGGGGTAAATTCGGGATTTGGCGGTATTTTCTTACTGTAAAAATATTGGTGGGAATTTGGTGGTAAATTAGTCTTACATTTAGAGCGGGTTTGGTATCACACTATTTTAGTGACCATACCTTGTTAGCTTGTATTGGTGGTAATTTTAGTGGTATCTTGTTTTACGGTATTTTATTCTTATGGTATAGTGGTGAGCATGTTCTTTTTTATACTATAACCCCATCATAATACAAACGTTTTCTTTCTATTAGAATACCTTCTAGTTGTCTCGAGAGAGCCCCAGACTTATGCACTTCAGTGAACCCAAAGAGTTTGTTCAATTTATTTATTTATTTATTTATTTATTTATTTATTTATTTATTTATATTTATATAGCACGCAAGCAGCCCAAGGCCATTGAGGCGCTGTTACTTGCATGAGCTTAGTTACAGAGGTACAGACGTGGTAGCAGTAAATGGCACATTGCATACAAACACAGACATAGGTATCATTACAGCTTATTTGATTGGCCAATACAGATTAAGCAGTGGGTCCTATGGTTGATATTCATGCCGCTACGAAGGACCTTATGAGAAGAGGATGGTTTTCATTGCTTTGCGGAAAGCGAGGAGGGAGGCCTCACTTCGGATGGTGGGAGGTAAGGCATTCCAGTGAGTAGGTGCGAGATATGAGAAGCTGGATCCACCCGCTCTAGCTCTTTTTTCTCGTGGCACACAGAGCATGTTGGTATAGGGTGATCTGGTTGGTCTTGTAGAGGCGACGGGGTGGATTCTTTGTGAGAGGTAGTCGGGAGCAGTGAGATGGATGCACTTGTGTGTCAGTGTCAGCGCTTTGAACACGATTCTCTCTTTTATTGGGAGCCAGTGGGCCAGTTTTCTGGCCTCCGAGATGTGGTCTCTTTTAGCAATGCCTTGGGCTGCACGGAGAGCGCTAAGTGCCGCCTATAGTTTGTGGCTGGCATTACTGGCTTATGTACATCCAGTAATCTATATATCCGATTAGACTCCTTCCCATCAGCATGCAAGGAAGGGCTCACTCATTACATAGCACACACATCCTTTACCTTGTAGATATTTAGTACTGACTTTCTCGCATTTGCTATTTCAATTACAGTGGTAAATTAGTAAATGCACTACAGCACTGATATACACCCTTTGTACTTCAATTATGTAAATAATTCACAGATGCATGAATGACAGAAAAATCCCAATTGTTTTTATATATGTGTTTTGTATTGGATCTCATTTACAAGTCACCAAATCTTACCATGTTATTTGCATCATCATCTGCAATATGAAAGAACAAATAGAACAAATAGGTATTTTGTAACATGGATTGATGTTCCCACATTCTGAAAATAGAAAAAAATAAACATGCAATGATTTCCTAACTTCCCTACACTGCAATAAATCTTAGTCACACATACGGCATTTTATCTGGTCCTCATTTAGCACTTATGCTTCCAACGTCTGTAATTCTTTGAAGTCCCCGCACAACCTCGCTGTGTTCGCAGATGCAATGTCAGCGCGAAACTCCTCCGTAAACTTGTGTGGATATGCACCAACTGATTATATTCAGTCAGTGCTCTACCCCCTGGAAACTCTGTCTGTCTGTCACCTCAGCCCAGCATGAACTAACTGCTCTCTTCCTTTCTATTTCTCAAGAAAACTTTTACCTGTCCCTTTATTGACATGGCTTGCCTGCCCACATTGTCTACCAATCAGGGTAAAAAAATCTGATCTGTGGCAGCCTTCGTTTTCAAAACAGTGAAAGTTCATGATTATAGTAACGGTTTTGTTTTGCTTCCTGCATCTGCTCTCCACAAGCTGAAAAAAACGCCAGTGTGCATTTAAAAATGAATCTCAGCAGTGCCACCAAAACCTGGATTTCACCTCCTTTTGCATAGAAGACTACATTCTCATGTTAAAAGTTAGCATTTGGTAGTTATGTTAATAATGTTAGTCAGTTATGTTTTCTAATGTAGTCTTCATATATGAAGCATCCAAAACATATGGTGCATCTCATTATTTGAACCTGGCATCACACTAGTTTTTCTATGTATGCTCTGATTACCTGCAGTTTCAAATTGGGCCTGGCTGTGTTATAAATCCTGTACTTTGCATGCTACCAATAATGACATATATTATACTGACAAAAAATAAATAAATGTTATATTACATACTGGCAAAATGCTATTATATGCTGGCAAAAATGCTATACATGTCCTTACATAGCATAGGTGCATGGTACATTTTAAATATAGCAGCCATGTGGAACATATACTAGCCATAATATGAATGAAGGAGCCAGATCAGTAGCTGCATGGAAAAGGAACACATAGGCCATCATGAACAAAGCATAAACATAGAACTCGGATTAGCAGCTTCACAGCATGTAAAAGTTCTCAAGCATGGATACAGGAGACAGATCAAAAGTAAACAGCAAGGTACACATACGATAGATATCGGATAAAGATTGCAAGCGATCAGGAAGGTGTACTTATCGAGACTGAGATTAAAAGAGTGGCATGGTTTTCAAGTGGTATTGCTGTAAGTGAACAAAGAAAGACTTTGTGGTTTATTTTATGGTGCATGATATATCAACGGTCACAATTTAAGCAATATGCCCCGAGCGGCGGGGGCATTACCGACTCAGGTAATGCCCTGGGGCCCATACTTAATGAAGGCCCCAGGGCATTACCAGAGTCGGTAATTCCCCCACTGTGAGGGGCATATAGCTATTAGTGCTCCGGCCTGCAAGATCTGCGTGAGCGGGGAACTAAAAGCCTTTTTTTCTGTCCCTGGGACAGAAAAAAAAACGACCAAGAAAATGGCCCCGGGAAAGGGAAAACGGAGTCCATTTTCCCTTTCCATGGTGGCCATCAGGAGCGGATGCGCTGGGAACATAAGTGTTCCCAGCGCATCCATTCCTGAAAGACTACATAGAAGTAGATAAGTCGGGTTGGGAGGGCGGAAGGGAAAAAAAAGAAAAGAAAAACAAACATACCTGAGTCCCTGGTGGGGGACGATGGAAGCCTCCAGCCATGTGGAAGCTCGGAGCGGGGATATCCCCGCTTCTAGTCCCCACACGGCTGGTGGCTGCCATCATCCACCACCAGGGACAAAGCAGGCATAAGGCAAGTGGGGGTGGGATGGCGCAGGGGGGAGGACAAAAAAAAACATACCTGAATCCCCGTTGGGGGACAAAGACGGCCATCAGCCGCGTGGAGACTCGGAGCGGGGATGGCCCCGCTTCGAGCCTCCTCATTGGCCGAGGGGCTGCCACGCCCCCTGCCAGGGGCAAAGGCATGGAACCCGAAGGATTCCCGGCTGGGTAATTCCCCAGCGTGGGCCTATCAGAATGGTCCTTTCATTCTGATTGCGCCCTCAGCGGGTAATAATATTCTGTTTGAAGCAACACTATAGCCGAGTAAACTATGAGTGAGGTTTTTTCGAAGAGTACACTTTGAACTTAATCGCTCTTAGGGGATTTAGTTTTAGAAATATTTGGGGACAGTGAGGAATTCGACCATCCGTATGGTGGACGTGCGCTCGCCTGGGTGTTTTTTTAGATTTTTAATTAATTGGAATGATGGTAGACCAATCTCAGGAAAATGTGTGGGGCAAATCCAAACACATTTCTCTATTCTCACACCATTACAAAAGCATAGACCCATTTATTCTGGTGCGGACACAGTCTACAGACGCAGCCCACCCCTGTCATATTTACTCAGAATGTGACAGCCAGGAGTACACAATGTCATCGCCAGGAAGGGGGAGGACAAACCTTCCTGCAACACACTCTGCAGCTGTGCCACAACTAGCATTGTGTGCCTGTTTTGCTTGATTCTTCTAACCTGCTCCCCCTTACCCCCCCATCCTACTTCTGCAGGAGTCTGTCCTGATACATTCTGGTTTCACCATCACTGTCTTGTGGCCAATGCTGAATTTGACTTTTATGGAATTCATTGATTTATGGTGTGTCACCCTTTCTCATGTTGACCCTGAATCATGCTGTTCCCATTTTCATGTTGTATCCAGCCTTCCAACATTATGTTTTACTACTGACTTCTGCAATTGTATTTGTTCGCCCCTCCTGCTTCTCCACTCTTTTGACTGCATACTCTCTGTTCTCTCCTCCACTCCTCCCCTTACTTTCTTCTATGCACTTACTCTATCAGAATTGTCCTTGGAACTAGTATGATAGCAACCTCATCAGTCTCCTCCCACCTTCCCCTAATTTGTCCCCCCCCAGCACTATCTGAAATGTCATCAGGTCCTGTACTATAGTTGCTTATTTTGTTCCTCCCCTCCCTTTCTGCCCCCCTCTCCCTCATATTCTGTTTTCTCTGTCTCTACCAGAAATGTTGTCAGGCCTAGTGCTGTAATGAACCGCAGTGCACGTCTCGTTTGGACTTCCTGGTCCCTGTCTCAATGGGGCTTACACTCCATAGTACTCCCAACATGGCCATCCAGCGTAAACACCTCTTTCCGCTCCATGCACTGGACGTAGCCTACTTTATTTATAGACCGCGGCTTCCGCGGCTCTGCACGTCTCAATGCATTCGCAAGTGGCTACCAGACATGTGCACCTAGTTTGCAGCTTTGTTTCCTTGTCCTCGTTCCCTTCCTCTTTCTAGCCCTTTCCTTTTTCCCTGTTTCCTGGATTCACGTGCACGTCGGTCTATACAAAACTCCTGGATTCCTGGATTCCACGATTCCGAATGTTGAGGCAACCAGGAGTGGGAGGAGACTCGAGCAGCCCTAGTAAAAGCCAGGTCCATCCACAAGAAGACAGCGACCAAGGACCCCAACAAGGACCGGACCCAGGTGAAAAGGGGGGAACTCCTTGACAAGTACGATAGTCGCCTGTCTGTTTCCATTTCATTCCCACTGTCTCCCTCCCCTCCTCATCTATGTCTTAGCTCCTGCACTGAAATGTCATCAGGCCAAGTATGATATCTAATTTCACATCCTTACTTTTCATGGCCTGTAAGAATGTAATTGTATTTTCCCTTGTTCCCTCCCTTGCCTTGAAGTGCTTTGAAAAACATTGTGTATAGGAGCTATATAAATAAACTATCATATCATATCAACCGACATCCACCTTAAAGGACATTTACGAGCCAGTCGGAGTTCCTCGAACTGCAACCGACTGCAATGCTGACCGTTGTCAAGTAGCAGTCCCTTAAATATATCAGAGATGTCTCAACCAGTGCTTCAGAAACACCAATCAGCACTGAGCCAATGATTCTTGACCTGGAACTGCTGTGTAGGGCCAGCCTGCAGTCATTCGCCCAGCTTTGTTCTCTGAGCGGTTTTACCGCCTGATACCCACAGCTGACTCCCATCACAAACTTTGTGACAGAAGCCTGCAAAGCGCCCTAAGTCTGACTCACCCTTGTCTAGCACCATCAACACTTACAGCACCAGGAGCATTGAGGTCTGTCCCCCTGGTCCTTCCAAGAAGGCCCCTAGAAGCATTTAAGACCATTTGCTCCCTAACAAACTGTTGTGGTTATTAATCATATCAACTACCCTCCTGTCATTATCCAGAGTGCATCCTGTTCCTTCTTTGAAACTGTCTGTCCTCTGCATTCCTTTACAGATTGCGTTGTATTTCATATTTTTGTTAGACTTTGGGGATTAATAAAGTAGATCTTTCTTTTGTCACAACCTTGACTGGACCTTTTACCATTGGGTAATAATTGTATTTTCGCTGTGTTGCAACCAACGAACCATGAAGTTTTGGAGATAAATGTTGCTCAGTCCATGTTACCAAAATTGGACAAGGAGGTTTATAATGTTCTTGTTATTCCAATCTATTCGGATCACTTCTGGTGTACAAGAGGTGTGCGGCTGATTGATGGTTTCGAAACCACTCTTCACCCCTGCACCGCTGATAACCCGGAAGTGGCTTTGTCACACGGACCGAAAAATGTGACAGGTTAATTGGGTTGTGCAGATTTCTCCCCTTTAATTATGCAGTGAGCCTGGGATTTGAACCCAGCTTGCAATGTCTGGACTTGACTGAACTGTAGTAATGTGTGAATATTTGTGAATATTTGACTTTCATAAAAAATCTCATCTGGGTTTTTTGCATTGCACTGCATTTTAAAGCTTTAAATTTAAATACATGCAATACACAAACTAGAATACTAGTTAATGCAAACCTACACAATCTCATCTGGATTTTTTGCATTGCACTGCATTTTAAAGATTTAAATACATGCAATACACTAACTTGAGGAGAGTTATTCATGGTGCGAAATTGTAGAAAAAGAAGAAAAGTGTTTTTGTGGGAAATAAGGAGACCTGCAAAAACAGCTCGCTGCAAGCATGTGTTATTGGGTTGGCTTTTTTCTGTCTGCAACCACTTGAAATCAAAAGGCCTACTTGAAAGTACAGTGCAGGCAATGGCCCTAGCAATGTCAACAGAATGTGAGAGGGCAAACATGTTCACAGAAGACAGCAAAGTATCATACCGTGAGATAAAATGGTGTGTTCACTGTATCGTCTGGTTGCAAAGCCGGGAATTTGAGCCTTAAACAAATTTGCGTCCACAGCCCTGAATGTGGCAACCTAATCACCTGCCCTGATTAACACTGTATGTTCACACACGTTTTTATGGGAGGGCAAAGGGGGCACTTGCCCAGGGCCCCCACTTGGAGCGGGGCCCCACAAGGCTAGTTGATCTGAAGATGCAAGATTCTATTGTTCAACAGTCTTAAATAGCACACGTCTGGATATTTTAAGGGGTGCTGTGAGGCTCTAAACCCATTGACTTTCTGTTTTGACAAGTACATTCTGCCTTGATCAATTCATCATGTGGTGCTCTCTGTGTTCACTGTGGTATACATAGTTTGTGTCTTCTTTACGGCACAACTCTGTAGCATCCTTTCCTTCCTGTGCCAATTATGTTTATCATGTGCAATAGGCAATGGTGAAATGCATATTGATAAATTGAGTGCTATAGTAGTTCACAAGTTAGCTCAGTGTGTGAAGTACCCATTGCAGAGATATGTGTTAATATGTGCAATTAGAATGTCACATTCCAGCAAGGCTGGCTGAGCCTTTCCTATGTCTGAAGTGTATAAAACAGCCGGCATAACTGCTTGGTTTTGCCGAACAACATCTGCTATTATCAGCAATGTACCTGCACCAGCTAGGGGTTGCTATAAAAACTAACATATCATCCGTATGGTGAAGGTCTTGAAATTGGTTTGTTCAGATGGGGTGTTGTTAAACCTAAACAATTGCATAAACTGTTGGTCTAAGAGGCGAATAGGTATCCAAATTCAAGACTATGGAAAAAAAACGTTCATGCTTGTATCCTGGATTTTCCAGCAGATGATACAGTGATCCTGGTCAAATCATCTTATATATCTTACATTACTGTGCTGTCTTCTGTGAGATTTGCCTTCTTGCATGCTGCTGGTATAGTGTATCCCATTACTTGATATTTCTTCTTATGTAGTCCATTTGGGTGGAAGGGATGGTAGACAGAAGAGAGCGTACCATATGTTGCAGGCCTCAGGCAAGCATATTTTAAGGTCTGCTTGTTTGACACAAAAACTGTTTGCTTTTTGGTAAAAAAAGGTTTTTATACATGTTTATAAATTAAAATATCATAATCCATTGTTTTGGAAGTATTTAAAGCTTTAACATGCAAAAGACAAACCCAGATTAAGTGTGTTAAAACACATAGATTGGTATTCTTGCTCTTATATACTTCCCTTGATGATGGAGAGAATGAAGTTAGCATCATTCCCATTTTGCATAACACCCGCCTATAATATTTTGTTTAAAAATGGTCATATTTGGTAATGTGATTTGTGTACTTTCAAAGTTCGTTTTTTAATAAAATGAGATTGTTTTAGTTCATGGAAAGAACTGGAAAAGAAAGTGTTCAAATGCAAAAATTGCAGAGTTGGTACAAATCCCAGCTTTACTACTTCACCCCTTAACCAATGTGTGATCCTGGGCATCTCATTTAATCTTGTATTGCCTAAGCTCTCAATATTGTCAGTCCCTAAACCTTTAAAAACTGTCAGCCCTTCAGAGTGATTTCCTTCTCATGGTATGATCTTCATAAAAGCATTTTTCACTGTCTTACTGTGTTAATAGTTAGCATATTTATATCTCAAACCACAGGCATTTGTTACTTTGATATCTAATGGCAACAATATTTGAAAACCATATCCCACTTCTAAACTCAGTCTGTCTGGATAAAGACACCTTCCTGGTAGCTTCTAATATTCCTCCACTATCCATGCTACGGTATATGTAGTGTTCTCCTTCCTTCTAATTGGTAGTCTCTATCCATGCATGAGCACTTTTGCATTCTGTGAGGCAGCTAATGTGAGTTATCTGTCTATTATGGGTAACATGAACCTTTTATACACAGTTGTGCATTAATACGATAGGCTGCATAACTTCCTGGATGTTATTGATAAAAGGTATCCTCTGCGTATTAGAACAGTAACCTCTTCATAGACTGCAAATGTTGGTCTTCAAATGCTACTTGTTTATCATTCTGAATGAAGAGGGTATGGGACTTAAAGGGAGTAAACCTGCTTAATATGCTGCGCGACAACATAACCTATAGGTTGTGAGAGCGATGGGTGGGGGGCTTATACCTTAATTCCTTTCGTTTGGTGGAGGGGGTCAAAGATGTCCGTGCCCAGGGCCCCAAAAGTGCTTAAGATGGTCCTGTGTATGTTCTGGGGTTGCCGGCCAATTATTACAGACCTCTTCAGGAGAAACCGATCTCTGGGATTGCACTATGCTGATGCGGTGCTCATTTTTGTAGCTAGTGCAGGACCGTCGCTTTGTAACAAATTAGGTGTTACAACCCCAAAGTATGTGGAAATGCAATGTATCAACCTCAAGCATAGACAACACAGAGCTGTCTATGGCAGAATTTGGTACTTTGATCTGCATTTGAATACAACCTGCTTAACATAACACACTGAGCTACCGTCTGAACCATAGCGGATTTCACATGTAGCAATATGCATTTCAACTTTGGTTTTGGAATTGATTGACATATTGTTCACACAAATGTGAACATGCGACAGGTGTTGTACTATAGTAAATGTACAAACTGGATTCTCTACAGAGACACAGGACTGATTACTGGTTAATGGATCTGAATGGGATGTACTGTCTATGCTTGGTGGTGGGCGGGCCACCAGCGGTGTGCTGTGAGCCAAGATATAGAGAGAAAGATCTCATTTAAAGGTATACTTATTCTGTTTACATGATGTCGGGCTGCAAACTTCCTCAAAGTGAGAACAATGTGTCTCACTTTCTCATGCCCTCCCTGTATTTCCTGAGGGTGCAGATGCTCCATGAGGTATCCCTCCTGTCAAATGCAGATAGCTCCTCTGCCAGAGGCACATGGTGAATAGAGATTCCTGAAAAATAGCCAGCCGTACCATACAAGACGCAGAGGAAAATTCCGTTCTCCTTTGAGTATGAAGGTATGGCAACACCCTGAAGGCCCCCCCTCTGAACATTCAATGAGATATGTTCGAAATGATACCTTGCCTGATGCAGTGTAGAGTATTTGGGACAATCTGGAGATCCCTTTAAGGCCAACCCTTGAATCAGGCTGAGGTTTTAACATACCGTAAGTAGACCAGTTCCCCAAAGATACCCTTAATAGACCAATTCAAGGAGGCTATTTTGCGAGAATGGGCAGATTTGAATGAACTAAGTATTGCGAAATGTATGGTGAATACCTGCACTATTAAGCGTGCAGAGTCAGATCCGCCCAAGACTCTGGAATTAAACCCCCTTTTCTAATATTTTCTGGCAAAGCCTTCTGTGGCACCAGAGGACCTTAGGCCAAGGGCTCCTTTTGATGCAAATCTGATGGGTCTCTAAAGAAGCCCTTTTCAGGTTCGTATTTGTCCACCACGGCAAGAATGTATGCCACTTAAATATTCCAGATCTTGTTAAGAGAGTTTACAAACCTTGCTGACACACTCTTGCAGCAGGATAAGATCCTTTCGGGCTCCTAAAATGTGTGGTTCTGGAAGCAGAGTATTTAACGGCTATAGCTTGATGCTCTGTGAGTGCTGTGGCTTTGGTAGAAGGCGCTGCAGTCCTGGAAATAAGCACCTTCACTCGAGAGATTGCAAAGCAGCGGCATTTCAAAGACTTGCCTTGCTCAAAATGATTTTCTGGGAAGCTGCTTTTTGGCGAGCATCTGAATGAAAGGGTCTGTAAAGGTACATCATATATGTTTTTACCCCTCCACTGATTCAGGTACTGTTTGCATTCCGCTCCCCAAAAGCCCTGCTAAAAGATGTGCCATTTCGGATAACATACAGGCTCTTTTACAGAAGACTATTATTCTGGTGCCTCGAAGAGAAAGGGGTTCAAGAATTCAGGGTGCTTTAGGCGTATTATTAACCTGAAAGGAGTTAATAGATTTATAAAGACAGCTCATTCCAGAAGAGTCACTTTGCATGCTCTTCTCCCCTTTACCACTCCTGGGGATTGTCCAGTGGCCAGTGGTTCAGGTATGCTGATTCCCATGTACCTGTTCACCCTGATCCTCTCTGTAGAAGGTGATCATTTTCAATTCACTGTCTTGTCCTTTGGGCTCAAGTCTTCACCAAGAGTGTTAACTAAGGTCTTGGCTCAGGTTATTGGTAGACTCTTTAAAGAACGTTTTGGGGTACAAGCTTATGTGGATGACCTCCTTATATACTCCTCTATACTTTCCTAGGTACCGCACCACGTGGACATTGATTGTGCAGTATTTCAATTTTGCGGTTTTCTGATGAAAGTGGGCACGTTCTCTCTGATGTCTACTAAAATTCACATTATTGGGTGCTCTTTTCAGAACTGACTTGGGCAGGATATTTTTCCTGCCAAAGAAGGAAGGCAGCATTTCTCATGATGTGTCACAAATAAGGGGAAAAGAAGCAGCTTCAGCAGCTTCAGCAAGGGAATTTCTAATGTTGCAGGGAAACCTAGTCACCACTGTTTTCACTGTTCCCTGGGCTATGCTTCACCTTTACCCTTCGTCAACCATATTCTGTGCTGCTGAATCACTACATCTGAAAGATTCAATGCATGATTCCAGTTTCTCCTTAGTTGACAGAGGACCATACTTGGTGGTTGGGTCCTCTGCATCTTGAGAACAGTTACCTCTGTCATTTCTATGCACAAGGGTGGTACATGAATGTAAGCACAAGGGGAAGCTTCTCTGAGCTACATAAGGTTAGAGTTAGAGGACTTCCATTTGTCCATGTGACAGGAGTTAATGGAAGTCTTTAAGGATCTGCCTCCACTCTCAAAGCCCAGGTAATCCCAGATCAGACAGACACCACTGCTGCCAACTCCTACATAAACAAATTGATGGGTACTCAATCAAGTGACTTTAACCTGTTTGGGGCTGAAATCTGGTGGTGGGCAGTGTCTCAACTATTAGAACAATCAGATGTTTATTTTCCAGGCAAAGAAAACCGTGGGTTACTTGAATTGGATTTTCTCCTGTCCTCTCTCTGTTTCAGGAAGACAGCTCTGCAATGCTCTTGGTTAGTCCTGCTTGGACCTCATTTCAGAACAGTCGTTTTCAAAGTACCCTCTGTACTAAACACAGCACAGATATCCATTAACATGAAGATGTAAGGCCCTGTAGATTGGCCTATCTACTCTGTTCCTGATGCACCTATACCAGGCATCTGTGATTTTGATGGTGCAAAGATGGCCTCAAAGGAGGTAAATTCCTCTTCCATTGCATCGGACAGTGGGGATTGATTGTGTTATTCCTATGTACCCTTGCCCTTGCCCCGTTGTATTTCCTCGTCTGTCCCTTAGCATGTTTTCCAGTCTCACCCTAACAGTCTGGAGACTGACTTTCTTTAAAGTTGACAGTGATTAATCAGAAATCATAAATTTTTCTCTCTTTGGTTTTCAGAAAGGGGTTTGCTCCCAATTTCATTTCAACCCTTCTTATTCTGGAGATCATTCGAGGGGCTTTCCTGTTGTGTCTAGTTGGAGGCAGAAAAGGACAGTAGTCATGGCCTTTTATGTTCCTCATTATGCATTCTAAGAGGTTGATGCCTTGGTACTTAGGCACTTTAAGGTCGTTGCCCTCTTTCACCTATCTTCTAGGCCCTAGATGCCACCTGTGTCTTGCAGGTGGCATTGACTGCTATTCAGGAACCTCATTTCACGTTTCAAGACACAGTCTCCCTATTGTTTCTTTCATCAAAGCTCTTAGTGGCACGCCACATTACTGAGTTAGGGGTTCTTTTCTCTTGTCTGGACACTCTTGCTTTGTGTCCCAGGAGGTATGTGTTTGAGAGTGGATCCAGAATGTCGTCCTTAGATACCTTCACATTCCCATAGAGATCCATAACTTTCTCAGCCGTTGTTTTCTCAGATATGGCTTCCAAACAGGATGCCCATTTTTCTGTCAATGATGTGCCAGAGCATTGCTTGTCTACCTGGGCAGGACTGGTTGTTTCAAACGATCCGACACTCCTTTCATCAAGTTTGGCACAAGTCACAGAAGTAAGAAGTGTTCCTCCTTAGCACTGAAGTTGATGTCTCCCGGGTCTATAGGCATGCAGGCTTTCCCTTGCACTCTTTGGTGCAAGAATGGACTCCCAGGAGTCTAGTATAATCTTGGGCAGCCCTGTAGGGCACTTCCATTGTGGAAATCTGCAAACCCTCCACCTGGACCTGTCCAGGGGCATTTATTAAGCATTGCTAGTTACAAATGGCAGATGCCGGTGTGGTCCACTTTTACTCCCTACTGCTTCACTCTGTGCAGTAGTCACGATTCTTCTTTTTCTTTGTACTTCTGCTGTTTTGATGTATTTGTGTTCAAAATATATGTATAATTTTTTTTTCAGCAACTTGAGTTCAAATAACGTATCTTGAATTCATCAAACTTGACTCTCGATTCAAGATATGATGCTATGAAAACAAAGTATGGGAGTTGACAGAAAACAGCTTTTTTATATCCTATGTAACTTTTCAAATGTTGGACAAATATTCCCCAAAGGTTCTGGTGTATAGGGGCCGATAGAAGACATTTTGTTTGGAAAATTCCATCACAATCTGTCCAGCATATCAAAGGTCATTAACAGTAGATGTTTGGGTAAAATCAATGCAAATCTTTTTTCTCTTACCTGTAGGGTGGTGATGGCTGCCCTATATAACTTAAGCATGCAACTAGACAGCGTTTTTTCTATGATGCCTATTTTATATGAAAACAATTATTTTCATTTAGAAATGTGATATCCACGCAATATCCAAGAATTCCAACAATTTCAGTGGGCTACTCCAGCAGCAAATGGTTGACAATATAGGTTTAACCCCCGATCCATTGTGCCGGGTTTATTGTCCCAAGTTAATGGCCTGATTAAGTGAGGGCTTTTAAAGAGAGTTCCCGGGAAGATAACACCGATCCAGCCTGCCAGACTGAGCGTTAAAACTATTAGCACCTTGGGCTTCCGATCCAGAAACCGGGGCCTTTAAGAAAAATGTATTTCATTCAAGGAACGGGACACTTTGCTCATCCCGTTCCTTGAATGAAAATACTTGTACAAGATGGCCACCATGGATCTGGAAGGCACAGCTCCATAACGAGCCCCTCTTGCATTTCCATGGCGGACCTTAAAGGAAGATGGAGTGAAGTTATGGCGGCTGCGAGTTTTGTGCTGCCACAATCAGGTAAGTAGGGCAAGGGATGTGGTGTTGGGTTTTTTAAAAAGAATTACGGAAATTGGAGGGTGAGAAGAAGAAGGAACTGTGGGGTGGGGGAAGCAGCCTCCAAGTTTGATGGGACGTGGCCTAAGATGAGAGGTTTAAGCCCACGATCCAGGGGACCTGTTTGACTGCTCCACGTCTCCCGGGGTAATACAAATAAATACATGGATGCCAAGAATTTGCCAGTCAGTAACAATGGGCAACCATTCAGTATCTTTGGTGAAGACGTTTAGTGGCCATGGTCAGTATGTATGTTTGGGATTTATAGAGCGCAAAACCCTGCTCTGCAGGAATGGAGCGCTACACCTGGGGGATGCACCCAGAGGGTTACAGAAAGGATGTGGATCTTCTACCGCCTAATAGAAACACTGCAATGGGTTTGATGAGCAGGAGATATAGGGGATCTGTGGAGAAGATTTAGGGTTGAGGTCTTTAGGATTAAGGGTTCTTTAAGGGTTTAGGTCACTAAGAGTAGGGTATTCAGTCTGTATCTGAAATGTAGCCTGTAGGGAGTCAGACTTATCTGCATTCATAACTTGTTCGAGAGACAGGGTGCCCAACAGTATACTTTGACCATATCAAAGCACGGTTTTATACAGCAATAAATCAATCAGTGAAATGTAGGCACTTCAGGGTGTTTAAGAGTAGAAAGTTGAGATTTCTTTTGAGTTAGCATAGGGGATATATGCACCTAAATGACATATGTGACTCCTCTTAGGCAGGCATTACGAGGTGAAGACGATAGTTGGGATGTACAAAGTGAAGGAGGATCCCTTGGAATTCGCCACTTATGTGGCAAAGGAGAGTCTGTCCTATATGAAGAAGGGTGCGTTGTAGCCTTGACAAGGGTGCAAGGCACTGTTTTTAGTCTGCGAGAGGCACACATGATATGCTGGTCACCTGATAGTGACAGCAAATGGCTCTCAAGTGAATCTCTTTTGGAGATATTGGCCCTCATTCTTTCTTGGTGGAAATTCTAGCCAGCCATCTACAGATAGTTTTCATTATATCCATATGGAGCCATGCACTTTTTTGGACCTCTGTGCTACAATGGAGACACAATATTGTATTCCAATACCTCGTTTGTACTAGCTTTTGAATTGTTATGATGTCTGATGGTGATTCTTTGCTTGGCGCTTCTATGCAACCAGCAGCAAGTCCCTTTGCTTTGCTTTCTTTTACAGCATATGCAGCCATAATGACAACCCACATTCTGGTTCCTTCATCCGAAATCTCGAGGGATAGCTCTTGCGTGGTGCCATGCCGCCTCTGGGCCAGTGCAAACAAACAGTAAAGAGGCTTCACAACATCGTTGGCTCCCGGTCTCACCAAACCCTGATGACAGCTCTGATGATGTCAATATGTATGCAAGTGAAGGGCTCTGCATGCCTTTTGCTGCACACGGCACAGAAAACCCAGGACAGGCCCTGGAGATACTGTACCCTGCATGCATAACCGTCCTACAGATTTTTGTGATCTGTTTGTGCAACCGTCCTACAGATTTGTGTGATCTGTTTGTGCAACAATGTCATTTGTTATAAATGTTACCAGAAAAGTAGATATGCAGTGGTAAAGAGGAGCGCGAATGACGTCGTAGGGAACCACAAGCACCACGTGGCACCACAAGCTTCTCATGTGCCTCTGCTCCAAAAGTGTCCTCTAAAATTATTATTTTTTTTAATTTGGCCACCCAACTTCCCACCATTAGCGGTCGCTATCTAGTAAAGAGTTAATGATGTGATAAAAGGCCAGGGTGTATTTCTTCCTGACTCCACCATTAAATATTGTAATAAAAGAGTCAGGGAAGGAGGGAAGCGGATAGGAGATTGGCGATGAAGTAAGAGTACCTCTGAGTGGGAAGCCGTCCAGAGCTCCTCCTGCAGGAACGGCAGCGGCGTCATTTCGGCTCGGCCGGCTTCGGGGGAGAGTGAGTAAAGTAGAAAGAATTTACACACAGAGCACCCTCATAATGCACAAGTTCACGGCTCTTTCATATCGATTGCTTTCCATCAGAGAAACATTTGCACATTAAGATTAAATTAGCCCGCGCTTGAAGAAGGAGGGGTGTTCTGCTGGGAGAGGGATATGAAAAGTTGGTACATATAAAATGCTGAGTGTGTGGGGATGGGATGATTTAGGTAGAGTGGATGAAATGATTCTGGAGCCCAGCCTATAAATACCCTTCCTCTCCTCAGGTCCCATTTGGTATTTTTGTAGGGCCGATTACACTGGTAAAAAAGGTTCATCAATACCAAGGCCGCGTAATCAAAAGGGCCTATCTGATGCAAGTGAATTTTGCAACATTGCTTTTCATGTTTTACTTGCAGTGCCAGTTTAAATTATCGAGATGTGCCTGTTCAGTGACCTGTTGAATATATGGTGAGTTTATTACACATGTTTTCATGAACTGAGTAAACTCTGAGCACTCTGTCTGCTGTCATGCTCTGCAGCACACACCTTTGTTGCAAATAGAATTCATGTGATGTTTTACATGCGAGAGAAAAGAGGCCAGCAAAATGTCATACATTGTGATACACAAGACCACATTGCGTGGCATCAAAAATGCAAAAGGGCAAATAGAATAAGTTGGCGTTAACACCCGAGACAGCCGGCCGGATCAGCTTTTATCGGGCTGGGGCCCAAGACAAAGGCCAGAGCGGAGAGAGGACCTTTAAATAGGACCCCAGGCTGATAACACTCAAACTGGCGGGCCAGATTGGGTGCTAAAAAAAAAAAACGATTTTCTTTCGTTCAACGGGACGCTGCGTTGAACGAAGGAAAATTCAGATTTTCCACACATCCGTTACAGAAAGTCATAATTCTATTAAAGACACGCAGGCGAAGGATTATGCTTTCTCTTCATCTTTACTCTCAGCAGAAAAGAAAACCAAATATGTAAATAACATACAAAAGCCCAGAAGAAACTACAATAACCATGAGATTTTTCGGATTTTGTAGTCCATCACTATAGGTCCTCAAACTGACCATGTGTCCAAAAAATAACCAATAGAAAACATAAGTCCTCCAATAAAAATTCTTGTCCTTTCTCTATTCTCCCTCTTTCTTTGAACCTGCGAGGGTGTGTTCAGTACTCCTTCGAAATTTCATCCACGTCTTGTCTCAGACCCCGGTTTGCTTGTAATCCGATGTTCCTCCTACAGAAAAAATAAATTTAGCAAAGGTGACTATAGGCTGATATAAGGGTGGGCAATCGTATACATAAACACTATACACCGTATCTTCAAGGAATATTATCAATAGTCAAAATAACTCTTCATAAGCAGAACCTAGATAAACATAACATGATAAATATCAATTACACATTCATACGATTGATAGGGTGGGATAATCCTTCGCCTCTGTGTCTTTAATAGAATTATGACTTTCTGTAACGAATGTGTGGAAAATCTGAATTCTATGTCAAGACCGGAGGCTCGGATTATGCTTGTTCAAAGCTTACTTACCACCAACGATGGCGCACTTTCCATGGGTTTAAAATAGAAAGTTTTAAATGTCGATTCATTCGACCAATCTGCAGCTCTCATAATATCCTCTACCCTAGCTCCTATGTTATAAGCTTCAGTAGCCATCGCTCCTCTCGCTGAATGGGCGCCATACCTCTCAACATCTATGCCCGCTTGAACCATCACCCATCTAAGCCATCTAGCAATAGTGGCCGGTACAATCGCTTTATAGGGTTTGCAAATCGCTATCAACAATTGAGACCCTCCCGGGGGTCTAACATCCCTCGTCATCTCCTCGTAAGCCTCTAAACACCTGACTGGACACAATTTCGGTTGGGCCAGAAAAGACTCATAGGAAATAGATCTCAAACCTGTTTTGGTCCTTTTTGTTATAAGAAAAGTCACTCCATTCGGAGATACACTCTTCCTATCAACATCCAACACTCTAACATCAGATGATCTCTTGAATGCTAAGAGACATAAAAGCATAGATAATTTGCCCGAAGTCGCTTTCCGGGACAAATCCTGATTATCCGGCCAAGATAAAAACAGTTTCAAAACTTTATCTACATCCCATAACTGATTATATTTAACACTAGGCGGTCTCAACATCTTTATTCCCCTTAACAATCTACAGATCAAAGGGTGTTCTCCAATCGCTAAACCCTCTACTCTAGGGTGTCCCACAGATATCGCAGACCTGGCTGTGTTGATCGTCCTATATGCCTTGCCCTGCGCTGCCATTTGAGCTAAAAAATTGGCTACATGCACTACATCTGCTCTATCGGGATGAAAATCCCTTTCCATACACCAGCTATACCATTTATCCCACGCTGATCTATAAGCTTTGTGAGTCCCTGGAGCCCATGATTCATTAATGATGTCCTCAGCCTCATTCGATAATCCTGGCCTAGCCCAAGATCTCCTGAAATCGCCCAAGCCACTAACTTGAGTCCTCCTGACCTCACCATTGGATGACTGCCCTCTCTGGGATCTGGAATGATAAATTCCGTGTCTGGTAGAAGTACTGGGTTGTGATATGTCAGTTCCAATAGACTGGGAAATCACGCCTGTCCCTTCCAGTCCGGCGTGATTAGAATTATGGATGCTTTTTGCCGTCTCACCTGCGCTAGCGTCCTCGTTATCATTGAGAAAGGAGGAAACGCATAATTTTTTTGGTGTTCCCAGGATTGGAGGAAGGCATCTGTCGCCTCTGCTTCCGGATCCGGTCTCCAGCTGAAGAACCGAGGAAGCTGTCTGTTTAGCCTCGAAGCAAACAGATCGACCTGGCAAGGACCCCACCGTGTCATAATTTCCTGGAATACTACCTCGTCCAGCTTCCAATCAATTGCTAGCGTCTCTGAGGTATCTCGAGTTCCAATCGGCCACCTCGTTCATCTGCCCCGGCAGATACTCCGCCGTCACCGAAACTCTTCTCTCCAGACAGAGTTCCCAAAATTCTTTCGCCAATTCCGCCAATAACTTGGACCTCGTCCCCCCAAGTCTGTTGATGTACCTGACTGCGGAGACATTGTCCATCTTTAACAAAACGCAACAATGTGCTTTCTCCTGAGTCCAGCATCTCACTGCAAAGGACTCCGCCAACAACTCCAGGCAGTTTATGTGGAGTCTCGTCTCCTGATCCGACCACCTGCCTCCTGTGGCCATGTTCCCACATCGGGCTCCCCAGCCCCATCTGCTGGCGTCGGACTCGATAATGAGGTCCGGGGATGAACCAAATATTGCTCTCCCGTTCCATGCATCCATATGAAAGAGCCACCATTCTAGCTCCTCTCTCACTTCCTGTGAAATATTCACCTTTGATTCGTAATGAACGCCCCCCCCTCCTGAGGTGAGATATCTTCAACCTCTGGAGTGCCCTGTAATCCAGAGGGCATGGAAAAATTGCTTGAATTGATGCCGCTAGCCGGCCCACCAATCTCGCCAGTTGTTTCTTGATGTCGTTCACCTTGGGAATAGGTAAACTGAGAGTTCCCTGTATCGAGTCCACTATGAAACCCAGAAACTCTATTGACTCTATTGACTGAACAGGAACTATACTGGACTTCTCCCAATTTATCAGGATCAGGAACCCTAGACTCTCTAACACCTCTATTGTCATCTGAATCTGCTCTATCAACATTTCCTTCTCTTGACACATAAGGCATATGTCGTCCAGATAAATTATCAGTCTTATCCCCTGAGCCCTGAGATGAGATACCACGGGTTTCATCATTTTGGTAAAACACCACAGTGCTGATACCAGGCCGAAGGGTAGACATCGAAATTCCCAAATCGATCTCTCCCAAAAGAACCTTAGAAATCTGCAGTGCTCTTCTGCGATGGGGATGGTAAGGTATGCATCTTTCAAATCTATTCTGGCCAACCAATCTCCCTGAATAAGGGTATCTCTCAACAGATGTATCCCTTCCATCTTGAAATGTCTGTATACCACGTAACCGTTTAGGCCTCTCAGATTTATGATCGGTCTCGTCTAGTGTCTTCCTTTTACTATGAACATATTGCTTATGTAACCTCCTACCTGAACTGCAGCGGGTCGAATAGCTCTTTTGCTTTCCAAACCCCTTAACTCCCTTTCCAGTAAAGCCTTGTCTTCTCTGTTCATTCCTAAGCCTCTTGGCGGTTCTCTCTGATAAGGAGTTTCTATAAAATCTATATAAAAGCCTTGAGCAGTCTGAATCACCCAGGGATCCCCTGAAATGTTCAACCAATTCTCTAAAAATTGAGCGGTCCTCCCCCCTACCTCTGGGGTCACCGGAATTGCATATGGCAATCTCACCTGTGTTATTTTGCTGATGCTCCCCTCGCCAGATTCTGCCTCTTCCTCTACTCCTCGATGGGAAGAAAGGCGTTTGTCTGCGCTCTTCTTGATCGTGCCAATTTGCTCTATCTTGAAAGGATCGGTTGAATTGGTACCGGCCAGCCGAGCGACCCCTGCCTCTGCTGGCCCGTCCAAAAATCTGTCTCCCGAAAACTCTCTTAAGAGATGCTTGCGCCTTATCCAAAGCTGCGTAAGAGTTCACAAAACTGGTGAGTTCCTTGATGAAGGAGTCTCCAAATAACTTTCCTTTAGCTGAAGAAGCTGAGTCAGAGGATGCTAATTCACTCAATTTTGGGTCGATCTTAACCAACAAAGATCTCCTCCTTTCCGTGGTTATAGCATGATTAGCATTACCCAACATGCATATCGCCCTTTGGGCCCATCCTATGAGGATTGCCGGGTCTATCGGCTCCCCTTTTACCTTCGCGTCCTCTCCCATCTGGAGGATCTTTGTGAGGGGCCCCGTCACATCCAGCATCTTATCCTGACAGGATCGCCAGGATCTATCAAGGCCTTTCCTCACATATTTTGTGAATTTACCCATTAAGGTAATCATTTTTTTGTCAATCACTGGCGTATCAGCTTCCCCTTCAGGGAGGAGTGGTCTGGGGCATTCCGCCCTCATTTTGCTTCTAGCCTCTTTGGCTAGCGGCGCCCTCAGGCGTTTCTTTAAGTATGTTGCAATCCTTTTGGGGGGTTCCCATTCTGATGATCTGGGATGAATCAGTGCTTCTGGATCGAAATCCTCATCATCCGCACCGTGCCCCTCTGTCTCCTCATTTTTCCTTTTCTTTATCGCCTCATGGCTTTCTTCGCCTGAAGAGGATATCGATAGTACTTCCTCCTCTTCAGGGTACTCCTCTTCCCACTCCTTCTCACTCTCATCTGAGGTTGAGATGATTCTCGTCCCCTGTTAGGCACCGCTTTACTTTTCCTTTTCCTCTTTCCACCTTTCTTTACTGGTGGAGTGCCCGGGGATGTGGGCTTCTTCCGCCCTACGGGCTACTTTACTGCCCCCTTTGGACTTAATTCGAGCTTTCAGCCCCTTGACCTCCTCCAGGCCCTGAGAAAAACGGAGCCAATCCTCCATCAGCGCTCTCTGCTGAGGATCATGTCCCAAAGAAGCCCCCAGAGCTTTGTGAAGGACATCTGTCATGGCTGTGTGGCTCCTCTTTTGGCTAACACCAGCCTTCCCCTCATCACTGGAGGAACTCATTATTCTCAGGCCCTGGGGAAATTTCAAAAGAATAAAAATATGTGTATACCAGGGATTAATCAACCCTCTCAGTACAGAGAGCCAAAATATCTGTCCGAATTAGTAAATTCCCTTGTTCTGAATATATATAAATAGATATAATAATATCCAATGACAGGTTTTACCTGGGACTGTGCCCGTATGACTGCGGTATCACTGATTGCCTGCAGGGGCGCTGTAGTACTCCTGAAAGCAGGACGCTACGTTCGTATGAACGATGCGTAATGTTATGTTAAAGTAATCGAATTCCTTAACGGATTAAACGTTCAAAATCACACCGACTCTGTCTGCAACACTCCTCTCAATACGTTCGGCATGGAGGAAGTGAGCACCGGAACTACGCGGTCCCGTCGCGCTCCTTCCTCTGTACCGCAGTGCCCTCTCCGACGGTTCTGAGAAGCTGCAGCCGCCGGTGCACCAGCCCCGTCGCGGCCGCAACTTCGAGAAACCGTGTAAATGCAGCGGATATGTTCCGCCTACAGGCACGTTACGTTGCAGTCCTGAAGTTCAATGCACCATTACAAACACACACCAAACATTCTATATAAATAAGAAGAAAAGTACTTAACTCGCTGCCAAGCAGCAAAGAAAGAGGGAGAATAGAGAAAGGACAAGAGTTTTTATTGGAGGACTTATGTTTTCTATTGATTATTTTTTGGACACATGGTCAGTTTGAGGACCTATACTGATGGACTACAAAATCCGAAAAATCTCATGGTTATTGTAGTTTTTTCTGGCCTTTTGTATGTTATTTACATATTTGGTTTTCTTTGCTGCTGAGAGTAAAGATGAAGAGAAAGCATAATCCGAGCCTCCGGTCTTGACATAGAATCCTTTCCCAAGTTGTCCGCCATGGAAAGGGAAAAAGGGCTCCATACGGAGCCCTTTTTCCCTTTCCATGGTGGACAACCGGAGTGCTTAGGATGGTGAGGAGCAGCTGCGGTTGGCCGCCAGTATCACCGCCATGAAACTGTAAGTAGAGGGTTGCAGGGTTGGAGTATATTTAAAATAAATGTAAAAAAAATGGCAGCCTACGGCGGGTTGGCAGCCTGCGGATTCCATAAAAATCGGGCTGAGATCAGAAATTTCAGCCAGCGCTCCGTGAAATCTGATTGACTCCACCACCCACCACGGGTGCAAATGTAATAGGCAATCTATTTTGTTTTTGTATTTTGCATGTGGTCGGTATCAAAGACAAACAGCAAACTTAAAGGTCTGCATCCTAGCAGAATACGTCATGCTCTGTCTTCATGCAACTTATCTGGCTGCCAGTCAATACCTCTGCTGTCACATTCCCAAAAGTTCCATTGTCTCTGCAATTAATATTGCCACTTACAAAGCACCGCCATTTCAGGTTTTCAATGACAAAAATGTGAGTTTTCATCCAATACAGGTGACTTTTAATTCAAGAACTGCTGGAAATTGTAATATCAGTGAATATTGTAACCAGCTATCTATTTAGCTGTGTTTTACAACAGTGTCAAAAAATGGAAAAGGAAGAGCATAGACTACAAGGCAGTTTCTATGAAAAATATTTTTCAGAGTAAAACAGTTGAACACACTCCTGTACCGGGTAACCTGCATTGTAACCATTCCCCAACATTGTAAAATCATTTCAATATAAACACAAGATAGTTACAATAGGATATGATATGGCATTTATAACGTGCCTATACACAAGTGTTTCAAGGTGCGACGAGGCAAGGGAGGGGGAACAGAGGGAAGACAGAACAACAATCTTACTAGGCCAGGTGTCGTTGAGATTGCGCAAGTGCAGGTGAGTGGGGGGGGGGAAAGTGTAAGGGGAAGGCCGAGGAGGCAGTGCAGTACATGGGATCAACAGTGAAAATAAATACAAATAAATACAAATAAAACCCAATAAATAAAAAGTGTGGCCAGCTGGTGGCACTGCAAGGGTAAGAGCAGACATCAAGAAGGTGTCGATTCATGGTAATCGCGGCCAAAAACGTGCGATTCGCAGTGAAAGAGCGAAAATCGCAGTGCAAGTGCGAAAATCGGAGGGAAACCAGCGCACATCGATCTATGGAAGGCCATGCGTGAGAAAAATATCGGATGTGCGCTGAAAAAGTGTGCGGCGCACGCCGGCGCACAGGATATCTAACGTAGTGCGCCACGGCCACAGCGAAATCGCACATAGCGCGGCGCACACAACAAAAGTAGGTGGAACACGGGGCGTAACACTCGGAATGGGGAACAACTCGTCAAAATGTGGGCATCACGGGGGAAGTACAGGAGGCAAGTGCACGGAACGCCCACACGCTCGCCTACAACACGTATTCATGGAATCCAATAGGGCAAACCAGTGCACGGTCAAACCAGGGCACAGGCCCAAACACGTCCGCCACAAGAAAGCAGGCGGTAGTGTCCCTGCCCCTGAAATAAATGTGCGCCAAAATGTGCGCCAACAAAAAGCACCTCTATACAGCTATGATGAATGTCACATACTGTGGCCCTCTAAGACAAATGACGTGCAAAGGGGTACGCGTCAAACACGGACACCCGCTGTGTGAAAAATAGCATATGTGTGTATTCTGTGCTGCGCGGAAAGTCCCACACGCGATTTGCCTGTGTATGTGTATTCCGGGGTGCGCGGGAAGTCCCACATGCGATTGGCCTGGGTACGTGTATTCTGGGGTACGCGGGAAGTTCCACACGCGATTGGCCTGGGTACGTGTATTCCGGGGTGTGCAGGAAGTCCCACACGCGATTGGCCTGGGTACGTGTATTCCAGGGTGCGTGGGAAGTCCCACAAGCGATTGGCTGGGTACGTGTATTCCGGGGTGCGTGGGAAGTTCCACACGCGATTGGACAGCGAACGTGTATTCCGGGGTGTGCAGGAAGTCCCACACGCGATTGGCCTGGGTACGTGTATTCCGGGGTGCGTGGGAAGTCCCACAAGCGATTGGCTGGGTCTGTGTATTCCGGGGTGCGCGGGAAGTCCCACACGCGATTGGCCAGGGAACGTGTATTCCGGGTTGCGCAGGAAGTTCCACACGTGAATTGCCTGGGTCTGTGTATTCTGGGGTGCGCGGGAAGTTACACACGCGAATTGCCTGGGTCCGTGTATTCTGGGATGCGCAGGAAGTCCCACACGCGATTGGCCTTGGTACGTGTATTCCGGGATGCGCGGGAAGTTCCACACGCGTTTTCAGCAGGGTACGTGGATTCCGGGGTGCGTGTGAATTTCCACACGCTAATTCTGCAGGGTACGTGTATTCCGGGGTGCGCGGGAAGTTCCACACGCGATTGCAGCAGGGTACGTGGATTCCGGGGTGCGCGTGAAGTTCCACACGCTAATTCTACAGGGTACGTGTATTCCGGGGTGCGCAGGAAGTTCCACACGCAATTTCAGCAGGGTACGTGGATTCCGGGGTGCGCGTGAAGTTCCACACGCTAATTCTACAGGGTACGTGTATTCCGGGGTGCGCCGGAAGTTCCACACACGATTTCAGCAGGGAACGTGTATTTCGGGGGTGCCGGGTAGTACTACACGTGAATTGGCAGTGTGGGACCTCCAAGGTGTTCCCTCTACACCCTCCACGGCCCCTGCAGGCAGCCCACACCACAGGGGACTACCCTGCACCCCTGCTCATGTCCCGCAGGCAGCCCATCCACCAGCACTACTGATCACCAACGCATGTCTCCCAGCACCCCCACCCACCAGCATCCAGGGGCACCCTCCACCAGGCCCCCACACATGTCTCCCACCACCCCCACCCCCCAGCAGTCAGGGGCACGTGCCAGCAGGCCCCCACACATGTCTCCCACCACCCCCAGCCCCCCCCCGCAGTCAGGGGCAGCCTCCACCAGTCCCCCACTCATGTCCCCCTGCACCCCCACCCCCCAGCAGTCAGGTGCACCCTCCACCAGGCCCCCACTCATGTCCCCCTGCACCCACACCCCCCAGCAGTGCGGGGCACCTGCCAGCAGGCCCCCACACATGTCCCCCTGCACCCCCACCCCCCAGCAGTCAGGTGCACCCTCCACCAAGCCCCCACTCATGTCCCCCTGCACCCACACCCCCCAGCAGTGTGGGGCACCTGCCAGCAGGCCCCCACACATGTCCCCCTGCACCCCCACCCCCCAGCAGTCAGGTGCACCCTCCACCAGGCCCCCACACATGTCCCCCTGCACCCACACCCCCCAGCAGTGCAGGGCACCTGCCAGCAGGCCCCCACACATGTCCCCCTGCACCCCCACCCCCAGCAGTCAGGTGCACCCTCCACCAGGCCCCCAATCATGTCCCCCTGCACCCCCACCCCCTGGCAGTCAGGGGCACCCTCCACCAGGCCCCCACTCATGTCCCCCTGCACCCCCACCCCCCAGCAGTCAGGGGCACCCTCCACCAGGCCCCCACTCATGTCCCCCTGCACCCCCACCCCTCAGCAGTCAGTGGCACTCTCCACCAGGCCCCCACTCATGTCCCCCTGCACCCACAACCCCCAGCAGTGCGGGGCACCTGCCAGCAGGCCCCCACACATGTCCCCCTGCACCCCCACCCCCCAGCAGTCAGGTGCACCCTCCACCAGGCCCCCACTCATGTCCCCCTGCACCCACACTCCCCAGCAGTGCGGGGCACCTGCCAGCAGGCCCCCACACATGTCCCCCAGCCAACACATCATCACAATCCAGATCCCAGGCTCCTATGCCCACCCAAATCCCACCCCACGCCACCCCAGTCCAAACACCCAACCAAGCTTTACATCCATTCAAAATGGAAATACTCATTACATGATAGATAACAAATAAGCAGTATGCGAATGAGTACAAGTCCGTCAGACCCACACAATGGCAACACATGACTGTGAAAACCCACATTGTGACAGGCATGAAACCAATGAGAGAAGTCCACACATTGAAGTAAGAAACAAAAATGTATTACAGTGTAAATGAAGTGAATGAAATCTAAACAAACAATAATGGCAACAAATATCAAAATGCAGCATGTCCACAAAAATAATAAATAATGAAAATGGGAATCCAAAATAACTGTAAAGAAATTGTTTCCTAAGTCACCGTCCAACAAAGCAAATCCAAAGGGAAAGTAAAGTCAAAATCCATTGCTCCATGGTGAAAAAAATAATAAAAGATGAAGGCCACAAATCCACTGTCAAACTATGTACAAAAAGCAAATCCAGGGTCCATGATCCCAACGATGTAAATGAAACCTACAATAAAACCTACCTAACTAATAACTATATACAAAAAAGTGGGGCATAGTCCAAGCGCCCCAAATTAAAAAAAAAGAAATAAAACCTAACACTAATTAACTATATACAAAGGCGGCGGGCTAGTCCAGCGTCTCACTCCTCGATGTCCCGGAGGCGGTCCTTTTCCATGGCCCTGAGGGTCCGCAGGGACGACGACATTTCCTCCTCCAACTCCCTGCAGATTGCCTCGAGGCACTCGGCCCGCCTCAGGGCCCTCCGCATGGAGTTCTCCGCCCTGACCATCGTGAGCCACGCCTCTTCCGCCCGCCGCCGCTCCGCACCTATCTGCTGGCCCAACCGCTGCCACACGGAAGACACTTCCCGTCTTGGGTACTCCTCCCCTCCGGCCGATGCCTGCCCCTCTGATGTAGATTGCCCCGAGCCATGATGCCTCCCACGTTGACTCAGCTGCTGCCTCCGACGCAACTGCCTCTGCCAGCACGACGGCATCCAGGCTGATGGAATCCACTGACGCCGTCGTGCACGTGCCCTGCCCAATGATGCCGGCACATCCTCCATCTGATGGGGTCCAGTTGCTGTGGTGTCTACCCCTGCTGGACCTCCAACTCCCGACTATGGCAGGGATGGGATCCCCACCAAGCTGGCTGCGTTGGTCAGGGCAGGTCCACAGTGGGCCTTGGTGGCATCTGGCCCGGAAGACGGCATGGAGAACGACTGGCGTATAGTCTCCACAGAGGAGGAGAGGGCCGCCAGATTGGCCGACACATGTAGGAAACCCCCGACCACAGCCAATCCCAACTGGGCCACGTCGGCACGTTGCTCTTCGTGATGACGTGCAAGCTCCTCCCGGGAAGCATGCACGTCATCACGAATGACACCCGTGCGCAATGCAACACCAATCAGGACCTTCTCCATATGGCCATGGGTCCCCTGGTCCGGAGGTGGAGGGGAGTCAGATGACATGGACATCCCCCCTACCTGCGGACGGGCCTGGGATGGGGCATCCCTGCTGGTGCACAGAGGTGCAGTCACAGTGTCAGGGACAGTGACATGCACAGGCCCCTCCAAGGCGACCTGTGCTGCCTCCTGCCCCCCCCCCCCTGGACTGCACCACTTGCACCAGCAGGGATGCCCCCACCAGGCCCCATGTGCGCCTCAGTAGCGGCCTCCTCCTCCTCTGTGGAAACCACCAACCTGAATGGCTCCACACCGTCTTCCGCCGTTGCAAGCCCCTGTGGGGGCTCACCCACCCCTTCCGCTGCAGCCATGGGGGCATCCCCGCCGCTTTGCTCCACAGCGCCGATTCCGACCTCTTCTTCACTTGCCGCTGTGTAGAGGGAGACATAGAACACAAGCATCAGGGTACTGTACAATGGTCCCCTAGACAGGAAGCAATAGTAGATGAGTGCCACTGTCAAAGATCACTTCCATCATGTCCCTCCACAACACATGGGTCAGTGCAGGCAAAACACACGCAGGAACAGGCATGGCACATGCTATGGACATTTGCATACATGCCCAAGGGACTCTCCAAACATACAATGTTGTTATGGAACTCACATGCATCATGGGTCATGCCTATCACATGCACACACATCACCGTAGTTTCATCCATCTGGCCTTGTACACCCCAGACACAGTGGATACAAGGATAACTAGGCTGCATCTGTGAATCTGTACATTGTCACAGACATGTGTCATGCATCCATGGCATTCACAAGTCACAGACACGCAGGTCAGACACACAGACATGGATACCATACATGTACATGGCATCAGCACCCATCCCTCACCCCCACCCATGTCCAGGAACAGAGACTGGCATGCTCTCATGTGTCCAATCCGCATAGGGCCCCCCATGTTGTATTTAAACACATGCACCAACCGTGTGGTCTCACATGCATGACCATGATGTCCCTGCACACATACATGCATACATGGCCTATGTCACACATACAGGCAAGCATCAGACAACAAGCACACTGCAACATAACCTGTCTCACACAGCAATGCTTGCCCACTTACCGCTCAACTCCAGACGGGTCTGCCTCGCAAGGATCTGGGCGTGGAGCGCTGGATCTACACGTTCCAGGATCCTCGGCCGGATGGTACTCATGCAGCCCCGGCCCACCTCCACGAGGCGCCGGGCCTTCAAGAGGGTCATGGAACTCAAGCCCTCACAGCGCTTCTTGACTTTCTGGATGTTGCGGGTTGCCACCCCCTCCTCGTTGATGGCAACCACCAAGTCGTCCCAGATCCTGTCCCATCCTTCCTTGTTGGCGTGTGACGATCCGAAGAGGGCATCATAGTGCCCCAGGACTTGGTCCACTAGGACACCAACTTCGGTGGCAGTGAAGCTGGCGCCCCTCTGCCTCTCTGGCTGGGGGTTGCCACTGGTGCCAGATGTTGCAGTGCCCGACATGGCAACCCCAGAGGCAGGAGTGGGTGGGCAACTGGGTCTGGGGCTGGGCTGTGGAGCGATGGTATACCAGTCGGGAGTCTTCTGTTCCAGCCGGGGTGGACACAGCAACTGGACCCCTGCAGATGGCAGATGTGCAGGCACAAAATGGCAGGGCACGGTGGCAGCAGGCAGGCAGGCAGCAGCAGATGGCTCGTGGGAGGCTGCTCAGGGCTCTGGGGGGCAGTAATTCGGCCTTCTGGGCAGGAGCGTGGTCTTCTGTGTGCTTACGCATGGCCAGCTTGATACAGAGTGAATTGGCATGTGAAAATCCTGCACGTCAACGTGAAATTCAAGGAAAGGGCCTTAGCGCGTAAGCGCGTCAGCACGCATATGCTATTCCATTGGACCAAAGGCCCTCAGCGCGTACGCCCGTCTGTGACGTGACGCGCGCGGGTGTTTCCCTCATAGCACGTGATGACAGAGCACACGTGGAAACACTGCACGTCAGAGTATCATCGCGTGTAATTGGAGGAAAGTGCACGTACACGCAATTGGCCTCGGTACGTGTATTGCAGGGGTGCGTGGGAATTCTCACACGCGATTTGCTTGGGTACGTGTATTACAGGGGTGTGCAGGAAGTTTTACACGCTCACCAACAACACGTATCCATGGAATTGAACGGGGCTAAGGCATGCGCACAAAAAAACGTGCTAATCCGGAAACACGTACGCCAGCAGGAAGCAGGCGTACGTCGACCCGCGCAGCATAAAAGTGCGCGCAAACAACAAACAAGCTGAGACGCCAGGATGAATATACCGTTCCTAGCAGCAGTGGCCGTGGGTTACCAAAGGAGGATGAGGAGGATCGTGAGGGCCCGAATTTTCACACCCAGAACCAGCCTTTTTGGGATGCCTGATGACCAGGTGTATGGGAGGTACAGGTTTCCACCTCACATAATACTGGACCTGGTGAGTGAGTGGGAGGATGACCTCACATCACCCACCCTGTGCTCCCAAGCACTCAGCCCCCTGTAGAAGGTCCTTAATGTACTGCACTTCTTGGCCACTGGATCATTTCAGCGGACAAGTGCCATAGTGGGTGGGGTGTCACAGGCCACGCAGTGACGCTGCCTACACCAGGTCTTGAACATCATCACTGCACGCCCATCAGTCCGCAGGCACATATACCTGCCCAGAACACCTGCACAAAGGCAGGCTGCCGCCCTGGATTTCTTTGGTGTGGCACAATTCCCCAAAGTGCTAGGTGCCATTGACTGCACCCATGTGGCACTACGTCCCCCCAGGGCATCTGAGCACATCTATAGGAACCGCAAGCACTGGCATTCCATCAACGTGCAGGTAGTATGTAATGCCAAGGGAATCATCACCTCAGTATATGCCAACTATCCAGGGTCCACCCACGACAGCTTCAGTTACCGAATGTCTACCATAAGCCGGGACCTAGAAGCTGGGCGGCATGGCGATACATGGCTGCTTGGTGAGTATGAATGCCACTGCACATGCATGCATGTCAGATGCAGAGTTATGTAACTACCCCACTAATGATACCCATCACCTCCTCACCAGGGGACAGTGCCTACCCTCTGAGCACCCACATGACGCCGCCAATTCGGAACCCCATCACGCCTCCCGAGGTAAGATACAACACCGCCCATATTGCAACCCGGGGCATAGTGGAGCGCACATTCGGAGTGCTCAAGTCACGCTTTCGCTCCCTTGACCGTTCTGGCGGGCAGCTGTTATATGCCCCCCCAGTAGTGTGCAGGATCATAGTGGCAGCATGTGTCCTGCACAATGTTGCAACACGCCGGGGCCTGGCTGTGGACATGGTGGTGACCCCACATCCCCAACCACATGCACGCCCGCTGCGCATGGGAGGGGAAAGGGCACGGGGTGAGGCAGCCCGTACGCAGCTGGTGGCTAATTACTTCACATAGAAATCACACCCCTGTGGAGTGCACACAGCCCTGGCACATACCATCTGATAAGCAATGATGACTCGACCTGACAATGATCGTGTATGAAGGGAGAATCAACTGTCAGAACCATATGAGCCTGAGATTGTTCACATGGAAGTGTTACAATGTGTGCATCCCTACCTACACAGACACCATCAATGCAGTTTCATTAAAAGACACACTTCTATGCAGCTAAAATGTATACCCACTTGCAAAATGCAACATGAGGACAGTGCCATGTCACCCAACCCCTCCCCAGCACCGCCACACGACACACCATGCCATGTCATGGTATGTGAGAGCAAACAAAGTAATCCCTACAACATGACACAAGTGTCACAAAGTACAGTGTCCCAAATGGTAACTGGCGACACATGAAATGCTCACAATAATGCAGGACCAACAACACACATGAGCAGGTTTTTAGCAACAAAACTAATCAGCTACTGACCCTCAAACCTACCATTAACATGACAGTACGAATGTAAAAAATTGGTAGCCTCACCACCTGAAAATGTCTGCACTTCGACCACTTCCAACTGTACAGTGTTGGCGCCACGCAAAAGTGTAGGTGCACTGCTGACAACATGGACTCAATCTCCAAAGTAGAGGGACTTGTGAAGACATGAGGAATGGACCTGCAAATAAGGAGGAAGACATGGATGCAGAGTTACATATCAATACACCATGCAGTGTACAATACAACAACAATATGCACTAGGAATGTATACACAGTATTGACTACAGACTACCCACACATGTCTTGGGAGTCCAACGTCACTGTGAAAGTCAATGTCACTTGGGCACACCCTTTGCAAGCCCATGGAAACGGGAAGCAGGAGGGGTGTGTGTCTCACAAACCCAAGCATCTAACCCAAATTCAGGACAAGCCTGCATGTGCCCAGCCACAATACAGCGGATGCCATTGGGAGCCACACAAGGCAACACACTGTAAGAAAAATCATAAATCAAAAATGAAAAATCAAAAATCAAAAATGGCCATGTATGGGCCACGGGGTGTGGGGGAGGCCACCCAGGAGGTCTGAGAACAGGATGCACACCAAAACCCACCTGTGTGGATTATGGGAAAAAAAAACCTCCATGGGCTCATGGCCTTCACGGCTACCTTATTGTGAGAGAATCACTGCTATCGCTCTCTCCCCAGACTCTGCAGCTGCCTCAGGAGGTGGTGGCACTATGGGAGGCAGCTCACGCAAAGCCCTAGTGTGGTCCTCCATGGCAGCAAGCATGCAGGTCTGGAAGGTCTGATTCTGGAGGATAATCGTGCGGAGGTCCCCATTCAATAACTCACGGGATGACCAGACCTCCTCACGAGTTGCCTGCATCTCAGCTGAGAGCGTACGTGTGAGACGCTCCAGCTGCTGTTCTGTCTTTGTGTTTGTTGAAGCCTCAAGCTCAACAAGAGTCGTCCTGAGGTGACGGAGTTCCACCCACACTGATTCCCTGTGGCCCTGGGACTCTGTGGAAATGGCTTCCCGCAGAGTCACCAGTGCCGCCCGCCTATCCCTGTCGGATGCCAACATGTCCTCCCTGTGTGACTGGCAGATGGAGTCTGTTGCCTGCTGTAGTCGCTCCATCAGCCTTTCTGGGGGGACAATGGAAGTGGCCACCCTATCCATGGCCTGAGCCATCATCTCTGATGATGCTGCCTGTTGGGTTGCCATACCGTATATGAATTGCTCCCATGCGGTATTGCCAGGTGGCATACGGCCACCACGTCACCGGGCACCACACCTGTCTGGGGCAAGGCGAACTGCGCCTTGCTGTGCCGGCACTGCCTGAGGTTGCAGGACTGCATTCCCCCTCTGATCTGCTGGCCCAGGAACAGGATCAGATGTTGCGGAGTGTGACCCTGCATCCGTAACCACCAAAGGCGGACCTGCCAACACTGACATCCCCATTGAGGGTTCACCCCTGGTGCAGGTGGGTCGGACAGAACAGAATCCCTCCCAGGAACACTCACCTGTGACGGCACATAGGTCTCATCATCCGAATCGACACCTGAATACAGCTCGGGGGAGGTGCACCCAGAGACATCCCTTGAGAGTATGACCTGCAGCAGTTGTGGGTTCTCACCCACCACCACACCACGTCCCTCACTGGTGGTCGGTCGGCCCTGAGACCCTGGGACCCCTCCTGGGTCTGCACCATCTACAGAACCCCAGCAGTATCAAGTGTGCCATCCCCTGCAAAGACATGAAAGAAAAGAAATGGAACAGGCATTAGCACTATGGCTGAGAAGCTACAGAACCAGTACTTGATTGGCACATGTCCCACATGACTAAAACCCTCCCATGCATGCACCGTCACTGCGTATGAAGGGGAGGCAAATGGCACACATTGATGACACCAAGATGGAAGATCAACACATTTGCTGCATGCTGCCTAGCAGTGGCATCACACATTGGCCTGTGATTGGCAGGTCAAATACACATGCCATCACACAGATGGCATGTACCATAGCCATAAAGTGAAGAGGGAGAGGAGGGCACCATTTGTTCATTCAGTCTAGTTTGCTCATGAAATTGCTTTTTTAATTGAAATAGTTCAAATGTTTAACCTGGAGCTGCCAGTCCAAAATGGTCCTATAGCACAGGGACATGTCTAAACAAATGATATCCAGGAAACAAAGTCAGTCCACTTTACCATAGCCATGTCAGACATGTGACAATAGGACTGAGAAATGCCTAGTAAAAGTGGTGGAATGCAAACAATCTGCCTGAATAAATAGAGAAAAATACACAACAATGTTGTGGCAAGATGACACTTCCAAGGGCAACTGGCGTGGTGTTGGGCTAGATGTCTACTGTTGGCAAAAGGGATACTGCTATATCCAAATGCTGGTGCGCAGAATGTATTGGATGAAGCACATGGGTGACCCAAACCACTCAGACACACACACCCTCACCTGGCACCCAAACAGAAGCCCTCACACACACACCATGCACATGGATGACACACACATGCATGTGCACTCACCGGACAATGCCTCGTAATCTGGCAGTTCTCCCACGCCTTGGATCTGTTCCTCCGTGACGTAGGTCCCAGCAACATGCTCATGTGGAGTGAGTTCTATGTCCTCTGCTGGAGACCCACCTCCCGTCACTAGAGTAGCGGCATGACTTGAGGCCAGCTTATTCTTTGCCCTGCGCTTCAGGTCATTCCAGAGCTTGTAGCATTCAGTAGCTGTGCGCCTCACGATTCCAAGGGCACTTATGAAGTCCGCAATGGTCTGCCAATGTGCCAGACGTTGTGCAGGTGTGGTCTTGGATCCTGCAATAATCACCATTTCGCGGTCATGTGCGGACACATACTCTACACGTGCATTCAGTTCGGCCTCATTGAAGCTGGGCTTCCTTGACGGGCCGGACTGTGTAGCCGTATCTGGGGCATCAGCCTCTACTGGACGAGTACTCTTCCTCTTCCGCTTGGGAGGTGGTGGGGATCCTGAGTGTCCTACGCCGCTCTGCAAAAACAAAGAGGTGATGGCTGGAAGGTTTAGAATGAATCTTAACCACTGGCGTTGCTCTGGGCAACCCTCCAGACCACCGTTCTTCGCCTGCAAAGCCATTACAGAAGGGAAAAGACCATATGCAAATCAGGCTTGGCCCCACCCCAAAAGGGGCAGTCCAGCCCGAACTGCTAGGTCACATTCCCTCTGCACGAGACCACAAGCATCCCCAAACATGTTTCGCCCTTGTTGGGGCTCATCAGTGAGGAGTAGCTTGGGTCTCTAGGCCCAGCAGGCACGGGACCCACGTCTGGGCATACCCGTCCCACTCGGGGTGACACAGTAAAAACAAAGAGGTGATGGCTGGAAGGTTTAGAATGAATCTTAACCACTGGCGTTGCTCTGGGCAACCCTCCAGACCACCGTTCTTCGCCTGCCAAGCCATTACAGAAGGGAAAAGACCATATGCAAATCAGGCTTGGCCCCACCCCAAAAGGGGCAGTCCAGCCCGAACTGCTAGGTCACATTCCCTCTGCACGAGACCACAAGCATCCCCAAACATGTTTCGCCCTTGTTGGGGCTCATCAGTGAGGAGTAGCTTGGGTCTCTAGGCCCAGCAGGCACGGGACCCACGTCTGGGCATACCCGTCCCACTCGGGGTGACACAGCAAAAACAAAGAGGTGATGGCTGGAAGGTTTAGAATGAATCTTAACCACTGGCGGTGCTCTGGGCAACCCTCCAGACCACCGTTCTTCGCCTGCCAAGCCATTACAGAAGGGAAAAGACCATATGCAAATCAGGCTTGGCCCCACCCCAAAAGGGGCAGTCCAGCCCGAACTGCTAGGTCACATTCCCTCTGCACGAGACCACAAGCATCCCCAAACATGTTTCGCCCTTGTTGGGGCTCATCAGTGAGGAGTAGCTTGGGTCTCTAGGCCCAGCAGGCACGGGACCCACGTCTGGGCATACCCGTCCCACTCGGGGTGACACAGCAAAAACAAAGAGGTGATGGCTGGAAGGTTTAGAATGAATCTTAACCACTGGCGTTGCTCTGGGCAACCCTCCAGACCACCGTTCTTCGCCTGCCAAGCCATTACAGAAGGGAAAAGACCATATGCAAATCAGGCTTGGCCCCACCCCAAAAGGGGCAGTCCAGCCCGAACTGCTAGGTCACATTCCCTCTGCACGAGACCACAAGCATCCCCAAACATGTTTCGCCCTTGTTGGGGCTCATCAGTGAGGAGTAGCTTGGGTCTCTAGGCCCAGCAGGCACGGGACCCACGTCTGGGCATACCCGTCCCACTCGGGGTGACACAGCAAAAACAAAGAGGTGATGGCTGGAAGGTTTAGAATGAATCTTAACCACTGGCGTTGCTCTGGGCAACCCTCCAGACCACCGTTCTTCGCCTGCCAAGCCATTACAGAAGGGAAAAGACCAAACATGTCTGTGGATGCTTGTGGTCTCGTGCAGAAGGGATGTGACCTAGCAGTTCGGGCTGGACTGCCCCTTTTGGGGTAGGACCAAGCCTGATTTGCATATGGTTTTTCCCCTTCTGTAATGGCTTGGCAGGCTGAAAAACGATGGTCTGGAGGGTTGCCCAGAGCTTTGCCCGTGGTTATGATTAATTCAAAACCTTCCAGCCATCACCTTTCTGTTTTGCTAAAGTCACCCCGAGTGGGACGGGTATACCCAGACGTGGGTCCCGAGTCTGCCGGGCCTAGAGACCCAAGCTACTCCTCACTGATGACGCCCAACAAGGCTGAAACATGTCTGGGGATGCTTGTGGTCTCGTGCAGAAGGGATTTGACCTAGCAGTTCGGGCTGGACTGCCCCTTTTGGGGTAGGACCAAGCCTGATTTGCATATGGTTTTTCCCCTTCTGTAATGGCTTGGCAGGCTGAAAAACGATGGTCTGGAGGGTTGCCCAGAGCTTTGCCCGTGGTTATGATTAATTCAAAACCTTCCAGCCATCACCTTTCTGTTTTGCTAAAGTCACCCCGAGTGGGACGGGTATACCCAGACGTGGGTCCCGAGTCTGCCGGGCCTAGAGACCCAAGCTACTCCTCACTGATGACGCCCAACAAGGCTGAAACATGTCTGGGGATGCTTGTGGTCTCGTGCAGAAGGGATGTGACCTAGCAGTTCGGGCTGGACTGCCCCTTTTGGGGTAGGACCAAGCCTGATTTGCATATGGTTTTTCCCCTTCTGTAATGGCTTGGCAGGCTGAAAAACGATGGTCTGGAGGGTTGCCCAGAGCTTCGCCCGTGGTTATGATTAATTCAAAACCTTCCAGCCATCACCTTTCTGTTTTGCTAAAGTCACCCCGAGTGGGACGGGTATACCCAGACGTGGGTCCCGAGTCTGCTGGGCCTAGAGACCCAAGCTACTCCTCACTGATGACGCCCAACAAGGCTGAAACATGTCTGGGGATGCTTGTGGTCTCGTGCAGAAGGGATGTGACCTAACAGTTCGGGCTGGACTGCCCCTTTTGGGGTAGGACCAAGCCTGATTTGCATATGGTTTTTCCCCTTCTGTAATGGCTTGGCAGGCTGAAAAACGATGGTCTGGAGGGTTGCCCAGAGCTTTGCCCGTGGTTATGATTAATTCAAAACCTTCCAGCCATCACCTTTCTGTTTTGCTAAAGTCACCCCGAGTGGGACGGGTATACCCAGACGTGGGTCCCGAGTCTGCCGGGCCTAGAGACCCAAGCTACTCCTCACTGATGACGCCCAACAAGGCTGAAACATGTCTGGGGATGCTTGTGGTCTCGTGCAGAAGGGATGTGACCTAGCAGTTCGGGCTGGACTGCCCCTTTTGGGGTAGGACCAAGCCTGATTTGCATATGGTTTTTCCCCTTCTGTAATGGCTTGGCAGGCTGAAAAACGATGGTCTGGAGGGTTGCCCAGAGCTTCGCCCGTGGTTATGATTAATTCAAAACCTTCCAGCCATCACCTTTCTGTTTTGCTAAAGTCACCCCGAGTGGGACGGGTATACCCAGACGTGGGTCCCGAGTCTGCCGGGCCTAGAGACCCAAGCTACTCCTCACTGATGACGCCCAACAAGGCTGAAACATGTCTGGGGATGCTTGTGGTCTCGTGCAGAAGGGATGTGACCTAGCAGTTCGGGCTGGACTGCCCCTTTTGGGGTAGGACCAAGCCTGATTTGCATATGGTTTTTCCCCTTCTGTAATGGCTTGGCAGGCTGAAAAACGATGGTCTGGAGGGTTGCCCAGAGCTTCGCCCGTGGTTATGATTAATTCAAAACCTTCCAGCCATCACCTTTCTGTTTTGCTAAAGTCACCCCGAGTGGGACGGGTATACCCAGACGTGGGTCCCGAGTCTGCCGGGCCTAGAGACCCAAGCTACTCCTCACTGATGATGCCCAACAAGGCTGAAACATGTCTGGGGATGCTTGTGGTCTCGTGCAGAAGGGATGTGACCTAGCAGTTCGGGCTGGACTGCCCCTTTTGGGGTAGGACCAAGCCTGATTTGCATATGGTTTTTCCCCTTCTGTAATGGCTTGGCAGGCTGAACAACGATAGTCTGGAGGGTTGCCCAGAGCTTTGCCCGTGGTTATGATTAATTCAAAACCTTCCAGCCATCACCTTTCTGTTTTGCTAAAGTCACCCCGAGTGGGACGGGTATACCCAGACGTGGGTCCCGAGTCTGCCAGGCCTAGAGACCCAAGCTACTCCTCACTGATGACGCCCAACAAGGCTGAAACATGTCTGGGGATGCTTGTGGTCTCGTGCAGAAGGGATGTGACCTAGCAGTTCGGGCTGGACTGCCCCTTTTGGGGTAGGACCAAGCCTGATTTGCATATGGTTTTTCCCCTTCTGTAATGGCTTGGCAGGCTGAAAAACGATGGTCTGGAGGGTTGCCCAGAGCTTTGCCCGTGGTTATGATTAATTCAAAACCTTCCAGCCATCACCTTTCTGTTTTGCTAAAGTCACCCCGAGTGGGACGGGTATACCCAGACGTGGGTCCCGAGTCTGCCGGGCCTAGAGACCCAAGCTACTCCTCACTGATGACGCCCAACAAGGCTGAAACATGTCTGGGGATGCTTGTGGTCTCGTGCAGAAGGGATGTGACCTAGCAGTTCGGGCTGGACTGCCCCTTTTGGGGTAGGACCAAGCCTGATTTGCATAGGGTTTTTCCCCTTCTGTAATGGCTTGGCAGGCTGAAAAACGATGGTCTGGAGGGTTGCCCAGAGCTTTGCCCGTGGTTATGATTAATTCAAAACCTTCCAGCCATCACCTTTCTGTTTTGCTAAAGTCACCCCGAGTGGGACGGGTATACCCAGACGTGGGTCCCGAGTCTGCCGGGCCTAGAGACCCAAGCTACTCCTCACTGATGACGCCCAACAAGGCTGAAACATGTCTGGGGATGCTTGTGGTCTTGTGCAGAAGGGATGTGACCTAGCAGTTCGGGCTGGACTGCCCCTTTTGGGGTAGGACCAAGCTTGATTTGCATATGGTTTTTCCCCTTCTGTAATGGCTTGGCAGGCTGAAAAACGATGGTCTGGAGGGTTGCCCAGAGCTTTGCCCGTGGTTATGATTAATTCAAAACCTTCCAGCCATCACCTTTCTGTTTTGCTAAAGTCACCCCGAGTGGGACGGGTATACCCAGACGTGGGTCCCGAGTCTGCCGGGCCTAGAGACCCAAGCTACTCCTCACTGATGACGCCCAACAAGGCTGAAACATGTCTGGGGATGCTTGTGGTCTCGTGCAGAAGGGATGTGACCTAGCAGTTCGGGCTGGACTGCCCCTTTTGGGGTAGGACCAAGCCTGATTTGCATATGGTTTTTTCCCTTCTGTAATGGCTTGGCAGGCTGAAAAACGATGGTCTGGAGGGTTGCCCAGAGCTTCGCCCGTGGTTATGATTAATTCAAAACCTTCCAGCCATCACCTTTCTGTTTTGCTAAAGTCACCCCGAGTGGGACGGGTATACCCAGACGTGGGTCCCGAGTCTGCCGGGCCTAGAGACCCAAGCTACTCCTCACTGATGACGCCCAACAAGGCTGAAACATGTCTGGGGATGCTTGTGGTCTCGTGCAGAAGGGATGTGACCTAGCAGTTCGGGCTGGACTGCCCCTTTTGGGGTAGGACCAAGCCTGATTTGCATATGGTTTTTCCCCTTCTGTAATGGCTTGGCAGGCTGAAAAACGATGGTCTGGAGGGTTGCCCAGAGCTTCGCCCGTGGTTATGATTAATTCAAAACCTTCCAGCCATCACCTTTCTGTTTTGCTAAAGTCACCCCGAGTGGGACGGGTATACCCAGACGTGGGTCCCGAGTCTGCCGGGCCTAGAGACCCAAGCTACTCCTCACTGATGACGCCCAACAAGGCTGAAACATGTCTGGGGATGCTTGTGGTCTCGTGCAGAAGGGATGTGACCTAGCAGTTCGGGCTGGACTGCCCCTTTTGGGGTAGGACCAAGCCTGATTTGCATATGGTTTTTCCCCTTCTGTAATGGCTTGGCAGGCTGAAAAACGATGGTCTGGAGGGTTGCCCAGAGCTTTGCCCGTGGTTATGATTAATTCAAAACCTTCCAGCCATCACCTTTCTGTTTTGCTAAAGTCACCCCGAGTGGGACGGGTATACCCAGACGTGGGTCCCGAGTCTGCCGGGCCTAGAGACCCAAGCTACTCCTCACTGATGACGCCCAACAAGGCTGAAACATGTCTGGGGATGCTTGTGGTCTCGTGCAGAAGGGATGTGACCTAGCAGTTCGGGCTGGACTGCCCCTTTTGGGGTAGGACCAAGCCTGATTTGCATATGGTTTTTCCCCTTCTGTAATGGCTTGGCAGGCTAAAAAACGATGGTCTGGAGGGTTGCCCAGAGCTTTGCCCGTGGTTATGATTAATTCAAAACCTTCCAGCCATCACCTTTCTGTTTTGCTAAAGTCACCCCGAGTGGGACGGGTATACCCAGACGTGGGTCCCGAGTCTGCCGGGCCTAGAGACCCAAGCTACTCCTCACTGATGACGCCCAACAAGGCTGAAACATGTCTGGGGATGCTTGTGGTCTCGTGCAGAAGGGATGTGACCTAGCAGTTCGGGCTGGACTGCCCCTTTTGGGGTAGGACCAAGCCTGATTTGCATATGGTTTTTCCCCTTCTGTAATGGCTTGGCAGGCTGAAAAACGATGGTCTGGAGGGTTGCCCAGAGCTTTGCCCGTGGTTATGATTAATTCAAAACCTTCCAGCCATCACCTTTCTGTTTTGCTAAAGTCACCCCGAGTGGGACGGGTATGCCCAGACGTGGGTCCCGAGTCTGCCGGGCCTAGAGACCCAAGCTACTCCTCACTGATGACGCCCAACAAGGCTGAAACATGTCTGGGGATGCTTGTGGTCTCGTGCAGAAGGGATGTGACCTAGCAGTTCGGGCTGGACTGCCCCTTTTGGGGTAGGACCAAGCCTGATTTGCATATGGTTTTTCCCCTTCTGTAATGGCTTGGCAGGCTGAAAAACGATGGTCTGGAGGGTTGCCCAGAGCTTTGCCCGTGGTTATGATTAATTCAAAACCTTCCAGCCATCACCTTTCTGTTTTGCTAAAGTCACCCCGAGTGGGACGGGTATACCCAGACGTGGGTCCCGAGTCTGCCGGGCCTAGAGACCCAAGCTACTCCTCACTGATGACGCCCAACAAGGCTGAAACATGTCTGGGGATGCTTGTGGTCTCGTGCAGAAGGGATGTGACCTAGCAGTTCGGGCTGGACTGCCCCTTTTGGGGTAGGACCAAGCCTGATTTGCATATGGTTTTTCCCCTTCTGTAATGGCTTGGCAGGCTGAAAAACGATGGTCTGGAGGGTTGCCCAGAGCTTCGCCCGTGGTTATGATTAATTCAAAACCTTCCAGCCATCACCTTTCTGTTTTGCTAAAGTCACCCCGAGTGGGACGGGTATACCCAGACGAGGGTCCCGAGTCTGCCGGGCCTAGAGACCCAAGCTACTCCTCACTGATGACGCCCAACAAGGCTGAAACATGTCTGGGGATGCTTGTGGTCTCGTGCAGAAGGGATGTGACCTAGCAGTTCGGGCTGGACTGCCCCTTTTGGGGTAGGACCAAGCCTGATTTGCATATGGTTTTTCCCCTTCTGTAATGGCTTGGCAGGCTGAAAAACGATGGTCTGGAGGGTTGCCCAGAGCTTCGCCCGTGGTTATGATTAATTCAAAACCTTCCAGCCATCACCTTTCTGTTTTGCTAAAGTCACCCCGAGTGGGACGGGTATACCCAGACGTGGGTCCCGAGTCTGCCGGGCCTAGAGACCCAAGCTACTCCTCACTGATGATGCCCAACAAGGCTGAAACATGTCTGGGGATGCTTGTGGTCTCGTGCAGAAGGGATGTGACCTAGCAGTTCGGGCTGGACTGCCCCTTTAGGGGTAGGACCAAGCCTGATTTGCATATGGTTTTTCCCCTTCTGTAATGGCTTGGCAGGCTGAAAAACGATGGTCTTGAGGGTTGCCCAGAGCTTTGCCCGTGGTTATTATTAATTCAAAACCTTCCAGCCATCACCTTTCTGTTTTGCTAAAGTCACCCCGAGTGGGACGGGTATACCCAGACGTGGGTCCCGAGTCTGCCGGGCCTAGAGACCCAAGCTACTCCTCACTGATGACGCCCAACAAGGCTGAAACATGTCTGGGGATGCTTGTGGTCTCGTGCAGAAGGGATGTGACCTAGCAGTTCGGGCTGGACTGCCCCTTTTGGGGTAAGACCAAGCCTGATTTGCATATGGTTTTTCCCCTTCTGTAATGGCTTGGCAGGCTGAAAAACGATGGTCTGGAGGGTTGCCCAGAGCTTTGCCCGTGGTTATGATTAATTCAAAACCTTCCAGCCATCACCTTTCTGTTTTGCTAAAGTCACCCCGAGTGGGACGGGTATACCCAGACGTGGGTCCCGAGTCTGCCGGGCCTAGAGACCCAAGCTACTCCTCACTGATGATGCCCAACAAGGCTGAAACATGTCTGGGGATGCTTGTGGTCTCGTGCAGAAGGGATGTGACCTAGCAGTTCGGGCTGGACTGCCCCTTTTGGGGTAGGACCAAGCCTGATTTGCATATGGTTTTTCCCCTTCTGTAATGGCTTGGCAGGCTGAAAAACGATGGTCTGGAGGGTTGCCCAGAGCTTTGCCCGTGGTTATGATTAATTCAAAACCTTCCAGCCATCACCTTTCTGTTTTGCTAAAGTCACCCCGAGTGGGACGGGTATACCCAGACGTGGGTCCCGAGTCTGCCGGGCCTAGAGACCCAAGCTACTCCTCACTGATGACGCCCAACAAGGCTGAAACATGTCTGGGGATGCTTGTGGTCTCGTGCAGAAGGGATGTGACCTAGCAGTTCGGGCTGGACTGCCCCTTTTGGGGTAGGACCAAGCCTGATTTGCATATGGTTTTTCCCCTTCTGTAATGGCTTGGCAGGCTGAAAAACGATGGTCTGGAGGGTTGGCCAGAGCTTTGCCCGTGGTTATGATTAATTCAAAACCTTCCAGCCATCACCTTTCTGTTTTGCTAAAGTCACCCCGAGTGGGACGGGTATACCCAGACGTGGGTCCCGAGTCTGCCGGGCCTAGAGACCCAAGCTACTCCTCACTGATGACGCCCAACAAGGCTGAAACATGTCTGGGGATGCTTGTGGTCTCGTGCAGAAGGGATGTGACCTAGCAGTTCGGGCTGGACTGCCCCTTTTGGGGTAGGACCAAGCCTGATTTGCATATGGTTTTTCCCCTTCTGTAATGGCTTGGCAGGCTGAAAAACGATGGTCTGGAGGGTTGCCCAGAGCTTTGCCCGTGGTTATGATTAATTCAAAACCTTCCAGCCATCACCTTTCTGTTTTGCTAAAGTCACCCCGAGTGGGACGGGTATACCCAGACGTGGGTCCCGAGTCTGCCGGGCCTAGAGACCCAAGCTACTCCTCACTGATGACGCCCAACAAGGCTGAAACATGTCTGGGGATGCTTGTGGTCTCGTGCAGAAGGGATGTGACCTAGCAGTTCGGGCTGGACTGCCCCTTTTGGGGTAGGACCAAGCCTGATTTGCATATGGTTTTTCCCCTTCTGTAATGGCTTGGCAGGCTGAAAAACGATGGTCTGGAGGGTTGCCCAGAGCTTTGCCCGTGGTTATGATTAATTCAAAACCTTCCAGCCATCACCTTTCTGTTTTGCTAAAGTCACCCCGAGTGGGACGGGTATACCCAGACGTGGGTCCCGAGTCTGCCGGGCCTAGAGACCCAAGCTACTCCTCACTGATGACGCCCAACAAGGCTGAAACATGTCTGGGGATGCTTGTGGTCTCGTGCAGAAGGGATGTGACCTAGCAGTTCGGGCTGGACTGCCCCTTTTGGGGTAGGACCAAGCCTGATTTGCATATGGTTTTTCCCCTTCTGTAATGGCTTGGCAGGCTGAAAAACGATGGTCTGGAGGGTTGCCCAGAGCTTTGCCCGTGGTTATGATTAATTCAAAACCTTCCAGCCATCACCTTTCTGTTTTGCTAAAGTCACCCCGAGTGGGACGGGTATACCCAGACGTGGGTCCCGAGTCTGCCGGGCCTAGAGACCCAAGCTACTCCTCACTGATGACGCCCAACAAGGCTGAAACATGTCTGGGGATGCTTGTGGTCTCGTGCAGAAGGGATGTGACCTAGCAGTTCGGGCTGGACTGCCCCTTTTGGGGTAGGACCAAGCCTGATTTGCATATGGTTTTTCCCCTTCTGTAATGGCTTGGCAGGCTGAAAAACGATGGTCTGGAGGGTTGCCCAGAGCTTTGCCCGTGGTTATGATTAATTCAAAACCTTCCAGCCATCACCTTTCTGTTTTGCTAAAGTCACCCCGAGTGGGACGGGTATACCCAGACGTGGGTCCCGAGTCTGCCGGGCCTAGAGACCCAAGCTACTCCTCACTGATGACGCCCAACAAGGCTGAAACATGTCTGGGGATGCTTGTGGTCTCGTGCAGAAGGGATGTGACCTAGCAGTTCGGGCTGGACTGCCCCTTTTGGGGTAGGACCAAGCCTGATTTGCATATGGTTTTTCCCCTTCTGTAATGGCTTGGCAGGCTGAAAAACGATGGTCTGGAGGGTTGCCCAGAGCTTTGCCCGTGGTTATGATTAATTCAAAACCTTCCAGCCATCACCTTTCTGTTTTGCTAAAGTCACCCCGAGTGGGACGGGTATACCCAGACGTGGGTCCCGAGTCTGCCGGGCCTAGAGACCCAAGCTACTCCTCACTGATGACGCCCAACAAGGCTGAAACATGTCTGGGGATGCTTGTGGTCTCGTGCAGAAGGGATGTGACCTAGCAGTTCGGGCTGGACTGCCCCTTTTGGGGTAGGACCAAGCCTGATTTGCATATGGTTTTTCCCCTTCTGTAATGGCTTGGCAGGCTGAAAAACGATGGTCTGGAGGGTTGCCCAGAGCTTTGCCCGTGGTTATGATTAATTCAAAACCTTCCAGCCATCACCTTTCTGTTTTGCTAAAGTCACCCCGAGTGGGACGGGTATACCCAGACGTGGGTCCCGAGTCTGCCGGGCCTAGAGACCCAAGCTACTCCTCACTGATGACGCCCAACAAGGCTGAAACATGTCTGGGGATGCTTGTGGTCTCGTGCAGAAGGGATGTGACCTAGCAGTTCGGGCTGGACTGCCCCTTTTGGGGTAGGACCAAGCCTGATTTGCATATGGTTTTTCCCCTTCTGTAATGGCTTGGCAGGCTGAAAAACGATGGTCTGGAGGGTTGCCCAGAGCTTTGCCCGTGGTTATGATTAATTCAAAACCTTCCAGCCATCACCTTTCTGTTTTGCTAAAGTCACCCCGAGTGGGACGGGTATACCCAGACGTGGGTCCCGAGTCTGCCGGGCCTAGAGACCCAAGCTACTCCTCACTGATGACGCCCAACAAGGCTGAAACATGTCTGGGGATGCTTGTGGTCTCGTGCAGAAGGGATGTGACCTATCAGTTCGGGCTGGACTGCCCCTTTTGGGGTAGGACCAAGCCTGATTTGCATATGGTTTTTCCCCTTCTGTAATGGCTTGGCAGGCTGAAAAACGATGGTCTGGAGGGTTGCCCAGAGCTTTGCCCGTGGTTATGATTAATTCAAAACCTTCCAGCCATCACCTTTCTGTTTTGCTAAAGTCACCCCGAGTGGGACGGGTATACCCAGACGTGGGTCCCGAGTCTGCCGGGCCTAGAGACCCAAGCTACTCCTCACTGATGACGCCCAACAAGGATGAAACATGTCTGGGGATGCTTGTGGTCTCGTGCAGAAGGGATGTGACCTAGCAGTTCGGGCTGGACTGCCCCTTTTGGGGTAGGACCAAGCCTGATTTGCATATGGTTTTTCCCCTTCTGTAATGGCTTGGCAGGCTGAAAAACGATGGTCTGGAGGGTTGCCCAGAGCTTTGCCCGTGGTTATGATTAATTCAAAACCTTCCAGCCATCACCTTTCTGTTTTGCTAAAGTCACCCCGAGTGGGACGGGTATACCCAGACGTGGGTCCCGAGTCTGCCGGGCCTAGAGACCCAACCTACTCCTCACTGATGACGCCCAACAAGGCTGAAACATGTCTGGGGATGCTTGTGGTCTCGTGCAGAAGGGATGTGACCTAGCAGTTCGGGCTGGACTGCCCCTTTTGGGGTAGGACCAAGCCTGATTTGCATATGGTTTTTCCCCTTCTGTAATGGCTTGGCAGGCTGAAAAACGATGGTCTGGAGGGTTGCCCAGAGCTTTGCCCGTGGTTATGATTAATTCAAAACCTTCCAGCCATCACCTTTCTGTTTTCCTACGCCGCTCTGGACACTAGGGGCAGGAGCCCCGCTGGACTCTGTACTAGGAGTGTGGGATTGCACACTCAGCATGGGAGTTGGTGCAGGCATTAGCTCAAGTGTGATGGTGTCAGGGGGAATGTCAGCAGGATGGACTAAGACCGACACTGTCCTGGCTGGGTGTGTGAGAGGTGGGGTGGATGGAGCCGCAGCTGCCCCTGCAGCCTCCCCACCCTGCCTACTCGGGGCAGCAGATGGCCTAGCTTCCCCTAATCCACGTGGCCTGATGACACCAACGTGCACCGGCGTACGTGGCCTAGACCTGCTGACCTGGAAGTCAGCCATGGAGTCACCCTGTGCCAGGTCTGGTGCCACAGTGGGCTGGTCCAACAAGGGCTGAGCATGGATGGTGTCAGCCACGTTACCCTCAACCAGGGGGGGGGGGCATGGGTGTCCCTGACTGGTCCTCCACACATGGGGGGCTAGGTGCACCCTGCAAGTCACGGCCACGTCCCCTACCGGATCCACCATGGCCACCACTTGGGGCTCGGCCACCTTTGCCACCCTTACGGCTTGGTCGCCTCCCAACCATGGCACTGATGTTATTGAGCGTATGGGAGTCGCTGTAAACTATTGTCCTGGGCAATTGGGGGTCAAAGGGGTTGGGTACCAGATGGTAATCGTACCCTAGTACTCTAGCAATGCTGTATGTCACCCCTGGGGAAAGATGACGGGTCACGCAAAGCACAGGCACCCCAAAAAAGGGAAGTAAGGTGCACGCAACCCCTCCTAGTCCACGTGTGTGGAAAAATAAACCTGCACTACGCTGTGGCACCCAGAAACACAAGCATGAACATATGCGTGTCACACGCAGCCTAGAATGACCTCTGAAGGGGTACGCGACACATGGGGCAAGCACAGATGTTAAATACGTGCGCGACTCGCCGTCTGCCAGGAAAAAAAGCGTGAAAAAGACGTGCGTGTGCGTGTTGGCAACACCTCCGCCAAAAGAAGAATTTACGCTGTCTGAGGAGACAGGACAACAGTAGAAGGGAACGCTGTTTGAGGAAACAGGTCCAGGAAAAAGAGGAAAAGAGAAAAAGCTGTCAGAGGTAACAGGGAGTACGAACTTGAAACGCCGTGAAGTAAATCGTGTGTGAACCGACAAGAAGTACAGATTTCACCCACTCGCTCTCCACGAAAAGCACATACAAGGAAATGGTGTTCTACACGTACCTTTTATACACACGTCACAGACGCGCATACACGCTGAGGCCATTTCCACCAATTACGCGCTTTGACGCTCGGACGTGCATTTTATTTTTACACGCACCATTCTCAACGGCCATGCGCGTGATATCATAGACGCGCCTGGGGGCCTTTGGGCCAATGAATTAACGTATGTGTGCTGACGTGCTTTTCCTCGAATTACACGCAGACGTGCTGAATTTTCACGTGCCAAATCACTCCGTATCAAGCTGGCCACGCGTAAGCACACGGAAGACCACGCTCCTGCCCAGAAGGCCGAATTACTGCCCCCCAGAGCCCTGAGCACGCTCCCACCTGCCATCTGCTGCTGCCTGACTGCCTGCTGCCCACGTGTCCTGCCATTTGCTGCCTGCACATCAGCCAGGGGTGCTGTTGCTGTGACCACCCCTGCTGGAACCGAAGACTCCCGACTGGGATACCATCGCTCCACAGCCCAGTCCCAGGACCCAGTTGCCCACCCACTCCTGCCTCAGGGATTGCCATGTCGGGCACTGCAACATCTGGCACCAGTGGCAACCCCCGGCCATAGAGGCAGAGGGGCACCAGCTTCACTGCCACCGAAGTTGGTGTCCTGGTGGAGCATGTCCTGGGGCAGTATGATGCCCTCTTCGGAAGGTTGCGCGCTGACAAGGAAGGACGGACTCGGATCTGGACGGACATTGTGACTGCCATCAACGCGGAGGGGGTGGCAGTCCGACTATTCCATCATGTGAAGAAGCGCTGGGAGGACTTCAGGTCCAGGACCCTCATGAAGGCCCGGCGCCTCCTGAAAGCAGCGGATGCTAAGGGGCGCCGGGGCCACTTGTCGGAAGATCAGATGAGGCTCCTGGAACGCATATCCCCAGCGCTCCACGTCCAGGTCCTTGAGAGGAAGACCCGTCTGGAGTCGAGCGGTAAGTGTACATGCATACTGATTGTAAGCTGTGTGTGTGGTGGTGTGGCAGGAGTGTGCAGGTTGCACATGTGGTTTTATGTGGCCAAGCATGGGGGGGTACAGGTCCGTGAGGCTGACACATGCGAGGGCTCTCATGAGTGACACATGGATGGTGCTTGTGTGTGTAGGCTTGCATGGCAAAGGATGTGGAAGAATGATTGGCAGGTGTGACATGGATGCTGATCTGAACACTGCGACAGTTGGCGGAGGTGTACACATGCATGCAAGTGTGGTGGTGTGTGTGCATGTGTAGTGCACTCCCTGTGTCGCATGTGATGTCTGGCTCACCTTTGCCTGCTCATGCTGTTGTATGTGTATGGATGGTGCTGGCTGTTGCGATATGGCTGTGGTATAGTTCATGTGTGCAAGTTGAAATGACATGTGTGTTGGGGATTGTGATGCCATGTCTGAGGTTTGCCAATGCCACTCATGTACAACTGTCATGTGTTTATGAGTCCATTATACAGTGCCCTGATGCCTGTGTTTTATTTCTCCCTGTCTGAAGCGTCAACTGATGCAGAGGGCGGAGAAGGTGCTGTGGAGCACAGCGGCAGGGGTCGCACCACTAGCCAGAGACGTGAGGCCCGGCTCCCCCCCCAGGTTGTGATCTCGTTGGGGAGTGAGGAGTCTGGTGCCGCATCCGAGGCCGCAGCTGTCGAGGGGAGGTCCAGGAGGCAGAGGTTGGAGTTGGACTCCTCGGCATCAGAAGGGCCAGCTGGGACCCCACAGGGCCCAACGGAGGAAGATGGCATGGAGTCATCCAGGTTGGTGGGGGGTTTGGTGGAGGAGGAGGCCGTGCAAGCAACAGAGGCGGGGTCTGGAGGTGGGGGATTCCACTGGTGCTAGTGGTACAGTGCAGGACCAGGGACAGGTGGCAGCACAGGCCGCCGCAGAGGTGCCTGTGTGCAATCCTGTCCCTGCTCCTGTCACTGCATCATCTTGCACCAGCAGGGATGCCTACCTCCAGAACCGCTCTCAGGGAGGGGATTGGCTTACACCAACTGGCCTTCCTTGATGATGTTGAACCCTTCCTCTGTGATGACAATTTGGAGCCACTTGGCACTTGCTCTTGTTTGGATGATGGGTATGAGTGACGCAAAAAATGTCTCTATTGAGTTGAAATGTTTGTATTTGGTATCTGTGCAAGTAGATCAGACGCTTCCTGAGACAGATAGTTTGAAGAGTGCTTTCTCTGGAACAGGTGATCATGCCGCTCTTCTTCTGACAATATTCGAAAGATGTGGGGTGGTGCCGTGGGTGGGGTCTCTGTTGGTATTGGTGCCACGTGTCCATCTGCAGGCACAACTCCCCCCTTTAGGTGCTACTCAGGTACGACCAACAGTGCTGAATGTAGGGTTGCAAGCGCACAATAGCCGATACATGATGATGAGAGGTTCAAGTATGCTTTTTTCCCCAGAGACCCAATAGTAGTCCATCAGAGCTGCAGTTAATTTTCAAAGATCTCAAATGATAATTGTTCTGTTGCAGTGTTTGTTAGAGCCCATAGATACTTTTCCCTTGCCATAGAAACACAGTTTGTAATTTTCTCCTTGCTGTACCTTCACTGGTTTTTCGAGAGCGGTGATCCAAGTTAGTTTTGTAATATGTTCTGTCCATATTTGTGCACAGGGTTTTCTACAAAGTCCAGTTTTTCTCCTGAAAGGCCATGGAGCCCCTCTGTTTTGCACATAAAGGTTGATTCTTGCCACTTATTTTCTGCGAAACCTGTGCCATAAATAGCCAGGACCGGTTCTTTGAAACATTTAGTGTCTTTTGATCCCATTTTGTTCTTCCGGTCGTCTGGTGGGAGGAGTTTTAGTTTGACTGTGAATGCTTGAAAGGTGCCCTTTACCCTACATAGTGCAAGGTGTATGAGACATTGTGACTCTGTTAGGGGAACCTCTTTAGGTACTAAAACCTTGGGCGCCCCAGATGCATTTGGTATTGACAGGTGGTGGTCCTTGCTAGGCTGTGCACGCAATTGAAACAATGCCAGAGGCAGGCAGAACACACAGTTTTTCTTTAGGGAGTTACACAGTTTTGATAACCAGCTTTTGAGGAGGTCCTTTATTTTCTCAACCATTCCATTAGCTTGCAGTTGGTATATTGAACACATTATGTTTTATCCCCAACATTGATGTGTCCTCCTTGATTAGCTCATTAAAGAAATGTGTTCCGTTATCTGATCGTATGACCTCACATTTTCCCCATGAGGGGAAGACTTCTCTCACTAAGAACTTGGCCACACACTTTGCATCAGGGTGGGCACAGGGCCCTGCTTCCACCCATTGAAAGAAGGGACACACCAACTATCTGGTTCTGTTACATCTTTCCCCCATGTCTGCATAGTCAATGTGCAGCTCACAGAAGGGACATACAGGGCAGGGAAAAAGGGCCCTGTAACATTCTAAGAGTTATACCTGTGCTGCACACGTTACACATAGTTCACTGGACCACCATTTTGTTGAGGTACTCCTGCAGGTTTGGGATGTATCAATCTTTCTGGAGAACAGCAGCTATGTGTTGTTTTGAACTGTGAGCTGGAAAGTGTAGCTGTTTGAATGCAATATATAATATTTCAACTGGCATGACCACTTTCCCTGTCGTATCTTGTCTCCTTAGCAGATCAGCGGGTGATTGGGAACAACCGTGTTTAAGCCATAGCTCTTGTTCCACTGTTGGTGCTCTACATTGCAGCTATATCACTTGTGTTATGGGTAGAGCATTGTAAGCCTCTGCTTTGGGCATTTCTCCTTTGCTCGTTATAATGCATTCTGTGCGCCTGGGTAGTGGGAGATACGCTGCTTCTTTTGCTCCTGCATCTGGAGCTACGTTCCACAAAAATATTTAGACTGTATTCTGTGTGTGGGCTTGGCATTTGATTATCTCCAATACAGAGGGTTCTGCAAGGGCCTCAATCAATTTATTTAACAATTCTGAGTGCTGGACTGGGGAACCAATAGCTCTCCTAAATTCCCTCCTTCTCCATCTTGATAGGCCAGTATTAAGCGTTGTGGTTACATACGCTTAATCAGAATACATTTTCACGGAGCATCCTTTTGCTGCATGAATGGCTTCAATGAGTGCTCTGAGTTCATCTGCTTGTGCGGAATAGTGCATGTGCAAGTGTTTTTAATCAGTGTTTCATATTCTCCTTCCTCCATTCTCACTACTGTTTTTCACCTGTTTCTTGGTCGATGGATGCTGACCCACCAATGAAGAACACTTCCCCCTCCTCTAGGGCATATTCTCTGGCTTTTGGAATGTCATCCCCTCTCCCTCATAAGTTGCACAGTCATGCTCTTGGATGTCTTGGACGGTGCATGGTTCTGTAAGGAAGGTGGCAGGGTTTACTGTCTTGCATCTTACCACATGAATATGTGGGCTGCACAGAATAATGCTGTAAAATGATGCTCTTTGTGTAGTGAGGATGGATTTTCATTGTCCCAATATTGCAAACAGTGAGTTTTCAAAATACAAAGTGACAGAGCACCCCATGACAATAGTTGAGCTTTTCTCAATGGCAAAGGTGGGCGCTTCAAGGGCCTGTTCACACACGAATTGACTTTGCATCCCTGAATTGAGTATGCCACTATAATAGGCAAGCGCCTTGTGTCCCATTGAACTTTTTTTGTTTCAATACAGCTGTCACACGGGTGCCATTAATGTGTGAGATGAGATAGAATTCCTTATCATAATCAGGGGTTTGCTAATACTGGGGCTGTTGAAATGAAACACTTTAGGTCATTGAATGCTGTTATCATTTCTGCTGTCCCTGTAAGACATGTCCTTTCTTTCTGGGCTTCCTTCAAGCCTTGCAAAAGAGACCTTGTGTAAGCTGCATACTCCAGGATCCATGCCCTGCAGTCATGGCAGAGTCCCAGAAAAGTTTGCATTTCTTTTAATGTCTTTGGTTTGGCCGTGCCTCGTACTGTAGCCGCGTGGTCAGGAATTTTGCCATCTTTCAAAATAAGTTGGCCTAAGTACAGGACCTCTGCCAAACAGTACTGCAGTTTTTTCTTGTCTACCTTGTACCCCTTTTGTGCTAGGAGTTGGAGGAGAGCAATAGAATCTCTTTGGTAACTTTCTACACTCTCACTGCAGACCAGTAAGTCATCTACATACTAAATCATGGAATATTGACAAGATCTACGAGCAATATTCTATTGAATATTCTGGGGATTTCGCAATACCCTTGGGGCAGGCGACAGTGCTCATATCTCCTCCCCCCTAGAGGAAATGCGGTGAGATACTGTGACTCAGTGTCGAGGGGCACTGAGAAAATGAGTTTACAAATCCACTACGGTGAAGTGAGTTGCTTGTTGCTGCACAAGATGGAGGCAGGGTTAGGAACAAGAGGAAACTCCTTCTGGACGAAATCATTAAGGGGGCGAAGGTCCTGGATCATACACCAACTCCCCCCTGTTGCTTTCTTAATGGGGTACACAGCCGTGTTGTATGGGGAGGTTGAGGGGGCACCTATGCCTTGCTCTAGGAGCACTCATAGTGTCTCTTGAATCCCTTCCTCAGCCTCTCCTGACCGGGGGTATTGCTTCACTCTCTGTAGTATAGCTCCTGGCTTAAGCGTTATCTCTCCAGGGGTCACTTCCCTCAGCAATCCAACAACATGGGGTTGGTAGTCCAAGGATGGGAAGGATGGGAAGGGACCTGCTGCATGTCTGTTTCATAGAAGGGTGGTGGTCCGCTGACGACAGCCATGAAGGGGCTTGGTACCTTTCTGTACTGCACCATAATATCACACTAAATACTGATTTCTAGCACTATCTCCCTGTCATTGTTGTCGTCAGCGAACACCTCTTCATCAGTTAACTCACTCAATGGTATATTGGAGTCAATGCACAGCACTATGCGCCACTCGCATCCATGAATATCAGTACCAATTACAACAATTCTTTTAGCAGATACTTTCACCCCTTCCAGATCTAGGGAGAGGATGGTAGCAGCAACCATTTCAGGGGTAGCCACGGGCAGAAGACAAAATCGGAGGGCACTCTCCATTCCTTCCTAGTGAGCTCAGGTTCTGCTCTTTCTAGCAATCTAATCCCATACACAAACATGTTGGGATTCACTGTTTTCCCTCTCTTTTTCATTTCATTGGCCACGGCATGTATTATCAACATTGGTCTGAGGGGACGCATGCCAGGGGTGGAGTGGTCATGTTCAGTTTGCTGAGCAAGTCTCTTCCCAGTAAATTGATGGGGGAACTTTTGTAATAAATTAAGGGTGCTTGCACTACTTGCCCCCCTATCTCAGCATTCAAATATTCTGTGTACAGAACCGTGACCACAGTCCCAGAGAATCCTTGTATATCGAGAGTTTGGCCAGATAACAGAGATTCACTTTCACAGATGTATGACTTCTCCGCCCCAGAGTCCACCATAAAGATGAACTGTTTGTTAACTATCTCTGCCCCCACCAGTGGTTACTCTTCTGGATGTAAGGTAGTGGATAGTACTGGACACGCTAGTGCTCTCTGTGAGCTGTCCTAGTGGAGATGGTGTCTGTCCCTGGGCAAGAGAAGGGGTCCCCTCCCAGCAAGCATGCCCCTTGATAGGGTGCTGGTCCGCCATTCAGGGCACTGGTGAAAGGGTTATTGATTCTACTCACCTGTTGGTTGGGGCGTTTCTGGGGTGCCTGCATCATATGAGGGGGGTGGCGGTAAGTACTGGGGTTGGGCATCTGGGGCGGTAATTAGGGGTAGGATAGTAATATCTCATATGTCCCCTGGGCTGGCAATTGTGGGCTTCCAGGGTAGGGGTTCCCATAGTGTTGTTGGTTAAAACAGTGTTGGTTATATTGGTAGTTTCCTCCCGGCCTGCTGCGGCATTCCTGCAAAAAATGCCCCTACCTCCCCCATGACCAACACTGCCCTTGGTTCGCTCCTCTGGGATCTTGTCCACCAAATCCTCTTCCCCTCTGTCCCTGGGACCCACCTCGCCCTCTCACTGGTCTTCCTTGCGACTGTGGTCCCATACAGTGGGGCACCCCTGCAAGCCATGCTGAGTGCCCCCCCCCCCCAACTCGGCACCAAATCACGAGTCGCACCACACTCTGGGCCGCCCTAGATTACCACGCTTGCTCAATACGCACAAACGTGTTGCTGAAGGGGTATGCCACACACTGAACAAAGGAGAAAGATATAAATATGTGTTTTAATGCAATATACAGCACACTTTCTGAGAAAAATGGACTAAAAAGCCACAGTGTTTGCTATTGTTGTGTAGGGTAACAGCAATCCAAAACATGCAAGTCACCAACAGTGCACATGAACATTAATGCTTTGCTATTAAAATGCCATGCCACAATAAAAACATGTCCAACTGGCTGCACAATGTAGACCAGTGTAGACACATAATAACATTACAGTAACATTTAGACATACCTAGACTGGTTGCACAAAAATGCCAGTCGAAGCAATAAGACTCATCAAGAACACAGCACACATTCAAGCCTGCGTCTCTACGGCCTCTAACAACACAGCCAAACTCTTTAAAATCAGCAAAGAACTGGCCAATCATGTTGCAGTTTCTACTTCTCCTGTTCCCTCACCAGGCCCTCTGTACGGCTTTGGCCTCTCGCTCATCCGCTAAAGCTCAGGACATCCTGTCCACTATCTCCTCTTCCTCTCCCTCTTCCTCTCCCGGCCCCCCTTGGCCATCTCTCCCTCTCCTCCTCCTTTCTCCTCTTTCTCTCTAACACCTGACAAGGTTTCTAGACAAGTCCCATCCATGGAAGTGTCATCGAAACAGGTGCTTGCCTGCTCCTCCAGAACCATCAAGGACCACATTGACACGATCCAGCCTGGTCCGATTTCTGTAATCATTCTTTTGGCACTGGAACTTCCCCTCTCCCAAATTCTTGGAAAAGCTGGCCAACTTCCAGCTACACTCCACACTGAATCTGTTGGTTGTCTCCATGACCATCAGTCTGGCTTAAGAGCTACCAGAGGCACAGAAAGTGTTCTCCTGAACACCTGTGAAGATCTGATCTCTAACCTTGATTCCAGCATTCCTTCTGTCCTCATCATCCTGGAACTTTCCTCTGCTTTCGACATGGTCAACCACGCCATTCTGATCAATTGACTTTGTGAGAACCTGGGCATCATGGATCAGGCCCTGGAGTGGCTGACCTCCTTACTCTTGGTCCGCCCCTCCCAGGTCCAGCTTTGTCCTGTTCACTCCGCCACCTCTCTCTACATGTGGCGTTCTCCAGGGCTCTATCCTCTCACCCTGGTTTTTCAACCTTTACTTGGCTCCTTTGACCCACCTGATCTCTACCTTCTCCTCTAACTTACAGTGTTGTGCGATGGCACTCCGCTTTCCTTCAGGCTCCCCTCAGCCTACTCTCCTCTCTCGCTCATTCCTGGTGTCAACTTCAACTCCACTCTCTCATTCTCTCCTCACATCTCGGACATCGCCAAGAAATCCCACTACCAGCTGCACCTCCTCAAAGGGACTCTTCCATTTCTCACTTTCCCCCAGAAGTTCACTGTCTCCAGAGCTCTGGTTCTCTCTAGGCTGGACTACTGCAACAGCCACTTTCTCAATCTGCCTTCCTCTACTGTGCACCCTCTGCAACTAATCCAGAACAGGACTGCAAGACTTATCCTTGGCCTCAAGCCCAGGGACTGTATCTCTCCAGCCATGAAATCTCTCCACTGGCTCTCGGTGGCTGCAAGGATCAAGTTCAAGACCCTTTTCATTGTCCACAAGGCTCTCTGGGGCTGGTATCTGCACTACATCCAACGCTATCTTCCAAAATGCCTTCGTTCTCGAGCCCTAACGGTTAGATACTTGTCCAGCCAGAGAGTGGGGGGGTAGATCCTTCTCCCCTGCAGGCGCCTCTCTCTGAAATGGCCTCCCTGACCCTCCCAAACTTGAGCCAGACCACCTGAAGTTCTGGAAGCAGCTCAAAACATTCCTCTTCTCCTCTGCTTTCTCTCTCTCCCTCCCCTGCTGCCCTACCTGTCCCCTGTAGCAACTGGTTGCTTGGCTACCCTCTGTCTCACTGAGTCCAGGCTCTTTCTTGATCAGTCACCCTTGCACTGCCTCCAGGCCTACCACGCAGTTAGGGGCTGTAACTGTAACCCTACAGTCCCTTGTTCTCCTTGCACTACCCAGAGCCGCGCTGCCCTGACGGCACTTACTCAGTGCATTGCTGCCCTCTTTTCCCCTCCCCTCTCCCTTGCACTTCCCCCCTCCCTTTCTCCTTGCACTTCTCGTTCTCGATATGAATGACACAAGGCTTAGTAAGATCATTTGTCTTGTCCTCCCTCAGTTTTCCTTCTCTTGTCTTGTCGTGACTAAAAACACTTGTGTACAGGTGCGTTATCTATGTCTTATCATATCATAACATATCATTTTATCACAGATGCCCAGAACAATATACAGTGCCACAGTAAGAAACAGCTAGACTGGCAGAACCCAAATGCCAGTCTACCCAGGTAATTACACTTAGCAGGACTGCTTTATCAGAAATGGCCAGTTAATAAAAGTCATACCAAACTGAGGAATGACTAGACTGGCTGCACCAAAATGCCTCGCTAGCCACTAATACCACATATCATGCATGCTTAGCATGGGCATGGACGACCATTATGATTTATTGCACAACCCTACCCCCCCACACACATCTCTTCTCCCTGCCATCCACTATCCCAACCTCCAAAATCAGCTCATTGGGCCAGAATTACCTCCACGTCCCTCTTCCTTGTCCCAGTGCTTACTTATGAGGCTCCTTGCCTCACTGGTAAGTACTGGAGGAAGAGTGGGACTAGGAGTAATGAAGACTACAGGTAGCTAAGTCAGGCATTACCTTCCTGTACCTCTACCTTATCCCAGTACTTGTGTATGAGGCATGTTGCCTCATACACAAGTACTGCCTCATACACAAGTACTGGGATGAGGAAGAATAGGGCTAGGTGTAAAGAAGATTACCAATAATTAATCAAGGCATTAAACACAAGTAGTGATGGAACACCACTGAGCTGACTGGGCTTCAGCACTCCCCCCCAGCTGAAATTGTGGGCTATGTTGACTTGACCTGGCTGACCTTCAGAGCAGTTGCCGGACAGAAAAGGACACAGATGTGAAACAACACCTGGGTTTTGCCATTAACAAGGGTTCAGCCCAGCAATTACTAATGTACATCATTTCACTGTTAGTACCTTCATTCAAATGCCAATTTTTTTTAAACAATTGAAATTGTGATGTGGGTTTAGTACTTGCATGCCAGGGGAGTGGTTGGAAGGGTAGAGGGGGAACAGGAGACCAGTCATTCTCACAGCAGTCCATAAGTGGGTGCTTTCAGACTTAAAGGAGAGGGTTAACTGCTTGTAACATTGAAGCAGCACTAGAATAGTCTCATTAAAATGCATAAAGTAGTTAGATGCCCCACACAAATGAGTTTGCTCCTCCCCACCACACGTGAAAATAGCGCCTCTCCCAACATTTGAAAAGTTAGCCCCCCTGAAATGTAGATTTTGTTGCGCCCCTGAACACAAGCACACACACCATTAACCATAGATACACACGGACACCCAGCCATCCATATATTTAAGTATGCACCCTTTCACCATACACGCACACCCAGCCACCCATACATTTGTGTGCACCCTTTCACCATACCCTCACATAGTCACCTATACACTTAAGTGTGGACATTTTCACCATACAAGCACACCCAGGCAGCCACCCATACATTTCAGTGTGCATCCTTTCACCAAACACTCACACATGCACACGTCATGGGTTGAGGGGAGCCATAATACTTCAAAAATACATTGGGCCTTATTAGGACCCTGGCGGTGATGGTATGAACGGTGCCAGTAAGGCACTGGAACCATTCATACCGTCCCGCCGCATTACGAGTTCTGCTCACGGGTTCCTGACAGCTCGCCAGGTCTTAGCTGGCGGGCTGTGCGGCACCCGCGAGCATAACATGTAATTGCGCCGCCACCGTTATCAACGGTGCCAGTGCAACCATGCTCCCCACCCCGATTCTGTCCTAATGGGCAGAATGTGGATCGGGAGCCTGACAATACTGCCACCCGCGAATGGGCAATTACCGGCCCATTCATCTTGTAATGGGCTGGTTATTGCCCAATCACGGGAGGTGGTGCCAGTAGTGAGCATGGCAGTAGCCGTGCCTGCCATACAGGCACGGCTACCCCCATGCTCGTAATGAGGCCCATTCTTTCTTTTTGAAGTCACTCTTACTTCATAAAGAAAATATTTCCGTTAAGGACTGAACCGTAACGGAAATCATTTCTTTATGAAGGCAGAGTGACCTAAAAAAAAAAAAAAACTATTTATTTTTGAAGTCATAGGGCATCCCCCACCCCATGACATGGGGGACTCCAGCCTAGGGTCTTCTTGTCATGGGGTGGGAGAGCTACTTTACTTTTTGTATTCACTCTGCCTTCATAAAGAAATGATTTATGTTACAGAAATCATTTCTATAGTAATGCAGAGTGAATTCAAAAAGAAACTGTAAAAAAAAAGATATTTATATTTCTTTTTTTACTCCAAGTGGGGCCCCCTTCAAGAACATGTGATCGCAGGGCCCCCCTCACCGCGGGGGGTGCGGTGGCACCTGTTACGCGAGTGGTCCCATATACTGTTGATCTCTTCCCCACTGTTCCTGCCTGTTGTCTGCCCACACTGCAGCCATCCTTACCTGTGTTGCGACGGAAACACCCCCCTTCTCTCCCGTCTGCTCATGTGCTGGCACTTGTGTTATGGCAACCATCTTCACTAGTTTCATTTGTACGAGTTTCGCTTCTTCTGCTAACCTCCTTTGAATAGTTTCTTTTTCTCTCTATTTGATCCTCCTACAATGATGCACTATGATGCTTTCAATATTGGGCCAGCCTTTTGCTTCTATTCCTGCTATCTTGTCAAGAGCCTTCTGTACTTCTTTTGGTAGTCCCTGCTTTATAATGAAATAAAATATGGATGTTGACTGATCTGACACGGTACCTGTCTCTGCCCTCCACATCTCTTGGACACGAAGAATGAACTCCGCAGCATCTTCCTCATCTCCCATTGTGCATTGCATTATGGAGTGTAAATTGGGAGTATCAGGAAGGTCCTCCATAGTGCATCCCACACCCGTGCCCGAACATTATTAAATGAGGTCCCATCATGGGTGTTGTTACTTATGGTCACTGCCGGGTACTCTGCTTTCACCCACACTGTTTCTGCTTGATCTCCCACTGCAGACACTAATTGGCTTTTGATATCTCCTATGGCAAGGGGCACCCCTGCCATGTTTTTCTGAAAGGCGTAGATCCATTTACCCGTGCCCGTTGTGAGTGGGGGGAGGGATATAAGGAGGTTGTTTTTATCCATTTTTGCCAAAGGGACTTAATGGGGCCGCACAGCTCCCTTGTGGATGAGGAGCATCTGTAGGTTTGATTTCATCTTCCCACCTTTTACTACTGTTCCTTTATTTTTTGCTAAAGCCATCCTTCCAAGCCTGTTCCTTAACCCCCTTCCCATGTATCCTCCACTCTGGGGGTGGTCCACTGTACGTGTTGTTCCCCTCCTACTGCACCCTCCTCTACTTCACCAAAGTCACTCCAGTATCTTTGTCCCTCACAGACCCCACATTCTAATATCCCAAACTATCATTTTCTCCCACCCGTTCTACGCTCATGGCCCGTATGGGCATGCTGTAAATCCTGAAGAGAAAGTCTCCTGATTTCCATTCATCTTTCGGTGGGGAAGGGGTGGCACTTGTGGGTTGGGGCACACTTTCTGGCCCTCTCACTGCCTCACATGCTGCTCATAACTGAGCCAATTCTGTGCGGGTTGAAGTTAATGCTACCTGAAATATCCCTGGCACACACCCCTGTGTGGGTGGGGATGGTGGTCAATGGGTCATATGGCGGGGTGGGGCTGTACTCAGCATTTCTTGAGCACTTCCCCCTGGCACATAAATTGGATTTGAGTACTCCTCTGCTGGTCATGTGAGCAATGGATAGATTTTCTTCGATTCCCCCTCTCCTTTTCCGATTTCTCCCATGTCACTCCCCGTTACTGTTAGCGCTTCTGGTGCTGTCTCCTTCTTCTGTGTGGTGGGCGTTTCTTCAAACATCCGCCACAAATATAAGATCTTCCTCCTATTTTGTAGTTGTTTCCCCTTATATTTGGCTGTTAAATAGGGGGACAGGTGGTCTAACGTTCCCTTATTAAAAGACCCATCCTCTGGTCAAGCACGGGGCAGTCCCTTCCCCTTGGTCTCCGTTACCCACTGTCCATGATACTATTTAATTCTGTCACTATACAGGGGTAGGTGTTTACATATGTGGGATAGTGGGGTATCTGTCCCCGTGGCTAGTCACTTTTGTCTCAGGTGTAGGTTCCAATGAAAAAATGGTATGGACGTTTTCTTTTCTTCCCTCTAAGTCCCTTCCCACCTGTACCCTTGTGGCCTATTCCTGTCAGTCAATGAGTAAATGTCACATATATCTCAATCTTGTTGGTCAAGTGGTCGAATATACATAAACATGGGACAGTTTTTACCAAAAAACAAAGACACATAAAACAAAACATACATTTAATACCCCCTATTTCTACCCCTTAGAGCAATAATTTTCTCACCCACTCACTCTTCACTCACATCACGCATGCCCCTCCTGGGCATCCTCCCTACATATAAAAAAGACACTGAAAATAACAAATTTAAATAACATGTTAAAATAATAACCACTACTTGTTCCACAGCCCTCTAATTATACGGGGCTCCTACTTTATTTCCGTATTTATTCTCTGCACTGGTCGAGCCAGTGCAATGTGGCCGCCACCTTCCTCCCCATTTCAGGGGTAGGTTGCAGTATCGCCTCTTTTATAATCTCCTCAGTACTTAAAAAAAGAATAATAAATATCCATAAGCAATTTTTTACTTCAACTAACCACCTCATTGATCAATATTCCACCACTGAGTGTTCTCTTCAATCACACTGCTCCATCCCCCAAAAAAACACTGTTTGTTTCACCTTGCAATTTATACTCACATGCCCGTGTTCTTCCAAAGGCCTCCATTCGTGGTTAATCCACAACAAGTCTGGGCCTCTGCCTGGGGCCGCACCCGGCTCCAACGAGCAGTGGGGTATTTGCAAAGCCTGAAAAACCCACAAGAACCGCTTCGGAGGCGTATGTCTTTTGGGTGACTCGTCAGATGTAGGTGGGCACAGCCTCTCTGGAGAGGCCCTGGATCTTGCTGCAGGTTTGGGGGGCTAAGGAAATCACATCAAAGGGGTCGCCAAATGAAGGCACGGACCTCTGAACACATATCACAATAATCATGACCCCGTCAGGGAATAAGACCAAGAGATATTTTGCAAGGATAACAACATTTATATACTATTATATGCGAGCAAAGAACTCTGCTGCCCGAGAGAGCTCTGCTACAAATTACACGGCCATCACATTAAAAAGGGCCAATGCATCATCAGTGATGGCATTGTAGAAAGCAAGAAGTAATGTTGCTGATTGGTGGGAACATATAGCTGAGCCTGCTCGATAGGGCATGCTAGGCGCTAATTGGCTGCTGCCTCCCAGTTGATCTTGGTGCACGTGGGTCAGCTGGGCTCATCTTGCAGTGATGGTCGGGTCATGCAGGCGAAACATTCTATCTAGTCTAAGCTGAACAATAAGAATCAGTAATTCATGAACAATGACAGGCTCCTGAACAACATACAAAAGGGGTACCTTTGAGAAAAGGGAATAATATATAGACATGCCGACCCCCACATTCAGGGCTTTGTTGATCCCTCAGTTCCCGCACCCAAGTTTCTCCCCTAGGGGTTTGACCTATTGCCTACCCTCCCTGGTGCCTCATGATACAAGCAGATGTGTTGCTATTGGGAAAAAATACTGCTGTGGTGGGTTATCTGAAATGTTTCAAGACAAGGGCCTAGATGGGTTTTGGCATGGAAGGGGTTGAAGGGTTGGAACTGAGAGGTATGGTGGGCTCTGGTCTGGCAGGGGTGGGGGTCAGAGGTGTGCTGGCAGTTTTGTGGAGATGGATGGGCACGGTGCTGGGGCCTGTTACTGTCTCACGTTCCTTGCAGAGCACATTCTTGAAAATCAATTCTAGGTATTTGCAACATTTGAGAGGACAGGGAATGGATTAACTTCTGTGGGAACAAGGCTTGTGCAGAGCTGGCCTGGTGTGATTACTTGGCAACTCTGGGCGACCTCGATATACGAGAGCCACAGCCCTTGGAGTGGCGGTTTTGGGCCTAGTAAAAAATGGCCTCCAGACCTAATACAAGATGGAGTGTTGGAGTGGGGGCATGGCTTCTATTATTCATCTAATTCTATGCACTATAGGGCTCTTACACATGCCCTGAAGTGGGAGCTACTCCCCCCTTAGCTGCAGATAAAGTTTATTCATTTGTGCTATGACTAGGGGGTGTGGGTTAGGGCTGTTCCCCTCCCAACACCAGGTCAGCCACTGCTTTGACTCCCTTCTCCCTGATGGCTACAAGATCATCTCTAGACCATGCCTAAATCGTGCTGGCGCTGGGGTTGCTCTGATCTTCCCTGAGTGGGTCAATTCTTCCCTCATAGCCACCCAGCCTTACTCCTGCTTTGAGAGCTGGGTCTGCAAGCTGGTTGTCTCTTCCGCCTCTTCTCTGACTATTCCCACCATCTACAGGCCACTTGGCTCTACCTCCCTGTTCTTCTCTGATTGGGCTGGTTTATCCTCCTCTCTTCCCACAACCACCTCTAAACTTCTTTTTGTGAGTAATTTCAACATCCACCTTAACTCTTCAATTACAACATCGACTCTCTTCCATGTACTCTGCTCCTCGCTCTCCCTCTCCATTCTCCTCCTGGTCTCACCCACATGGCTGGACACACCCTTGATGTCCTCATGCACACTGATATTCCACTCTCCTCCCCACTGATCACCCCACGCTCCTGGGCAGGCCACTCCCTCCTCTCTTCTCACCTGGGTCCTCTTTGCCCTCTGACAGCACCTCCGCCGGCCCTTCCAACCTTGTTCACGAACATCCATCTGATGAAACGAGTGTCAGTTGTTGCTTTCCCATCTACCTTCATCCCCTAGTCTATCCCCACTACAGACTCTACCTCTGACTCTGCTCTCAGCAACCGCCATTTTGCCATCACCAACACCCTTGACATTCTTGCCCCAGTCATGGAAACATGCATCCAAGCGTAACACCTGGTACGACTCCAATATTGCAGCCTTGAAACGTGCAGAGCTAGAGAACAGAAGTGGCAGACCTGTTGCTCACCCTCTGACAAACTGGCCTGTCACCTGTTCCAAAGACAATACAGACTCTCAATACACACCAAGAAAAGGGCCCACATCCAGGTTCACATCTCTGATGCATCCAACAACATGGCTGAACACTTTATAATCTGCAGGGATCTAGCCAACCCTTCTGCAGTTTCCTACTCAACTCTACCTTCCCAGGCCCTCTGCAATGCACTGGCCACACACTTCACTGTTAAAACTGAGGACATGCTGAGCACTCTTGTGTCCCTCTCCCCCTCCCCTTCCACCCCCCTGTCTCGTATGACTTTCCATCTTCAATTTGCCTTTCTCTGCTCCTTCTTTCATATCACACCTAATAAGGTCACCAGAGTTTTCTGCCCCATGAAGGTCTCCTCCAAACAGATTTCACCCTGCTCTTCAAGAACCATTAGGGACAACATTGGTTCTCTCGCCCCTGCACTTGCCAATTTCAGCAACCACTCTTTTGCTACTGGCTCTTTCCCCTCCTCCTTCAAGCACTCCATAGTGTGACCCCTGCTGAAAAACCCCACTACAGACCCCTGCTTCCCAGCCAACTACCACCCCATATCTAGCACCCCATTATTTGGGATACTTTTGGAAAAAATTGTCTCTCCCCAACTTACCCAGCACTCTGAACTTGTTGGTTGCCTCTACGATCATCAATCTGGATTCCAAGCATCCAGAGGCAAAGTAACTGCTCTTCTGAACCCCTGTGCGGAACTGCTGCATCTCTTGACTCCAATTCTCCAGCTTGCTAGGCAGAAACCTGTGGAGTTCCCTTAGGGACCACTGCAAAAAGTTTAAGACCACAGGAGTTAGCAGTAAACCCAATTGGTACCAGATTTACCTGGTAGCTGTGGCTGAGCAGTCAGAATTCTCTCAAGAAGAGTTAGGCAGTATACAGAGCATACACACTGGCACTAATATCAAGCAAGTTAAAAAAACACAGTTGCTAAAGTATATACACTCCCTTAAAAGAATATTAGACAAGTCTTAAGTAAAGCACCACTTATTTTCAGACAGCGGTGAGCGCTTAACACAGATGGCACTGTGTAGTATCTATCATACGAATGGTGGCTGCCTGATCTCTATGAGACATGCCTGACCACATCATGGCATGGAGAGATCAGAACATTAAGAAATGAAGTCACCGGAGTTCCAGAATGAAGCACGGAATTGAATCACAACCGTCCGGCTCTTGATGCTGCAAGTTGTCTCCCTCCTTATCTCTACTTATAACTTAATGATTAATAAGAAATAAAATATTTATTTATATTACACTGCCGTCCCCGTTTCACTTATTACCCTTATTACGGCCTACTTCATTGGCGACGAGGATGGGATCTTTCGAGATTGTAATGGCTGTGGTTCCATATGGTTTGTATGTTGAAAGACTAGGCGCGTTATAAATGCCATATCATATCATTCCATAGAGAATTCTTCATCGTGGGAGAATTCATGCATTTTCTTTTATAGGACGTTTTACAGAAAATGTATGCAGGGGGGAGACCAGGGGATTTTGCCATCCACACTGTCCCATTACGAGAAGCACTTAAGAGGAAATCATTTGAATGGAACATGGAATGTGAAAGTGAATTCAATTTTATAAAAAGTGCGATAAATTCTGCTCCTGCATTGAAGAATTTTAGTACCAATGACAAGATTATCATCACTACAGATGCCAGTAACATAGGCTTGGGGGCAGTGTTGTCTCAAGAAAAGGATGGTCAGGAAGCAATAATCGCTTTTGCATCAAGATTGCTTAAGGGAGCAGAGACTTCATATGCCACTATAGAGAAGGAAGCGTTAGCTATTAAGTGGGCATCTGACAAGTTTAGAAGCTTTATATGGGGAAACCAAGTTGAGTTTCGAACTGATCATAAGCCTTTAACTCAAGTATTCATGTCTAAGGGTCTCAATAAAGTATCCAACAGGATGAGAAGATGGGTAATGATGTTGCAAGAGTTCAACTACACTGTGATATATGTTCCAGGAATTAGGAATGTGTCTGCTGATTGCTTATCTCGATTGACTAACATTTCTGAGATTGTTGATGAAGATGAAGACAATGAAGTTGTCTTTTGTGTAGAAACCTCTTCCATCTCTAAGGATGTTTGGGATTACGCTGAATCTAACGATGATAACATCAAGAAATTGAAAAAATTAATTCAAAGCCAAGGTTTTATGAAGAAATCAAAATTTGAAGAGGATGGATTGAGTGTTTTTTGGCCTGTTGCAGATGAACTGCATGTTCAAGGTGATTTTGTAATGAGAGGAGATAAAGTCATCCCTCCGACGGATCTGCGTTTGAAGATTATAGAACTGGGTCATGAGGGTCATCAAGGAGTGATAAAGACCAAACAAAGAATTAGGAACGACTATTGGTGGCCTGGGTGCGACCTGCAGATTGAGCGATTCATTAGGGAATGTATCCTTTGTTGCGATGATGAAAAAAGATGTGTGGGTTCCAGGCAACCAATGGTTATTACTGATATTCCCAGTAGTGTGTGGAAGGATATAAGCATGGACATTTTAGGTCCTATATGTTGCAAAGGTGTAGAAAAATATTGTCTTGTAGTCATAGATCTACTCACCAGGTGGGCAGAGATTTTGATTGCCCCTAGTATCACAGGTAAAACTGTAGTTGAATTTTTATCAAAGGTATGCGAGAGGGAAGGATACCCGGGAAGTATTCTTTCCGATAATGGTACTCAATTTAAGTCTAAAGAAGTGGCAGAATTCTGTAAAAAATATGCTATTGAGCACAAGACTAGTTCTATTTACCATCCTCAAACTAATGGATTAGTAGAACGATTTAATAAAATATTGAAAGAAACCATCAGAATGGCTTGGGCCAATGGGATGGATTGGGAGGATGCGGTCAGGGAGAAAGTAATTGCCCATCGCTTTACCCCACACACCAGTACATGTCTTTCTCCCTTTGAGTATAGTAGAGGAAGAAAAGCAAACACCAAGATAGCCCCCATTTGGCTCACAAAGGAGAATAAGGAAATAGAAAGGAATTTAGTCCATGTAAAAGACAAAATTAGGGAAACACAAAAGAGAAACAAAATAAACTATGATAAGAAAGTACGTAGCAACAAATATGATATGTCTACAGCTGTTGGTAAGTTGGTCAAGGTGTTACTTCCTCCTGCTCTAAGAAATGGACCATGCAAATGGTCCAATCCTATTAGAGTTGTAGAGGCTTTTTGTCATGCTGTCAGGACAGAGGACAAAAGGATATGGAATGTAGAAAGAATTTGGATGTGTGAAAGTAATGAGTGTAACAAGAAGAATAAGAAAAATGTAGATCAGGATATAGTCAGAAATTATAAAGTTTATAGAAATTTAAACAGTAATGTGAAGAATAGTGCTGTTGAGAAGAAGTGTGATGACAATTTTGAGCAACTTCAATTTTCCTTGCCAACCACCTCCAGACATGGTGGAGGCATGTCCAGATCTGGCAGATCGTATCGTTTGCCGAAAAAGATGGAGGACTATGTGGAGTTTACATGAACCAGATGTGAACTTAGTTCCATGAGTTCCTTGTATATAGTTTGTGAACAATATAAAGGAAAGGAGATGTGTAGTATCTATCATACGAATGGTGGCTGCCTGATCTCTATGAGACATGCCTGACCACATCATGGCATGGAGAGATCAGAACATTAAGAAATGAAGTCACCGGAGTTCCAGAATGAAGCACGGAATTGAATCACAACCGTCCGGCTCTTGATGCTGCAAGTTGTCTCCCTCCTTATCTCTACTTATAACTTAATGATTAATAAGAAATAAAATATTTATTTATATTACACTGCCGTCCCCGTTTCACTTATTACCCTTATTACGGCCTACTTCACACTCTAATAATTTGGTTTAAAAGGGAGAGAAAGGCAGAGCATAAATTGAAACAGATCCCAACACTTTCAGAAGAACACAGCAAGAGAGGAAGGCAGAATAAAACCGTGAAGTTTGAGTTCAGAAAGCCCTATCCACTTTAAGAGGATCAGAACGAAATGTGTCCAAGGTCACACGGTTGAAAAGTACACAAAAGTCTTGAAAAGGTCCAGAAAGAAGTTGGACCAGCAGAAAGGTACCAGTTAGATGGTCAAGAGACCAGCCCAGTCTAGAAGATTAAGGATTTACTGTCACCTTGTAGCAATCTATAGAAAGGGAGGCCAGGCGGACATAGTACCTTGAAATGGTGAGAACACTCCAGCGGGGGCAGTTGTTCCTGGCAGCGGTTGCAAGTCGGTGCTTCATCCGGCAGAAGCAGAAGGTCGTTGTGCTGCCAGGGAAGAAACCAGGCGCGGAGTTCTCGATTCAAAGGAGCGGTCCTTTTATTTGCGGTTCAGTGGTAAGTGGCTATCCGGTTGCCGGGATGCTTGGCACGGGCAATTCGACCACTAGACGTCTTGGTAGGCAACTCAGTCCAGGGTGCCTAAACCCCCTCCCACACCCCCTGTGGTACCCAGACAGAGTGGCACCACTTTTGGAGGCTTCTGTGGAGAAGCCCACCAAAAAGTGGAACAAAGGGCTCGACTTGGGTTGGAGTCACAGAAGAGAACACAAACGCCATTTTAGAATTGAGTTCTGGCAAAAAATACCGACCGGTGAATTAATATTAAATAAATAACCCGGCGATATGTTCGAGGCTATAGGAATTAAATAATTAAAGTTGGTACCCTCGAACAATGGGAAAATCCCATAGAGATATATTTGCGGTCGAATATAAAAAGTAGTATCCACTGCCACCAGCCAAAACTCGATCGGGGGAACGGAGACGTGCTTCCTCGAACAACAGACCCCGGGGCAATCAAATTGCCCCGACCAGTACGTCCTCAATATGATGGTTTGTACTGGTTTCTGTTCATAATTTGGGACTAGTAAAGCCAATGGTGACTTTACATGCCCTGGGAGACAGTAGTCAGTCCCAGGGTATGGAGTCTATGGTGGGGTGTCACTATGACACCGCTGTGTCACTCTACTGAAGGTGCTGTGTAACACACATAGTAAAAACACATGAGACCCTATGTAGTAAAAGACTCCATAGCCCATAAAACACATGGAAAGACAAAGGAACACCTCAAATCATGTCCAAGAGTGTGAGGAAAAGAGTCTCACTCTTGGCAGGAGAAAAAAACAAACTCCAGAAATCCAGCAAAGCTGCTGGGGGACTCACTAGGTTAGGAAATTCAGCCTAAATAGAGAATTCTCCCTAACACAGCTATTGTCTTTCTACTTGATCTCACCTCTGTGTTTGATACGGTCAACCATTCCATCCTCATAAAACGGCTCCATGACACCCTGGGTATCTCGGAGCGGGCACTGGACTGGCAGACCTCCTTCCTCACTGATCGTTCATCCCAGGTTATTCTGGGCTCCCCACCCCCCAACCTCTATCTCCACCTGCAGTGATCCCAGGGCTCCAAACTCTCTCCCTGGCTCTTTAACACCTACCTTGCCCCGCTTGCATACCTTATCTCCATCTTCTCCCCTAACTTCCAGTGTTATGCTGAAGACACACAACTCTTCTTCAAACTTCCCTCTGACCCTCTCCTTTCTTCCTCCATCATTCCTGACTTCCTATCTGCCATCCAGACCTGGTGCACTTGCAATGATCTCTGCCTCAACACCAGTAAGACTGAGATCCTTCCTATTGGGACTCCTGTTCCCTCTTTCTCCCCCTCAGCCTGGCCAACATCTATGGGTTCTCTCCCTTTGCCTTCATAAGAAGTGAGAAAGCTTAAAGTCGTCTTTGACTCCTCTCACTCCTTCTCACTCTGCCACTTTTAACTCTACCTCCTCAAAGGAATTCTTCCTTTCCTCACTTTCCCCCAGAAACTCAATGTCTCTAGAGCTCTGATTCCCTTTAGGCTAGACTACTGCAATAGCCTTTTCCTTAATCTACATGGTTCGTCTCTTCGACACCTCCAGCTAATCCAGAATAGGGTTGTCAGACTTATCCTTGGCCTCCAGCACAGGGGCTGTATCTCTCCAGCAATAAACACTCTCCACTGGCTCCCGGTTGCTGCATCATTTAAAAGGTTGTCTGGGTCTGGGGACAATGCTATCTACAATTTGCTCTTACTAAATACGCTCCCTCCAGATCTCTACATTCCTCTGGCACCAACTCTCTGACCCTCATTACGAGAATGGAGGTAGCCATGGAGCTTTGAGCTCCATGGCTGCCTCTGTTCCGGGCTCCAGTACCGGGTTCCTGCAATGGGGACTTACCGGGTTACTCCGACATAGGAGGACCCTGTAATTCCTCCTTGCAGGAACCCATCCCCATTCCCATTTGAGCCCACATAGGGGATGGGGAGGGAGGTAATAACAGGCAGATTACATCTGGCCCATTATTTCCTCCCTCTTCCCCTCGCGGGACCCAGAAAGCACGCCTGGTTTTACCAGGCATGCAATCCGGGTCCTGCGATGGGAAGCTCGTAATCGGCGCTCCCGGAATGAAGGGGGCCAGTCCCGTACCAGCCCTCTTCATTATGGGAGCGCCAGCCTTATAATGGAGCCCTCTGTGTTTTAAGCGATTCGCTAAACAGAGAGCAGGTGGCTGATCTCTTTCCTCGGCAGGCTCCCTCCTATGGAACAGCCCCCCCCCCATCCTCTTCATCTTGAGCTGTATCTCCTCAAATTCCAGAAAGCTCCTCAATACTTTCCTTTTCACTTCTTCCTTCTCTTCACCCCTTCTCTGCTAAAATTCCCCCAGTTGCAGAGATTGGCGACGAGGGCCCTTATGTATCTGCTTGGGTCCTGGCCTCTCATACCCTTTCACTTTCAGCCTCCACCCACTCCCAGCACTACCTCGCTCATATGTCCTATGTCAGCACAGGCCTGCACTTATTTTGTTTATAGACAGTTGACCACTCACCTGGGCACTTACAGCTGCTCACTCCCTAATACTTCCCTCCTGGTTACACCTTGCACTTATCCCCCACCCCTCATCCCTTCTCCATCTCTCTGCACTTGCTCGGTCCGAATGCTCACAAGACCTAGTAGGTCTGCCTCTATCTCTCATCGCTATATTTGATTGCATTCCATGTTCCCTCCCTGTTGCCCTGTGGGCGATTTGAAACACAATTAACTTTCAGTATAAGCGTCTTACACATGCACTGTAAATCAAGCAGTTCAAACATATTTATTTCACGAAAAAAAGAAAATCTGTTACCTTACAGTAAAACAAATGTCAAAGTAAAAAGAAATGCCAGCTCACAATAAGTAACCTCACAAATTACACCTAAAAAGGGGAATTTCGCACAACATCACAATTTTTTCATGAGTTTTGCATGTGAGTGGCTTAAGAGTGAGTCGGCAGCAGCGACATGGAGGCGCGATTGTTATGTGTGTTGTATTTCCACCGGATGTACTTAGGCTAGAAAACATCTTCACAAATCAGGTGATACTTCTCAATGCTTCTTTACAACTTTATTTTCTGAACTATGCCATGTGCTTACCTGTGTACACTGATGTTTAGCTCCAAGGAGAATTGGTTGTGAATTTAATTTGTTAAATTAAAAAATTAAACGTGCAAGTAAATATCTTTGTCATAAGTCTCAGCTAAAAAAAGCACCAAAATGTACAGCTTTACATAGCTGCGAAAACAGAGACTTCACAAAATCACGCCTGCAGAAAAAAAAAAAAAATCTCCCTTCCCTAATTCCGAGCATATTCTTCATGTTTCCATACGTTCAGAAGATTTGTATATGCCCATTGCCGTGTGGTGCGTGTGTTTGTACATTTACACCTTATTGGCTGTAGGAGTTCATTTCTGTGCACAACCAGGTGTATATTGCGCGAACATTCAATCCCAATGTGTTGCATGTTGGGAACCGTAAATACTTCTCTTGTGCGTGTGATAAGCGTATGACAATACTGTGTATGCCATCATAACTACATGCATTACAAATTAAATATATCCGTCTATTGTATGTTGTATGTGTGTATTGTATGAGCATATTGTGTTTGTGTGTAACATTCACATGTCTAGTCCATGCCTTTGTTTGCTTTTGCGCATTACTAGCACAATGTCGATGCATATTGCATATTGTCTGTGGTGTGAACTCATAAAAACTGAGGTTTGGATGTTTCTATTGTGATTGCGTTTGACGTGCATGGGTATAATTCAAGTGTTTGTTTAATGTGTGTGCATATTGCAGACTGAACTGACATGTGTTCGGAATGTATTGTATATTTGCACTGTCACAAAGCCAAGAAGGGATCAACGAGGTATACGAGAATATAAGAGAATAAGAGGTAAGAGAATATACTTAGATAATGGTTTAAAGGGGCTACATTTATAACCAACAAAATAGAAGGACTCAACTTAGGCACGTAATATGAAACCTTCTCCTCGGGATGGAAAATAGACAGACACATGTTCAGATGTTTTTTCTTTAGGTCAAAACTTGTAGGTAATGCATTACTCTTTTTAGAGACGAATAGTCTAGCCCAGAAATACTTGGCAGTTGTTGTCCTTTCACAATCTGAGGTGGCTTTAACACTCCTCTTCAGACTTATTGGTATTGTCTTTGTTAAAATGGCCTGGAAAGTCTCAAATACACAGAGGTTCTGGAGCCATTTCAAATCAGACTCAATAACGGATGGCTGATTTGCATATGGCTGGGCCCCTTTTGCAATGGCGCAGACGGGCTAAAAAACAGTGGAGTATAAGGTTGCCCAGAGCAATGCCAGTGGCTCAGATTATTTCCAAACCTTCCACTAATCACTTTTTTGGTTTCAGTAACAGAAATAGACAAAGTGTGAGGGAAAACGCAGCTTTATTATCATCAAAATAAAGCAGGGATAGTATACAAGCATTGAATTCTTTGCGCTCTCGCTGGTTACATAAACAGCAATGGTTTATATATTCAACATTTGTCATAACTGACATCATACTGTAATCCTAGTTACCAAAAACCTATGGGGTGCAGGGATTGGCTAATAGTGGTAGTGGTACATATACATTCTATGGGGGTTAGATTTTTAATTGGGTAACACTTGTCTGATGGCTCCTCCTGCAACCACCTCTAAATTGATAATGATAAAAAGACATCATTGTAACAACATTTAAATGCCTGGCACCGTACTTCATGGGCAGGGTAACATTGGGGATTTTCATTGGCTGACTTCTTACTAACCAACCTTTGACAACTGACAGGTTGTTAAGACATGAGCCAGACAGGAGTAGGGGGAGAGTGGTCCACAGACTGCTTTCCTTTCAAATAAAGAAGATACCACACCTCATTTCTAGGTTATGAGCCAGGGTGATCTCTTTGAATTTGGCCTTGTGTGGTGTCTCATATCTGGGTATACATGCAAGGAGTAAGGCAGGTGTTCTATCTGTTTTCGTGCCTATTGAATAGACAGTGTTCGTCAATTATGATTCATGTGTGATGGGACCGTGTTTGGAATTATTTCACCTTTCATTTATCGGGAATTTAGGTAATATGCAAGTATTATGTTTCTTTTGCCACTGAGGATACCCTTGAGTTATTCTTCATGGAGTCTTTTGCTTATAGTTGTCCTGCACATGACTTACAAAGGCTGGTTGTACTCTCATAAAACCTTAATTAATCTGGAAGTATCCTTCTTGTGTCCACGGAATTGCTATCTCGTGCTTTCACTGCAACGTTCTGACCCTCCCTTAATCCGCAGTAACCTTGGCTGTGGTTGCCTGGTCCTGTCTGAGCTCTGAATGGATCTGTATTTTTATTATTTCAGCATTTTGAGTTCTCGTGAAGTCTTGAGGCCTTTTGTGTAATTAGAAACATCTTGTACCTTCCATTTTGGAAAAGATGACTGCCCATTACTGTTTTGTTTCTAGGTTAGTGAGCTATATTTGCATGTCGTTCATGTTTCATTCAGCTTATAGATTTCTTATGATAGTGTTCTTCATGTTTTATGGGTGCTATGTTAGTATTCTTCATGTATAATTGCTTGCATTACCTAATGTACGTGATCTTCATGTTGAGTGCAAATTTGCTTCATGTTTTATGCATGCACATGTATGGTCACAACTTAAGTTTGGTTACTCATGCCATCTTCAGCCAAGATGTACCTGTCTGGGATAAGGGTGGTACAGTTTCCTTAGTGAGTAATGTTTCTCACCTTTACTACATTGGGCCAGAATATATGGAGGTGCGGCTTGAAACAATGTGACACGAACATGAGCATGCATGCTATGGCCTTGCAAGGGACTTTCCTCCACCCTTGGTTGCTGAAGGCAGTGATCATGGTGAATGCGGTGAGCACTACAGTCTCACCACCCTTCCCTGGAGGCGTTCTGTGTCTGAAAAGACCCTGAAAAAACCTGCAAGTCTGCAAGTCTGCCCGGCAGAGAGGAGTGTGCTGAGCCTGGAGCTGGAGCCTGGCACGGGTGCTTAATCAAGGTGCTGGAAATCCATCAGACCATAGTCTGGTAAGGCACACCTGTGTAGGTATCAGGGGATGACAAAAGGCTTAAAAAGGCAGTACATTTTACTACCTGCAGTATGGGTCTCCTCGACAGAAAAAGAAACAGATAGGTGGAAAAATGATGAGAGGTAACTGAGGTAACTGAGGTAAACTGAGGTACCAAGGCAAATTAAAGCTGTAAACGTTTAGCCTTTAGCATATAGGTGTTCAGCTAATTGGGTGGGGAGGTAAAGTAAAGTCAAGTCCACCTCCTGGCACCTTGGTCTGAGATTACGTGCTGCTAAGTGAACCAAATCTTCCAGACATGGCACAAGCATGCCAACCAATTATAGAGGGCCATATAACAAAGGGCCTTATAGTTTGAAGACCAATAATACTGAATAGTTTTGAAGATTAAATGTTTTTAGAGGTAGGCGTAAGTTGTCAACCTAACAGTAGACAGCCAATCACAATCCCAGCCCTTATAGAAAATATACTTAAAAGTTCCCCTTGAACGTATCACAATCCCTTGCAGGTTTTTCTAATTTGCCACGTAGTATGACATCACGTCTGGCATATTTTTTGCATATAAAGATGTTGTTATGAGAAATGCACTGAGAGCTTGAGCAAACATCCGTTGGTGTCTGTTGTAACTCCCTGTTTTAGATAATTGTTAATAAAACAGCACCTTTGCCATCTTCCTGAGTTGGTTTGAGTATTTGATGTCAGAGTTATTCTGCATCCCCATCCATCGCATGCACAATGCCCAAAAGGCCATATGCTCACCATGCTGGAAAATCATAGGACCACAGCACATGCCATAACTTTGTTCTGTTGACCTTATCAAAAGCAGTGCTGGTGTTCATAAATGCAAGATACTCTGGCTCCTTCTTTATGTACAGTAAATGTCTAATAATCAAATAGAGCTTAAGGCATTGGTCAATAGATGGATGGAATCTAAGTTGAATTGGGGATACAATTGAATTTACTGACACTCAGTCCTCTATTGTCTTCAAAAGACATGTCCCAAAAATTGTACAGCTTGAATTTTGAAGTGAAGAAGGGTGATGTGATTGAGGAGATTCTCTGCACCCTTTCTTAGAGGGACAATGATTGCCTTCTTCCATTCTTCTGGTGCAATGCCCGTCACCATTATCGCATTGAACAACCTTGCTAAAATGGGTCCCCAGATCTCAATAAAATCTTGATAATAATCTACCGTAATTCCATTCGAGACTGGTGCTCTATTTCATTTTGACATCTTAATTGCCTTTACTACATCTGAATAGTCAAAATTCACATGGTTGATACTCAATGCTCACAGGATGTTGCCCCAAGTAGCCTGAGCCTCCTTACTTTCCCTCTCCTCATAGAATCCTGCATTAATGGCAGTGTTGTAATAGAGTTTTGAAAATGTTGCAACCCAGCCACTGTCTGGGATCATAGTCTCTAGACTCGAAACGTGCACCCAAAATGCAGGGGTTTAATTCACTGACGCCCAGAAGCTTTTTTGAGTTATTTTCCAAGCTGGCAACCTCCAGTGATTCTCAAGCACTAATGTCAATGTGTAGTTTCCGTTTTTCTATAGCTCTTTTATAGGAGAAACTTGCCTGTATAATTTTGCATCTCTGTGCATCTTTACCCTTCAGTAACAAAAAAGACCACCCATCTTGCTGGTCTGAACTGTTCATCAAACTAGCCTTTCAAGGCTCCTTTCTTCCTTCCCATTGACCTGTTTAATAGAAACAAACCCTGGATACCTCTTGTGAGGTCCTCACAGTTCGACACAATCGACTCTGGCTTCACCAACTCACCCAAAAACAACATGACATTTTGACTGTTTATCTTCAGGATTTGGTCCCCTACCGAGGCTTTGTCTGCCAACTCCCATCTCGGGCGTTTGGTTGCAATACCCCTGCGGATTAGCCCTTCAAGGTGTTTAATTCTATTCCTTCATGGTGCTATTGCTTTTATCTGGATCACCAAATCCAGACCGTAGTGATGACTGATAAGGGCAGGTGTGTACTAAAGTCGAATATCTGATTCCAGATGTTTGCTGTCACCATAAAATAATCAATTGTTGAGCACCCTCTAGTGCTACTGAAGGTCACTTGGCCTGGAATATCATCACCTATCCTGCCGTTTAGCGATCTCATGCCCATCTTGATTATCCAGTGCCAGAGTTTCAGGCCTACTGCACAAGATCTAGGGTCCTTCATCCTTGTTGCAGGAATATTCAACCCTCTGTCTTCCTCGGGGTCATATAGCCCCTCAGTGGGCCAATTTCCCATGTTGAGGTTCCAATCCCTCCCACATAGCAACACTACCTCGTTCCCATGTTGTTTCTTCCATAAAACCTCTGCATTGCTTTGTATTTCGGGGAGGGGATTTGGAAACTTTACAGAAGGTGCCCTATTACATACATTTGCTCCATATATTGATGTGCCATCTATCGTTTTGAAGTTCAAATACCTGTAGTGCCACTTCGGCCAACCGCTCCAGATCTACTAACTTTCAATTGAGGGTGCTTTTAAACAATGATGCCAGCCCTCCATACAGTCCTCCCCTTCTACCTCTTCTGACCTGTATGTGATAATCCATTTAACCGTCTATTACTATATACTCACTTAAGTAATATCATACTTTTTTAAAGTTATTTTCAGTGGCAGGTTCAGCTATTTTCCTTTTGAACCCAGCTATATTCTATAATAGCAAAGATGTGTTCCCTACATTTCTTCAAACACCTGTTCAATATTGTGTGCAACAAATTCTTTTTTTTCTATCTCCCTCAACCCCCCTCTCCCCTCTGGAGGAAGAATACCATGTTTCTCAATGCTATCATGGTCAGTTGGGCACCGGGTGCGGTGACCAAATTACCTCCTTGTAATAGTATTGGCCCCCGCTCGTCCATTTGGAGTTAGTGTCTTTAATGGAATCTCCCCTAGACCCCAACCACTGCCCTGTTTCTTCCAGGTTGGGCTATCAAAGCTGCTTCAAAGGGGGGACCTGAGTAGCATGCGCATATACTTGCTCCAAGGTCTGCTTAGAGGGTTGGTAACTGACAAGCTAGACCTGCCACAGACTTGACACTAATTCAGACCTTGTCAGGTCAATTATTAGGCAATTTGAATCATCATTCCTCATCATACTTTCATTTGGCCCGTGGCTCCCCATGACCGTGCCCCACTCATCCAAGCTCACCTCTTCAGCCATATTTGTGTACCCTGGAAACCATGAGTCCTGCAGATGACAAATCGCTGCTTTTATATCCGCAAACACTTCAATCCCCCTCATTGCTAGTGTGTCACAACAATTGAAGATACAGAGCCGGAAGTTCAGGTTTGTAAATCTAAAGCAGACATTCCACCCTTCAACCATTAAGAGGGTCTTCTTTGGGTGACTCTTGCACTGCTCCCCATTCCGTTTGCAGCTTACCCACTGGCGGGTTCTTAGTTACTTGTTTACCCAGAGCCATATGTCCCATGTTGTTGCCATCTGCAATGAGGATAACTGCTGCCAGGTCCAAGAACCCCCCGCACGCTCAGCCTTTACTGTTTGCGTATGAGTGCTTCCGCAACTTGATACAGCCCTCCGTTCTGTGGCTATGTGTTTGCTCCCCACAGTGCTTCCATTGGTGGCTCGATTATTCGCTCGCAGCCATTGTAGTTCTGCAAATTTCTCTTGCATCATAGTCATTTGCTTCATGACTGACTCAGTAACCAGAGTTCACCCTCAGGGGCGCTTGCCCTAGCTTGCATATTTAACAATGATTTGCTCAATGTACTAATGACCTCCAAGCAAACATACAGTCTCGCTGCATCTCTCTCACTTCTGTCCAAAGAGAGCCTAAGGGCATCCTTCAGTTCCAGATATGCAGCAGTGAGCCTGTTCAGGTACTTGGCAAGGTGTGATATATTGTCTGTGTTCTTGCTTGCATGGCGACTCCCCACTCCAACAGATTCCATATTGCCACCATCAAGGTTTTAGGCTGTGAAGTTCTGTGCACCAGATGGCCCGTGGTGAGAGGCTGAAGGCAAGCATGCCACGCTCCACAGCATCCCCTCCCAGGGGGCAACTATAGATTTGGTTGGCTCATGATAAACTAGTGTGCAATTATCAGCACTTTGGGTTTTATAGTTTCTGCAGACATCATCCCACTGACATGGCAAGCTTTGGTCACCCAAGGGGTCTTTGATAATCACAGGGATTATCGGGAGCTCCTTAAAATGATCCATTCCATATCTGCTCTGACAGGACTGGCAGGAGTAGGAACATCCACTTCAGTGTCAGATGAACTATCCAACTCCATCTCCAAGTCGGATTCCAGCACAGAGTTAGAAATGAGTGCACACGAGTCCAGAGAACATCCGTCAGGACATGAAGGAGCATTATCTGAGAACTGTGTCTTGTCTTCCGTTGTCTGGGGTTGAAGACATGTCTATTCTAGTGCTGCTGGTTTCATCCCTTCTGCTCCTGTACAGATTGTCAATCCCCTTTCATATAGCCCCTTCCTTCTATTCATCTGCAAGAGTATGTTTTAAAAATAAATCTCATCCTCTTCATTATGGTGTCTCTCTAAGCTCCTCTCTCTTTCTCTCTGTTATTGTTACCTGTCTCTCTCTCTGTCTGGAAGTGTATGCCCCCTAATAATATTGTCAAATTATTGTTGTCACCTTTCACTACTTCTTTCCACAACTCGTCTCTCCATTTCCCTTTCTTCCTCTCTTTTCTTTTCTCTTTCCCTTCCCTCACTTCTTCGTTTCTCGTTCTTGCTTTTTTCTTCTTTTCTATTCTCCCTTTTCTATCTGACTTTTACTTCCTTTCTCTCTCTCTTCCTTCTTTATTCCTTCTATGTTTTTCTCTCTCCTCTATGTTCTCTTCTTCTTGCTCCTGTCTTTTTCTAACTTCCCTTTCTCTTTCTTTGAAATTGTCTGTGACCTTTCCATCCAACTTGAGCATTATCTGTCCTCCTACCCATTCATTCAGTACAATTATTGTCTCATCCCTGATGCCCTAGCTGCCTCTTTCTCTCTGGATCTCCACCTCGACTTTTGTCAGTGTTGCTTATATGTCACGATGCTCATAATATTCCATGTGTGTGGACACTGGTCTTTGCATACTTATTTTTTCCTCAATTATAATGTCTTCACTACTGTATGCTTGGGCACATATGTGGGATTAGTATACCCTGCCACTGCTTTTTATGCTCATAATGGATATAATCCCTGTGCTTCCGAAGACAGATCTCTGCACTGGGGAGGAGGAGCCGTGGCTGCTATGCCCCATTCATCATGCTGATTAAGCATCCATTCATTAGCAGGTGGCCCCTCTATCTCTACCCCATACATGTTGTACAGTTCCAGAATGGCTAGTTGATTCTGTAACAGTTTTCCCTTATATGTGGCATGTAAGTAGGTGCACATGTGTGGCAGTACTGTCTTCAAGTGGGTGCCCTCTTGCAGCCAGGGCATAAACATTTTGCCTGCCATGTCCCGCACCCACTTTGTGTGTTATTTAATTATTTTGTACTTATACCGGGGTAATGCTTTGCACAAGTGGATAATGGGAGTGTCCCCTATGATAATACATCACAGCTCAACTTACCAATACTTGCCAAACTTTATTTAAATTCTCAGTCACCCTCTTTTTCCTCCCTTTCACACTTTTTCCCAATAATACTTTGCCACAAATTAATACTTCTGCTTCTCTCTCTGTGACCACGCCTCCTATCTCACTCAATGCTTCAAAGAGAGACCACAACAATGCCACTCACGCTCTGAGCAGCCCCACCTCGCTGCTCCCACAATGGACCACACTCCTTGGTCCACACCACAACTTCACGTCTTCTAAAATATATACCAATATACACAAATGTCCACTTTTTACTAAGCCTAAGTATCTTACAACATGAGGCTGGAACCACAAATAAATACACTACGGCTATCTTCTCAACTCCTGATGGAGTATTTGTCTCTTATTATTGCCACATAACAAGGTTTATCATCTGATCTTTCCTGACCCTTGTCAGAAGCTATATACTTTATCATGTATCTCTTCATTTCATCACAATCCCCCAATAAACAAACAATACCCTCCCCTCATTTTTGCCAGGACTATGTCATTATTACATTTGTGGATCTGCAATAGGTCTTCAACATCGAGTTTCCCCTAACAGCAAGCTGCCCTCCATCCTAAGGGGCACCCTGCGGGACCAGACTGGACTTTCTCCAAAGGTTCTACTGTTGACCTATGTCTGTTACTTGTAATACCGCCCATCACAGGCCACCTCCGCAGTCTTCGGTCCACGGCGGGGACCCCTGGACAACCCGACGACTCAGAGCAAACCATCACCTCTGCTGCCATCTGTTAAAATGGCCTGGAAAGTCCAAATTACACAGATGTTCTGGAGTTAGTTCAAAATGGACTCAAAAATGGAAATAGACAATGTGCAAGGCAAATCCCAGCTTTGCAATTATCAAAATAAAGCAAGGACAGCATACAAGCATTGAATTCTGGTCCCTCTGCTGGTTCCATAAAAAACAATGCTTTATATATTCAACATTTGTTATAACTGACCTCATACTGTAATCTTAATTACCAAAAACCTCTGGGGTATGGGCATTGGTTAATAATGGTGATTACATATTCATTCTATAGGGTTAGATTTTGAATTGGGTAACACTTGTCTGATGGCTCCTCCTGAGATCACCTCGAAATTGATAACTCTAAAAAGACACAATTTCTACAATATGTAATTGGCTGCAACCTTACTTCGTGGGAAGTGTATAATTGTAGATTATCATTGTTTGGCTTCTTACTAACCAACCTTGGACAACTGACAGGCCATCAAGACATGAGCCAGACAGGAGTAGGAGGAGAGAGGCCATGAACCAGGGTAAATTCTTTGTTTTTTGCCTTTTGTGGCGTCTCATATCTGGGAATATTTGTAAGGAGTAAGGAAGGTGTCCTATCAGTGTTTGTTGCTAATGAAAAGAGTGTTCTTCAATTATGGGTCATGTGTTATGGACCGTGTTTGGAATTATTCACCCTTCATTTATTGGGAATTTAGCTAATATTGATGCAAGTATTATGTTTTCTCTTGCCACTGGGGACACTCTTGTGTTATTCATCATGGAGTCTTTTGCTAATAGTTGTCCTGCACCTGGTTGTACTATTATAAAACCTTTAATAACCTGGGAGTATCCTTTTTGCTCCCTGGGAATTGCTATCTCATGCTTTCACTGAAAGTTTGTGACCCTCCCTTATTTCAAGGTAACCTTGGGTGTGCTTGCTTGCTCCTGCCCGACCTCTGCGCGGATCTGTATTTTTATGATTTCAGCATTTTGAGTTCTGGTGAAGCCGTGAGATCTTTTGTTTAATTAGAAGCATGTCATGGCTTCAATTTTGGAAAAGATGGCTGCCCATTACTGTTTTGTTTCTATGTTTGTGAGGTATATTTGTGCGTCATTCATGTTGCATTCAGCTTATACATGGCTTATGTTAGTATTCTTCATGTCTTATGGATGCTATGTCAATATTCTTCATGTTGAGTCACATTTTTTTCGTGTCAAATGCATGCACATGTATTGTCACAACGTTAGTTTGGTTACGCATGCCATCCACAGCTTAGATCGTGCCCATCTTCTACTGTACCTGCCTGGGGTAAGGGTGGTACGGTTGTCTTAGCAAGTAATTTTTCACAACTTTATGACATTGGGCCGGGGGAGGGTCAAAAGCTATGAATTATGTATTCATCTGCCTCCCAACATCTTCTTCCTTATTGACTCCAAATGAGAGGGTCCATGGCCAGATCCCTGTACTCTTCTGTTCTGGGTAACTACTGCTTGCATACTTAACTTGCAGGGCTTTGGAAAAATGTATATGTGCCTTATGTCACAAAGCAGAGTGGGGATCAATGATAGACATAGGGGGTCATTACGAGTGTGGCGGTAAGGTTTTAACAGCGCTGGTAAAACCCTTACCGCCACATTACGAGTTCTGCTCACGGGACCCGCTAAGGCCACCTGGTTTTACCAGGCGTCCCTAGTGGGTCACGCGAGCAGACCAGCATGCTAACAACAGGCCCGTTATTAACGTTGTTAGCATGCTCCCCATTCCCATTGAGCCCTACGAGGGCTCGAATGGGAATGGGGATGGATTCCTTGAATGAGGAATTACCGAGTCCTCCAAGGTCGGAATGGCCGGGTAATTCCTCATTCAAGGAACACGGACCCGGTACCCGGTAAGGGGGTAGCCATGCCGCTAAGAGCGCATGGTTACCTCCTAACTCGTAATGACCCCCATAGACTTTAAAGATGCTTTACAGAGGCTTTATATACCAGCAACAAAAATGGAGGGCTCAGTTATTATAAGACACCTTATCCTCATTTCGAAAAACAAGCATGTTCAGATAATTTTTCCTAAGGCTGAAACAAGAAGGTAATAAGACACACTTTTATTAAACAAATTCTCTGAATGCCCATGTTCCCCCATAGGGATATCCTCAGGGATTGTTGTTCTTTCACAATCGCATGCACATTTTACACTCCTCATCTTCATTCTCATTGATGTTGTCTACTTTCTTATTGACACCAGATGAGAAGGGTCTAAATAAATGCAGCTTCCATTTACTCTCCATATATGGGCGACCACTGATAGGAGTGATATGGTGTTTGCTGGTTTCTGTGCTGCTTTCTTTTAATGGGCTGGGGTCTTCTGCCTCTGATTCAGGAGCTTGTTGGTCACTCCATGACCTCCACATCTCGCTATCCTCCTCCAGGCTCTTCCTACGCTTGCTCTTCTCTACTCTTGCTTCCATCACCTTCATTCTGTGTCTTTCCTAGCGTTTTCTTGACACTATGTGGTTTGCTCATACATCCTACCACTCCCATTGGATGTTGGTTGTATCAGAGTAATCTTCCCTACTTGTTTATCAGTTTCTCCACTGATCTCCTTCTCTAATTTCTGTGCTTTCTCTCTTCCCACAATCTTGGAATCTCCTTTTCCCAATCTCTAGAATATCTCTCCCCATAATTTCTAGGATATCTCTCTCCTCAACATCTGGGCAACCTTTCACCCCAATCCTTGGACTATCTCTCTCCCCAAAGTGGTTGCAGAGTGTTTCCTGTGTGGAACAAAATGACCTGGTAGCAACGCATCTACTTTCTCTTTCTATTACTTCTGAGGCGGGTTCTACCTTTGAAATACCATCTCTGGACATGGATCATCGTGGAGTGGTTGCAGAGTGTTTCCTGTGTGGAAGAAAATGACCTGGTGGCAGTGAGTCTACTTTCTCTTTCCATTGTTTCTGTGGCTGCTTCTGCCTTTGAAATACCAGCGTCGCAGAGTGGTTGCAGAGTGTTTCCTTTCCTGTTTGGAAGGAAACAACCTGGTAGCAGCAAGTCTACTTTCTCTTTCCATTACTTCTGAGGCAGCTCCTACTTTTGAAATACCATCTATGGATGCGGAGATTCGCAGAGCGGTTGAAGAGTATTTCCTGTGTTCCCTGGGCTCCTGGCATCTCCCAGCGGATGGTGAACATGGCCATGCATAATGAAGGTATTTCGGAAACAGTGTACCTGTGTTTGATCTTGTTGACATCAGCTCATGTGTACATGATTTAAGCTGTCTGGCCTCTCGGGACTCTCTAGATTTAATCTCTGGAAGCTCTTAAAGGCTCGATTGACCATGGTATTGTACAATGCACATTTTCGTACATTTACTGCACATATTCTGTGCAGATAAACGTGGTGTGGCTGGTAGGCAGATTTAAGCGTACACATCTGAGAACTAAAACCCAACCGGGGAATGATGCAGGACTTCACTCACACACTTGGCCACCCTGCTAGGCCACTAACGAAAAACCAAGTGAAACGTCTACAACTATTAGTTAATAAACAGAATCTTCCTGAAATGATCACTTGTTCAGGCTGTATGGCGAACAAAGCTGATTGTGAGACCCCCTTAAAAGATGCTAACAATTGGCTGAATGACTCACAGGTTGGCATTGAATGTGAGGATTTATCAAACGTTTTAAAAGCAAAAAAATCTCTGCCAAATTTGCAGACTTCTTTTTTCCTCCCTCGTCTCAATCAGCACCAAGCACCGCTGCATAAGCACCATAAAACTGATTCAAGAAAAATACTGAAAGATAAGAAAACTGACCTCTCAAGATATAGGGGCTTAGACTTGACGGATGCCGAATTCGTGAAAGCTGACTTGTAGCCAACTTCCGATAATTTTATATCGACCCAGAAGGGGGGGCAGCCCTATCTAATTGGTTTCTGCTCTGATAACGAACTGTTATTCAATGAAGGAGCAAAATAAGGCCATGCCGGCTCTCCTGGGAGAGGGCATGACTAAGGGGAGCAGAGACGTGATGACCCAGCCCCCTGACCAGAGCCTGGTCGTTTCTGCCTCGATTGAGGGGGCCCCAATTTTGGTATCCGTTCCTCCTTCTCTGAAAATAGACATACAAATTGTTCTGCTGCAGGCATGTAGCCAACTTCTGGTAGCCCAAACGTCTGTGCATAATGTTATAGGAAATGCCGATGGATTGTCCTCCCCTTTAGCCAAACGATTAGCCAGAGACATTGCAATTATTAAAGAAAAGTTAGACTTAAAGGCAAAGGCGGAGCTAAACACAAAAACAATGAAAAATGGATCAGTGATTAATGCCCAAAACATTCAAAAGACACAACAAAACAAAGAGCCTGACAATAACACAGACACAAGTGGGTGCAAGAACTGGCCTAAGAAGGAAGGGCCTTTTGTGGAAAGTCTAAACGATTTTGAGTCTTCTTGTAAGGGTGATCCCCAAGATTTTTCAGCACCATCTTTGGTGAACACTATCATAACACCTAAAGCAGTAAATAATTACTCATCACTGTCTTCTTTCTCATCATTAGATGATGCAGTGTTCTCTCCCAAAACCACTGTGGGTGCAGCAAACCCCATTAACTCTGCTCCTTTTTCAAATTCACTGCGATGTCATGTCTGCTCTAACGGTCTTCCTCGCCCCATTTCTTAAACTGTATGAACCCATTAATGAAAACTGTAAGGATCAAGAAACCTTGCTGACTGGCAATGACTCAGTCAAAGATGATATATGTGGAATCTTTCATCACGTCATTGCAGGCAAGAGTGGACCAGGAAGAAGCAATATCTACGCAGATACAGATAAAGCTTCAGGAAGCATTGGATTTAGAACAGGCAGAAAGAATAGTTTAATGGGAGCATTGCTAGATATCTTAATGGAAAAAGGGCATATAGCCTCAGAAGCGAATAGTTCCAGATCAACCACTCAGGAAGTCTCCATCAATAATGACACTCTCAATAACTGTTCCCTCTGTTCCCCTTGTAGCAGTTAGACCTGTTAATGATGAGCATAGTCAACATGAGACTGAACAAACCACCAAAGAACCTCCTCCTCCTAATAAGGATACAGTTATCTCAGGTAACGCCCCAAACACCTGTTTGCTGAATTCAGAAATGCAGAGTTAACATCTGCTAGCAGTGGCTGAAGTGGTAGAAACTTCCCTGGCTCCAACACAAATTGTCATTGTAACAGCGGTCCTCTCAGTGGATAATCCGTACCCAATTTTTCAGAAGAGAAAACAATGAAAAATCATCAATAAAGCAACAAGAAGGGTATCTCACAAAATAAATCGAAAAACGCTCAACATGGTAGAAGCAAGAAATCTAACGTTGCAAGACAGTTGTTTCGCAATGTATCCACCCTGCCTAATTGTCCAAAACTAATTGTGATAAAAGAAAACACCTCTTCATCTCTGCATATTTACAACATCATAGACATGAACTGGAGGTTTCTCCTCATAAAACGTTGAAAGACCTGCAGAGATTAGAACAAGAAGAGGTGGATATATTAGACTTCTACACATATTCGATTGAGGGGGATAATGACATGATGACCTCAGTACATGAAGTCCAACAGAAGAACATTAGTTCCATGGAGCCAGAAGAGTCTGAAGGGAATGAAAAGACCCCGTTCTTCACTCTAGCAGAAAAAAGTAAGTCGTCAGAGGAGAAATTTAATCTGAATAGTAAGCTCTCAATACGAAAGCAAATTAATGAAGGATGTATGGAGAAAATAATGTATACTGATAGAATAGACTGAGATGCCAATCTGAAATGTTTAAGGTATGATAAATCAGATATGGCTCGATATGCTGGTGGGCAAGACATAGGGGAAACCTCATCTCTTTGGAACACCTACTTCCAACTGCAGACGGTCTGATTCTAAACCGCCATAACGTCTTGCAGTTGTTTCTACATCCTGGTTCTCTGCTTTGTTAAGAATGAGGACATTAAGATAGTAGAATTTCCAGAGGAATCTCAAACAGATAAAGTGATTCTTCATTTAAACTTTATAACAACTAAGGCATCACTGGTGGAAATGCCCCACCTCCTTCTTCCCTTGGGCTTTGAACTGACTGAATTCCAGCCTAAAGGGCCTTCTATAACATGAAAGCCCTCAGATAATAAAAGCCTAACAGCTGGAAGGAAATCATTGGGCCTCATTACAAGTTCGGAGGTAGCCTTGCCCGTAAAACCGGCAGGCTGCCGCCGAACTTGCAAATCATTTCGCTGCCTGGCAGTGGGGAAATACAGGGACATTACAGCCCTGGCGGACCCTGTATTTCCCCATTGCCAGGCGTGGGTAATTATTAATTTCCATTCCCATCTGAGCCTCATAGGGCTCAGTGGGAATGGGGAGGCCGGTAGCACTGGCACCATTCAGAATGGTGCCAGTGCTACCATCAGTGTCTGAGGGCGGGTGCCGGTCCGCCTGCCAGGTCAGACCTGGCGGGCGGGCAGGCGCCTGCTCACAGAACTCATAGTATGCTGGTCCGGTAGCAACAGTGCCGGTAGCTTACCTGCACTGTTACTACCTGACCGGCAAGCTTCTAATGAGGCCCATTGTTTCTAGATGACATCATGCCAAAAATACATGGGGCAAATCTGACTACATCATCAAGGGCTAATATGAGTGATCAGAACATCCGTGGTACAACTATAACACACCCTTTAAAGGTTACATTTCATTGCTTAACTGTAGATGAGGGGAAAGTGGAAGAATTTGTCAGAAACAGCCATAAGATATCTCGACCAGATCAGTGGACCTAGAAGCCTGAGAACCTTAACTCATATGACAAATAATAGGATGCTCTCAAACTGGACATGAACTGGAGGATTGCCTCTTGGAACACGCATGGTTTTACATGTCTATTTAATAACTGTGAAATGAATTTTCCATATGTTTAAGTATTATGTTTCCAAGAGACCTGGCTCTCATTCGTTCCCATTCTTGATGGTTTCCGTGCTTACCTTAACCCTGCTTATAAGGGGATGAGGAGAGGACCCCTTTCTGGGCTCCTCACTTTGGTAAAAATGTTATGGGTGTGAAGTTTATTTCATCTTGGAATCCAAACGCTTTATCGATCAAGACACTGTTCTTAAAAAGAAAGGGGTTCTAATTATTACCCTATATTGGAACCCTGATGCAATAACGCCTGACTGCTTTGTAGACTCTGTCATGGAGATAGTCGATAGATATATTGGCCAAGATAATCCCCCCTTCATAATTATATGTGGATATCTGATAATTCCATGTCTTGATAAGAGAGTCACATTATCAAGAACTTTGACACTGAGGCTAATAAGTCCCATGCAAGAGCTGCTTGCTGGACAGCAGCAATGCAGATTAGGGACTTTTAAATGCTTAACGTCAAAGTAAGGGGGATATCCCTGGTAAAATTACTTGGACTAATGCGGCACAATATGGTACATTGGATGACTTCTTTATTTCTAACAACATGTTGCCTCACTCAATAACTTTAGAAGTGATAGACACTAAAAAAATGATCATTCACTTCTAAAATTGACATGTAACATCAAAGTGCCTGCTAAAATTGGATATCATTTAGAAGACCTGAAAATATTAGAAGGGAAAAACTGGCTGCGTATCCGCTGAATAGAAATTCCCTCCCTTTTGCATAAATATAATGAGGGGTTGAGAGAACATCGATGGGAAGTGAATTATGTACCAATATTGCAAGATTCGATGGTCTCAAACAAAAAGGGCGACAAGCCGATTTTCAAGCCTAAACATGTCTGTGATGAACTGATAGCCACTACAAAAAAGGCATCTACGAGCTGATTTACGGGGCATTAAAATTGGATGATTGCTTATAAAGCACAAATCCTACAATCTGATGCAGAATCTTTGTTTAGGGCTATTGAGAAAAAAAAAACAAGTGAAATCTTGTTGCTGCTAAATAGTGAAACATCCTCTCCATCTGCGCTCTTGATGAGCATGGTGACAGAGGGTAGTTGGGTACAATTCTTCACCAATTTGTTCAGGTCAAACGATAAAGATAAAAAGCTTGTAATAAACCCTGATAATAGACCTTGGAATATTCTGTTTGACACTCAAGATCTGGACATTTTGATTTAGAAGGCAAATTCGTCAGGAGCTCCAGACCCAGATGGTCTTACGAATAACATAATGAAGGCCTCTCCTGACGCTTGTGCCCCTTTTATTGTTAACATATTTGAACAGGTGACCAATCTGTGTGCAGTGTCCTGTCCTTTAACTCTGGGTTCTGGTATTTCTTTGTAACTATTTCATGACATCACTACTGCAACTCAGGCCTGTGGACATGTCCCCCCCCCCTTGCCTCAACCAATCACTGCGAGGCATTCTGTCTTACTATTGAAAGTTACATCTTGGTATAAATGCTCTTCGTTGCAAAGTCCTGGCTTATGTTTTCCAATGTGGGGGTGCTTGAGATGGCTAACTAAATACATGCTTACATGTACTGTTTATTCAATTAGTGTAAGGGGTATCTATCATTCACTTACATTATGAGTGCCCCGCTATGTTTCCCTACCTAATGTTAAATGCTGCTGTATGTACTAAGGATGCTTGGTTATGCTGGACTATAAGGTTTATGCATTGTGACTCACTGACCCATGGCTACTAGTGCCTTGGCTAGTTCCAAGCCAAAATGTGTTCTACAAGACAGGTGAAATTTAGGAAAAAGAAAAAGATTGTCAGTATAAGTATTACCTGATTTATTTCCATTTTACAGAAACTGTTGTCATGGATCTTTACTTTGTGCTCATTTTGAACGTTTTTCTCGCCGGCCTCATTAGAGTTGATTTCTAAATTGGCATTTGCTCACCGTTGCTTTTTAAACATGCATTCCAGTGCAGCAATCATGTTGCAATGGAGGACTGGCACTACTGCACGTTCTGTTCCGTGATTTATTGTTTGCATATCTTTTGGCTATTGATAAACAATTGTGGGTTGCATTGATTTGCGGATTGTAGTTAGAATTATTTGATGCTGGCAATTTGCTTAAGTGGAAGAAAATCATTCAAATTCATGTCAATTCTTTTAACTCATGTTCGAGTACATGTATGAAAATAATGTGAACGTTAATTTATGGATTTGAGTTTGGTATTGTGCCATCATAGCCAAGGGGGCGGGCTGTAAAATGTGTTATAGATCCACACCAAAGTTATGTGTCTGAGGCGAAGCCGATGGTGCATGAGGGTAAGGGATGATTGCAACTGTTGAAGCCCACGGCACTGGATACAGCATCTGAGAAATGTCAGTAACACACAGGCATGTGCAGTGTGACACATCACCCTCTGGTATGTAGTAGGGACCCTAGACCTCCATACTGCCCAAATGCACTGACGTGTTCCATGTCCAAGTGGCATTGCAGCTATGATGATTAATAAGAGATTCCGACCCTCATCAGATATTGAATGCAAGTGTGCGCATGCATCATTCCGGAAATCACCCCATGTCATTTTTTTTTGCTTATTTGCATCTTGAACGTGCTCACATAGCCAGGGGACATCAAGGCGCTGTTACAGGATATTGTCACTTAGTTGCGCATTTATAATGCGCTTAATACCCAGAGATTTCTAAGCGCTACCCGGGTATCGAACCTGTGTTGTTTTGTGTGGTTTAAAGGCGAGAACTTTGCCGCTAAGCTATCCTCCTGGGACCAATGTCTTTGGCCTATTCTCCCCACGTGTTTATTCCCAGAGAGTACCTCCAATGACCAGCATAGGGCATCCAGCTCCCAAACTCTCACAATCAAGGATGCATCTGGCGCCACGTGTGCCAGCAACACAACCACCACAATTCTTACAGTCAGCATGGCAACTTCAAGAGATCTGGTGAGGTGCACATACCTACCATGGTAGTAAGCCTGTGCAACCTGCCAAGGCGACTGTAGAGACTCCAACAAGGGCCCACTGTCTTGCAGCTGTGGATATTTCAGTGGGGCATCCTGAGAAGTATGCCCCCAGACCAAATGATGTCAGTCACTCTTGTGTCAGTGAGGGAGGACTGAGGATAGCATAGCCATCCAAGAGCTCACAGACCCAAGTGACCCCCATTTATTTTATTTATTTATTTATTGCATTTATTACTCGCCCAAACCCTTGGGTACCACGGCGATGTTACAGACAGCTTGGTTAAAACATTTCTTAGAAATTGCCAATCGGGCGCAGTGCATGTGAATACAAAATACTCATACACGAAGACATTTAATGCAGGGCTTCAGTACAGTGATATTTCCTGACGCATGGAAGGGGATTTTAGTCTTGGTTAAATAGCCACGTTTTCAGGGATTTCTTGAAGCCTGAGAACGTTTGCTCATTTTTGATGGGGAGGGGAAGAGTGTTCCAATATGTGGGTGCGAGGTATTGGAAACTACTGCCTCCTGCCTTGGTTGTCTTGTAGCGGGGGATGGCTAGGAGTAGTTGACTGTTAGATCTGAGGGGCCTCTTTGATACTTTTTTGATGATGGCGTGGTTGAGGTAGATGGGGACACAAGAGTGGATGCATTTGAATGTGACGCACAGGGCTTTGAATGTGACCCTGGCTTTGATGGGGAGCCAGTGATGGTTTCTTCTAATATTTGAGATGTGATCTGACTACCTTAATCCAAGGGCCGCCCGAAGGGCTTTATTTTGAATAAGCTGTAGTTTATTGATGACATTGATGACCATGACAGAATAAGCAATGTTGGACCAATTCTAATGACAACAGACACAGCGCCAACAGTGTTGATAGGGTGGGCAGCAGATCCCCTACACGAGCCCACCACCTCTGGCATTGGGTATGGATTTGGGAAGGACATCTTGCATAATGCATTGCATGAGAAAATACTACGGTGCCTGCATTACATGGAGTCAAGGCAGTAACACCACCAGAATTGTCCATGAGGCAATTCCGAGTGCTGCAAGATATAGCCAGAGCCGTCACAGGCACATAGAAACATTGGGAAGTACAATGCACATCATTGTTTCCCAAATGATGACCTTGTGAAGGGGTCTACCATTGTGAGCCATAGAGGATGGCGGCTACAGAAACAACTTCACACAGGTGTAATCTCCTGTCTGGAATCCTTGAGTGAGTGGAGACGTCCTTCATACAAATAAGGAGTGCTCCTTTTAAACATAACGACCCCATCATCTCTATTACAGGAATGGAGGCGCCCGTGCAGGCCACTCCTTCCTGTCGATCTGCCCAACTGTCACAGCCCCCTCCAACTAGCACAATGGCCCGCAGGAAGAGAATAAGACACAGTATGGGGATTGCTGAGACTGTGCGGATGATGGTTGGGAACGGTTGGGTGTACCCACTTCTGCGTAATCTCAGCTTTACGCCTGTTGCTGGGAATTCAGAGAGTTCTTCCATTTATTATCAGCTGTGATCTTAGATACAGCATTAGAAATTGACCTCTGGAAGCAAAAACACTTCTAACAATAGCCAGCATATCTATGGCTGTGAAATAGTCTAAGCGCTCTTCAAACATTTTTTCAACCTAATCGCATCTCGTTTTTCAAAAATATATATTTCCATTTTGGATTGATGTTGAGCTCTTTGTGTTGACAGGAGCACATTTATTAATATCTGGTTAGGTTGCTCCTTAATACACCCCTAATGAAAGGAAGTAACTAGCTGAATGGTGAGAAAGAGAAGGAGAAGTAGAAGGAGGAAAAGGATCAGAAGGAGGTTAAGGAGAAGGAGGTGAAGGGGAGAAGGAGAAGAGGAGAAGGGGACGGTCAGACCGGTGTGGGTGGGAACGAAACATAGAATGAGGAGGATGAGAAAGGAGGAGAAGGATGAGAAAGGAAGAGGAGGAGAAGGAGAAGAGGGAAGGAGGAGAAGAGGAGAGGGGAAGGAGGATAACGGTGAGAAGAAGGCCGAGGAAGAGGGGGGAAAAGGAGAAGAGTAAGAATGAGAAGGGAATGGGTGAGAGGGGGGAGAAAAGTGAAAAGGAGAAGGATGAGAAGAGGAAGGGTGAGAAGGAGGAGGTGTAAGAGGAGGAAAAAGATGAGGAGAGGAGAAGGGAGGGAAGGGTGAGAAGGGCGAGAGGAAGGAGGAGGAGGAGGAAAAGGATGAGGAGAAGGAGGAAGAGAAGAAGAAGGAGGAGGAGAAGGATACAGAAGTAAAGGAGGAGGATAAGGAGGATAAGACGATGGGTGAGAAGGTGACATAGAAGGAGAAGATGGGGAAGTGTGAGAAGGAGAAGGAGTACAAAAGGGATGCAGGGAAGGAGAAACAGTGTATAAGTGAGAAGGAGTAGGAGGCAAAGGATGCAAAGGAAGAGGAAGAGGGGAAGGGCATGAAAGAGATGGAGGAGATGAGGAAAAGGATGAGGATAAGGAAAAGACCAACATGTGTTAAAATGCAAGGTTATGAAGAACCACAAAAGCCTATCCCCAAATAATCATATTTGGCTCACTACTTTGATGTGTCTACCCTACCAAAGGCAATTTAGAAATCTGCAAAATAGATAAGGTACACTTTTGCTCATCAAGATGATACCCTGGTGAAAAACAACAGTGGGCTGCAATGGTGGATCATTGAAAGCCCCAGCAGAAACCTGTCAGCTTCATTTGATCATGTAATGACTGATGGTGTTCTTATTGGCCATGTCCCAATCACCTGAACACCAGACTTCCAAGTTGTGAAGATGCACTCACTGATCCTTATAAATTGTTGGCATAAAGCACACCAGCTGTTATAGCAATGAGTCTCTCCAGCATCAGTTGATGATCCTTTGTTTGGGAGCAATATTCAAATGTCCTTGCTCCCATTATACCATACTGGCCATATCAGCTTCTGCATTAACTTGACAATAATCCAGCGACCACCAGACATGTTGTCTTTAGAAAATCACTGCACCGACAAAGAGAAGATATCCCAGTATTCAGTTAAATTAATGTGTGAGTTGGAACACATCAGTTCTCTTCATTTAACAGTCTTGACAAAGATGTGATATGGATAATTGCCTATGTGCTGAAACATGTTAACCAGAAGAAACGTATAAGGATTCATACATTCTGTATCTTGAGCATTTATAACGTCTATCTCAATTGTCCACCCAACTGAAGTGATGGAATACACTTTATTCTGAAATAATGAATTTAATTAGATACATTAGCCTGAAAATGACATAACATTGTGGTGGAATGAGTGTGAAAGTTTTTATTTAGATACACTGTTCCTTTTCAAGTGTATCCCTTCATATGTTTGTTCTCTATATTACATATTGCACACCATAACAAAGGCCCCATTCACTCACTTGTTTGCATAATTTCGCTATAGATAAACTGCATTTTCCTTTTTTACTGTGTTATTAAATACATTTCCTGAATTTCACTAATGTTATATGTCATCAATGTATCCATGTTTGTGAATTTGTAGAACATGTCTGTTGCTTGAGGCATGACATATGACAAACCTGTACAGCTGGCCTCAGTTCCTCAAGTTGCGGAAGCAGGGGTCTGCAACCTTTGGCTCAAAAGATGTTTTGGACTACACGTTACAATCACCCATGCCAGCATTGTCAACAGTTTGGGATCATGGGAGTCATAGTTAAAAACAATGAGAGAGCATATATATAACAGTGCTATGGGTCTGTGGAGTAAATAGATATCTCAAAAAGTCAAACATAAATACATTCTTTATGTACTATTTTATAAAGTTAATTTGTACACATAGTCACTAAACTGTTGGAAAGCATATTGTTCAAAGTATTAGTACTAACATCCTTCATATTGCGCAGGCTCAAATAAAAAAAGTTGATGACTATTGTCAAGTGCCTTCAATTGTTTCAGTACATACAAAAATCCATTCTCATTAATTATGTAACTTCATCCTGAAATTGAATAATGTATAATATCCCGTGTCCTTAATTTAAGTTGAAACATCTGTATTTTAGCGAAAATTGTGCCTGCCTGTACCGAGTTGTGTTTCTACTCTCAATGCGTTTATGTATGTCATTAATCATTGCCTTGTGGAAAGTGTCAATTGTATTCTCATTAGGCAAATGAGGCAAACATTTAGGTTTTCTCCTAGGTTCAGGTATTCTCAAAGTATCTGATTTAATATTCAGATCTTATGTTGTGCGCAATGTAAGCATTTCTTTATGTTTTGTGATTTCCTAAATAAATGTGTGCAGTTTCACCTATCCTTGTCATCTTCAATTTACTGTGCACCTATTTTCTAATGTACCTTCCTAGAGTAAGGGTAGCCTAGTTTCTTCACTGGACACTGCTTCTGACTTTAACATTGTTAGACAGGAGGGCTGGCACAGACCCTAAATGACATGTTTACCTGTGTATTACCAGAGTGACAGAGGCTATTCTCCTCTTCATTCCCCCCTGGTTGAAATATCGACCACATACTAATTGTTACCCTGAACCACATGAGATGAACCTAAGCATCCCCATCTCGTTCACCCCCTGCCCCCTCAAATCAATGTTCTTTCTCAATATGGGAGGTATCCTGGAAAACACTCCTAAAGGGCCAATTGTGTCTCCAATTATGTTGTATTCTTCTAATCTATTGTATATGTATCCTTTTTGTCAAAGGTGTTATCATATTTGCTCTATTTTATTATTTGTGTGTATACATGTATCCCTAGAAAGTAACATTGTCTACTTCCATCTTGTTCCCACCCCTGTTACCCCATTAAAGCATTAAACATTAATTTGCATGCGCCACAAGTGACCCTGCCACTATGAGATTTGGGATATATCATTAAACTACATGTAAGTATTTTCTTTTTCCTGAGGGGACTCACCAGCTTACCATCTCATTTTCTTTTCACTCCTCTTTTTCTTCGCTTCCTGTAGGTAGTAGGTTATTAAATATGTATATATACATATATATACATACATACCCACATTTCTTCCTTGCTCTTGTCTTATTTAAGTGCTGGCAGGTGTGACATATATGTACTGGCTTCAAAGTTATGGAACACACTCCCTGCTTCTCTCAGATCAGAACCCTCCTTCCATGTATTCAAGCGCAACACTAAACATTGGCATCAGGACATGGATACAATGACAATCTAACCTCCTTACATCATTAGGTTTGTCTTCTGCCTTACATTATTTTTTGTACTTTTCCTACTTATTTATTTGCTTTACCATTACTGACTTGTTTTCTTTTCCATTATCGCCTTGTAAAGGGGGAGAGCTTGATTCTCCTACCTTGATAAACTGTATCTTCCTGATAATTTGTATGTAACTGTAACGTTCTGTAACCTGTATGTAAGATGATGCGGCCGGTTGCCCATGGGCCTGGCTGCGCTTCACAAATAAAACAAATACAAATATGCATACAATATTTGCCTATCACTGCCATTTCATGACCCAATATTTCTTCTGTTCTTTTACTCATGTATAACACATTAAACATACTTTCAATACTTTTCATTGACTTAATCATGAAAGGGTTACACCACCATCTTACATCGAAGGGTCTTCTCTACCTTCTTCAACAGATATGATCATACTTTATCACTGATGACATCACATGTGCATTTAGTTTTTATGCACAGCCTCTACAAGGGATTGTCATTATAATGTTGGCAGAAAAATGTCAAAAATAATTGGAAGAACTATCATGCGCCAAATAGTTCATTAGGTGATGCATTGCTATAAACACCATTGTGTTACTGAATTCATTCCAGTACATGAATGAACTCCTATACAAATGTAGGCATTCTCTGCAGCATGCACCATAGAGCTGCAATATTCAAAACCTTACTATGTTGGATAGTAAAATGATGAATCCTTTCATTTCAGAGTTTTGTGCACTGTGACACATGTAATAAGTAACTAACAATGCCCCCCTTACTGCATACTTTTACTACTACACACAAAACATAAAAAGACCACAATGCATAGAAATATGAGCATATACAGGGAAAGTATAGTAAGCAAAAAAAACAGCAGCATTACCAGAAAGTGTTCATAACCTAACTACTTAAGTTCATGCACAGACATGATTGCTGTGTCTGAAAGCTGATTCTTCCCTTATGTATATGTATTGTATGATGTAAGTGGATTCTAAGGAAAGTAGTGTAAGTACATATGAGAAGAGTAAGGTATACAAACATAGTACCTTTTGCATTTTTACTTCCTGACTGTCCCTGAAGAAAACCACCTGCCCTAGATATGTTAGTAACAACAAAGAAAGGGAAGCCATACATGTGATGTCATCAGTGATGTCATGAATGACATTTGTGATGTCATCTTTGATGTCAGGGGTATTAGTCTTAGCAGTGCACGGTGGTGGCGCGAGTTATGGTTGCTTAGCTTACCATAACTGGCGAATTTCCGGGGGTTTTCGGTTCTACTTGTAACCATAATGCCCCTTTAGCAACGTTTTTTCACTGAATTTGATAGGTTTTTAGTAGCGCAACTTAACCATAACGTCCCTTCAAAAAATAATTTCAATGAATTTCATAGGTTCTTACCAGTATACTCTTACGTACATATACCATACCACATACTGAACCCCCAAGCCCATGCTAATAGCAATAGGGTCCACAGACTATGCGACTGTCCGCGGACCTGGAAAACATCCACACCGTCCAAATGCTCAGGGGGTACCTTACATTGCTATAGCATACATCAAACACACTGAACATGTTCAAAAGATCAGCACATAAACGAATTACAAACAAAAATAAACTAGAAATACAAAGTGTATACTTAAGAAACCAACAATGCAGTTCTATAAGATGTACATTATAATGGATCTTACCAAAAACAAAAAATAACCTATGCCTCCAGCAGAATTACCACACTGCTGCTCTATACAGAAACAGCACGGAAAATATCAACAGTACACCTACAAAGCACTAACAGCAAAACTGAAAAAACAAACTGTTAAGTACACTACATTAATTCTTATAGTTATACACCTTCTTTAGTAGGATACACTAAAAAATAATGTATCTTTTTTTACACAGAAATGTCTAGCACCCTGGAGTGGCTATAAGAAAATTGTCCCCGGGATACAAGTTAGTGAAGACAGTGATACTACTGGTACACACTGCAGTTTTCAAAGTAAGCCAAGTAATACACATTATTTCACATGAACCTAACACATTTTATTTTCTTTAACAGTACATAAAAAAAATAAGAATAATGCACCAAAAACAGTACATGTAGTACTCCAACAACATCTGGAACAACAAACAGACACTCTGGAAAATCATCTAATGCACTTAGATGAAAGAATTGATCAATTATTTACCAATTTCCTTGATTTGAAAGACTTTGTAGACAGACATATCATGGAGAAAATTAAATATCACTGTCCGCGTGCACCTGTATCCCTTCTCCCTGTCCCAGTCAACCATCCCCAAAAATTACCCATCACTAAAAACGTTATGATGATACCCCTTCCTCCCCTAACACCCTACTTGTAGAAAACCCTAATTCGCCTGTATATTTCTACATTTCTGCTAACCCCTCTCTTTCATAATTTATATATTTTTGTATATACATAAAATGATATGTATACTGTTCCTGTATCTGTCTGCATTTGTTTTAAAAGGCCGTTTGCGACAGCGTGACAGCACGACTGTTTGCAATGTCTGCAATTAACCACAATGAGGGTGTCCTATGCACACTTAACCGGTTCCTGCTGTCCACAATCAAAATGGAGGTGTCTGTAGAATTATAACCTGTCCGCATGTCTGCAAAGCTGTGACGCACCTTTTATTAGTTCGGGGACCCTAGACCTGTACGACGGACACCTGACTGCATGCGCATTCCACTTTCGGGGTCCTACGAACATTGTGCCTGTCTGGAACTGTCCACCGCACGTGTGTCGCTCTTTTAATTAGTTCGAGGACCCAAACCCTGTCCGTACAACACCCGTATGCATACGTAGAACCGATCCCGAGCAATAGGTGTCCTACGGACAGCCATCCCATTCGCGAACGTGTCTGCGACGTCATCAGGTGACCACACCCATGCTGAGTTTACATCCATGACCGCAGACAGTGTCTGGGCCCCTGGACACTGAAACATACTTTTTTGAGCAATCCAAAATGTTTGTCAATGAAACTTCACCTTTGTAGAGGTCCCAGACTATGCCCCTACCGATCTGGATACTTTTTGGAACTTTTTGAGCCCTTTTTGGTGTTCGAAGTGTCCGCGGACAGCGCGGCCCTCAGCAGAGTGCTCCCCAGCACCCCTATAAAAGGCCACACCAAAGAGCTGTTACTCATTCTGTCTTTGGATACCTGGACAAAGCATTGCTGCACATTGCTGTTGGCTTACATTGCATTTCCCTCTGGACTTTCCAGATCAGATGGCAACCTTGGCTAATCCTGCTGCTGCTGCTTCTGCTTCAGCACCACCCCCACCCACTCCACCACCACCACCTTCCCAAGGGCCTGGAGAGGGGATCAGGTGTGGATATGTAGAGAGGGATGAAGAGGATAACGAGGAAGAGGTAGTGAAAGTACTTACTACTGCAAGCCAGCATGAGTCTTGGGCGTGGAGGCTGTTTACCACCGTTGGAGGGGTACGCAAAGCATGTGTACACCAAGTGCACTACACTGAGTGCCACATGGAGCTCAGTCATGGCAAACCAGGTTTGTACAGCTACGGGACCACTTCCATGGAGCAACAAATTCCCAGCATCAGTAAGATGGCCTCCATCTCTGCGAAAAATGTTTTTGCTATGAAGCATAATATTTTAAATGTGAAAAGAGGACATGCCAACATCTCTCAAAAAAGCGCAAACAGCCTTGTTGACATTGCACCTCACTTTCTCCATTTGCGGACCACATGATAGAAGAACGGAGCCACATTTGTCTTTGAGCAATGCGAGAAAAAATACTCAGGAGTTTGGAAACATGTCCATGACTTCCCAAGTCCTTCTTTCATTGCAAGGAGATTCCAGTAATATGTTCTAAACTGTTCCCTCCACAGTGAATAATAATAATGTCCGGATGATGGTGTGTCATCAAAGTGGCACAAAGAGGAACCAGATCCAGCCACTTCATTCCGCGCACTGCATGCCACTGCACATCCACATGAGGGAATCCAAGATGTGCAGCCACTCATCAGCGCTCTGTATGCACCTCCAACCAATTTATCCAGGCGTCACCCAAAATCCAGACAATCTGCCTTCTGAAAGACCCAGCCATAGCTATCTGTTCTCCTCTCAGCAAACAGACTTTCTGCCGAAGTCTCTCCTTACACATCACACCCAGTAAACCTTATTGACCAATCCCTTGGCCTGGACAGTCTCATTTGCATGCCTGCCAGCCTCAAAGTCCCCATATGTAATACGTGCGATCTGTGGCTACCCCAGTGTCCGCGGACATATCATGAAATCTGTGAGGATGGGGAAAGAACATTTAAGCATGCTACTCCATTTCCTCTTTGATGGTTGCTCTGAAAAGAGCCTTTTTAAAAAATGTCTAAAGAAACACCTTTCATTTAGTTTTTTTGTTTTATGTTTTTTCATTTATTTTCCTCCAGATGTCTTCACATTATACTCTGTAAAGCATTCCTTATATTTTCAAAGAACATGGCCAGTATGCATAGAGAAATTGTCATGATCACTGCTTCCAAGGAGTCAGGACCAGCCCAACGTCCTTGGAAGCAGGCCCCTAACCCTGATCCTAGGCACCAGCGGTCCCCACAGGGACCTTTTGGACCTTGTCCTGGCGCCAGTGGCACCAGGCTCATCAGAAGCATCGGTCCCGGCATTGGAAGCGCCGGGCTCATCATTGGTGTGAAGGTGCTTGGGTGGACTTACCTGTGGCAGACCATGCTGCTTACTTACCAGACTCTTAGAAGTCCTCGGTGAACTGGGACTACTTTCTTACCTGGGTGGGGTAGCTCCACTCCCTGGATACAGCACTGGAACTCTTCTGGAAGCAGGAACTCTTTTCTTACCTAGGCGGGGCCGTGGAAGTAGACGCCTCATCACTCCTAGGCTATTTAAACCACACCCGATTGATGAAATGTGCTTTCCGTTATTCTGCATCTGCAGCAGAACGCTCACCGAGTCTGTTCCAGCCTTTCTTCTTTGGATCCTGAACCTGCAAGAATTATACTTACCATTCCTGTACCCGATCAACATCAGCACCTGCAAAAGACCAGAAACAACAGGTTAGCAGAACGAACTTTAACACGCAGTGTTTACTTACCTGATCCATCGGCAGCGGCCGTGTCTCACGCTGCACCTTCGCCTGCAAAGATAAACAGCATTATCATACTTACTGGCACACTGTGCATTCCGGCTTCTTCACGCTGCATCTTCACCTGCAAAGATAAACAGCATTATCATACTTACTGGCACGCTGTGCATTCCGGCTTCTTCACGCTGCATCTTCACCTGCAAAGATAAACAGCATTATTCTACTTACCGGCACGCTGTGCATTCCGGATTCTTCACGCTGCATCTTCACCTGCAAAGATAAACAGCAGTGTTACACTTACCGGCACGCGGCGAACTCCGGATTTCTTCATTCTGCATCGTCGCCTGCAAAGACAAAGAAAGAGACAGTAAGAGCGCTTGCCATACTTACGCAATGCCAGGCGCTTCTCCGCCACACATAAAAAGACTATAAAGAGTAAAGGTGTCCAGAAACTTACCGGTCGTGCAGACAACGACGGTACCCATCCTCTGAAGTCAAGAGGCCAACGTTTCACCAGTGAAGGAACTGGCAACGGCACCCTGCACTAGACGCAGATGGAGAGCCCGGCATTCACCTATCTAAGGTGAGCACGTTGACCTGGGAGGGGGGCCAACAGTCAGGCTGAGAGGAGAGAGATAGGAACATTCACAACCCAGACCTTTAACCCCCATATTATTTCACCTGCAGAAACCTCACCCTTCGAGTCCGACACACAGTGCGGAGAGGTTCGACCCCAGAAGCCAACCGAATCCTGCACATCACGTTTCGTGTTACAGACACCTTCCTGCCAAGACCCGCGCCTCCGTGGGAATCAGGTGAGCGTTACAGAAATGCCATCTGCTTTGAAATAATGAATTAACAGAATCAATATTGTCATTATTACAAGACAACAACCCAGCTCTAAACAAGAAAACAGACATGCTTTTCTTAACCAAACACCTTGCACCATTTCGCTGGGGACAGAAAACATTACAATTGTCCCATAGCAATTTAGAAAAAATAACCTTGGCACTTGAAAGAATCACCATCACTGCCTGAACCAATTTTTCAAGAGCACTCAACAAAGTAAGAGCAGTGATGTATACCAAATGGACAGCACATCTGGACTTTTCCACATGGAGAAACTCTTACAAACTCCAACCACTGCCTGCATATTGGAACCAGGCACAGTTGACCACAAAAGCTCCACTCTTTCAAAACCAAAGTGGGAGCCATATCTTTAGACTTAGCACACCTCTCTAAAGCATTTACAAACAGATCTCCGACTACCAAAACCCTCACTTTCTTCACCTCTGCCATTTTCACTACACACAGCCTCTATTCCTAGAAAGAACAACTTCAACACCTGATTTGCTCACCCCCACAGTCCCCTTTCCATGTCAGGCAGGCTGTGAAGCCCTGTATGTGGCAGGCACTGTCTGCAAATTACTGCAGTGTCCGCAGACCCCGTAACACAGGGACAGCCCTTTTTCCCTTTCCACATCACTCTCTGCACCACTCTCTCCTTGGCTACACATAAGCAGTCACACAACCATTCACCAATCACATCCAAGAACTTTACATCTAACTCTGTCATCACAATTCAGAACTTTAGATGAACTGTTCATCACTCTGAGTACACGTATCCTGTGATTGCATCCACATCTACATACATCAGTACAAACTAAAGGTATGAATATGTTGTGTACAGTACATTTGCAACTCTTTTATAAATACATATGCACAGGGTACCTGCCACTGACCCTGCATAATCTGCAAAAAAAGCATACTGTCATTGCTCCCATCTCCTATAATCAAGTTCACTTATACATCTGTCTCCTTTCCAAGTTTTAATTTACCCATATTACTCATTGTAATGTCCAAACTTTTATTCTCTTATTTCCTTTTGTCATTTTCACAACCACTTACCCCTTAGCACACTACTATGAAATTCCTGGAATGCACAACAAAGCATCACAAGTACATACATTGAATGCATTTAAACAGAGAGCCTGCCACTTGCCATTCTTGCAAAACCAAACAAATACATGTGTACATTCAGAACAGTGCTAATAGAAATGTGTATTAATAAGTAAAATAACTAAAAAGTTTCCTGCACGCATGTAGCAAGCATCTATGCACAGGAAGATTAATGAAATTCCACACACAAAACATTCTCCTTTTCAATCTGCACCTCTTTCCAAGCTTTTATCTCACCCTACTACAACTTCCACTAATCAATTTCCACACTAAACAGCGCAACAGCAACACATACACTTTCAAAAGTGTACCTCATAGGACACACTTATTAATACTCCACTAACCCCCTTAGCAATGATGCTGATGCTGCAAAATCCCCATTCATATACAAAGCTATGCAATTTAACACATACAGTACCTCCTCCTGGAAATAAATCCTTATGCAAATCTAACCAATCTATTCTTCAAGTGAAATTACTGTGCCATTAACACACATATGTACTAACTTCCTTCTTTCACAATTGCAGTGAAGACCACACTCCTGAAAGCCAGAAGCATCTTGTTGAATCAGAAAATACAATATTAAGGCTTTTACACCATGCAAAGAGAAAAACACCAACACGGGCTTGTAAAGATTCCCAGAATCTTTATTGCAATACTGAACAGTTTACAAAACAAAGTACACAAATAGCTCTTCACAGAGACCACCAGCAGGTTCAATGTGAGCAGTGAACAGGAATTGCTAGCTGGACATCAGCATATTTATACAGTTTCTTCATAACGATGTCCAGCCTCCTACAAGTTAATCATGTACTGGGCTAGGGTTCGTGCCAGGTTCATTCCTAATTTACATATCTCGTACATGCGGTTTACTTCTTAATACATTTACTAACAAATACTATCATTCTCTGGGTTTAACTTTACACTCTTTACACATTTGCTTCAATGCAGGTCAAACAGATGTTTCGCATGTCATGTTTAAATAGCGTTATTGTTCTTGTATACTTGTAGATTAACATCGCCGATTCAAGTAATCCCCTGATCCCAAGGTCAACAAAGGACAAGGTCTACATGACCCTAACATGTAGCCTGCAGGCAGGTTGGACATTAACTTGCCTACAGATGTTGAAGAGGTTAAGTAAGAACAAGAGAACACCGGTCGGCCATTTTAGGCCACAGGGTGACTTTGCACGACAAACTAAAATGGCAGCTTTAACCTAAAATGGAGGCTTGATTAACTTAAGGTCACGACCTTGCGATGCGGATTTCCTTGCAAAGCGACTGGGCATAGGCCAACATTTACAATGGAGACGAAACAATATTATATCAGTTTCGACAAACCCTCCTTTTGGCCTATGCCAAGCGCTAAACTACCTTCAATCACTTTGCGACTAACTCCACATTTCAACGTCTATACACCTCGAATCATTATCAGACATATCTATCGCCATCAGATCAGACACTAACGTTTCTTTAAACACATACTCCTTGGAAAACTTATCTGGGGCGTATATTTTATGCCCTAATACACTTGTTGCTTGCGCGCAACACCCCCCTAATACCGAACATATACTAGGGAGACACTGTCTACAACAACAAAGGAACAGAAAACTACCCAAGATAATCAGCAGGGCCAAAAACAACTTCCATCCCCTCGACCGTAGGAGGTCCGAAAACCATGCACTAAGTTACCAGTTTCCCTCAGGAACATGTACTTCCGAACTAAGAACATGTAGATTTTGGATCAACCCTAAAGATCGTTGGAGAGGAGTCTGGTACGTAAACGCAGCAAGCGGACCCCACTAATTCACATACTCCTCCATGCACTACCAGAATGACATCTAATGCCATCCGGTTCTGAAGAGCTACTAATCTTATCGCTTTCTGTTCTAACGTCATATTATAGAGTATGTCAGTGGTCCGGTTGATGGTTCACCCCAGTACTCTCGCTAGTCCCCTGATATCTTCTGAATTCATAATTTGCCCAAAAAATGGCACAAAGGATTTCATGATGTCACCTAGAGTTTGCGCTGGAGTATCCCCCTTCACATCTCGTCGTGGACGAGTCTTCGAAATTTCTGCAGTACTGGCACTAAATACCCCAGGTAATAGAATCCCTAAATAGCAAGTTCCTTGCCAATCCCTGGGCAACCATGGAAATGCCACATTACCACAAACGAAATTGACAGGTTCACCTACATACAGAGGTCTGTTCTCACTAGTCAAAATCGCAACGTTGGCGCATCTTCTAAGATCACCCATTGACCGTGTTCCATTCCTCTGTATGCAGAAGGAAACTGAATCAGGGCTATGGTTAACAGAAAAAGATGGAGGCGTGGCATCCTTATTGCCTATAGGAGCCATTTTGAAAGAGATCAAAGACTGAAAAGGATGAGACAATCTATCAGAGGGCCTAACAGAAGCAACGTTTGGCTTACTCCTATTTGCAAAAAGCGAGCATCCCAGGGGCATCAAAACACGTTTTTCAAAACTATTCAAATTTGTAGCATCAAAGTTCCCTGAGATGCTGTCATTCCAACGGCCAAAGAATAGTGCTCTAAGAGAAGCGTAACAAGCAGTTGTCAAAGGTAAAGGATGAATGTACCAACCTAGCACCTTATCCCTATGTTGCGGTAAATGCGAGCAGATCCTGCAGTTGGTCCTATTAAAAATTGCATGAGTGGCATTCATTATTAACAAAAGAGTATTATTCTGATAGTTCCGTCTATGCGAAGAATCTCTAGGCGACAACGTATGCAATTGCACGGAAGGAGTGGGTATAACAGATACATTTTCAACAGGTAAAAAGTCCTCTAGCGGAAATGCTTCCTCCAGGTACCATAACCCAAAACCAATAGTTACTAAAAATCCAGTTATTTTTACAAAAAGGCAACAATTCCTTTTTCGGGGTCCCCTTACACGCTTGATCATTGTCTCTGCTGGTCATATATTTATCTATAAGTTCGGTACGAGCGGTAGCGGGTGCAGGCATCGTAGTCTTCAATCGAAAAACACCAATTGTTCATTTGCTGGCGACCCCAGTCGTGCGTCTTCTTAATGTCTTTCCCACAACCCTTAGCCAACAGAATCCTTTCGTATAGTCAGGCCAAAAGGAAATTTCCGGTGCTGAAGGATCAGAAAACAGTATGTCGTCACTTCCCAATGGAGGTGGTGAGTGAACGGAAATGGGATCAGAAAATGGATGATCCGGAAGTTCCACTGTTGGAGAGTGCGGAGACAAGATGGCCGTTTTGTCTGGCCTTACAAACTCTGGAACGGTCTCTGATACTCTCTTGTCGGTTGTTGCTGTTTTAGGCATGTTGGTTACAGCATTGGAAAGAGATTCTTTGTCTTCTGTATCGCATGGCACGGGCTGCGGGATCCGTTTGGTGTGTGTTGCGTGTATCCAGTTCTTTCGCCCTGCTACCCGCACCGCAGTCTGGGTGACTAGCAGGACCTGGTAGGGACCCCTCCACGAGGTGCAAGGCAAGACAACCTTTTGAAAACCTTCGTGAGGATCCAGTCCCCCGGTCGTAGACTGTGACCAGGACCCTCGTACCGTACAGGTAATTCCTCTCGCACCTGGTGATAAATTGAAAATAGATTTTTAGTCAACTGGTTACAGTAATCTGAAAGAAGCACATTCTCTACATCCCGCAATGAGCGACTCTTTGGCATATCCCAAATATTAGCAGGCCTCCCCATTACCACCTCAAAGGGAGAGAGCCCAGTCTTAGTTTGAGGGGTTGTTCTCATCGACAGCAACACAATCGGTTAGGCGTCCGGCCATTTTAACTTGGTGCCAGCACACGTTTTACCGAGCTTGTTCTTTATAATGCTGTTATTTCTTTCCACTAATCCGGCACTTTGGGCATGTCTGGCCGAATGGAACCGTTTATCAATCTACAATCCTTCGCATATTTGTAGGATTACAGCAGCGATAAATTTGGCCCATTATCCGACCAGATGACTCTCGTCAGCCCGAACCTAGGAAAGAACTCTTTCAACAGAGTTTTTGCCGTGGTTATGGCCGTTGCATCTCTAACAGGGAAGGCCTCAACCCACTTGCTAAATGCACAAATGACAACAAACACGTATTTAAGATAGTTGCAACGTTCTATCTCAATAAAATAAGTGGATGACCTCAAATGGAACAGAAGGTGGAGCGATACTTCCTCCAGGAGTCGAGGTACCTTTTCCTACATTGTGCTGCAAGCAGACCATGCACCCTTGGACAATGCACTCCGCAATTTTGAAAATTGTATCATTGGCCCATACACTGTGTAACATTTTAGTCAATTTATGCGCACAGACATGGGTCGGACCATGAGCCATAATGACCATCATTGTAATATAGGCGTCAGGGAGTAACCATTTTCCTTCAATATTGTCCATCCAACACCCATCACCATCTAATCTCCCTGCACCCTCGACCCATTTCTTGGTCTACTCTACAGTAGCATCTGCTTGAATGTCTTTTACAGAATCAATACTTTCACCAAAGGTGCAGACATTTACAGTTTCCCTTACAGCATACATTTCTGAACTAAAATCAGTGGCAGTTTGTTTAGCTACCTGATCAGCAAAAGCATTCCCTTTTCCTATGTCATCTGTAACCTTTTGATGTGCTGTATATTTTACAATGGCTAACTGAACAGGGAGTGCGAGCGCTGAAAGTAATCGCACTATTAAAGTGCCGTGCTTTATTTTTGTGCCATGTGAGGTCAAGAAACCTCGTTCTTTCCAGAGTCACCCCAAAGGCATACTGATTGTTGGTATATATATTTACTGTAAGCCCTTCAGAAAGTTCACAAGCTGGGGTTAATGCTATAATTTCTGCGGCCTGCCCGGAATTATGCATAATTCTTTTTGTTTCCACAATCGTGCTTAAGGTAGTGACGGCATAAGCAGCCGTGGATGTACCATTCGGAAGTTTGAAACAGGAGCCATCACAAAATAGCTCTCCTTGTGGGCTATTCAAAAGCGTGTCTTTCAAATCGTTTCTACCTATAGGGGGTAATTCATAGAATTCAGCGCACAAGTGGTGCACGCGGCTGGCGCACAGTGTGCGCGTGCGAATCCCTGCGCCAGCCAAGTGCGCTAAAATCCATTTCCACGCACAGTGTATTCATGGATCCCAGCTACCAAAACCAGCCATGGCGCACAGTGGCGCAGCGACCCTGCAGCAGTGCCAGTTACGCCCCCAAGAACGCCTCTCGCGCAGGGAAAAGCCATCAAAATCCCCAATCCAGCGCAAAGGGCTGCGCCAACCCTATACCAGCACGGCAAGCGGGCTACGTGTATCACTGGGGTGCGCGGGAAGTACCTCACGTCATTTCAGCTGGGTAGGTGTATTTCAGGGGTGCGCTTGAAGTTCCACACGCGATTCCATCAGGGTACGTGTACATCAGGGGTGCGCAGGAATTTTCACACGTGAATTCAGCAGGGTACGTGTATATCAGGGGTGCGCGGGAAGTTACACATGTGAATGTCCTGGCTACGTGTATTTCGGGGTGCGCGGGAAGTTCCACACGCAAATCTCCTGGCTACATGTATTTCAGGGTGCGTGGGAAGTTTCACACGCGAAGTCAGCAGGGTACATGTATATCAGGGGTGCGTGGGAAGTTCCACACGCGAATGTCCTGGCTACGTGTATTTCGGGATGCGCGGGAAGTTTCACACGCAATATCAGCAGGGTACGTGTATTACTGGGGTGCGCGGGAAGTTCCACACGCGAATGTCCTGGCTACGTGTATCTTGGGGTGTGCGGGAAGTTTCACACGCAAAGTCAGCAGGGTACATGTATATCAGGGGTGCGCGGGAAGTTACACACGGGAATGTCCTGGCTACGTGTATTTCGGGGTGCGCGGGAAGTTTCACACGCGAAGTCAGCAGGGTACATGTATATCAGGGGTGCGCGGGAAGTTACACACGCGAATGTCCTGGCTACGTGTATTTAGGGGTGCGTGGGAAGTTTCACACGCAATGTCAGAAGGGTACGTGTATTTCAGGGGTGCGCGGGAAGTTCCACACGCGAATGTCCTGGCTACGTGTATCTTGGGGTGCGCGGGAAGTTTCACACGCAAAGTCAGCAGGGTACATGTATATCAGGGGTGCGCAGGAAGTTACACACGCGAATGTCCTGGCTACGTGTATTTCGGGGTGCGCGGGAAATTTCACACGCAAAGTCATCAGGGTACATGTATATCAGGGGTGCGCGGGAAGTTACACATGCGAATGTCCTGGTTACGTGTATTTCGGGGTGCGCGGGAAGTTTCACACGTGAAGTCAGCAGGGTACATGTATATCAGGGGTGCACGGGAAGTTACACACGCGAATGTCCTGGCTACGTGTATTTCGGGGTGCGCGGGAAGTTTCACACGCGAAGTCAGCAGGGTACGTGTATTTCAGGGGTGCGCGGAAAGTATCACACACGATTCCATCAGGGTACGTGTATTCCAGGGGTGCGCGGGGAGCACCACACGTGAATTGCACGTGTGGGTCCTCCCAGGTGTTCCCTCTACACCCTCCATGGCCCCTGCAGGTGGCTCACACCACAGGGGCCTACCCTGCACATGTCCTGCAGGCACCCCATCCACCATGGCCATGCCCCCCAGCCAACCCACATGTCAACTTGCAATACTGCCCACAAACGCATGTCCCCCTGCACCCCCAGCCACCAGGGGCAGCCTCCACCAGGCCCCCACCCATGTCTCCCACCACCCCCACCCCCCAGCACTGTGGGGCACCTGCCAGCAGGCCCCCACCCATGTCCAACTCATGTTCCCCACCACCCCAACCCCCCAGCACTGTGGGGCACCTGCCAGCAGGCCCCCAACCATGTCCAACTCATGTTCCCCACCACCCCCACCCCCCAGCACTGTGGGGCACCTGCCAGCAGGCCCCCACGCATGTCCAACTCATGTTCTCCACCACCCCCACACCCCAGCACTGTGGGGCACCTGCCAGCAGGCCCCCACCCATGTCTCCCACCACCCCCACCCCCCAGCAGTGCAGGGGCAGCCTCCACCAGGCCCCCACCCATGTCCAACTCATGTTCCCCACCACCCCCACCCCCCAGCAGTGCAGGGGCAGCCTCCACCAGGCCCCCACCCATGTCTCCCACCACCCCACCCCCCAGCAGTGCAGGGGCAGCCTCCACCAGGCCCCCACCCATGTCCAACTCATGTTCCCCACCACCCCCACCCCCCAGCACTGTGGGGCACCTGCCAGCAGGCCCCCACCCATGTCCAACTCATGTTCCCCACCACCCCCACCCCCCAGCACTGTGGGGCACCTGCCAGCAGGCCCCCGCCCATGTCCAACTCATGTTCTCCACCACCCCACCTCCCAGCACTGTGGGGCACCTGCCAGCAGGCCCCCATCCATGTATCCCACCACTCCCACCCCCCAGCAGTGCAGGGGCAGCCTCCACCAGGCCCCCACCCATGCCTCCCATCACCCCCATCCCTCAGCAAAGCAGGGGCAGCCTCCACCAGGCCCCCACCCATGTCTCCCATCACCCCCACCCCCCAGCAGTGCAGGGGCAGCCTCCACCAGGCCCCCACCCATGTCTCCCATCACCCCCACCCCCCAGCAGTGCAGGGGCAGCCTCCACCAGGCCCCCACCCATGTCTCCCATCACCCCCACCCCCCAGCAGTGCAGGGGCAGCCTCCACCAGGCCCCCACCCATGTCCAACTCATGTTCCCCACCACCCCCACCCCCCAGCACTGTGGGGCACCTGCCAGCTGGCCCCCACCCATGTCCAACTCATGTTCCCCACCACCCCCACCCCCCAGCACTGTGGGGCACCTGCCAGCAGGCCCCCACCCATGTCCAACTCATGTTCTCCACCACCCCCACCCCCAGCACTGTGGGGCACCTGCCAGCAGGCCCCCACCCATGTCTTCCACCACCCCCACCCCCCAGCAGTGCAGGGGCAGCCTCCACCAGGCCCCCACCCATGTCTCCCATCACCCCCACCCCCCAGCAGTGCAGGGGCAGCCTCCACCAGGCCCCCACCCATGTCTCCCACCACCCCCACCCCCCAGCAGTGCAGGGGCAGCCTCCACCAGGCCTCCACCCATGTCTCCCACCACCCCCACCCCCCAGCAGTGCAGGGGCAGCCTCCACCAGGCCCCCACCCATGTCCAACTCATGTTCCCCACCACCCCCACCCCCCAGCACTGTGGGGCACCTGCCAGCAGGCCCCTACCCATGTCCAACTCATGTTCCCCACCACCCCCACCCCCAGCACTGTGGGGCACCTGCCAGCAGGCCCCCACCCATGTCTTCCACCACCCCCACCCCCCAGCAGTGCAGGGGCAGCCTCCACCAGGCCCCCACCCATGTCTCCCATCACCCCCACCCCCCAGCAGTGCAGGGGCAGCCTCCACCAGGCCCCCACCCATGTCTCCCATCACCCCCACCCCCCAGCAGTGCAGGGGCATCCTCCACCAGGCCCCCGCCCATGTCTCCTACCACCCCCACCCCCCAGCAGTGCAGGGGCAGCCTCCACCAGGCCCCCACCCATGTCTCCCACCACCCCCACCCCCCAGCAGTGCAGGGGCAGCCTCCACCAGGCCCTCACCCATGTCTCCCACCACCCCCACCTCCTGCAGTACAGGGGCAGCCTCCACCAGGCCCCCACCCATGTCCAACTCATGTTCCCCACCACCCCCACCCCCCATCACTGTGGGGCACCTGCCAGCAGGCCCCCACCCATGTCCAACTCATGTTCCCCACCACCCCCACCCCCCAGCACTGTGGGGCACCTGCCAGCAGGCCCCCACCCATGTCCAACTCATGTTCCCCACCACCCCCACCCCCCAGCAGTGCAGGGGCAGCCTCCACCAGGCCCCCACCCATGTCTCCCACCACCCCCACCCCCCAGCAGTGCAGGGGCAGCCTCCACCAGGCCCCCACCCATGTCCAACTCATGTACCCCACCACCCCCACCCCCCAGCACTGTGGGGCACCTGCCAGCAGGCCCCCACCCATGTCTCCCACCACCCCCACCCCCAGCAGTGCAGGGACAGCCTCCACCAGGCCCCCACCCATGTCCAACTCATGTTCTCCACCACCCCCACCCCCCAGCACTGTGGGGCACCTGCCAGCAGGCCCCCACCCATGTCTCCCACCACCCCTACCCCCCAGCAGTGCAGGAGCAGCCTCCACCAGGCGTCCCCCATGTCCAACTCATGTTCTCCACAACCCCCACCCCCCAGCACTGTGGGGCACCTGCCAGCAGGCCCCCACCCATGTCTCCCACCACCCCCACCCCCCAGCAGTGCAGGGGCAGCCTCCATCAGGCCCCCACCCATGTCTCCCACCACCCCCACCCCCCAGCAGTGCAGGGGCAGCCTCCACCAGGCCCCCACCCATTTCCAACTCATGTTCCCCACCATCCCTACCCCCCAGCACTGTGGGGCACCTGCCAGCAGGCCCCCACCCATGTCCAACTCATGTTCCCCACCACCCCCACGCCCAGCAGTGCAGGGGCAGCCTCCACCAGGCCCCCACCCATGTCTCCCACCCCCCAACCCCCCAGCAGTGCAGGGGCAGCCTCCACCAGGCCCCCACCCATGTCTCCCACCACCCCCACCCCCCAGCAGTGCAGGGGCAGCCTCCACCAGGCCCCCACCCATGTCTCCCATCACCCCCACCCCTCAGCAGTGCAGGGGCAGCCTCCACCAGGCCCCCACCCATTTCCAACTCATGTCCCCCACCACCCCCACCCCCCAGCACTGTGGGGCACCTGCCAGCAGGCCTCCACCCATGTCCAACTCATGTTCCCCACCACCCCCACCCCCCAGCACTGTGGGGCGCCTGCCAGCAGGCCCCCACCCATGTCCAACTCATGTTCCCCACCACCCCCACCCCCCAGCACTGTGGGGCACCTGCCAGCAGGCCCCCACCCATGTCCAACTCATTTTCCCCACCACCCCCACCCCCCAGCAGTGCAGGGGCAGCCTCCACCAGGCCCCCACCCATGTCTCCCACCACCCCCACCCCCAGCAGTGCAGGGGCAGCCTCCACCAGGCCCCCACCCATGTCCAACTCATGTTCCCCACCACCCCCACCCCCCAGCACTGTGGGGCACCTGCCAGCAGGCCCCCACCCATGTCCAACTCATGTTCCCCACCACCCCCACGCCCCAGCACTGTGGGGCAACTGCCAGCAGGCCCCCACCCATGTCTCCCACCACCCTCACCCCCCAGCAGTGCAGGGGCAGCCTCCACCAGGCCCCCACCCATGTCCAACTCATGTTCTCCACCACCCCCACCCCCCAGCACTGTGGAGCACCTGCCAGCAGGCCCCCACCCATGTCTCCCACCACCCCCACCCCCCAGCAGTGCAGGGGCAGCCTCCACCAGGCCCCCACCCATGTCCAACTCATGTTCTCCACAACCCCCACCCCCCAGCACTGTGGGGCACCTGCCAGCAGGCCCCCACCCATGTCTCCCACCACCCCCACCCCCCAGCAGTGCAGGGGCAGCCTCCACCAGGCCCCCACCCATGTCCAACTCAAGTTCCCCACCACCCCCACCCCCCAGCAGTGCAGGGGCAGCCTCCACCAGGCCCCCACCCATGTCTCCCACCACCCCACCCCCCAGAAGTGCAGGGGCAGCCTCCACCAGGCCCCCACCCATGTCTATCACCACCCGCACCCCCCAGCAGTGCAGGGGCAGCCTCCACCAGGCCCCCACCCATGTCCAACTCATGTTCCCCACAACCCCCACCCCCCAGCACTGTGGGGCACCTGCCAGCAGGCCCCACCCATGTCCAACTCATGTTCCCCACCACCCCCACCCCCCAGCAGTGCAGGGGCAGCCTCCACCAGGCCCCCACCCATGTCTCCCACCACCCCCACCCCCCAGCAGTGCAGGGGCAGCTTCCACCAGGCCCCCACCCATGTCTCCCACCACCCCCACCCCCCAGCAGTGCAGGGGCAGCCTCCACCAGGCCCCTACCCATGTCTCCCACCACCCCCACCCCCCAGCAGTGCAGGGGCAGCCTCCACCAGGCCCCCACCCATGTCCAACTCATGTTCCCCACCACCCCCACTCCCCAGCAGTGCAGGGGCAGCCTCCACCAGGCCCCCACCCATGTCTCCCACCACCCCACCCCCCAGAAGTGCAGGGGCAGCCTCCACTAGGCCCCCACCCATGTCTATCACCACCCCCACCCCCCAGCAGTGCAGGGGCAGCCTCCACCAGGCCCCCACCCATGTCCAAATCATGTTCCCCACAACCCCCACCCCTCAGCACTGTGGGGCACCTGCCAGCAGGCCCCACCCATGTCCAACTCATGTTCCCCACCACCCCCACCCCCCAGCAGTGCAGGGGCAGCCTCCACCAGGCCCCCACCCATGTCTCCCACCACCCCCACCCCCCAGCAGTGCAGGGGCAGCCTCCACAAGGCCCCCACCCATGTCTCCCACCACCCCCACCCCCCAGCAGTGCAGGGGCAGCCTCCACCAGGCCCCCACCCATTTCCAACTCATGTTCCCCACCATCCCTACCCCCCAGCACTGTGGGGCACCTGCCAGCAGGCCCCCACCCATGTCCAACTCATGTTCCCCACCACCCCCACGCCCAGCAGTGCAGGGGCAGCCTCCACCAGGCCCCCACCCATGTCTCCCACCCCCAACCCCCCAGCAGTGCAGGGGCAGCCTCCACCAGGCCCCCACCCATGTCTCCCACCACCCCCACCCCCCAGCAGTGCAGGGGCAGCCTCCACCAGGCCCCCACCCATGTCTCCCATCACCCCCACCCCTCAGCAGTGCAGGGGCAGCCTCCACCAGGCCCCCACCCATTTCCAACTCATGTCCCCCACCACCCCCACCCCCCAGCACTGTGGGGCACCTGCCAGCAGGCCTCCACCCATGCCCAAGTCATGTTCCCCACCACCCCCACCCCCCAGCACTGTGGGGCACCTGCCAGCAGGCCCCCACCCATGTCCAACTCATGTTCCCCACCACCCCCACCCCCCAGCACTGTGGGGCACCTGCCAGCAGGCCCCCACCCATGTCCGACTCATTTTCCCCACCACCCCCACCCCCCAGCAGTGCAGGGGCAGCCTCCACCAGGCCCCCACCCATGTCTCCCACCACCCCCCGCCCCCAGCAGTGCAGGGGCAGCCTCCACCAGGCCCCCACCCATGTCCAACTCATGTTCCCCACCACCCCCACCCCCCAGCACTGTGGGGCACCTGCCAGCAGGCCCCCACCCATGTCCAACTCATGTTCCCCACCACCCCCACCCCCCAGCACTGTGGGGCAACTGCCAGCAGGCCCCCACCCATGTCTCCCACCACCCTCACCCCCCAGCAGTGCAGGGGCAGCCTCCACCAGGCCCCTACCCATGTCCAACTCATGTTCTCCACCACCCCCACCCCCCAGCACTGTGGGGCACCTGCCAGCAGGCCCCCACCCATGTCTCGCACCACCCCCACCCCCCAGCAGTGCAGGGGCAGCCTCCACCAGGCCCCCACCCATGTCCAACTCATGTTCTCCACAACCCCCACCCCCCAGCACTGTGGGGCACCTGCCAGCAGGCCCCCACCCATGTCTCCCACCACCCCCACCCCCCAGCAGTGCAGGGGCAGCCTCCACCAGGCCCCCACCCATGTCCAACTCATGTTCCCCACCACCCCCACTCCCCAGCAGTGCAGGGGCAGCCTCCACCAGGCCCCCACCCATGTCTCCCACCACCCCACCCCCTAGAAGTGCAGGGGCAGCCTCCACCAGGCCCCCACCCATGTCTATCACCACCCCCACCCCCCAGCAGTGCAGGGGCATCCTCCACCAGGCCCCCACCCATGTCCAACTCATGTTCCCCACAACCCCCACCCCCCAGCACTGTGGGGCACCTGCCAGCAGGCCCCACTCATGTCCAACTCATGTTCCCCACCACCCCCACCCCCAGCAGTGCAGGGGCAGCCTCCACCAGGCCCCCACCCATGTCTCCCACCACCCCCACCCCCCAGCAGTGCAGGGGCAGCTTCCACCAGGCCCCCACCCATGTCTCCCACCACCCCCACCCCCCAGCAGTGCAGGGGCAGCCTCCACCAGGCCCCTACCCATGTCTCCCACCACCCCCACCCCCCAGCAGTACAGGGGCAGCCTCCACCAGGCCCCCACCCATTTCCAACTCATGTTCCCCACCATCCCCACCCCCCGGCACTGTGGGGCACCTGCCAGCAGGCCCCCACCCATGTCCAACTCATGTTCCCCACCACCCCCCAGCAGTGCAGGGGCAGCCTCCACCAGGCCCCCACCCATGTCTCCCACCCCCAACCCCCCAGCAGTGCAGGGGCACCCTCCACCAGGCCCCCACCCATGTCTCCCACCACCCCCACCCCCCAGCAGTGCAGGGGCAGCCTCCACCAGGCCCCCACCCATGTCTCCCATCACCCCCACCCCCAGCAGTGCAGGGGCAGCCTCCACCAGGCCCCCATCCATTTCCAACTCATGTCCCCCACCACCCCCACCCCACAGCACTGTGGGGCACCTGCCAGCAGGCCTCCACCCATGACCAACTCATGTTCCCCACCACTCCCACCCCCCAGCACTGTGGGGCACCTGCCGGCAGGCCCCCACCCATGTCCAACTCATGTTCCCCACCACCCCCACCCCCCCAGCACTGTGGGGCACCTGCCAGCAGGCCCCAACTCATGTTCCCCAGCCAACATGTCATCACAATCTAGATCCCTGGTCACTATGGTCAGCCTCCAAATGCAAAACACCCACCCGAGTATTGCATCCACCCACCCAGAAATGGCAATTACATGACAGAACACCAATTGCAAGTTTCGAAACAAACACATGTCCCTCACATACACCCAATGGGTGTCAGTGAATCTCAAAACCCATATCATGATATGCATGAAACCAATGAGATGATGCTACACATTGAAGTTCGATCAAAAAATATGTATTAAAGGAAACATAAATAGATTCAAAAATAAAGAAACAGAAATGGGAATGTACAAAAATGAAAAGAAGCATGTCCGTGAAAAAAAGCAAAACCAAAAATCATAATCCAAAGGAATGGTGTCCAAAGTCACAGTCCACAAAAGAAAATCCAATGGGAAATAATAATTGAAAGCCATTGCTCCATGGGTAAATTGTGAAAGAAAAAGAAAATCCAACAGTGAACTATGTACAGACGAACAAGCCAGGGTCCATTATCCCAACATAAGAAATGAAACCTATCTAACAACACTAACTAATAAAATAAACTATATACAAAAATGTGGCCAATGTCCAAAAGGTCCAAAATAAATCCAAAAACAAAGGAAACCTAACACTAACTACATAACTATGTACAAGGGCAGCGGGCTAGTCTGGCGGCTCACTTTTGGATGTCCCGTGCCAGGGCATCATCGAACTCCTGCTCAATGTCCCGGAGGCGGTCCTCCTCCATGGCCCCGAGGGTCCGCAGGGCCGTTGACGTGTCCACCTCCAACCCCCTGCGGATTGCCTCGAGGCACTCGGCCCGCCTCAGGGCCCTCCGCATGGAGTTCTCCGCCCTGACCATTTTGTGAGCCGTGCCTCTTCTGCCCGCTGCCGCTCCGCATCTATGGCGTGGCCCAACCGCTGCCACACGGAAGACACTCTCTGTCCTGGGTCCTCCTACCCTCCGGCCGATGCCTGCCCCTCCGATGTTGAAGGCCCCGAGCCTTCATGGCTCCAACCACGTTGCTGCGGTGCCTCTGCCCGTGCACTGCCTCCTGCTGCCTGCACATCCTCCGCCGGCTGGGGTGCACTTGTTGATGTGGCCACCACTGCTGGACCTCCGACTCCCGACTGTGGCAGGGATGCCTCCTCCACCAGCCTGGCCGCACCGTCAGAGGCAGCTCCACAGGGCACCCAGGTGACTGATGGGTGGGAAGATGGCACAGAGGACAACTGGCGCGTAGGGGGTCCAGTTGAGGAGGGGGTCGAAGCAAGCCCCATCAGACGGAGGAATCCGGCCTGGATGACCTGTCCCAGTAGGCTGACATGGTCAAGGAGCCATTCGAGATGACGTGCAGTCTACTCATGAAAAGACTGCAGGTCACCTCGCATGGCCCGTTGACGCAACGCCACACCAGTCAGGACAGGCTCAACCCGGACACGGATAGCCACGTCCGCAGGCAGTGGAAGGCCAGTTGTCGTTCGCTCATCCCCTGTCTGAAAACGGGTCTGGACGTAGGCATCCCTGCTGGTGCAAGATGATGCAGGGACAGGATCAGGGACAGGATTGCACACAGGCACCTCTGCGGCGGCCTGTGCTGCCTCCTGTCCCTGGTCCTGCACTGCACCACTAGCACCAGTGGTATCCCCACCTCCAGACCCTGTCTCTGTTGCTTGCACGGCCTCCTCCTCCACCAAACCCCCCACCAACCTGGATGACTCCGTGCCATCTTCCCCCGTTGGGCCCTGTGGGGTCCCAGCTGCCCCTTCTGCTGCCGAGGAGTGCAACTCCAACCTCCGCCTCTTGGACCTCCCCCGGCAGCTGCGGCCTGGGACGCGGCACCGGACTCCTCACTCCCCAACGAGATGACAACATGGGAGGGGAGCCGGGCCTTGCGTCTCCGGGTGGCGGTGGGATCCCCGCCGCTGTGCTCCACAGCACCTTCTCCGCCCTCTTCATCAGTTGACGCTGCAGACAGGGAGAAATAAAACACAGGCATCAGGGCACTGTACAATGGACATATACACACATGACAGTTGTACATGAGTGGCATTGGCAAACCTCAGACATGCCATCACAATCCCCAACACACATGTCATTTCAACTCGCACACATGAGCCATACCACAGCCATATCGCAACTGCCAGCACCATCCATACACATACAACAGCATGAGCAGGCAAAGCTGAGCCAGACATCACATGCAACACAGGACGTGCACCACACATGTACACACACCACCACACTTGCATGCATGTGTACACCTCTGCCAAGTGTCGCAGTGTTCAGATGGGCATCCATGTCACATCTGCCAATCAGGCTTCCACATCCCGCTGTCACATGCATCCATGTTGCATCACTGTTGCACCCTTGTCAAATACACACAAATGCACATGTAGACAGTGCTGATACATGCAGCTGAAAACAACATACATGCGTGACATCACAAACTTGTCTACTTACATACACATTCATCCAAACCTGTGTGCCCACACAATTGCATTTGGCATGCAAGCCTACACACACAAGCACCATCCATGTCTCACACATTACAGCCCTCGCATGTGTTAGCCTCACGGCCCTGTACACCCCCACTCATACTCGACCCCATACAAACAGATGTGCAACCTGCACACTACTGAAACATCACCACACGCACAGCTCACAATCAGGATGCATGTACACTTACGCTCGACTCCAGACGGGTCTGCCTCTCAAGGACCTGGACGTGGAGCGCTGGGGATATGCGTTCCAGGACCCTCATCTGATCTTCCGACAAGTGGCCCCGGCGCCCCTTGGCATCCGCTGCCTTCAAGAGGTGCCAGGCCTTGTTCAGGGTCCTGGAACTGAAGTCCTCCCAGTGCTTCTTGACATGTTGGAAGTCGCGGACTGCCACCCCCTCCGCGTTGATGGCAGTCACGATGTCAGTCCAGATCCGAGTCCGTCCTTCCTTGTCGGCGCAGGAACTTCCGAAGAGGGCATCATATTGACCCAGGACTTGCTCCATCAGGACACCAACTTCCCTGGCACTGAAGCTGGTGCACCTCTGCCTCTCCGGCCGGGGGTAATCAGTGGTGCCAGATGTTGCAGTGCCCGACATGACAACCCCAGAGGCAGGAGTGGGTGGGCAACTGTGTCCTGGGGCTGGGCTGTGGAGTGATGGAATCCCAGTCGGGAGTCTTCGGTTCCACCAGGGGTGGTCACAGCAACAGCACCCCTGGCTGATGTGCAGGCAGCAAATGGCAGGGCACGTGGGCAGCAGGCAGTCAGGCAGCAGCAGATGGCAGGTGGGAGCGTGCTCGGGGCTCTGGGGGGCAGCAGTTCGGTCTTCTGGGCAGGAGCGTGGTCTTCCATGTGCTTACGCGTGGCCAGCTTGATACGGAGTGATTTGGCACGTGAAAATTCGGCACGTCAGCGTGTAATTCGAGGAAAGGCCCTTAGCGCGTAAGCGCGTCTGCACGCATACGCAATTTCATTGGACAGAAGGCCCCTCAAGCGCAAGCGCCCCTGTGACATGACGCGCACAGGCGTGCATGGGCATTTCAGCGCGCGTGAAAAATTGCACGTCAGCGTGTAATACGGGGAAAGGGCCCATGCGCGTAAGTGACGTGACGCGCGCGTGCGTGCGTTTCCCTCAGCACGGGTTAAAGGTGAGCTGGCCCAGCAGTTCGCTGTACGTGCCTTTCGTGGAGACCGACATGTGTTTCTGCTTCCTGTTGTTTCGCGCGCCATCACAACTTCACAGCTATCAAGGACGTATCTCTTCTTTTGGCGGGGGTATTGGCTACGCGTGTTTTTCTGCATCGCGCTAGTCAGACGGTGAGTCGCACACGCTCTTTTTCCCACTGCGGGTGCCCCTGTGTATCCCACCCATTTTCGATGTCATAGTAGCTTGCGTGTCCCACACGTACGCGTTATTCGTGTTACTGGGTGCCACTGCGTACTGCGGGAGGTTGAATCCATGCACTTAGGCTGCAGGGTTGCGTGCACAGTTTTACTGCAGTTTTGGGGTACCTGAGCATTGCGTGACCCGTCACTACATCACCGGGGTCACATACAGCCTTGCAGGTGCAGGGGGGCTGTTAACATCTTGCTTCCCACCCCTTTCACCCCAATTGCCCAGGTCAATTGTGGTGTACAGCTCCCATTGGCACCACTCCATCTGTGCCGGCACTACTACATCTGTGCCATGGTTGGGAGGCCACCAAAGGTGAGGGGTGCCTCAGCTGGGCGTACTCCTCGTGGTGGGCGTGGTCGCGGACGTGGCCATGGTGACCAGGGAGTAGGGGGACTCCAGGGTGTCCAGGGCGGCCACAGAGGGGGAAGAGGCAGGGGTGCGCCACTTGAGCACAATGTTGTGCCATGTGTCGGTGCAGTCATGCCATCACCCCCTGTGGTTCCGGGGGATGCAGCTTCTGCATCTGGCACTGGCGCCTGTGTGACCCGGCAGTCCGTTCCATCGACTGCCACAGGCCCAAGGGTAGTGGTAGCTGCAGGTGCAGCTGTGGACACAGTCACCCAGGCTCGGGGTCTGCCAGCGCAGGCTGCGTTGGCACTTGAAGAGCCCTTGGTAGATCTCCAACAGGCCAGGGGGGAAACCATAGGGGCAGGCCGGGTTGCTCAGACCAAGACACTTGTCCCTGGGGCAGTCATGTCATCTGCTGCCCCGAACAGCCGGGTGTTGGCAAGTGCAGGGGCAGATGCACCCAACAGCACCCCGGTTGTGAGTCTGCCAACCAGGACCGTTGCGGTCAATGACCCTGCCACAGCTGATGTTGCTGCGCAGAGTCCATTAGTGGGCACCCAGCTGCCACTGACACAAGTCAGGCTTTGGTCATCCCTCCACCCGCCACTCCCTTGGCTCAATCCACCGAACCCACTGGCCATACTGGTCAGGGCGGCATTAGCCAGCCAGGGTCTGCGCCACAGTCCAAGAGGAGGAAGGTTGCACCTGCAGCACAGGCTGGGACCCCACACACAGCCACGACCTCCTGCACGTCGAGGAAGAAGCCTTTCTGTAAGCAGGAACTGGACTTCCTCCTGGACTACGTGCGGGGCCACAGCCGTGACATGCTAGAGGGTGCCAATAGTCAGACTACGGCTGCCCAACGTGACACCCACTGGAAGCATGTTGCGGAACATGTCAGTTCATTCGGCCATGAGGTGCGCACGGTGCAAGAGTGCAAAAAGCGTTGGAATGACATCAAACGCAGCACTAAGGCTAAGCGTGCCTCTAATTACAACTTGACTCTGGTGACTGGCGGTGGGCCTGCACCAGAGGAGGAAGAGCTCACTCCGCATGAGGCACTCGTTGCGGAGTTCATACCACCTGAATTGGTCGAAGGAGTGGGAGAGATGCTGGACTTTGATGCCCAGTCCAGTGAGTGTTGATGCGTGTTTGTTGAGGACGTGTGTGTTTCACTTGTGGGATGTGTTGTGCATGATTGCCGCTACATGTGACGTGTACATGGTTCTGATGTGTAAGTAATGCAATGCTTCCATCATGCATGTCTCCTCTGCCTGCATGCGGGGACTCCATGTAGGCATGCTCCCTTGCCCCTCCTCTGCCACTCTGCACCCCAGTTCCACCTTTGCACTGGTGTTCTTCAATCTTGCCAATGTGTACTTTCTTGTTCATGCGTCCTGTGTAGATGCTAACTTCCAGCGTAGAATCTGCCAAACATATGCCGTGTGGTACAGCCTTAGTACTTGATGCAGGGTATCTCACTTGTACTGTGCATAGGTCAGATGTCCCGCAGGGACATGAGTGCCCATTCATGCTCCATGTGCATTGCACGCATGCCCCTATGTGTCCTTGACTGGATGATCACTGTAATACAAGTCCTTGGTTACATACATTGCCTGCCATCTCATCAGCCTTCCCATGTCAACTGTGGCTCAGTCCTGCGTTGCACACATGTTTAGGGTCTGACAATCTGTGTGTCTCACAAGCCTCAGCCTGTTCAATGGCCAATGACTCTGTCCAACTGTTGTTGTGTCTTCTTCACACATGGGCGGAAACCAGAGTTTTCATCATGTGTCCTGCTTACTGTCCCAGCATCATTTGCAGTGTTGTCACTTGAATTACATTAAGCAGTAGATGCCAGTCAACACTGCCTGTCAATACACAGGTGTATGGTCAGCCTTTTGATACAATGCTAGGCATCCCTGCTTTGGTACTGGGGTGGAGGGGTGCTTGGCTTCTAGATATGGTACACATTGAATGCACAATGCATGTGATGTCTGAATTTGACATTGCACTGCCTTCACATTTCCTGGCACACACCATGGAGTCCTTGTACATGTAGGTAGTGAGTGGTGTACACATTTTCTGCACTGCATAGACCCACTTCCATGGAAACTGCCACCTTTCAACAGGTCTGATCACAGATGCAATTCAAAGTTGACGCAGCGTACATGCCAGGTTATATGTTGTGTGTCACATGTCTGCCTGATGCGTTTGCTGTAGGTGTGTGTGTGTGTTGTGTGCTTCTGACATGTGTAGTGACCTTTTTTCTCTATATTTTTCAGATGATTACGCAATGGAGGCGGAGGATGGTGTTGTCATGCCAGACACAGGGTTGTTACCACTACATCAACCCGGCACTAGTGGGGGTCGTGGGGTGGTAGGCCACGAAAACCCCCAAGTGCTACAGTCCATCTTGTCTCTGGCTGCCTATGAGTCCAGCCTTGATGACGACTCTGACGTTTATGTTGAGTTGGATGAGCATCAAGTCCATGTGTCAGGGGTGAGTGATTCTGATGTGGACACTCCTCTGTCTGCGACACCTGCACTGAGGGATCAGACAGTCTTGGTTCCTCCGCCCGTGGTGGATCGGGACGCAGGGTCACCCTCCACACCAGTCACTGACGTGCCTGGGACATCACGTCAACGGGGGCATGTAGTCGCGCAGCCGCGGGCGGTGCCAACACAGCGAGGACCCCCGGTCCTTGGGTCCCGCAGGGGTCAATCCCGGCAACGTGGTCGCCGCGCGCAACCGCAGTATACTGAGTGGGAGCAAGACATGACTGCCAATTCAGAACGGCATGGGGCAGAAATGGAGAACATCGCTGAGAGCATGGAGCGTGTGGCCCGATCTGTGATCCCCCCTGCTAGGCAGGTGCTTCTCCAGCAGCATGCAAGCCTACACACACAAGCACCATCCATGTCTCACACATTACAGCCCTCGCATGTGTTAGCCTCACGGCCCTGTACACCCCCACCCATACTCGACCCCATACAAACAGATGTGCAACCTGCACACTACTGAAACATCACCACACGCACAGCTCACAATCAGGATGCATGTACACTTACCGATCGACTCCAGATGGATCTGCCTCTCAAGGACCTGGACGTGGAGCGCTGGGGATATGCGTTCCAGGACCCTCGTCTGATCTTCCGACAAGTGGCACCGGCGCCCCTTGGCATCCGCTGCCTTCAAGAGGCACCGGGCCTTGTTCAGGGTCCTGGACCTGAAGTCCTCCCAGTGCTTCTTGACATGTTGGAAGTCGCGGACTGCCACCCCCTCCGCGTAGATGGCAGTCACGATGTCAGTCCAGATCCGAGTCCGTCCTTCCTTGTCGGCGCGGGAACTTCCGAAGAGGGCATCATATTGCCCCAGGACTTGCTCCACCAGGACACCAACTTCCCTGGCACTGAAGCTGGTGCACCTCTGCCTCTCCGGCCAGGGGTTGTCAGTGGTGCCAGATGTTGCAGTGCCCGACATGACAACCCCAGAGGCAGGAGTGGGTGTGCAACTGGGTTCTGGGGCTGGGCTGTGGAGCGATGGAATCCCAGTCGGGAGTCTTCCGGTCCAGCAGGGGTGGTCATAGCAACAGCACCCCTGTAATGCTCACCTGGTTCCCACGGGGGAGCTGGTCTAGTCTGGATTGCTGTGGCCTCTTCTAGCGTGATGCACAGGACCCGGAACACCGATTGGACAGGACCTCCAAATCGTGCTTGCCTGGCCCGTAGGAATATCCTTCTTCAGATGAGAAAGGGGATTAACAATCTGCAGAATAGTGTGCTAGCTCCCCCCTTTCCCCTTCCCCCTTCGTTCCTCTCTAACTTCATCCAAACCCCGGTTTAAGCTCACCTTATGGTTTGGAAGGATGAACTCTCCATCCTGCTTCTGGTGCAGGGGCGCGTGTTCGTCCAGTTACTTCAATGGTTTTCAGAATGGCGCTGGAAAAATCCACTTGACTTTCCTGAGCGATGCGCCGTAAGTATGAAAGTTCAAAGTTCAAGTGAGGCCCCCTTTATGTTGTCTTTCTAACCTGTGATCTGTCCTTTATTTCAGGTGCAGAATGAAGGCGATGTGTCAAGGGGTTAAACTGCTGAGGTGAGTAGTGATGAGGGCGATCCCTCTAAATGTCCTTATCATTCCCCAGAAATGTCTCTTGTCCTTTCCCCATAGGGGCCGGGGTACGGTACCTGCCAACGGGGCGGCGCCGACCCAAGCCGGTAAGTATTATGGCTGTTAATCAGGCTTTCCTTCTGTGTTCCTTCTGCTCACCTTTTGTTTCTTCCTCTCTCCCCTAGGTGCAGAGATGTGGCGTCCGATGCTGACAGCCGCGATGGAGCTGGGAGATGTCTCGAGCACAGGTGAGTGAAGCGTGGCGCTGCAGCGAGCAATGCAATGCTTTTAAATGGAAGTCTTTCTTCAGGGATGCTGGCGAGAAGATTCCAGATGCAGGTAAGAAGTTTGAAATAGTCCTTGGTTTTCACCTTTCTCTTCTCTTCCTTGCTTGCAGGTCTTCCAGGTTCGAGGCGGGCGTGGCTGGAGTCCAGGAGCAGGAGCAGACATGGTGAGCGTTAAGCTGCAGGAAGCAGAACAATGCGAAGCATGAGCTGCTGTCTGGGCGTGGCTTAAATAGCCTCCAAAGAAGTCCCAGGACTGATGTCCAATATGAGCCTGGCGCCAAAGGCGCCAGGACTGAGTCCAAAGAGCCCCTGTAAGGGGCCGCTGGGCTTTTACCCGAGGGCATGATGCCTGCTTCCGGGGGTGCTGGGCCTGGCCTGGTGCTCCGGGGGTAGGCATCATGACAGCACTCCCCCCCAAGGCCCCTCCCAAGGTCCTTCCTTCTGGAGGTTTCGGTTTGTTTGGGAAATTCCGATGGAACCTTTTTACCAGCCGAGGTGCATGTACGTGATCACTGGGTTCCCAAGACCTTTCCTGAGGCCCGTACCCTTTCCAATCAATTAGATAGAAAAGTTTTGATTTTGAGATCTTAGAATCCAAAATGTTCTTCACCTTGAATTCAGGCTCCCCATCTATCTGAATCGGTTCTGGTGGCTTTGTTAATCTGGTTCCTACGTGCACTGGTTTCAAAAGTGACACATGAAAAACGGGGTGAATCCGCATGTTAGCTGGTAGATCGAGCTTGACTGCCACTGGGTTCATTATAGCTTTGATCGAGTAAGGGCCTAAATACCTTGGATTAAAAGTTCGAGGCCCCTTGAGTGATAGGTGTTTGGTAGCCAACCATACTTGATCCCCTATTTGGTATGGAGGCGCCTCTCTTCGATGCAGATCTGCATTCTTTTTGTATTTCCCTTTCGCATGTTGCAAATGTGCAGTTGCATCCTTGAAGGCTTGAGTAATCGTTGAATGCAAATGGTCCACTGCAGGCATTTCAAGGCTCAGAGGTGAGTCCAAGTCTGAAGTACGAGGGTGATGTCCATATAGGGTATAAAAGGGGCTCTGACCAGTTCCAGAGTGTATCGAGTTATTGTATGCATATTCTGCCACCCATAAAATGTCCTTCCAATTACCCTCCGATTGGTGCAACATACATCGTAGATATTGTTCAAGGGTCTGGTTCGTTCTCTCCGTCTGACCATCGGTCTGTGGGTGGTGGCTGGTCGAGAGTCTTCTGTCGATTTGTGCCAGTTAACAACACTTTTTCCAAAAATTAGAAATAAACTGGCTTGCCCGATCGGAGACTAGTATGGACGGGAATCCATGCAAACGGATGATATTTTCGAGGACTACTTTGGCAAGAACAAAGGCTGAAGGTAATCCTTTCAACGGAATAAAGTGGGACATTTTGGAAAATAAATCCACCACGACCAGAATAGTATTGTAACCATTACAAGAGGGCAGGTCCGTGATAAAATCTAGTGACAGGGTGTGCCAAGGTGCTGGTGGAATGTCTAAGGGCTGAAGAAGGCCGGCGGGTCTTGTCTTTTGACCTTTGTTTTGGGCACAAACTCCACAGGACATCACGAAAGATTTAATATCCTTTCGCCAGGAAGGCCACCAGAATTGTCGTTTAACCTTTTCCTCTGTTTTGGCAATGCCAGGATGTCCTTCCATCAGGGTATCATGATGACGGGAAATAACCAGTTCTTGCAATTCCTTTTCTGGCAAAAATAAGCATCCTTGGAAGTAAGGTAAGCCATCCTTGACTGAAAAGTTAGACACCCTTTTGATCCAATCCTGCAAGGCTGAAGAGTCCAGGAATTGTTTCACTTGTGCTTGAATGTCTTCAAGGGTTTGTAGAGTGGTTATCCCCAAAATTATTTGTTTGGGAATTATCGGCACAGGTTCTGAGTTTGTGTCTATTTCTTCCATTCCAATTCGGGATAGAGCGTCCGCCTTACCATTCTTATAGACGGGGCGGTAGGTGATTACAAAATCGAACTCAGCAAAGAACAAAGCCCATCGGAGCTGTCGAGACGATTGAGCCTTGGCAGTTTTTAAATATTGTAAATTTCGGTGATCAGTGATCACAGTGATGGTATGCCGGGCGCCGAGGAGATAATGCCGCCAAGCCTTGAAGGCGGACTTAATGGCTAATAGTTCCTTATCGGTGATCGCATAATTTATCTCCGGCGGCGAGAACTTTCTGGACCAAAATGCTACGGGGTGCAGTTGGTTGGTTTCAGGGTCTCTCTGAGACAGGACAGCTCCCATGGCTAAGCTGGACGCATCGGTTTCGACTATATATGGGAGATCGGGACGCGGGTGCTTCAAAATAGGTGCGGACGTGAACTTAGCTTTCAACTCCTGAAAGGACTGTTCGGCTTCCTCGGTCCATTCAAAATGTTTATTTTTTCGCAAAAGTGCAGTGATTGGTTGCACCACACGTGAAAACTCCGGGATAAACCTGCGATAAAAGTTGGCAAAACCAAGCATGCTTTGGACACCTTTCACCGAACTAGGTGATGGCCATTTGAGGATGGCATCCACTTTCCGTGAATCCATTCGGACCCCTTTAGGTGTCAGGATGAATCCGAGAAATTCAACCTCGGTGGTATGGAAAACACATTTTTCCAGCTTGGCAAACAGTTTGTGCTGGTGCAGTTTCTCTAGGACGGCCCTGACATGCTTTCTGTGATCAGATTCCGAAGAGGAGTACACAAGAATGTCATCGATATACACGACAACACAGACATCGATGAGTTCCCGAAGGAAATCGTTCATGAAGAATTGGAAGGCTGCAGGCGCGTTGCACAACCCGAAAGGCATCACCTGGTATTCGAATAGTCCATATTTTGTACGGAAGGCCGTTTTACATTCGTCGCCTTCTTTTACTCGTACCCGATGATAAGCCCCCCGGAGATCTAACTTGGTGAATACGCAAGCGTCCTTCACCTGGTCAAGGAGTTCAGGGATCAGAGGCAGAGGGTAACGATTTTTAACAGTTATCTGGTTCAATGCGCGGTAATCGATACAAGTTCTAAGGTCGCCTTCTTTTTTAGGCACGAAGAACAAAGCTGAGGATGCCGGGGACTTTGACGGGCGAATGAAACCATTGGCGAGGTATTGATCTAAATATTGTCTCAAATGCAGATTCTCTGGTTCAGTAAGGGTGTAAATCCTGCTACAAGGGGGTTGTGCACCGGGCACCAGATCGATTTGGCAATCGTACGATCTGTGGGGAGGTAACGTGTTGGCCTGTTCCTTTTGGAAGACGTCCTGAAAGTCTTGGTACTCTGGAGGTAGTTGCACGGGGACAGAGGTTAATGTTGCTAGATTAATCTTTGGATTTTCTGGGTAGCAGGTTTGTGCACAATCCGGGAAGGTTATTCTCTTCGCTCGCCAATCAATTCGAGGATTATGTGTCTCTAACCAAGGGATTCTGAGAATAAGCTGAAACTGTGGAGCCTTGATTACATCAAACACAACTGCCTCCCGATGGCCATCCGGACCTACAAGTGTCACCTCAGCTGTGGAATGTGTTACCGGTCCAGAGGCAATTTTGGTTCCATCTACTGTGGTGATGACATCTTTGTTGGTTTTAGGACACAGAGGGAGGTTTATCCTAGAGACCAATTCTCGATCCACATAGTTTCCTATAGCCCCGCTATCGATGTATGCCTTTATAGCATGCAACCGTTTAGGCTGTTCCGGATCTACGAGGACCATTGGCACAATGAAATGCGAGGTCTGAGAGTTAGTTTTCAAGCTCGGCAAGCGGACCCCTACGCTTGCCGGGCGTGGTCGTTTCCCGATACAGAGTTTCCATGGATTTTATCAGCGGCTCGTACCACCTTCTTGGGCGGCTTAACTGGGCAATCTCGTAGAAAGTGTCCAGAGGACCCACAATAAAGGCATGATTGCATCTGTCGTCTTCTTTCCCGTTCTTTTTGCGTTAGGGGTCCTTTAACACCTCAGATTTGCATAGGCTCCGAGGCATCAGCCCCCTTGGGGTTAGCGTGGGTCTTGGCCAACACCCGGGTTTCAAACTTGGACCGATCTGCTTTTCTGTTTTGCAGCCTGTGATCCAATTGGACCACTAAGTCTATATATTCAGTGCATTCTTGGGGCGGATTTACAACTTGTGCCAGGACATCTTTAAGTTCTCCGCGTAGACCTCGATAGAATAACGTGATTCTTTTATCCTCTGGCCAACCAGTTTCCACAATTAGTCTATTGAAGGTTTCAATGTAGGATAGAAGGTCTTGATTGCCCTGTCGCAGAGATAGAAGTTCGTCATCCAGAGCCTGTCCCTGGGAGTGTTGAGCAAATAACTTTCCATGCTTGTTTGGAAATCCTTGAAAATCACGAAGAATCGGGTCATCTTGAGTTACCAGTGGGACTGACCAATCGGCAGTACAGCCGCTGAGATATGACAACACAAAGGCTACCTTGGTCTGATCATTAGGGAAGGCCCCAGGTCTGCATAGGAAGTGCAAACGACACTGATTCATGAATACGGCGAATCGTTTGGGGTCCCCAGCAAAGCGTTCAGGTGGGGCCAGCGGCATGTTTCCAGGTAGATTAATCTGCACCGGGTTACTGGAAACCACAGGAGCGGGGTTCCCCCCGGAACCGGGTAAAGGAGTTTGTCCAGCTTGACCTTGCAAAAGCTGTCTAGCCAGGTCATCAGCTCTATCCTTTATTACAATCGCTTCCCTCCTGAGGGCACTAGTCTCTTGATGAGCGGCGTGTACTTCGGCCCGTAATTCCCCCAGTAATTGGGCCAACTGGTCAGTTTTGGAAGTTTCCATAGCGCCTGGGTGGGAATTTGTAGGAAGGCTTCGCATTCTGTAACGCTCACCTGGTTCCCACGGGGGCGCTGGTCTAGTCTGGATTGCTGTGGCCTCTTCTAGCGTGATGCGCAGGACCCCGAACACCGATTGGACAGGACCTCCAAATCGTGCTTGCCTGGCCCATAGGAATATCCTTCTGCAGATGAGAAAGGGGATTAACAGTCTGCAGAATAGTGTGCTAGCTCCCCCCTTTCCCCTTCCCCCTTCGTTCCTCTCTAACTTCCTCCAAACCCCGGTTTAAGCTCACCTTATGGTTTGGAAGGATGAACTCTCCATCCTGCTTCTGGTGCAGGGGCGCGTGTTCGTCCAGTTACTTCACTGGTTTTCAGAATGGCGCTGGCAAAATCCACTTGACTTTCCTGAGCGATGCGCCGTAAGTATGAAAGTTCAAAGTTCAAGTGAGGCCCCCTTTATTTTGTCTTTCTAACTTGTGATCTGTCCTTTATTTCAGGTGCAGAATGAAGGTGATGCGTCGAGGGGTTAAACTGCCGAGGTGAGTAGTGATCAGGGCGATCCCTCTAAATGTCCTTAACATTCCCCAGAAATGTCTCTTGTCCTTTCCCCATAGGGGCCGGGGTACGGTACCTGCCAACGGGGCGGCGCCGACCCGAAATGTGGAAGAAAAGCCGGTAAGTATTATGGCTGTTAATCAGGCTTTCCTTCTGTGTTCCTTCTGCTCACCTTTAGTTTCTTCCTCTCTCCCCTAGGTGCAGAGATGTGGCGTCCGATGCTGACAGCCGCGATGGAGCCGGGAGATGTCTCGAGCACAGGTGAGTGAAGCGTGGCGCTGCAGCGAGCAACGCAATGCTTTTAAATGGAAGTCTTTCTTCGGGGATGCTGGCGAGAAGATTCCGGATGCAGGTAAGAAGTTTGAAATAGTCCTTGGTTTTCACCTTTCTCTTCTCTTCCTTCCTTGAAGGTCTTCCAAGTTCGAGGCGGGCGTGGCTGGAGTCCAGGAACAGGAGCAGACACGGTGAGCATTAAGCTGCAGGAAGCAGAACAACGCGAAGCATGAGCTGCTGTCTGGGCGTGGCTTGAATAGCCTCCAAAGAAGTCCCAGGTATGTATCCTTCCCCAACTAGGTATGTATCCTTCCCTGGCCACGCCCGAGTGAAAAAATAGTCCCTATGAAAAAATAGTCCCTTTCAGTCTCAGGGAGGCCTGAAGCGTGCAGCATGGTCTGCATCAGGTAAGTGCACAAAACACCTCCCTTTATGAGCCTGGCGCCTATGGCGCCGGACTGATGTCCAACATGAGCCTGGCGCCAAAGGCGCCAGGACTGAGTCCAAAGAGCCCCTATAAGGGGCCGCTGGGCTTTTACCCGAGGGCATGATGCCTGCTTCCGGGGGTGCTGGGCCTGGCCTGGTGCTCCGGGAGTAGGCATCATGACAACCCCTGGCTGATGTGCAGGCAGCAAATGGCAGGGCACGTGGGCAGCAGGCAGTCAGGCAGCAGCAGATGGCAGGTGGGAGCGTGCTCGGGGCTCTGGGGGGCAGTAGTTCGGCCTTCTGGGCAGGAGCGTGGTCTTCGTGTGCTTACGCGTGGTCAGCTTGATACGGAGTGATTTGGCACGTGAAAATTGGGCACGTCAGCGTGTAATTCGAGGAAAGGCCCTTAGCGCGTAAGAGCGTCTGTACGCATATGCAATTTCATTGGACAGAAGGCCCCTCAAGCGCAAGCGCCCCTGTGACGTGACGCGCACAGGCGTGCATGGGCATTTCAGCGCGCGTGAAAAACTGCACGTCCGCGTGTAATACGAGGAAAGGGCCCATGCGCGCAAGTGACGTGACACGCGCGTGCGTTTCCCTCAGCACGGGTTAAAGGTGAGCGGGCCCAGCAGTTCGCTGTACGTGCCTTTCGTGGAGACTGACATGTGTTGCTGCTTCCTGTTGTTTTGCGAGCCATCACAACTTCACAGCTATCAAGGACGTATCTCTTCTTTTGGCGGGGGTAATAGCTACACGTGTTTTTCTGCATCGCGCTAGTCAGACAGTGAGTCGCACACGCTCTTTTTCCCACTGCGGGTGCCCCTGTGTATCGGACCCATTTTCGATGTCGTAGTAGCCTGCGTGTCCCACGCGTACGCGTTATTCGTGTTACTGGGTGCCACTGCGTACTGCGGCAGGTTGAATCCATGCACGTAGGCTGCAGGGTTGCGTGCACAGTTTTACTGCAGTTTTGGGGTGCCTGAGCGTTGTGTGACCCGTCACTACATCACCGGGGTCACATACAGCCTTGCAGGTGCAGGGGGGCTGTTAACATCTTGCTTCCCCCCCTTCACCCCAATTGCCCAGGTCAATTGTGGTGTACACCTCCCATTGGCACCACTCCATCTGTGCCGGCACTACTACATCTGTGCCATGGTTGGGAGGCCACCGAAGGTGAGGGGCGCCTCAGCAGGGCGTACTCCTCGTGGCGGGCGTGGTCGGGGACGTGGCCATGGTGACCAGGGAGTAGGGGGACTCCAGGGTGTCCAGGGCGGCCACAGAGGGGGAAGAGGCAGGGGTGCGCCACTTGAGCACAATGTTGTGCCATGTGTCGGTGCAGTCATGCCATCACCCCCTGTGGTTCCGGGGCATGCAGCTTCTGCATCTGGCACTGGCGCCCGTGTGACCCGGCAGTCCGTTCCATCGACTGCCACGGGCCCAAGGGTAGTGGTAGCTGCAGGTGCAGCTGTTGACACAGCCACCCAAGCTCGGGGTCTGCCAGCGCAGGCTGCGTTGGCACTTGAAGAGCCCTTGGTAGATCTCCAACAGGCCAGGGGGGAAACCATAGGGGCAGGCCGGGCTGCTCAGACCAAGACACGTGTCCCTGGGGCAGTCATGTCATCTGCTGCCCCGAACAGCCGGGTGTTGGCAAGTGCAGGGGCAGATGCACCCAATAGCACCCCGGTTGTGAGTCTGCCAACCAGGACAGTTGCGGTCAATGACCCTGCCACAGCTGATGTTGCTGCGCAGGGTCCATTAGTGGGCACCCAGCTGCCACTGACACAAGTCAGGCCTTTGGTCATCCCTCCACCTGCCACTCCCTTGGCTCAATCCACCGAACCCACTGGCCATACTGGTCAGGGCGGCATTAGCCAGCCAGGGTCTGCGCCACAGTCCAAGAGGAGGAAGGTTGCACCTGCAGCACAGGCTGGGACCCCACACACAGCCACGACCTCCTGCACGTTGAGGAAGAAGCCTTTCGGTAAGCAGGAACTGGACTTCCTCGTGGACTACGTGCGGGGCCACAGCCGTGACATGCTAGTGGGTGCCAATAGTCAGACTACGGCTGCCCAACGTGACACCCACTGGAAGCATGTTGCGGAACATGTCAGTTCATTCGGCCATGAGGTGCGTACGGCGCAAGAGTGCAAAAAGCGTTGGAATGACATCAAACGCAGCACTAAGGCTAAGCGTGCCTCTAATTACAACTTGATTCTGGTGACTGGCGGTGGGCCTGCACCAGAGGAGGAAGTGCTCACTCCGCATGAGGCACTCGTTGCGGAGTTCATACCACTTAAATTGGTCGAAGGAGTGGGAGAGATGCTGGACTTTGATGCCCAGTCCAGTGAGTGTTGAAGCGTGTTTGTTGAGGACGTGTGTGTTTCACTTGTTGGATGTGTTGTGCATGATTGCCGCTACATGTGACGTGTACATGGTTCTGATGTGTAAGTAATGCAATGCTTCCGTCATGCATGTCTCCTCTGCCTGCATGCGGGGACTCCATGTAGGCATGCTCCCTTGCCCCTCCTCCGCCACTCTGCACCCCAGTTCCACCTTTGCACTGGTGTTATTCAATCTTGCCAACGTGTACTTTCTTGTTCATGCGTCCTGTGTAGATGCTAACTTCCAGCGTAGAATCTGCCAAACATATGCCGTGTGGTACAGCCTTAGTACTTGATGCAGGGTATCTCACTTGTACTGTGCATAGGTCAGATGTCCCGCAGGGACATGAGTGCCCATTCATGCTCCATGTGCATTGCACGCATGCCCCTATGTGTCCTTGACTGGATGATCACTGTAATACAAGTCCTTGGTTACATACATTGCCTGCCATCTCATCAGCCTTCCCATGTCAACTGTGGCTCAGTCCTGCGTTGCACACATGTTTAGGGTCTGACAATCTGTGTGGCTCACAGGCCTCAGCCTGTTCAATGGCCAATGACTCTGTCCAACTGTTGTTGTGTCTTCTTCACACATGGGCGGAATCCAGAGTTTTCATCATGTGTCCTGCTTACTGTCCCAGCATCATTTGCAGTGTTGTCACTTGAATCACATTAAGCTGTTGATGCCATTCAACACTGCCTGTCAATACACAGGTGTATGGTCAGCCTTTTGATACAATGCTAGGCATCCCTGCTTTGGTACTGGGGTGGAGGGGTGCTTGGCTTCTAGATATGGTACACATTGAATGCACAATGCACGTGATGTCTGAATTTGACATTGCACTGCCTTCACATTTCCTGGCACACACCATGGAGTCCTTGTACATGTAGGTAGTGAGTGGCGTACACATTTTCTGCACTGCATAGACCCACTTCCATGGAAACTGCCACCTTTCAACAGGTCTGATCACAGAAGCAATTCAAAGTTGACCCAGCATGCATGCCAGGTTATATGTTGTGTGTCACATGTCTGCCAGATGTGTTTGCTGTCGGTGTGTGTGTGTGTGTTGTGTGCTTCTGACATGTATATTGACCTTTTTTCTCTCTATTTTTCAGGTGATGACGCAATGGAGGCGGAGGATGGTGTTGTCATGCCAGACACAGGGTTGTTACCACTACATCAACCCGGCACTAGTGGGGGTTTTGGGGTGGTAGGCCACGAAAACCCCCAAGTGCTACATTCCATCTTGTCTCTGGCTGCCTATGAGTCCAGCCTTGATGACGACTCTGACGTCCATGTTGAGTTGGATGAGCATCAAGTCCATGTTTCAGGGGTGAGTGATTCTGATGTGGACACTCCTCTGTCTGCGACACCTGCACTGAGGGATCAGACAGTCTTGGTTCCTCCGCCCGTGGTGGATCGGGACGCAGGGTCACCCTCCACACCAGTCACTGATGTGCCTGGGACATCACGTCGACGGGGGCATGTAGTCGTGCAGCCGCTGGCGGTGCCAACACAGCGAGGACCCCCGGTCCCTGGGTCCCGCAGGGGTCAAGCACGGCAACGCGGTCGCCGCGCGCAACCGCAGTATACTGAGTGGGAGCAAGACATGACTGCCAATTCAGAATGGCAGGGGGCAGCAATGGAGAACATCGCTGAGAGCATGGAGCGTGTGGCCCGATCTGTGCTCCCCCCTGCTAGGCAGATGCTTCTCCAGCAGCAGGCGGCACGGTCCACGGCCCGCACGCTCAGGCGGGGCATGGCGGCCTCAGACAGGGCATGCCAGGCTGAAATGTCGTCTCTGCGTCAAGCAATTGCTGCTCACGCAGAGGCGCACATGGATGCCCTGAGGGAGGAGTATGCTTCCCTCAGATCCACTCTGGGTGTCCTTATGATGTCCCAGAGGCAGCAGGCAGAGGAGAGGTTTGCACAGCTTGGGCGTACTATCTCGGCTGAGCTACAGGCTTGCCGAGAGGTGCACCGGTTGTCCAGCCAGGCCTTGCAGGAGGAACTCCGTGTTACACATGCTACCTTGCAAGAGGAAGCACGTGTATCACGTGAGGTTCTGCATGCAGACCTACGTCACATCGCCACACAGAACCAGGCTCACCCGTCCGGCAGACTTGCTGCCGACGAGGGGAAAGCTGCGGCGAGGCGTGGCCAGGCTACTGTGCCACGTCCTCCTTTACAGGATGACCCAGACTCGGATGACCATCTATCTCCCACTTAGGTCGGGCTGTGCAGGCGTTGAGCCCATGGTTTTTTTTTTTTTGGCTCAGCATCATCGCATGTGGATGTTGAGCAGCACCCTGTACCTCCCCCCTCCTGGGTGCCTCCCCTGCCCCCGGGTCGTATGTGGCCATTTTTGATTTTTCTTTTAGTTTAGTTAGTTAAGTTTCTGTTTGATAGTTAGTTTAATTAGGTAATGTAGGTTTTCCATAGTTAGTGTAATTAGTTAATAGTTAATATAGTTTAAAATTGCTTGTCTATTGTGCTTTCATTTGACGGTGCAGTGCTTTGTGGCTTTTGAAGGCATCCACTGTCTGTTCCAGCTGGGCCCTTCAGGCTTGTCTTGTGTATGTGTTTGCTGGTTGGGTTCCTTGACTCACATATGCCACTCCTGCCTCCCTTATCCATGGGCTCGCAAGGATGGTTCGGTGTCACAAACTTTTACACAGGGGCTTTGGACTGTCATATCTGTGGCATGTCTGGTGCTGTGTGACTTGTGTTTACACCCCTAGTGGGGATGATTTTGGTGTTATTGTCCACTGTTCAACTTTTGCTAGATGGGGTGTTTCATGATTAATGTGTACATTAATTGCTATGCATTGTGTAGTATGTTTCTTATCTTTACTGTACACATGCTTGTTGCAATTTATGCTGTAGATAGTGTTCCACACTTTGGATGTGAAAGACGGACTGATGGTGTGATTTGTGATGTGACTCTCTGACATGGTCAAGTAATGAGATGCCTGAAGAGACACACACAGATGACTTTGAAGCATTAATCATGTGTTTCATGCCCTTTCTGCAGGGGGATGAGCCTACAGAGCACCTTTGCCAGCAGACATGGCCCATTGGACGACAGAATTCTGGACACGTTTGTTGGTGCCCACATGCACATGTGTGCACAAGCAGAGGCACAGGGATTGCAGACCTACATCCTAGAACTGCTGGCGAGTTCCAAGGAACTCCAGGCAAGGTGAGCAGCACAGGGGGGCCACAACACAGCAAAGCTTGCACCAGGCGAGTTGCACATGCAGGCTTAGTCACAGCACTGAGGGTGAGCTTGGACGAATATTGGTGTTGAAGCACACAATGCAGCTCAGATGTGTTGGTGGACTGATGGCTGTTGATTGTAAGGTTGTCTGGGACACCTGCAGGGGCAGTGGCACATACCCTCCGGTACACCAAGGTCCATTGAGGCACTTGTATCAACCATGTAGCCTTCTGAGACATGGAAAGGGGCAGCTCACAGGGACATACAGCAAGGGACATACTCGGGTGCAGTGCATTTCATTTCCATGTACTTTATGATAAATGCACTGCCAACTTTGTTTCGGTCATGGTGGTACGCAACTTGCTCTGAAGTCATGGCTTGCTATATGGGTCTGTCTGCTTACCCAGGGAACATTGCATGTTGTGTGAATTGTGACACATTGGTGTTCCATTTGCCACGCACCCACCGGCGGCTGACTTACTGCATTGACTGTGTATGACCCGTCACAGGGGTAATGTTATATATGGGTATGAAGCATCTACACCAGATTGTCTGTTTGTAGAGTAGTTTGTTGCTATGGGGCATGTTTGGTGGTGTGTTTTTGTGTAATTGGCACATACAGGTTGTTGACTGTGGCTCTCTTTGCAGCATTGCAGTGCTCCTGTAACCGGACCTGGGAGTGCGCAGGCAGGAGGCCAGCACTCAAAACCAGAGCTAAGTGTCTTGTTGTTTTACTTTCAAACTGCTCTGCATAGGCTTGCTGGGGGGTGCACTAATGCATGGATGTATGTGTGATTCAATTTGGTATGTTTTTTTCCCCCTAATCATCCGGAATCCTATGCAATTTTGAACCCTGTACCCTCTACCCGGTGTTCCTGCTTCCCGTACCTATCCAAGCAACGTTCCCTAACCCTCTTTCCCCGCTGGGGTTGCGGATGCCTGTGTAAGCCCCGAACTTGCAGGCACCAAAACCCTAGAGGGGGTGGTTGGTTCGTACCACTCCTAAGCCTGGACTACAGAAGGCCATGACAATGATGTCCAAATTTGTTTGGATTGTGTATGTGTTCATGCAGTTAGTACATTTTCGTGCATTCCCTACTTTCATGTGTCATTCCTCCTCCCCTCTCCTGCCACTCATTCCAGTTATCCAGTGTGCCAACACCTGTCCCGACTGCATATCCCTGAACATCCTTCCCTACCAGGGTCTCAGGGGCCTGTGTGAGTTTGACCTTGCAGGCACCCGGGACACGGTGGGGGTGGTTGTTTCGTGACACTCCCGCGCCTGTACACGGGACCTGTGATAGTACACATCCGTTCATGGTGTATCATCCTATGTTATGTACCACACATGGTTGACATCCTGTTGTGACATTGTTTTACTGTGCTACCATGGTTGTTGCGTCATTGTGGTAGTACTTGGCCTTTGTGAGGTACTGCTACATCAAGTCATCTACTGGAGGGTGTTCTGGTTCGTTTTTATGGCTTGGATTTTGTGATTTTGGAAATGAGTGTGGATTCTGAGAGTGCATGCACCTTTTTACACACAAGGTGGGAGATGGTGACGAAGGGTAAAGGTGATCCTGTGGCCAGGTGGAATTGAGGGTTGAAGGCTCCATGACCCAGGTGCAGTTGTTCAGTGTGTCATGGTCATTTGTGAGGGAGGGGGGGGTTGTTGTTGATAGTTGCCTTGCCCTGCAGTGTGATGGGAACTCTGACATTGTAATGGTGGTATCTTATGTACATGTTGTGTTCTGCTGATCAATGCCTGTTCATGTGTTGTGTTTACCTTTCAGGTGCGAGGGGATAGTTGTGGTTTGACATGCTGGGGTGTACACATGGTGAATGTTCACATGTGATGTGTAGAGAACACTGATGGTCACTTGAGTACACATGCATATGTTGAGTGCATGTCCTTGCAGACCCACACACTTGCACTCTGATGCACTACATGTACTCCCACCCTTGCATATCCACGTGTACACTGTTTGCCTTCTGGTGGTCACTGTGTCCCTGCAGCACATGTTCTGTGACCAATTATGGATCGTGTACATGCCTAATTTGCTTTTTGATGTGGTCTGTCGCTTAGATGTGATGCTCAGGGTGTGCATCACACACAATGGCTGTTCACTGTGATGTGCGCTGAGCAGTGTGTTGCAGGAGTAGGACACAGCACACAGAAGCTGCAGTGTTGATTTTGCAATGCACAATGTGCATGTAGATAGGCATTCATTGTTATGTTACGTCTACAACTCTTGTAATGCATTTGGAAATGACTTATTTTGGGTGGGAGGTTGTTGGTTTGTCATTTCATCTGATTCCAGGTCAGGCATCATTGTCGGATGCCACTGTACATTTTGGACATGGCAATGTGTACCTTATTGTTACTGTGTTGGTGTATGGGTATTGCTTGCCATGTCATGTTGTGGTTTGGGAGGGTTTGAGTGACATAACAGTGATGGCCATGGCCTGTTTTGCAGGTGTGTGTGATGCACACCTTGCATGTCAGGGTCATCCGCTTCTCAGAGCAACTAGCTGGGGGTAGATCTCTCTACGCGGCAGGGCCCTCCCTCTGGAACAGCCTTCCTTCCTCACTTGCACTTGAGGGGAACCATCTCCGGTTCGGGAAGCACCTCAAGACCTTCCTCTTTGCTTCTGCTTTCTCTCTGCATCTCCCTTGCGGAATTCTTCACTGGAACTGCACTGGATCTGCAACTGGGCCACTCTCACCGACCTCGGTCCCAGGCCCAGCCACTCTCCACTTGCACTGCCTCCCTGGCAACCCCTGCACTGCGGTACTGTCTCTCTATCCCTACAGCCCCCCCTTCCCAGCACTTGTCTGCACTTACCTTTGCAGTTGCCACCAGCTGACCTATGTATTTGTTTTTTGGTCTACTTCCCCTGTACTGCACTCCCCCCCTCCCCGTCCCCTTGCACTTTTCTCTTCCCCCTACCCCTGCACTTGCACAATCTAAATGACACCTGGCCTAGTAGTACCGTCGTCTGTCTTCCCTTGTTCCCCCCTCCCTGCCTCATCACACCTTGAAATACTTGTGTATAGGCCATATCATGTCATATGTCATATGTGTGCCTTTTGGTCACACAGGATAGCTTGTGTTTAAGTAGCTAGGGATGCAGACGATGTGGCACTTCCATGGCAACTATCTCAGGGTGGTAGTGTTGTGACAGTTGACTGTCTCTTTGTCATCATCGATTGTCACCTGCTATGTGCCAGGCCTGTGTGCACTCCACAGGGGTGGGAGTTTAGGTGAAAAATGTGGCCACAAGCTTGGTCCGGGCTTCCTCGCCACGTGCCCTGTCCCCTCCCATGGGCAGCGCCTGTGCCTGTGGTTGGGGATGTGGGGGCACCACCATGTCCACCGGGACGCCCTGCCGTGTTGCAACATTGTGCAGGACACATGCTGCCACAATGATCCTGCACACTACTGGTGGTGCATAGAGTAGTTGTCTGCCAGAGCGGTCAAGGGAGCGGAAACGTGACTTGAGCACTCCGAATGTGCGCTCCACTATGGCCCTGGTTGCAATATGGGTGGCGTTGTATCTTACCTGGAGTGGTGTGGTGGGGTTCCGGATTGGCGTCATCATGTGGTTGCTCAGAGGGTAGGCACTGTCCCCTGGGGAGGTGATAATAGTTGAGATTATTAGGGTTTGGGTATTTGTCTGTGTGTGACTTGCATGCATGTGCAACGGCATTTGTACTCACCTAGGAGCCATGTGTCGCCATGCTGCCCAGCTTCCAGGCCCCGCTCAGGGCGGACATTCTGTATATGAAACTGTCATGGGTGGAGCCAGGGTAGTTTGCATAGACAGAGGTGATGATTCCCTTTGCATCGCATACCACCTGTACATTGATGGAATGCCAGTGCTTGCGGTTTCGGTAGATGTGCTCAGTGGCCCTAGGTGGACTTAGGGCCACATGGGTGCAATCTATGGCACCGAGCACTTTGGGGAAGTGTGCCACCCTGAAAAAATCCAGGACAACGGCCTGCCTTTCTGCGGGTGTTCTGGGCATGTATATGTGCCTGCGGACTGAGGGGCGCGCTGTCATGATTGCCAGTACCTGGTGTAGGCAGCGTGACTGCGTGGCCTGTGAGACCCCACCCACTATGGCAGTAGTCCGCTGAAATGACCCAGTGGCCAAAAAATGCAGGACATTGAGCCGCTTCTCCAAGGGGCTCAATGCTTGGGAGCAAAGGGTGGGGGATGTAAGGTCATCTTCCCACTCTCTGACCAGGTCTAGGATGATGTGGGGTGGAAACCTATACCTGCCATAGACCTGGTCGTCAGGCATTCCAAAAAGGCTTGTCCGTGGTGCGAAAATGCGTGCCCTGGCTATTCTCCTCCTCCTCCTGCGGTGTCCCACGATCAGTGCTGCGACAAATGGGGCATTCATCGTAGCTGTATATAAGTGTTTGTTGTTTGCGCGCACTTTTGTACTGTGCGCGGGGACGCTTCCGCCTGCCTTTGTGTGGCGGACACGTTGACGCCTGTGTGCGTCTTTCGCCGTGCGCGGGTTTCCCGTATTCGGATCCATGAATACAGGTTGTTCGCGTGCGTGTGGGCGTTCCGTGTAGTTCCCTGCAGTACTTCCCCAGTTACGCCTTCTTTTTCACGTGTTGTTCCCCATTCCGCGTGTTACGCCCACTGTTCCGCCCACTTTGGTTGTGTGCGCTGCGCTATGTGCGCTTTTGCTGTGCACGTAGCGCACGCCGTGTATGCCTGCATGCGCCATGGCTGTATTGGGCGCACGGACAGCGGGAAACACGCGCAGCGTCTTCCTTGAATCGCACGCATGCACGTGCACGTGCGCTGCGTTTCTCACGCTTGCGCTCCCTTGCGCCTGCTTGCGCATGGATTTTCGGCGCACGTTTGTTCCATGAATCGGCCCCATAGTCTCTTGTTCTGTATTGTAAAGGCAATCGTGTGATGTTTCGTCACCATCAACAGTATCTTGCGGGACAGGTAAAAGTTCAGCGGGATTTAATACGAAACACCTCTGAATTTGAATGTGGGGAGCAAATAAGATCAATTTGTATCCTGTCAATCGTGCGGACGTAAGGTGTTGCGTTTGAGTTCTATTTAATAGAACATCTACAGAGTGAGGTACCATTAGGGTTAACGCATGACCCAGGACCATTCCCTCGCTCTGTTTTACAGATGCAGCAGCAGCAGCGACAGCTCTCAAACATCTCGGCAAAGCGCATGCAACAGGATCAAGGGCGGATGAGAAATAGCTGCACGGCCTATTCTTCCCTCCATGTTCCTGTGTTAACACAGCCAAAGCACATCCATCGCGTTCATGCACATACAACACAAAGGCCTTTTCATAATTTGGAGTTCCTAAAACAGGCGCCAAACACAGCACGGTTTTGAGCAAATCAAATGCTGTCTGGTATTACAAAGTCCATGGCAATGGCAAAGAAATGCCCTTTTTTGTCAAAGCCAGCATTGGTTTAATCGTTAACGAAAAGTTAGGGATCCACAATCTACAGTAAGAAGCCATACCCATCAGGGCTCTAACTTCCTTCTGCGTATTTGGGACAGACATGCCAGAAATAGTTTTTATTCATTCAGGTGTCAACCTTCTTCCCTCCTTTGACAGGAGATAGCCTAAATAGGCGACCTCCTGACAACAATATTGGAATTTGTTTGAGTGAAGCTTTGTGGCCATGTTTTGCTAGATGAAAAAAGCAACAACATGGTGCCTTCTTTACAGGCACTCTCAGAATCAGCAGCCAAGAGGAGATCATCTACATACTGTAGTAACTTGCAAGGAGTAGGCAACTCGAGAGTATCGAGTTGCTCTTTTAATGCTCTACTATAAATACTTGGACTCTCAGTGTACCCTTGTGGTGCACGAGTGAATGTGAATGAGCGTCCACCTAGGGTAAACGCGAACAAATACCTACTATCCTTGTGTATAGGAATACTGAAAAATGCGTTTTTGAGGTCAACAACGCTAAAGTGAGTGGCAGAAGCCGGAATCATAGTTAGTATCGTTGTAACATCAGTTACAATGGGGAAATTGAGGAGCCACAATTTTGTTAATAGCACGCAAATCAATTATAAACCGAAAAGGAATCGCATTATCACCTTTTTTGTATGCTGGCAAAATCGGGCTCTTACACAAACTACCTGTAATTTCCTCAATTACTCCACGATGTACAACATCAGAAACTATACATTTCAAAGCCTGTTCGCCTTCAACTGAGATCTTATATTGTGGAATTTGAGGCAGTTTTACTCCATGTTTCAGAATAATTTTAACAGGTTCAATTTGAAGAATGCCCACATCAGTATCATCAATTGCCCATAAGCATTCCGGAATGTTACTGAATTTTGGCGGTAAAGGTCGAGTCAAAAACGGAGAGGCGAGTGATTGCTGAGGTGAAATTGTTAACCGAACTCCGTCCGAGGAGCAATGTATTACTGCATTCAATTCCTTCAGCAAATTTAACCCCAGCAAATTCTCTCCACACTTGTAGTAAGTAGAAATGGACATTGCTCCGTGAAGGGACCCAGTGTTATCGGTACCGGCAAAGAGACTGGACAAACTACAGGTGTGCCTGAAAACCCTACGGAAACGTTGGATTGCCCTGACAGGGGAATGTTTGGAACCCGTGAATGGTCAATGGAACTCTTTTGTTCTCCCGTATCTACTAAAACTAGATGCTTCCTATTTCCCACCACCATCTCAACGTAGGGACTTTTCTGATGAACGGGAATAGGCGTTGGTTCCAAATCCTGCTTCGGGCAATCCTAATGAAACAGAATGTCATCAAAAGGAAGTTCTTCAGAGAGGTACGTGGCAGAAGGATGATCAAAAATGTTTCTATTATCCACATTCGAAACTTGTTTATCTTGTGAAGAAGGTTGCTGTGATTCTGGCACAAACTGACATTTGCTGGGGCCCCCTACACCTTGGTGACCTCTGGATCGTCTACCCATGTTCCCAAATGACCTTTGCTGCAAGGTCAGACATTGTGCGCGCCAGTGACCTTCCTGTCGACAATAGGCACACTGGTTAATGGTTAGCGGAGCCAGGGCCGTACTTCCCTGTGGAACGTATTGACCTCTAAATTGATTGCCCCCTCTAGGGCTTCTAACGATCTGTTGTAATAGTACTTTTGTTTTCAGCTCACCCTTTCTTTTCTCAAGTTTTTCCTTTTCATTATTCACACGATTTTCATAGTTCTGAGCCATGTGCTGTACTTCTGATTGAGACTTCGCCTGCCAAGCGCCTTCGGAGGACATAATCTGTAACTGGATGTCAGGCAGAAATCCACTTACAAATTTGTCGACAAACAGCCTTTTCCCTGACTCTGTGCCTAAATCTTGTCCACTGAAATCTGAAAATACCTGTTCGAACCGATTGAAGAACTCGGTAGCACCTTCAGACTTTCCTTGGACACAGGCCATAAGCTTGTCCCAAATGATTCTTTTTTCAGGGACTATAGTTTTTACTTTTACAATAATCCTATCAGGCAAAGTTAATATCATTTGAGGCGGTCGCTCGCCAGCTGGTCTTTCTCTGTCGAGCCTAACCATGTTATCCCATGTATCTCCTAACCCAGGTACATCATCTACAGTCCTAATCTGTTTCCACAAATCAGCTGGCAGGAGTACGGGAAATAATAAATCAATATCACTTAAGGTGAATAACGATGATTGTAAGACCGTTTCTATTTCTTTATAGAACCCCGTCGGATTCTTTCTTATATCAGGAATAGATTGCTTTATGGTGTTCACTTCCTGTCTCGAGAACGGGACGTGAACAAACTGTGATACATAATGTGCAGGAATGTCCACAGCGACTATACCTCATGCAGCATCGGCCGCAATCTCAACTTTCGGGCCAAATGCCGGAGGGACCTCTCTCATAGGCAACTGAGAAGTAGGTAGCAGTAGGCAGTCGAAGAGGTATCAATAGAAAAGGCTCTCTTATAAACACTCAACAATTCTGCGGGACAACAAATCTTTCTTTTTACACACTCATTCTGCAGGTATTCTACCATAACCTGTATCACTTTCTTTTGCATTTCTAACGTATACTGACCAAACGTGTCATATACTTCATCTGGAGTTATCAACATATACAAAATCCATCTTATTGCATCCTTTGTACAAATTCGCGCTTCCTCACCTACCAATTCACGGCGAGGAGAAAACCATTTCTGTAAAAATATAGTACCTAAACTATCACCATTAGTTTCTTCATTCTGTAACTCTTCCAACTCCTTCCTATACACAAAAATCTTCTTGACAAGCTCATGTACTTTCTCCGCAGTATCCCTAGACAATGCTAAGGTGGGAGATCTACATCGTTTAATTTATTCCACATTATGCTCAGATGAATTCCTAACCCTTCAATAAAAACATTTTTCTCAGGAATACTTTTTAGATTTTTGAGTGTGGAAAAAACATCAGCTTGCTCACCCTTCTCCATACAATGTTTAGCCCGAGCATTCAATTAATTCTTTTTATCTAGGGACACAGTATTACGAGTCACAACTCTTGATCCCGCTCCCTGGTCTACTACAAGTGATGCGGAATCACTTGGAAGAGGAAGAGTAGGCACATTCTGAATGTCAATAGGTGGAGGCAGGGGGGCAGGCAAAGGAGCGACGGCTGGAGGAACAACAGGAAGAACAATAGGGAGGACCGGAGGAACTATAGGAGGAGGAATAACAACAGGAAGGGGCAAAGCACCAGGAGGAGGGACGTACGGGGGTGGCGCAGAGGCATCGGGCCTTCGTTCATGGAAAAGTTTATTAATCAATTCATCGGACGTATGAAAATCTTTTGAAGGGTACATTTTCTGAACGCCTAATTGAAACGCTCTGTCCGTGTTCCTAACTGATTCCAATTGTTTATTTTGATCATATAACAGTGCCTTTTCAGCATTCGTCATATGTCGACGCATATGTTTCTCTCTACTCTTTTGTTGCTGCAAAGCTTCTGTTTTCCAACTTTGTAATGCGTCAAATGCTGCAGGTTTAGCCTTTTTCTTTACCAATACAGACTCTAGATATTCTATACGAGGGATTTCAAAGCTACCATTGGTTGGCCACCGAAGATTAGAGATATGTCTGGTCTGTCTGTGCCAAATATCATTAAATGCTATCCTACCAAAGCCTTTCTTACAGTACATAGTACATGCGGCGACCCCTCCTGTGGTGCGGGACGGCTATCTTCCAAAGATTGTCTGTCGCTGCGGAATAATGCCCTGAAGCAGGTAGACAATTTCCCAAGCATATCAGAATTCTGGTGTTACCTGGTCAAATAATTGTGCTCGCGAGTACAATGCGCCAAATTCAAATTGTCAGGGTTAAATTAAGAATCGGGTCACGATTTACCCGACCAAAGGACTGGGAGGCCCGATCTGGTTACTAAGGACAATTCTAAGGACCCACGTGTCTGGTGATTTCGGCAAATTTACCCACCTCGATATATGGACCCTCGTCAAGATGTCTCGGGCTACAGCTCACCGTTCAGGGATCGGATTGTGCTGTTCTGTCGAGGAATTTGCTTCTCGTCCAGAGGGGCCATTTTGTTGGCACCGTCCGATCCCGGTCCGATAGCCGAGCCAACCTTCAACGAGACGAAGTCAATCTTGAGGGTCCCTATTCGGGCGCCATCTGTTGAATCAGAAAATACAATATTAAGGCTTTTACACCATGCAAAGAGAAATACACCAACACGGGCTTGTAAAGATTCCCAGAATCTTTATTGCAATACTGAACAGTTTACAAAACAAAGTACACAAATAGCTATTTGGCCGTCAGTACTTCACAGAGACCACCAGCAGGTTCAGTGTGAGCAGTGAACAGGAATTGCTAGCTGGACATCAGCATATTTATACAGTTTCTTCATAACGATGTCCAGCCTCCTACAAGTTAATCATGTACTGGGCTAGGGTTCGCGCCAGGTTCATTCCTAATTTACATATCTCGTGCATGCGGTTTACTTCTTAATACATTTACTAACAAAAACTATTATTCTTTGGGTTTAACTTTACACTCTTTACACATTTGCTTCAATGCAGGTCAAACAGATGTTTCGCATGTCATGTTTAAATAGCGTTATTGTTCTTGTATACTTGTAGGTTAACATCGCTGATTCAAGTAATCCCCTGATCCCGAGGTCAACAAAGGACAATGTCTACATGACCCTAACATGTAGCCTGTAGGCAGGTTGGACATTAACTCGCCTACAGAGGTTGAAGAGGTTAAGTAAGAACAAGAGAACACAGGTCGGCTATTTTAGGCCACAGGGTGACTTTGCACGACAAACTAAAATGGCGGCTTTAACCTAAAATGGAGGCTTGATTAACTTAAGGTCACAACCTTGCAATGCGGATTTCCTCGCAAAGCGACTGGGCATAGGCCAACATTTACAATGGAGACAAAACAATATTATATCAGTTTCGACAATCTGAAGTACAAGACAGAACCCAGAAGAAACCTACTCTTTGCATCCAACAAAGTAAGTGTAACTCTGTCGTAGTGTTCTGACTGTTATTGAAACAGTGTAGTACTCCTGTATTTTAGAACAAAAAATGATATAAACCCTACAGCATTAGATTCAGTCCTACTGATTGCACCTCAGCAGGTGCACCCTTTGTATTGTCATCTAAACATCAGTATAGTAACACACAGATACGAGAATAGCCTTCCCAACCTGAAGTAACAGCCCATTCCAAAATCACATGCATGCAGAGTCTCATACTCAGACACTCATGCACAATGCACACATACATTGCACAACGTCCCAACCCACATTTTCTTTTTCTCTCTAACAGACACCAAAGAATGCCTACCAAAAAGCAACTCCATAGGAAGCAACGCAGAAATAGAGCAAATCAAAATAAAAGTGTGCAAAATAGACATCCGCCTCTAGCAGAATTTACACATAAAGTTCAAACAAAACAGCTAATACAGTCACTAAGCGAAGCTAAAGCAGCTTGCATGAAATAAACTTTGACTCATCTTTCAAAATGTAAAACTAAACAGAAAGGTATTAAGAAGACTGCAGCTACCTCTATTGCTAACACTATTATGCTGTGAACCTTCATGTAACATTTCTGCACCCTGTTACCCTTGTGTCTGGTGTGCAATACAAATAAATAAACAAACAAACAAACAAAGAAACAAAAAACAAACAAACAAACAAACACTGTACTTATAAATCTTAATGTAGCCACAAGTAAGCATACCAAAACATTTTCTGCCACAGAGTCCTTGAGAACCTTATAATAACAGGGCACAAATCATGCTCAACCCTAAAATCCTACAGCAGAAAACTAATCCTAGAAGCTCTCATAGATAGTGCAATCCTTCTCAAAAGGAAATTATTTATATTAGTTTTAAACAGAATGAAAGCACTAACAAAACTAATTACTAAACTACAACAAGGACTTATCAACAAATGGAATATCAACAAAGATAGCTTTTCAAACATCTGTGCAGGTAAGTGAAGTCACACCACCAGCACAGAAACATATTTCAATGAAGAAGCATGCAAACAAAAGCAAACAAACCCAATTGCCATACATAGCAGTGGACGAGGGTATGAAAAGGTTAACAATACCATCATGGAACAAGAAATGCTGCTCCCAAAAATATCCCCAGTAAACTTAGCATCAACTCTCCATTCCAACGAACTACTACGTCCAGTCTACAAATGGCTGTGCACAGCAATGTATAACGTGCACAAAAATCTTTGACTTCTTTACCCCATCTCCTCAATCAGTATGTGAAAGGCAAAGACACATTCAAAATAAAACTATTACAAACTATGGACTCCTGTCCAGTGCGCAAATACACAGGACTACAAGGACATTCATTAACCTGCATTTCTGGACCTACTTGCAAAAGCACCTTCCATCATATCAAAATGTTAGGAGCACACCATTCAACCGTACGAAATCTTGTTCATTACTGGATTATGCCAAAAGTCCTGCTTTAACACTGGACAATTTAAATAACATTCTTCTACATAGTCCAGCCAGAGAACTACTCGAAGAAATAGAGCATATCCAAAGACAATATTTTGGAAGTCAAACCCACTTACAAAATTCTATATCTTTAGAACAGAGTAGCACAAACTTTACAAATGGAAACCTTCAACTACACAAATACAAAAAAGAAATATTAAAGTTTAAAAGCACATCTGCTGAAGCACCAAACCGTGTGTGTGTGTGTTGCTGCAAGACTTTTTTTTTAGATAAAAATAGAACAAACCCTGTAGAAATAATGTACAAAATAGAAGACAATGAAGAATCCAAGTGGCTCCAATTAGCTCTCTATCTTATGGCCGAAAACAAATACAAAATTACCAATCCCTCAATACTTTGCAGATATTGCACTGCAAAACTGGACAACAACAAAATACCTCCACATGCCATAACTAATAACTTGGAAATATTCCCACTGCCAAAACCACTTAACTTGTATGAGAGTATTATAATACAAGCAGTGCACCCATTCAAAGTAATAATACGCATTCAACCAAAAACAGCAAAACTACCTCCCTCTGAATTACTAAAAGGCATTCGTGGCAAAGTAGTTTATTTGCCATTAGATCAATCTTTGATTATCCTAGCGAATGGCGTACCTACAAAAGACAAAAAAAAATGTGGCAGCAACTAGTGGACTTTCATAAAGATAGAGAAGCCCTGCAATATCTAAAAGACAACAATGAATACTACAAAGAAAGAAACATTGAAGAAACCCAGAGGGAAACCACAGAAATAATTCAAGACTCTTCAGGAACTGGCCAATTTCAACTTCTAGATCCCACTACAGCATCTAATATTTTATACCATTATACAATTCACCCACTGCACTCCGAAGACACCATAGATAATGCACAAAGCAAACAAAAACAAAAGAAATATAGAAATAAAAACACCAGGAGAACTCGGCTCTCTTTATCCTGTAAATGTTTCAAGATACTTCCATCATCGCTTTATTGCCATGCCACACTTCATTTGCAATAAAACAGTTCCTCCCCTCGGAGAAGTGCAACACTTCTTTTGGAGAAAACAATACCAAGACAGAGGAACACCACACATCCACATGCTTTTGTGGATTAAAGATGCTCCTAAATTTGATCACGGCATTGATGATCCTGTTTTGCAGTTCATTCAGAAATATGTCACTTGTGAAAGCCCATCTCAAACTACACATAGCGACCTACATGCACACATTTTTACAATTTCAAAGACACAAGTGTGGCAAGTATTGCCGGTGCAAATATAAAAAACAAAGGGAAATACTACGCTAAATTACACTTTGGTTTCCCTAGACCAGTTTCAACAACAGGACAAGTGAACAACTTAATGTCTTCATTTAGACATAGTGTCAAAGGCAAATCACCTAAGAACACATATTGCATAAAAAGAAAAGAAGAATCAAAGTACTTAGATCATTACAACACAATAATTGCCCTCCTATGGAATGCAAATATAGATGTGCAGTACATTGCAGACAATTCCACTGCAGTTGCATGATATGTCGCATCCTACTTAACCAAAGCAGAGAAAACATAGCTGAAAGATCTCTGTGACGACATATCATCTGACAAAACACTGTCACAAATATTGTACAGATTTGGCATAAAAATGCTCACCCATAGAGAATGTGGCTGCTACGAAACCTCAGACCGTTTAACTGGCACTGCCTTGTATGGGAAATCTGAAAATATACTATGGCTAAGCCTTGGCCCTGCTAAATCCAGAAAAAGAGTTCTCAGATCATATGAAGACATAGAAATAATAGCCAAAAATGATCCCAACAGCCAAGACATTTTCAAAAACAACTTATTAGACACATACTACCCAAACAGGAGTACCGCTTTGGAAACCATGTGTCTATACCACATAACCCAAAACTTCACATACAAAAATAATATTTAACCAGATGAGAAGAAAGGTAGATACAGAGTCGAAAACTGTGAAAGCAACCTAATGAAACTTACCAAACACAGCCTAATTAATCATAGGAAATTGTCATTAAAAACTCCTCAACTTAAAGAACTGTATTAGATGGCCCTACTACAACTTTTTAAACCATGGAGAAAAGAAGATTTATTAGATACCCAGGTCTCCTATGAAGATGCTTTCAAAGCAAATGAAAGAACTATAACAGATATTCATTTTACGCAGTACAAAACCGTGCTAGACAATGAACAGCAACAAGAAGAAGAACTCCAGGCACAATTAAATATAGACACTCGTGACAGCAGTCAACCATCTCTAACAGGAAGCTAAGAACCACTTGGACATCCACTCATAGCAAATGAGGCAGGAGATACCCATGACTGAAGAAGAAAACACCATGTGAAAGTATGAAGGGTCTTCAGAAGACATTGCTATAATCAAATCACAATTAAACAATGAACAGCATAGCATTTTCCTCGAAGTAACTAAATAAATTGAACATGGTATACATCACAAAACTAAAACTTAAACCTGTACCTGTCAAGAGTACAAACCTATACTGCTATATGTGAGTGGTGAAGCTAGTTCAGGGAAAGCATTCTTAATAAAAATCATCAGCAACTTCCTGCAACAATTGACAAAAAAGAAACGGCCAGCTGTTGTAACTGCCCCCACAGGTTTATTTGCCTACAACATAGGCGGTGTCACTTTACACCAATTGCTACTCCTTCCAGTAGAACACCAAAACAAATTAGACAGCTACAAACTTTCACCAGAAGCTTCAATGGAACTACGCAGAGTTTTAAAACAAATGAAAATGCTCCTAATATTTGAGGTGAGCATGGTCTCCAACCTAATGTTGGTTTTGATTCACCTCAGATTATAAGAGGTCCTCAAAACGGAATACGAATAACTTTTTGGAGGAAAACGCATTATTGTTTTCAGAGATCTTCTTCAATTAACACCAGTGATCAGTGATCTATTTTTAAAACCTTAGGGCATAAACTATGCTGTACAACTCTTGGCAGCATAGGTAATGTACATTTTTGACAACATTTCCAATACAAAGAATTAAATAAAAACATGTGTCAGTCTGCAGACCTCACCTACGCCAACATTTTGAAAAGTATTACATTTGGTGTACTATCTAGACAACCACAATCTATATTAAATACCAGGCACATCCATGCACTCTACGGTCATAACCCATGTGCTACTGATGTCATGGAACAATTATCACACAATAATGTAAACTGTATGTCCTTGATGCCAACTCTTGCAAGCTGTACACAATTCCATAAAACAATGTTGAAAAAAGAAATGCAACCAATAGTTCAAATTTACTCCACAGACAAACTGGACCTGCACGGTATGACACTACCCATGTGTGAAAAAGCCACAACATAACTAAATACCTTAGAAAACTCTATCTCTAAAACAGCTGGTTTAGAGAAAATATAAACATTGTCTTTAAACTGTAGAATAATGCTGAAACGTAACCTTGATGTGGAGCAAGGACTAGTGAATGGAGCACTTGTTACAGTTGTTGGCTTTCAAATATAGCCATGTGACAACAACATTCAGTTTGTCAATATTCACTTTGACAAACTGTCAGAAGTTAAAAGGATAACACGCTCAACAGCCTGATTCCTTCTTTTCAAAGACATGCATGTATGTAGAAAACAATTTTCTCTATCTCTAGCATACCCAGTCACCATTCATAACTCACAAGGTCTTACCCTAGATCAAGCACAGATAGATATTGGCAGCACAGTGTTTAAAGAAGACATGAGCTATGTAGCACTGTCATGCCTACGTACACTTGAAGGACTATTTCTAGTTTATTGTGATGCAAGTAAAGTAAACAATGATATTCCTTTCATTGTAGAGTACAGTAGACTACGTGCAATCTACTCACCCCATCTCAAAACCTACCCTGTTCCTCAAAAAGCTAAACTTTGTAAAATAAAACTAGTTCATACTCAAATTATACAGGATCTCACAACAATAACTCCAAAGAAATTAAAAGCAGCTGGTACTTCATCAATTACCTCAACCAAAGAATAATCTACTTCACAAACAAAAACAACTACCTCTTCAAAGAAACTATGTGCACTTCCAAGAAATGAGTCAGACACAGAACTGTCTGGTCCATTCAAATTTTCCAATACAACTGGTGGAAATTGCTATGCAAATGTAGCAATCAATATTCTATTCAAATTGCCACCAATTGTTGAAAACATTTACTTAAACGGGACTGACCAATTATGTTTGAAAATGTTAGTTCTTCACAGAAATCCAGCCAACAATCCTGACAACACTTACAGTGTTTCTGGAATAAATCAGGAATTGGACTATGGTGCTGGAAGGGTCAGATTCAGTATAAACACACAAGAAGATCCACACATATTTCTAATGTACTTACTACAAGTACTGGAAAACAAAAACATACCTGTACATGTGGAAACATACATGCACTCTCTGCAGCCATGTGGCACAGGACCAAGTCCCTAATGAACGCGTTGTGTAGGCTCAGATGCAGTGTGTACAATGGACAGATCCTTTTTGGCACTAAACTGTAGAGAGGCACAGATACTTTACCCAGTTGTCTTTGAGCATCTGAGACTGTGGCAGTGTTTGGGAAGTGACCCTGGATTTTCCTTTTGTCTATCCTAGGTTCTCCCCTTGATCCTTCCCTGCATTTGGCGTTAAGAAGCAGGGTAAGATATGTACTCTGCGGCAGGAATTGGTGATTGACTGTTTAGGATCATCATACACCCCGTTTTTAAGAAGACTGTCCTGATGAAAGTGGTTTCACTAAAATACACACCACTGAAACCGGTAGACAGTGGCTGTCACATGGTGGAGGCCAAAATTAGCTTTACCTATACCATGGACAACCTTGTATATGTTCTTCATAATTGTCCCACGCCCGGTCCAACCATCTAGTACTTGCTTTGGACTGGTACCCGTGGGCTTTGCTTGTCTTCAATTTTAAATTTAAGCTCACCTCATTTAGAGAGTATCTTCTGCAAAACAATAGTCATAACCGGCAGCATTTTTCTGAGCTTCTTGTCTTTTGAGTTCTTAACCAGAGCTACCTTGGGATTACTTGATCTGACTACGGGATATTAAAATATATTGGACCCATAGTAGACAGATCATTGTCCCCTTTTTTTCTTGACCTAAGGTGTGTACTCTTTTTAAACACCTTGTAGCCCATTGTCCTCCTTGAGGATATCAGTGACCTGGGACATACAGGAGTCTTACAATTTCTTAATTGTTATGCTTTTTCAAAAATGACTTCCCTTTGCCATCTTTTACTGTCCTCTCGTTGTAAGCATTCCATCACCGCTTCCTAGGGAGAGTGCTTCCCCTAGGGACAGGAAGTTATGTTCCTCTTTCCTTCTGTCTTTCTCAACGACCCAGTCTCTCCCTGGTCACTGTGTATACTCATGTTTTTGAGTTGAAGGTTTTTCCCCACTGCTCTTTAAACATTGCATACAGTTGTGTGTTGCTCCTCTTTTTGTGTTAAAACACTAGCCTGTTAGGGCTTCACCCTGTACATTGTACGACACAGTGCACCCCCTCCTTTTGAAACTAACCCCCTGCTCATCCTGGACCGGGGCAGAAAGGTGGCCCAAAGCATTCAACCTAACCTTCATTTCCACCTTCTTATGCAAACTTGCAAGCACTGCCAACAGCGGCCTTGGGAGTCCCCATGGCTGCAGCAAGAAGCCACAACCTCCATGCACCTTTCCTGGCTCTGGGCTTCAAGAGTCAGAGGACCCACCCTTAGCCTACCATCCACCCTGAAACCACTTCAACACTAATGGAATGTCCAAGTTGAAGTCACCCCCGGCCATGATGGGAGCAGAGGGAATTAATAGATATGGAGTAATCAGGACCACAACAGGCTCACCTTATTCCCTCTCAGGAAAATAGGTGCCCAATTTATTTGATTAGTTGAGGGAGCCACGGACGCACTATGGTTCAATACAGGCGACAGATGACCATTCAAGTTCACCCCCACTCCCTGGAGCATCTGTGGATCTGAGCATAAAATTCTGTTTCCAGCACCTGGGCTCGGGTCTGTCTGGACACCAATCGTGGTCTTGATAACTTGGTGCCGCCATGACTTTGGGTTACTAGACTTCCTAGGCATGTTGTTATCCAAGGGCCCAGAAGATGTGGCTTCAATTGCAGGAGGTGTTGCTATTGAAGCATGGGGCCCGGTAGAACGGCTGAAACTGACGGCACCAGTGTTCCTGATTTTCTTAGATTTAATGTTCTTCATTTTTTGCCTTTCAGAGAAATCTGACTCAAGTCTCCTGTGTTTTTTCTTATTTCTCCTTACCCTGCTACAGTTTTTGACAAAGGACCTCTTTAGGGGCAGCAAATATATGGGTTGAGGGCTCCAGGTTGCTTTCTTTAGGCCCTTCCCCCTCTCCTACCAGATGTAAATAGTCACTTGTAACTTCTACTACTTGCACCATGCGTCTGAACTCCTCAAGTACTGAATCCGAGAGAGGGTATTGTCAAACATTGTGTTTAAATTATTGGGCTTATCCTCAACTGGGGGTGCATGTTCGCCCCTCACCTGGCGACGTCCCATCTGGATGCTATTCTCCAGCAGGGAGACACCATCCTAGATCTTTACCTGCTGATTATTCGCCTCCACCAGCTGATCTTCCATGGAGTTCACCTCACAATTCTGTTTATTTGCCTCACTCTTAAGAGCTGATAAAGAAGACATTACTGTGGTGTTTTGGGCGTTTCTGATACTGACCATCAATGACTCACAGAAGCCCATCTCTTTAGTTAGTTCCATCCAGATCCCAGAGTGTGCTTGAACTTCACCTTTAAGTAACTCAAAAATGTTCACTAATGAATTGAGCACACAATTCAGAGCTGGAAGGGTAACACCATTTGCAACTGGGCCATTCAAGTTGTCACAGTATTTTTGTGGTTGGATGATGGGATGTTCAGGGCAGCATAGAGCTGAGCTCACCACCTGTGGCGATGTTGAGGGGTGAATGTGACTCATATATGACACCCGAACTGGGGGGCTTAGAAGTAGTCATCCCTCCAAGACTCCACTCTCCATCAGCTGACTATGTCCTGCTGCATCCAGATCAACAAGTCAGGAGGAACTATCCCCACTGAATGACGTTAAGAGGGCTACATCACCCATACTCTCGGAATTCCACTTCAGTGAGAAGTCAAATATTTTCTTTGTAATATTTGTGGCTGTTAACGTGTATTCCAAACACAAGACCAAGTGTTGCTGAGAATCAAGTGTCTCGAAGTCAGCGACTGCATTGTTATTTCCATACCGACGTACTGCGTGTGTGCAAACCATCATACCCTGCATTTCGATTGCTTGATGCACATTTTGAGCTTCTCCTACCACTTAAGCAGGTTGAGATTCCAACTCTGGAGCCCTCAAGTCATCCTGCATTGCCCTGCTCCGCAAATAGTACATTAGGGGTGTCCTAATGGCTATACAGGTAATGCCGCTTTGAGGCGAGCAACCGGGCAGCACACTTGACAGTCAAAGATGCAAATAGAGATGGAACCAGGGGCAGGGGAGAGTCACAAAAGTATCTTCCAACAGGGGGAGAAAGTACCTTGTCCTTCCTTAGACTTTTGGAATGATTTGTCCTCAAGGATGCAGTAGATCACGTAGATTTAGCAGGAATCATTGGAACACAAGCTGCAAGCCAAGGTAGGCCGAGGGAAGCCCAAGGGTGCTGAACAAACTGACCTCAATGGGTCAGACCCCCAAGGAACACAAGGAACATTCCCACAGCTCTCTGCAGAACTTCTGAGCTGGGGTTTTGAAGTTTGGGCTCCTCCACTTGTGCACTAAACAGGTAAAACAGACCTGCAAGCTAAACTGGAGGTGGGAGAGAAACACAAAGAACACTCCCATAGCATTCTGCAGTGCTTTGCTTGTGAGTCGAGGTTTTGAAGTTTTGAAGTTTTGACTCCTCCTCTTGTGCAGTAAACAGTAAAGGCAGACCTGTAAGCGAAATGGGAGATGAAAGACCAACACAAGGATCACTCCCACAGCCCTCCGCTGTGTTAATTCCTTCTGTACCTATGTAGGGACCTGCCATGCTTGATCTGGTTCCACTTGCTGTTGTAGCAACCTTCTCTGTTGTGTAATTTGAGTCTATAGTTGCACTTGTATTCTTGTCCCATGTCTGGCCCCATGTGTGATCTTGGGCATTATATTTCAAAAATCCTGCGCTATGCAGTGGGGAATATGCTGTCCCCCTCTTTCTGTCCTCAGTTACTTTTCTGAACAGTACCCTCACTATCTGGTTGCTTGTAACACTCTCATGTGCCTTCATTGCAATCTCTATCTCGCCCTTGACTCCCATGCCTGTTTCATTCTCACCATCATTTCTCTCCCTCTCCTTTCTCAATCACTTTCTCATTTCCCATTTCTGACTTACTTCCTTGCCTTCTTATTGTTAAAAATTCTCTAAAAATAAACTTCATCTGCTCTCCCTTTTTTATAATATACAAACACACCCAAGAGCTCTTCCAGTTGTTGCAGTTATTTCTATACTATTTAACGCAAGGGTATGAGGCATCTCCCTGTGCTCATTCATTAGGAGTTAGAAAACCATTGAGCTGGGCATCTTCTCTTTTTCAAATTACTTTTCAACAATAAGCCTAAACTTTCTTTTTTTAATGGTTTCTTTTTTATTAATCAAAGTGTCTTTCTCCCTTTTCTGTGTGCCTGCTATGTCCATAATTATAGTGTGCTTTAGAAAAGCTCCTCTCCACTAATGAAGGCACCTACAATGTTTATATGGGATACAAAAAATCAGGAGTGCTCTGATGTGTGCTAAAATAATGTCTATCATCAGGTCCTAAAAAAGTGTCTGGCATAGCCCAAAAAATCCAAAATAGCTAAGAAAACATTAACATGAGCATGAAAAATGGCTTGTGTAGTTTAAAAAAATGATCTAATGGGACCAATCTGATCCATATATGGGTAATGAAAGGGGACAAATTGTAGTTTGAAAAAAATGTGCTCAAAATATGGCTAATCATACATGAAATTTGGCCAATATGGAAATATACAAAAATATAAACCCCCACAAATAAAAAAAACAGGTTCACACACCCCACAATCCAATATATCCAATTAAAGGCACCTCAGGGGCACCATCACAACATAACATATAACAGAGAATCTAATAATTCTTCTTTAAATAAAAAACATCCAATCTCCAATTATTTCAACCTAAAAATAATAATCCCTAATCAAAAAACACTTTTGAGTGATGTATCTCATAAAAAACCTTAAAAAGGAAAGTCAGTTCATTGAGTCCTAGCTCAAAACTACTATTTCAATCACAGTGACACCGAGCACCTGCTCACTTAAAGCTCTGCATTCAAAATAGTTTTTTCAAAATATATTTACATCCATTTTAATACTCTCTTTACAGATAATGCCAGTTCAAAACCACTTTGCAATTATAAACCCAAAAAATAAAAATAAATGAATCTTAAATCCTATTATCTACACTAATCATCTTTATGCACAAATACATATAATATATATATATATATATATATATATATATATATATATATATATATATATATATATATATATATATATATATACATTTTTCCAATCTATTTTCCATGTACACACTATCATGTGCCTCAGATAACACCACTTAAAAGAGATGTGTCTTTCGAATACCTCAGATACATTCTACCTTTCCTCACCTTCGCCCTGAAGCCCACTGTCTCTAGAGCCCTGGTTCTCTCCAGGCTGGACTACTGCAACAGCCTATTTCTCATCTTACTAGCTGTACTCTTCACCCCCTGCAACTAATCCAGCACAGGACTGTGAGACTTATCCTTGGCCTCAAGCCCAAGGACCAAATCTCTTCAGACCTGCAATCTCTACACTGACTCCCGGTGGCTGCAAGGATCAAGTTCACGTACTTCTGTATCATCCACAAGTCTTTCTGTGGCCGCGGTCTACAATACATCTAACTCTCTCTCCCAAAACACCTTCCTCTTAGAGCCCTTTGCTCAGCTACCTCCAACTCTCTGAGAGTCGGACGCTTCTCCAGGCAGAGAGTGGGGGTAGATCTCTCTCCTCTGCATGTGCCTCTCTCTTGAACAGCCTCCCTGCCTCTCTCAGACTTGAGCTGGACCACCTGAAGTTCTGGAAGCAGCTCAAGACCGTCCCTTTCTCCTCTTCTTTCTCTCTCTCGCTCCCTTGCTAACTTACCTGCCTGCGGTGCAGACTGGTTACTTGGTTCCCTCCGAGTCCCTCAGGGTACCAGGCTCCTCCATGACCAGTCTCCCATGCACTACCTCCAGGCCGACCATGCACTTAGGCTCTGCAACTGTAACACTTACAGCCCCCCTTCCTCCTTGCACTTACCTAGAGCTGTGCTGCCCTGGCTACATTTCCTCAGAGCCATCCTGCCCTGCACACACGTCCCCCCTCTATTCCCCTTGCACTTCTATTGTCCGAATGACACAAGGCCTAGTAGGATTGCTTGTGGCACCTAGAAACACTTGTGTACAGGCATGTTATAAATGCCATATCATATCATACCAAATTAACCTAATTAATAGCCCTTTTTTCTTCATACAGTCACAAAAACATCCTATGCACAGATTCATCTATGCCTCTTACTCCTTACTTACATTTCCTCCCTCACATTAAATTTCATCATTAATTAGTGTAAAACAACATATTATTTCAACTGTCTCTATCACAACCTTTCCAATCCAACTGTTCTACCCTTCAAATGCATATTAATGTAACATGTGAGAAATTTAACAATCAGTACTTCCAATAACTGAGCTATCGTGAACCCTGCTCTTTTTCGGGGCCCTCCCAACTTCTCTTCTGCTGAAGACTGCAGTTGATATCTGTTCAGCCATGCGCCACTGCCCAACACCTGTTTGCAAGGAAAAAGAATGCCGTCTCTTGAGGAGACTGCCATAACTCTTGCACTGCATATAGCAAAACACTGTATGTACATCTTCTATACTCTTTTGTTTATTGATTAAAATAACACATTATATGATGTGCACATGTTCAGGCCTGAATACAATTCAAATGGAAACAAACTAGCTTTTTTAACTCTTAGCAATACAAAATGAATGCTCTGAGTCACTTTTAATAAAAAACAAGCCATGTTAAGGCTGCTTGTTTTGGAAAGCTGCCTTCACTGATCAAGAGAATGTGGCTGTTATGTCTGCAATACATATATGAAATAACTGCTTTTGCGCTCAACACAAAATGACAATGACACATCACAGACTACTCACCACATTTAACATGAGCTAGAACACACAATAAAACATGAACACATAACATTACAAACATTCATGAGATACTCCCATTAAAATCCAACTGCTTAGGCCAGAATCAAAATGCTGCTCATTCTCTAGACCATATCTGTTTGATTCCACTCTACAGTTCCCTCTCCCCATAATATGCAATACATCTAGTGATAGTGCAAAACATCCTATTTTCACAAATAAAACCCCACAAAAAATGTCCAGATAACTATATGACTGTCTTCTCTCATTCACGTATAATGGAGGTACTGAGATGCACAAGCGACACACACTCACAGAGAAGTGTGTTTAATCAAACGGCTTTAAAACAACCAACTGCGAGAAATTAAGTTGCTCAAATTATTGACGGATACATATTCACATAAAAAAGAAACAGCTCTGTTATTTGTACACTAATAAGATCAAGTGCATTAAACAGTCCATACATATCACATACAATCAAAAAATGATTTCCCAAGTATGCCTTAACAATGAGAGATCAGTGTGGGCAACCTTAAGAAATACGCATCCCTCAGCCTCTGAAAATTGGCCTCATGGATATCTTTGGAAATGTGGACCTCTTACATTACTGAAAAATATTAAATGTTGCCTACCTTCATCAAACCACAATGAGGGTGTCCTACAGACACTTAACCTGTTCCTACTGTCCATTATCAAAATGGAGGTGTCCGTAGAACACATACCCTGTCCGCATGTGTGCAAAGCTGTGATGCACCTTTTATTAGTTCGGGGACCCTAGACCTGTACGGCGGACACCTGACTGCATGCGCATTCCACTTTCGGGGTCCTACGAACATTGTGCCTGTCTGGAACTGTCCACCGCACGTGTGTCGCTCTTTTAATTAGTTCGAGGACCCAAGGCCTGTCCGTACAACACCCGTATTCATAAGTAGAACCGATCCCGAGCAATAGGTGTCTTACGGACAGCCATCCCATTCGCGAACGTGTCTGCGATGTCATCATGTGACCACACCCACGCTGAGCATACGCCCATGACCGCGGACAGTGTGTGGGCCCCTGGCCACTGAACAATACTTTTTTGAGCAATCCAAGATATTTTTTCCAATGAAACTTCATCCTTGTAGAGGTCCCAGACTATGCCCCTACCAATCTGGATACTTTTTGGAACTTTTTGGGCCCTTTTTGGTGTTCGAAGTGTCCGCGGACAGCGCGGCTCTCAGCAGAGCGCTCCCCAGCACCCCTATAAAAAGCCACACCCCAGAGCTGTACTCATTCTGTCTTTGGATACCTGGACAAAGCATTGCTGCACATTGCTGTTGGCTTACATTGCATTTGCGGCTGGACTTTCCAGATCAGATGGCAACCTTGGCTACTCCTGCTGCTGCTTCTGCTTCAGCACCACCCCACCCACTCCACCACCACCACCTTCCCAAGGGCCTGAAGAAGGGATCAGGTGTGGAGATGTAGAGAGGGATGAAGAGCATGACGAGGAAGAGGTAGTGAAAGTCCTTACTACTGCCAGCCAGCATGAGTCTTGGGTGTGGAGGCTGTTTACCACCGTTGGAGGGGTACGCAAAGCATGTGCACACAAGGTGCACTGCACTGAGTGCCACATGGAGCTCAGTCATGGCAAACCAGGTTTGTACAGCTACGGGACCACTTCCATGCAGCGACACATTCCCAGCATCAGTAAGATGAACTCCATCTCTGCGAAAAATGTTTTTGCTATGAAGCATAATATTTTAAATGTGAAAAGAGGACATGCCAACATCTCTCAAAAAAGCGCAAACAGCCATGTTGACATTGCGCCTCACTTTCTCCATTTGCGGACCACATGATAGAAGAACGGAGCCACATTTGTCTTTGCGCAATGCGAGAAAAAATACTCAGGAGTTTGGAAACATGTCCATGACTTTCCAAGTCCTTCTTTCATTGCAAGGAGATTCCAGTAATATGTCCTAAACTGTTCCCTCCACAGTGAATAATAATAATGTCCGGATGATGGTGTGTCATCAAAGTGGCACAAAGAGGAACCAGATCCAGCCAGTTCATTCCGCGCACTGCATGCCACTGCACATCCACATGAGGGAATCCAAGATGTGCAGCCACTCATCAGCGCTCTGCATGCACCTCCAACCAATTTATCCAGGAGTCGCCCAAAATCCCGACACTCTGCCTTCTAAAAGACCCAGCCATAGCTACCTGTTCTCCTCTCAGCAAACAGACTTTCTGCCGAAGTCTCTCCTTACACATCACACCCAGAAAACCTTATTGACCAATCCCTTGGCCTGGACAGTCTCATTTGCATGCCTGCCAGCCTCAAAATCCCCATATGTACTATGTGCGATCCGTGGCTACCCCAGTGTCCGTGGACATATCATGAAATCTGTGAGGATGGGGAAAGAACATTTAATCAGGCTACTCCATTTCCTCTTTGATGGTTGCTCTGAAAAGAGCCTTTTTTAAAAAATGTCTAAAGAAACACCTTTCATTTAGTTGTTTTGTTTTATGTTTTAAAGCATTCCTCATATTTTCAAAGAACATGGCCAGTATGGATAAAGAAGTGCCATGTGCTTTGAAATAATGAATTAACAGAATCAATATTGTCATTATTACAAGACAACAACCCAGCTCTAAACAAGAAAACAGACATGCCTGTCTTAACCAAACACCTTGCACCATTTTGCTGGGGACAGAAAACATTACAATTGTCCCATAGCAATTTAGAAAAAATAACCTTGGCACTTGGAAGAATCACCATCACTGCCTGAAACAATTTTTCAAGAGCACTCAACAAAGTAAGAGCAGTGATGTATACCAAATGGACATTTCAAACTCCAACCACTGCCTGCATATTGGAGCCAGGCACAGGTGACCACATAAGCTCCACTCCTTCAAAACCAAAGGAGGAGCCATATCTTTAGACTTAGCAAACCTCTATAGAACATTTACAAACAGATCTCTGACTACCAAAACCCTCACTTTCTTCACCTCTGCCATTTTCACTACAGACAGCCTCTCTTCCTACAAAGAACAACTTCAACACCTGATTTGTTCATCCCCACAGTCCCCTTTCCATGCCAGGCAGGCTGAGAAGCCCTGTACGTGGCAGGCACTGTCCGCAAATTACCGCAGTGTCCGCAGACCCCGTAACACAGGGACAGCCCTTTTACCCTTCCCACATCACTCTCTGTACCACTCTCTCTTTGGCTACACATAAACAGTCACATAACCATTCACCAATCACATCCAAGAACTTTACATCTAACTCTGTCATCACTATTCAGAACTTTAGATGAGCTGTTCATCACTCTGAGTACAAGTATCCTGTGATTACATCCACATCTACATACATCAATAAAAACTACAAGTATGAATATGTTGTGTACAGTACATTTGCAACTCTTTTATAAATACATATGAACAGGGTATGTGCCACTGACCCTGCATAATCTGCAAAAAAAGCATTCTGTCATTGCTACCATCTCTTATAATCAAGTTCACTTATACATCTATCTGCTTTCCAAGTTTTAATTTACCCATATTACTCATTGTAATGTCCAAACTTGCATTCTCTTATTTCCTTCTGTCATTTTCACAACCACTTACCCCTTAACACACTACTATGAAATTTCTAGAATGCACATCAAAGCATTGTAAGTATATACATTACATGCATTTAAACAGAGAGCCTGCCACTTGCCATTCTTGCAAAACCAAACAAATACATGTGTACATTCAGAACAGTGCTAATAGAAATGTGTATAAATAAGTAAAATAACTAAAAGGTTTCCTGCACTCATGTAGCAAGCATCTATGCACAGGAAGATTAATGAAATTCCACAAACAAAACATTCTCCTTTTCAATCTGCACCTCTTTCTAAGCTTTTATCTGACCCTACTACAACTTCCACTAATCCATTTCCACACTAAACAGTGCAACAGCAACACATACACTTTCAAAGGTGCACCTCATAGGACACACTTATTAATACTCCACTAACCCCCTTAGCAATGATGCTGATGCTGCAAAATCCCCATTCTTATACAAAGGTGTGCAATTTAACACATACAGTACCTCTTCCTGGAAATAAATCATTATCCAAATCTAACCAATCTATTCTTCAAGTGAAATTACTGTACCATCAACACACATATGTACTAACTTCCTTCTTTCACAATTGCAGTGAAGACCACACTCCTGAAAGCCAGAAGCATCTGAAGTACAATACAGAACCCCGAAGAAACCTACTCTTTGCATCCAACAAAGTAAGTGTAACACTGTTGTAGTGTTCTGACTGTTATTCACACAGAGTAGTACTCTTGTGTTGTAGAACAAAGAATGATATCAACTCTACAGCATTAGATTCAGTATTACTGATTGCACCTCAGCAGGTGCACCCTTTGTATTGTCATCTAAACACCAGTATAGTACCACACAGATACAAGAATAGCCTTCCCAACCTGAAGTAACAGCCCATTCCAAAATCACAAACCTCTACAAGCATGCAGAGTTTCATACTCAGACACTCATGCACAATGCACACATACATTGCACAACGTCCCAACCCACATTTTCTTTTTCTCTCTAACAGACAGCAAAGATGCCTACCAAAAAGCAACTCCATAGAAAGCAACGCAGAAATAGAGCAAATCAAAATAAAAGTGTGCAAAATAGACATCCGCCCCTAGCAGAATTTACACATAAAGTTCAAACAAAACAGCTAATACAGTCACTAAGCAAAACTAAAGCAGCTTGCATGAAATAAACTTTGACTCCTCTTTCAAAATGTAAAACTAAACAGAAAGGAATTAAGAAGACTGCAGCTACCTCTATTGATAACACTATTACGCTGTGAACATTTGTGTAACACTATTGCACCCTGTTACCCTCGGGTCTGGTGTGCAATACAAATAAATAAACAAACAAACAAACAAACAAACAAAAAAACAAACAAACAAACAAACACTGTACCTATAAATCTTGATGTAGCCACAAGTAAGCATACCAAAAAAAAATATTTTACAAAAAATGTTCTGCCACAGACTCCTTCAGAACCTTATAATAACAGGACACAAATCATGATCAACCCTAAAAACCTACCGCAGAAAACTAATCCTAGAAGCTCTCATAGATAGTGCAATCCTTCTCAAAAGGAAATTATTTATATTAGTTTTAAACAGAAGGAAAGCACTAACAAAACGAATTACTAAACTACAACAACGACTTATCAACAAATGGAATATCAACAAAGATAGCTTTTCAAACATCTGTGCAGGTAAGTGAAGTCACACCACCAGCACAGAAACATATTTCAATGAAGAAGCATACAAACAAAAGCAAACAAACCCAATTGCCACACATAGCAGTGGGCGAGGGTATGAAAAGGTTAACAATACCATCATGGAACAAGAAATGCTGCTCCCAAAAATATCCCCAGTAAACGTAGCATCAACTCTCCATTCCAACAAACTAATATGTCCAGTCTACAAATGGCTGTGCACATCAATGTGTAACGTGCACAAAAAATCTTTGACATCTTTACCCGAGCTCCTCAATCAGTATGTGAAAGGCAAAGACAAATTAAAAATAAAACTATTACAAACTATGGACTCTTGTCCAGTTGCGGAAATACACAGGACAACGAGGACATTCATTATCCTGCATTTCTGGACCTACTTGCAACATCTTGTTCATTACTGCACTATGCCAAAAGTTCTGCTATAACACTGGACAATTTAAATAACATTATTCTACATAGTACAGCCAGAGAACTACTCGAAGAAATAGAGCACATCCAAATAAAATATTTTGGAAGTTAAACCCACTTACAAAATTCTATATCTTTAGAGCAGAGTAGCAAAAACTTTACAAATGGAAACCTTCAACTACACAAATACAAAAAAGAAATACTAAAGTTTAAAAGCACATCTGCTGAAGCACCAAACCATGTGTGCGTGTGTGTTGCTGCAAGACTTTTTTTTTAAAATAAAAATAGAACAAACACTGTAGACATAATGTACAAAATAGAAGACAATGAAGAATCCAAGTGTTTCCAATTAGCCCTCTATCTTATAGCAGAAAACAAATACAAAATGACTAACCGCTCAATACTTTGCAGATACTGCACTGCAAAACTGGACAACAACCAAATACCTCCACGTGCCATAACTAATAACTTGGAAATATTCCCACTGCCAAAACCACTTAACTTCTATGAGAGTATTATAATACAAACAGTGCACCCATTCAAAGCAATAATACACATTCAACCAAAAACCGCAAAACTACCTCCCTCTGAATTACTAAAAGGCATTCGTGGCAAAGTAGTTTATTTGCCATTAGATCAATCTTTGATTATCCTAGTGAATGGCGTACCTACAAAAGACAAGAAAATGTGGCAGCAACTAGTGGACTTTCATAAAGTTAGAGAAGCCCTGCAATATATAAAAGACAACAATGAATACTACAAAGAAAGAAACATTGAAGAAACCCTGAGGGAAACCACCGAAATAATTCAAGACTCTTCAGGAACTGGCCAATTTCAACTTCTAGATCCCACTACAGCATCCAATATCTTAGACCATTATACAATTCACCCACTGCACACTGAAGACACCATAGATAATGCACTGGAAACTTACCGAGTGCGGCAAGCCAAAGGATCTCCAATCAGCATATAGGAAAAAAGTGTGGAAGCACAAGCTTTTCCTCTGCTCTTTCCTACTGAAAAGGAGGAAGGTACAATGAAATGCCCACACAAATAACAGCATCATAATACAGCTCTTTATAAATGTATTCTGAAGACCCAAGATTCAGACTAAACATTGAAAACATATTCCACCATCTCTTTGAAAGTGAACTAGCAACTCTATGCTGCGGAGTTGCACACACACTGAAATCAGGTACCAATTTTCAAAATATGTCTGCTATGCAATTTCTACAAAAGGTGCAAGAAAAAGTGTTTTACAGTCAAGCATTACAAATCTTTTAGCAAACATGCGTGGTACAAAAGAATACTCGTTTCGACGACACGCAGAAGTATACTGTATGATAAGAAAACTTGGCTTGTGATAATAAGTTATGCAGAGTAGGCATGGAAAGATTTGCACGATTTCCTACACAAAGCAAACAAAAACAAAACAAATGAGACATAAAAACACCAGGAGAACTCTGCTCTCTTTATCCTGTAAATGTTTCAAGATACTTCAATCATCACTTTATTGCCATGGTACACTTCATTTGCAATAAAACAGTTCCTCCCCTCGTAGAAGTGCAACACACTATTTTGGAGAAAAGAATACCAAGACAGAGGAGCACTACACATCCACATGCTTTTGTGGGTTAAAGATGCTCCTAAATTTGATCACGGCATTGATGACCCTGTTTTGCAGTTCATTCAGAAATATGTCACTTGTGAAACCCCATCACAAACTACACATAGCGACCTACATGCACACATTTTACAATTTCAAAGATACAAGTGTGGCAAGTATTGCCAGCGCAAATATAAAAACAAAGGGAAATACTATGCTAAATGACGCTTTGGTTTCCCTAGACCAGTTTCAACAACAGGACAAGTAAACAACTTAATGTCTTCAGTTAGACATAGTATCAAAGGCAAATCACCTAAGAACACATACTGCATAAAAAGAAAAGAAGAATCAAAGTACATAGATCATTACAACGCAATCATTGCCCTCCTATGGAATGCAAATATAGATGTGCAGTACATTGTAGACAATTCCACTGCAGTTGCATGATATGTCACATCCTACATAACAAAAGCAGAGAAAACAGAACAGAAAGATCTCTGGGACGACATATCATCTGACAAAACACTGTCACAAATAGTGTACAGATTTGGCATAAACATGCTCACCCATAGAGAATGTGGCTGCTACGAAACCACAGACCATTTAACTGGCACTGCCTTGTATGGGAAATCTGAAAACATAGTATGGCTAAGCCTTCTCCCTGCTAAATCCAGAAAAAGAGTTCTCAAATCATATGAAGACATAGAAATAATAGCCAAAAATGATCCCAACAGCCAAGACATTTTCAAAAACAACTTACTAGACATCATACTACCCAAACAGGAGTACCGCTTTGGAAACCATGTGTCTATACCACATAGCCCAAAACTTCACATACAAAAATAATATTTAACCAGATGAGAAGAAAGGTAGATACAGAGTCGATAACTGTGAAAGCAGCCTAATGAAACTTACCAAATGCAGCCTAATTAATCATAGGAAATTGTCATAAAAACTCCTCAACATAAAGAACTGTATTAGATGGCCCTACTACAACTTTTTAAACCATGGAGAAAAGAAGATTTATTAGATACCCACGTCTCCTATGAAGATGCTTTCAAAGCAACTGAAAGCACCATAACAGATATACATTTTACGCAGTACAAAACCATGTTAGACAATGTACAGCAACAAGAAGAAGAACTCCAGGCACAACTAAATATAGACACTCCTGATAGTAGTCAACCATCTCTAACATGAAGCTAAGAACCACTTGGACAGCCACTCATAGCAAATGAGGCAGGGGATACCCATGACTGAAGTAGAAAACACCATGTGCCAGTATGAAGGGTCTTCAGAAGACATTGCTATAATCAAATCACAATTAAACAATGAACAGCATAGCATTTTCCTAGAAGTAACTAAATAAATTGAACATGGTATGCAGCACAAAACTCAAACTTGTACCTGTCAAGAGTACAAACCTATACTGCTATATGTGAGTGGTCAAGCTAGTTCAGGGAAAACATTCTTAATAAAAATCATCAGCAACTTCTTCCAACAATTGACAAACAAGAAACAGCCAGCTGTTGTAACTGCCCCCACAGGTTTAGTTGCCTACAACATAGGCGGTGTCACTTTACACCAATTGCTACTCCTTCCAGTAGATCACCAAAACAAATTAGACAGCTACAAACTTTCACCAGAAGCTTCAATGAAACTATGCAGGGTTTTAAAACAAATGAAAATGCTCCTAATATTTGAGGTGAGCATGGTCTCCAGCCTAATGTTGGCTTTGATTCACCTCAGATTATAAGAGGTCCTCAAAACGGAATACGAGTAACTCTTTGGAGGAAGACGCATTATTGTTTTCAGAGATCTTCTTCAATTAACACCAGTGATCAGTGAACCTATTCTTAAAACCTTAGGGCATAAACTATGCCGTACAACTCTTGGCAGCATAGGTAATGTACATTTTTGCCAACATTTCCAATGAAAAGAATGAAATGAAAACGTGTCAGTCTGCAGACCTCACCTACGCCAACATTTTGAAAAGTATTACATTTTGTGTTCTTTCTAGAAAACCACAATCTATTTTAAATACCAGACACATCCATGCACTCTACGGGCATAACCCATGTGCTACTGATGTCATGGAACAATTATCACACAAAAATGTAAACTGTATGTCCTTGATGCCAACTCTTGCAAGCTGTACACAATTCCATAAAACAATGTTGAAAAAAGAAATGCAACCAATAGTTCAAATTTACTCAACAGACAAACTGGACCTGCGCGGTATGACACTACCCATGTGTGAACAAGCCACAGCATGACTAAATACCTTAGAAAACTCTATCTCTAAAACAGCTGGTTTAGAGAAAATATTAACATTGTCTTTAAACTGTAGAATAATGCTGAAACGTAACCTTGATGTGGAGCAAGGACTAGTGAATGGAGCACTTGTTACAGTTGTTGGCTTTCAAACATACCCATGTGACAACAACATTCAGTTTGTCAATATTCACTTTCACAAACTGTCAGAAGCTAAAAGGATAGCATGCTCAACAGCCCGATTCCTTCTTTTCAAAGACCTGTATGTATGCAGAAAACAATTTTCTCTATCTCTAGCATACACAGTCACCATTCATAAATCACAAGGTCTTACCCTAGATCAAGCACTGATAGATAGTCGCAGCACAGTGTTTAAAGAAGACATGAGCTATGTAGCACTGGCATGCCTATGTACACTTGAAGGACTATTTCTAGTTTATTGTGATGCAAGTAAATTAAACAATGATAATCCTTGCATTGTAGAATACAATAGACTACGTGCAATCTACTCACCCCATCTCGAAACCTACCCTGCTCCTCAAAAAGCGAAACTTTGTAAAATAAAACTAGTTCATACTCAAATTATACAGGATCTCAAAACAATACCTCCAAAAAAAATAAAAGCAGCTTGTACTTCATCAATCAATTACCACAACCAAAGAAGAATCTACTTCACAAACACAAACAACTACCTCTTCAAAGAAACTATGTGCACTTCCAAGAAATGAGTCAGACACAGAACTGTCTGGTCCATTCAAATTTTCCAATACAACTGGTGTAAATTGCTATGAAAATGTAGCAATCAATATTCTATTCCAATTGCCACCAATTGTTGAAAACATTTACTTAAACGGGACTGACCAATTATGTTTGAAAATGTTAGTCCTTCACAGAAATGCAGCCAACAATCCTGACAACACTTACAGTGTTTCTGGAATAAGTCAGGAATTGGACTACGGTGCTGAAAGGGTCAGATTCACTTTAAACACACGAGAAGATCCACACATATTTCTAATGTACTTAGTACAAGTACTGGAAAACAAAAACATATTTCTACATGTGGAAACATACATGCACTCTCTGCAGCCATGTGGCACAGGAGCAAGTCCCTAATGAACGCGTTGTGTAGGCTCAGATGCAGTGTGTACAATGGACAGATCCTTTTTGGCACTAAACTGTAGAGAGACACAGATATTTTACCCTATTGTCTTTGAGCATCTGAGACTGTGGCAGTGTTTGGGGAGTGACCCTGGATTTTCCTTTTTGTCTATTCTAGGTTCTCCCCTTGATCCTTCCCTGCATTTGGCGTTAAGAAGCAGGGTAAGGTATGTACTTAGCGGTAGGAATTGGTGATTGAATGTTTAGGATCACCATACACCCCGTTTTTAAGAAGACTGTCCTGATGAAAGTGGTTTCACTAAAATACACACCACTGAAACCGGTAGACAGTGGCTGTCACATGGTGGAGGCCAAAATTAGCTATACCTATACCATGGACAACCTTGTATATGTTCTTCATAATTGTCCCACGCCCTGTCCAACCATCTAATAATTGCTTTGGACTGGTGCCTGTGGGCTTTGCTTGTCTTCACTTTTAAATTCAAGCTCACCTCATTTAAGGAGTATCTGCTGCAAAACAATAGTCATAACCGGCAGCATTTTTCTAAGCTTCTTGTCTTTTGAGTTCTTAACAAGAGCTACCTTGGGATTACTTGAACTGACTACGGGATATTAAAATATATTGGACCCATAGTAGACAGATCATTGTCCCCCTTTTTTTCTTGACCCAAGGTGTGTACTCTTTTTAAACACCAGCCCATTGTCCTCCTTGAGGATATCAGTGACCTGGGACATACATAAGTCTTACAATTTCTTAATTGTTATGCTTTTTCAAAAATAACTTCCCTTTGCCATCTTTTACTGTCCTATTTTTATAAGCATTCCATCACCGCTTCCTAGGGAGAGTGCTTCCCCTAGGGACAGGAAGTTATGTTCCTCTTTCCTTCTGTCTTTCTCGACGACCCAGTCTCTCCCTGGTCACTGTGCATACTCATGTTTTTGAGTTGAAGGATTTTCCCCACTGCTCTTTAAAAATTGCATACAGTTGTGTGTTGCTCCTCTTTTTGTGTTAAAACACTAGCCTGTTAGGGCTTCACCCTGTACATTGTACGATTCAGTTCCCCCTCTCCTTTTGAAACTAACCCCCTGCTCATCCTGGTCCGGGGCAGAAAGGTGGCCCAAAGCATTCAACCTAACCTTCATTTCCACCTTCTTATGCAAACTTTCCTTGCAAGCATTGCCAACAGCGGCCTTGGGAGTCCACATGACTGCAGCAAGAAGCCACAACCTCCATGTACCTTTCCTGGCTCTGGGCTACAAGAGTCAGATGACCCACCCTTAGCCTACCAACCACCCCTGAAACCACTTCAACACTAATGGCAATGTCCAAGTTGAAGTCACCCCCGGCCATGATGGGAGCAGAGGGAATTAACAGAGATGGAGTAATCAGGACCGCAACAGGCTCACCTTATTCCCTCTCAGGAAAATAGGTGCCCATTTTATTTGATTAGTTGAGGGAGCCATGGAAGCACTATGTAACTGATTACCTTTATGCAGAGAAATGATTGCTCTGTTTCAAAGCTGTTACTTACCCTATCAATATATATCACATGATGTGTCTGGACCCTAAGGAAAATAGGGTGAGTACAACATATAAAAATATGAGCATATACAGGGAAAGTACAGTGATAAAAAAACATCAAAAGTATCAGAAAGTGCTGATAAATCTACTGATAATTTTAATGGACAAAAAGAATTGCTGTCTTTCAAGGTTCTGTCTTCCCCTATGTATATGTTTCATATGATATTACTGGACCCTAAGGGAATTATTGTAAGAACATACTTGAAGGATAAGTCTACGAATATAGTACATTTACAATTTTTAGTTCCTGACTGTTACTGAAGAAAATCATGTGGCCTAGATATGACAGGAAAGGAAAAAAGGGGGAGTCAGACATGTGATGTCATCAGTGATGTCATCAATGACATTTGTGATGTCATCTTTGATGTCCTGGGTGTTAGGCTTAGCGGTGCACGGTGGTGGCGCGAGTTATGGTTGCTTAGCTTACCATAACTGGCGAATTTCAAGGGTTTTTCGGTTTTACTTGGAACCACAACGTCCCTTTAACAAAGTTTTTTCACTGAATTTCATAGGTTTTTAGTAGCGCAACTTAACCATAACGTCCCTTTAACAAAGTTTTTTTACTGGATTGCATAGGTTTTTAGTAGCGCAACCTAACCATAACGTCCCTTTAACAAAGTTTTTTCACTGAATTCCATAGCTTTTTAGTAGCGCAACTTAAGCATAACATCCCTTTAACAATGTTTTTCACTGAATTTCATAGGTTTTTAATAGCGCAACTTAACCATAACGTCCCTTTAACAAATTATTTCACTGAATTTCATAGGTTTTTAGTAGCGCAACTTAACCATAACGTCCCTTTAACAACGTTTTCACTGAATTTCATAGGTTTTTAATAGTGTAACTTAACCATAAAGTCACTTTAACACATTTTTTTTACTGAATTTCATAGTTTTTTATTAGTGCAACGTAACCATAACGTCCTTTTCAATGGAGGAAGACCACTAGCATCCTAGGTTCTCAAAGTGGGAACCCGGGGTGGTAAAAAAAATAGATTTTTCTTCCCAAACCGGGACGCCTGCCTGTGTAGGAAGGAAAATCTTTTACCAAGATGGACACCAGGGAAAGGGAAGGTGGGTGTATAAAGAGAACACAACAGGGCATCGGCGGGGGGTCGGGAAGACCAGGAGAGAGACACGGGGCATGAGTGGGGGGTAACACGAGGGAGACACGGGGCATGAGCGGGGATGGGGAGGTAACACGAGGGAGACACGGGGCATGAACGGGGGCTGGGGGGAAAGAAGGAAGACATGGGGCATGAGCAGGGGGTGGGGGGAAGGAGGAGGACACGGGGCATGAGCCGGGGGGAGAAGGGAGACACGGGGCATGAGCGGAGGGGGAGAAGGGAGACACGGGGCATGAGTGGGGGTGGGGGGGAAGAAGGGAGACATGGGACATGAGCGGGGGGTGGGGGGTACAGGAGGGAGACACAGGGCATGAGCGTGGGTGGGGGGTACAGGAGACAGACATGGGGCATGAGTGGGGGGTGGGGGGAACACGGCAGACAGGGGGCATGAGCGGGGGATGGGGGAGGAAGAAGGGAGACATAGGGCATGAGTGGGGGTGGGGGGAACAAGGGAGACACGGGGCATGATCGAGGGGTGGGGGGAAAGAAGGGAGATACTGGGCATGAGCGGGGTTTGGGGGAAAGAAGGGAGACACGGGGCATGAGCGGGGGATGGGGGGTACAGGAGGGAGACACGGGCCATGAGCAGGTGGTGGGGGGAGAAGGGAGACATGGGGCATGAGCGGGGGTGGGAGGGGAAGTAGGGAGACACGGGGCATGAGCGGGGGGTGGGGGGTACAGGAGGGAGACACGGGGCATGAGCAGGGGGTAGGGGGTACAGGAGGGAGACACGGGGCATGAGTGGGGGGTGGGGGAGAAAGAAGGAAGACATGGGGCATGAGCGGGGGTTGGGGGGAAGAAGGAAGACATGGGGCATGAGCAGGGGGGAGAAGGTAGACACGGGCCATGACTGGGGGGGAGAAAGGAGACACGGGGCATGAGCGGGGGTGGGGGTAAAGAAGGGAGACACGGGGCATGAGCGGGAGGTGGGGGTACAGGAGGGAGACACGGGGCATGAGCGGGGGGTGAGGGGGTACAGGAGGGAGACACGGGGCATGAGCGGGGAGTGGAGGGAACAGGGCAGACACGGGGCATGAGCGGCGGTGGGGGAGGAAGAAGGGAGACACGGGGCATGAGCGGGGGTGGGGGGAACAAGGGAGACACCGGGCATGAGCGAGGGGTGGGGGAAAGAAGGGAGACACAGGGCATGAGCGGGGGTGGGGGGAACAAGGGAGACATGGGGCATGAGCGTGGGGTGGGGGGAAGAAGGGAGACAAGGGGCATCAGCGGGGGTGGGGGGTACAGGAGGGAGACACGGGGCATGAGCGGGGGTGAGGGGGTACAGGAGGGAGACACGGGGCATGAGCGGGGGTGGGGGGAACAGGGCAGACACGGGGCATGAGCGGGGGGTGGGGGAGGAAGAAGGGAGACACGGGGCATGAGCGGGGGTGGGGGGAACAAGGGAGACACGGGGCATGAGCGAGGGGTGGGGGGAACAGGGCAGACACGGGGCATGAGCGGGGGGTGGGGGAGGAAGAAGGGAGACACGGGGCATGAGCGGGGGTGGGCGGAACAAGGGAGACACGGGGCATGAGCGAGGGGTGGGGGGAAAGAAGGGAGACACGGGGCATGAGCGGGGGGTGGGGGGAAAGAAGGGAGACATGGGGCATGAGCGGGGGGTGGGGGGTACAGGAGGGAGACACGGGGCATGAGCGGGGGGTGGGGGGATGAAGGGAGACACGGGGCATGAGCAGGGGATGGGGAAAGAAGGGCGACACGGGGCATGAACAGGGGTGGGGGGAAGAAGGGAGACACAGGGCATGAACGGGGGTGGGGGATCGAAGGGAGACACGGGGCATGAGCGGGGGGTAGAGGGAAGAAGGGAGACATGTGGCATGAACGGGGGGTCTGGGGGAGAAGGGAGACACAGGGCATCAGCAGGGGGTGGGGGGAAGAAGGGAGACACGGTGCATGAGTGGGGGGTGGGAGGTAAAGAAGGGAGACACGGGGCATGAGAGCGGGCGGTGGGTTAAAGGGCAGACACGGGGCATGAGCGGGGGGGTAATGAGAGGAACACTCGGAGCATCAGTGCGGGGTGGGGGGGAACAGGGGAGACACAGGGCATGAGCGGGGGGGTGGGGGGAAACAGGACATACAGGGCATGAGGGGGGTTGGGGGGAACAGGGCACACACAGGGAATGAGAGGGGGTGGGGGTGGGAAAGGAGGGAGACACGGGACATGAGCGGGGGTGGGGGGAAAGGAGGGAGACACAGGGCATGAGTGGGGGTGGGGGGGGAACAGAGGAGACACAGGGCATGAGCGGGAGTGCGGGGAAGGGGAGAGACACACGGGGCATGAGCGGGGGGTGGGGGGAGAGACACATGGGGCATGAGCGTGGGTGGGGGGAGGGGAGAGACACATGGGGCATGAGCGGGGGGTGGGTTGGAGGGGAGAGACACACGGGGCATGAGCGTGGAGTGGGGGAAGGGGAGAGACACACGGGCCATGAGTGGGGGGTGGGTGGGAGGGTAGAGACACGGGGCATGAGCAGGGAGTGGGGGGTGGGGAGAGACACAGGACACGAGCGGGGTGTGAGGGGGAGTTGAGAGACACGGGGCATGAGCCGGGGCGGGGGGGTGGGGGGAGGAAAGAGAACACAGGGCATGAGCTGGGGGTGGGGGGGAAGGGGAGAGACACACAGGGCATGAGCGGGGTGGGGGGGAAGGGGAGACACACGGGGCGTTAGCGGGGGTGGGGGGGAGTTGAGAGACACACGGGGCATGAGCTGGGGGTGGGGGGGAGGGGAGAGACACACGGGGCATGAGCAGGGGATGGGGAGGGGAGAGACACACGGAGCATGCGTGGGGGTGGGGGGAGGGGAGAGACACACGGGGCATGAACGGGGGGTGGTGGGTAAGGGGAGACACACGGGGCATAAGCGGGGGTGGGGGGAAGGGGAGAGACACATGGGGCATGTGCGGGGGGTGGGGGAAGGGGAGAGACACACGGGGCATGAGCGGGGCGAAGGTGAGAGACACATGGGGCATGAGCGGGTGTGGGGGGTGACAGGGGAGACACGGGCATGAACGGGGGGTGGGGGATCGTGAGGGAGACACGGGGGATGAGCGGAGGGTGGGGGGGAACCGAGGAGACACGGGGATGAGCGGAGACATGAGCGGGGGAGGGGGGAACAGGGGAGACACGGGGGATGAGCTAACTGTGCAGGCGGCAGATCCCGTTCCTCGGCCCTCCGCAGGCCACCGTGTGCCGATGGCGTGAGCGGGGCCTGGAGGAACAGGGGAGACACCGGGGTAAGGGGGACAGGAAGGAGACACGGACATGAGCGGGGGGTGGGGGGAACGGGAGGAAGACATGGGCATAAGCGGGGGTGGGGGGAATGGAAGGAAGACACTCACTAGCCGGGCTCTCACCGCAAACCACAAACAAAGATGGCGTGCGTCTTGAAAATACGACGCACTGCACGCTGCAGTGCAGCCAATGGGAAAGCATGTAACATGTCCGCGGACACGACGCAACCCGCTTGCCCAATCCCTGTCCGCGGAGCGAACAGGGAAGTGTGTCCGCAAAGTGAACACAGATATCACTAATTTTTTTTTACCTACTTTTTGGTCATTTTTTTAAAAACTACTGGACGGATTTTCACCAAATTTGCAAAAGCACGCTTTCGGGACCAAGCCGCTGCTCCTGGTCCAAATTTGGTGAAAGTCCATCTAGCAGTTTGGGCTGTAGGCGCGAGCAAAACATTTTTCCCATTCAGTCTATGGGAAAAAAAGAAATTTTGGAACCCCCCTCTATAACTTTTCCCCCCCTGGATGAATCCTCACCAAACTTTGCAAAAAATTCAGAGTGGGCCATATACTTTTTTGGCAACGTTTGGTGAGGATTCGTCCAGGGGGAGCGAAGTTATAAGCCGCCCAAAAAGTGCTCTTCCTATGGAAACAGCAACTTATCCATAACTACATGACCACTACCGTGGGCATGTAATATATATATATATACATTTTTCAAATTTATTTTCCATGTACACACTATTATGTGCCTCAGATAACACCACTTAAAAGAGATTTGTCTTTAAATACCTCAGATACATTCTACCTTTCCTCACCTTCGCCCAGAAGACCACTGTCTCTAGAGCCCTGGTTCTCTCCAGGCTGGACTACTGCAACAGCCTATTTCTCATCTTACTAGCTGTACTCTTCAGCCCCTGCAACTAATCCAGCATAGGACTGTGAGACTTATCCTTGGCCTCAAGCCCAAGGACCGAATCTCTTCAGCCCTGCAATCTCTACACTGACTCACAGTGGCTGCAAGGATCAAGTTCTAGTACTTCTGCATCATCCACAAGTCTTTCTGTGGCCGGGGCCTACAATACATCAAACTCTCTCTCCCAAAATACCTTCCTCTTAGAGCCCTTTGCTCAGCTACCTCCAACTCTCTGAGAGTCAGACGCTTCTCCAGTCAGAGAGTAGGGGTAGATCTCTCTCCTCTGCATGTGCCTCTCTCTTGAACAGCCTCCCTGCATCTCTTAGCCTTGTGCTGGACCACCTGAAGTTCTGGAAGCAGCTCAAGACCGTCCTTTTCTTCACTGCTTTATCTCTCTTACTCCCTTGCTAACTTACCTGCCAGCTGTGCAGACTGGTTACTTGGTTCCGTCCGAGTCCCTCAGGGTACCAGGCTCCTCCACGACCAGTCTCCCATGGACTACCCCCAGGCCGACCATGCACTTAGGCTCTGCAATTGTAACACTTACAGCCCCCCTGCCTCCTTGCACTTACCTAGATCTGTGCTGCCCTGGCTACATTTCCCCAGAGCCATTCTGCCCTGCACACACATCCCCCCTTCTATTCCCCTTGCACTTCTATTGTCCGAATGACACAAGGCCTAGTAGGATTGTTTGTCTTGTCCACCCTATGTCCCCCCCCCCTTGTCTTGTGGCACCTAGAAACACTTGTGCACAGGCATGTTATAAATGCCATATCATATCATACCAAATTAACCTACTTCATAGCCCTTTTTTCTTCATACAGTCACAAAAACATCCTATGCATCATTAATTAGTGTAAAACAACATATTATTTCAACTGTCTCTATCACAACCTTTCCAATCAAACTGTTCTACACTTCAAATGCATATTAATGCAACATGTGAGAAATGTAACAATCAGTACTTCCAATAACTGAGCTATCATGAGCCTTGCTCTTTTTCGGGGCCCTCCCCTCTTCTCTTCTGCTGAAGACTGCAGTTGTTATCTGTTCTTCCACACACCACTGCCCAACACCTGTTTGCAAGGCAAAAGAATGCGTATCTTGAGGAGACAGCCATAATTCTTGCACTGCACATAGCTAAACACTGTATGTACATCTTCTATACTCTTTTGTTTATTGCTTAAAATAACACATTATATGATGTAAACATGCTTAGGCCTGAATACAATGCAAATGGAAACAAACTAGCTTTTTTTTTTAACTCTGAGCAATACAAAATGAATGCTCTGAGTCACTTTCAATAAAACCAAGCCATGTTAAGGCTGCTTGTTTTGGAAAGCTGCCTTCACTGATCATGAGGATGTGGCTGTTATGTCTGCAATACATATATGAAATACCTGCTTTTGCCCTCAACTCAAAATGACAATGACGCATCACAGAATACTCACCACATTTAACATGAGCTAGAACACACAATAAAACATGAACACATAACATTACAAACATTCATAAGATACTCCCATTAAAATCCAACTGCTTAGGCCAGAATCAAAATGCTGCTCATTCTCTAGACCATGTCTGTTTGATTCCACTCTACAGTTGCCTTTCTCTATAATATGCAATACATCTAGTGATAGTACAAAACATCCTATTTTCACAAATAAAACCCCACAAGAAATGTGCAGATAACTATATGACTGTCTTCTCTCATTCACTTATAATGGAGGTACTGAGATGCACAAGCGACACACACTCACAGAGAAGTGTGTTTAATCAAATGGCTTTAAAACAAGCAACTGAGAGAATTGCAGTTGCTCAACTTATTGATGGATACATATTCACATAAAAAGAAACAACTCTGTTATTTGTACACTAATAAGATCAAGTGCATTAAACAGTCCATACATATCACATACAATCAAAAAATGATTTCCCATGTATGCCTTAACAATGAGAGATCAGTGTGGGCAACCTTAAGAAATACGCATCCCTCAGCCTCTGAACAATTGGCCTCATCAATATCTTTGGAACTGTGGACCTCTTACATTACTGAAAAATATTAAATGCTGTCTACCTTCATCAAAGTGGGGTTCAAAAAGTGTCATGAGCTAAAATGGGGTGCTTGTCTGTGGACAGAGGCAGATGTGGATTGGGCCATCTCAAGACTAAAATATTCTAAATCTCCAAGGCCTAATGGCATGCCTGCATGTGTCATCAAACATGATCCCCGTTTGTGAGCATCTATATTAAAAAAAGTAAATTTGATAACATATACAATTCTAATCAGTTACCAGAATTGTCGCTTATATCTATCATCATCCGTATTTTTTAAAAGAGGAGCCCTTCTGATCCTGCAAATTTTTGTCCAATCGCCCTACTAGACATGTCAGCAAAGGTGTTCTTTATATTGATTCTAAGGGAATTAGATACGCATATAAAACAACATAGCATTCTATCTCGGTTCCAGGTTGGTTTCCGTAAAAACATGGGGACTGCCTTAAATCACATACTTGCTAGGACTAAACAACTTAACACCGGCCCTGTATGCATGGCATACGTTGACATGGCGGCAGCATTCAACAGTGTAATTTGTAATATTCTATGGGATAAATTGATCAAATTTGGATTCTCTGATCAGCTAATTCTCTTGTTATCCGATCTGCATGCCAATACCAGCTACATGGTAAGTATCAATGAATATGGTGCGACCACTAAGCTAATTCCAACGTATGTGGGAGTTAAATTTAGCCTCCACCTTGTTCAACCTTTATGTGTGTGACTTGGATGAGTTACGGCAATATGTGGTTAGTTTTCCTGTTAAACTCGGCAAACTCCATCTTCAATGGTTGGCATTTGCCGATGATATTCTTCTATTTGACAGAACACTTTTTGGACTCCATGCTAAATTACAACTTTTCTCTAAATATGCACGTGAGCTAAATTTACACTCTAATGCCACTAAATCGAGAATTGTTATTTATAACAATATGAAAAAAAACATGTTCATTTACCTGGTCTATAGACAGACTTTGGATTGATCGCGCTGTCTCACTCAGATATCTGGGTTATGACTTATGCAACACTACATTCATAACCATGTGGAGGCTTGCTTTGCACCAAAATGCAAACTCCTTAATCTCACAGATTAAAGTTATTTATAGAAAATATTGCAGGTTTTCTATGAGTCTGTTGATTGAATTCTACAACTTAAAAGTGAGGCCATCCTCCCTTATGGGTTGGATTTGTGTCTCGCCAGTATTGAATATATTCTTGATCAACTTTTGGGCCGCATATGGAAGTAGACAATAAGATTAGCCAGCTCCTTACCTAATTCAATTTTGTGCCATGAATTGGGGCTCTCCTTTCTTTCTGCTAGATATAGTTGGAGACTTTTGTCAAATTTTGCAAAAATGAATTTTCCCCCCGAAATTCTCTATCTAAGACTTGCTTTCCATGATCGAATCAGTTCCTCCAGCTTCCACTTTGATATTTGATGGTAAAATGAAATAATTATTGAACACAATTCATTCTAGTATGGATGATTTGATTACAAGGCCTTCATACGTTAATAGAAAATTGTACAAATATGATTGGGTTCGCATTACAGAACGCATAAGTACATATTCTATCTATAAAGAAATGCACTTTTTATCACTAAAAGAACTCCTCTGATGCCTTATTTAATGTGTTTTCCTTGTGAGAAGACACGAGACATATATTTGAGATTTAAATTAAACCAGTTCTCGACTAACGAAAGAATGAAACACTGGCATTCCCAAGTAGAAGGCAGCACCAATGGTCCATGTTGTTTCTATCTATGTCCTTTTCGGCCAGAAACCTTAAAACTTCATGTCATTTTCTGTGACTACTTTGAAATGTTAAGAGAATCGACTTTCAGCAAATGTAACATTGAAAATACTGTTTTCTCGAGAGAATGGCTGTGGAATAGATGCATGTGGGGAACCAATACTTCTTTAGTCTTGTCTCTAACTAGACTGGTGACCATTATCAATGAAGAACTTACAGTAAAGTTGCAGTCGTAGCACCAGATAACAAAGGAAGACTCAATTTTGCTGTTATTCTACAATCTATGAGACAAGCTTAGTGGTATAAAATGTTGCTATGTTTTCTGGCTTCTAACCCTTTTGGGGACAGTACAGTAACTGAATGACTAGGTATAAATATTGAGATATTGTTATTATTATGAAATTGCACAGTTGTTGTTTTTAATATGTGGTTGCACTGTTGTCAATTTTAAAATCATATACTTATAGGTTGATTTGGACAAATTGCTATTTGCCCTAGAAGCTGGCTTACAAAGCAACCTATATATGTTTACAAGACACATGTAATGTTTTTATCAATATTTGTTGCATTACCTTTATTTGCTCAAGTTTCTTTTAAGAAGAATATGTGCAACTGTAATTGCTGTAAACATTTGTGAAGTTTGATGTTTTAAAAGTTTGTTTACAAACTAAAAACAACAGAAATAAAATAAAAAAATGGTGGTAGCTCATCTCAAATTTAGCACATCTCGGAGTTTGAAACACATTCTTCATTTTGGCCCTTGCCTCAGGTATCGCTACATTGACCCCACTTGGAGTTTAATGTGTGTTCTTTGGTCCCCTTGTAATCTGAAAGTGAGGTATCTTTCTCTTTCTCTTAGCCAAAGTCTGGTTGCCATCATTTAAATTGTCTATTTACACTTATAATGTAAATTATAATCCCCCTCTTTATTTCTGTTTCCTGCACAATGTATACATCACAATAAATGTCTGATGCTGGCTTCCCTCTTGAAACCCACCATCTGCGGCTGCCAGGCACAACAACATGCGTTGAAAATAAATGAGGTCAAACTGCAGTCTTTCCGCCTATCATTTGCTTCTGCAAATTCCTTGGGCCTTTTAGTGCAGACATCATAAGATCATGCGCTCTTGTCGCTCTAAAGATTTAAAGGGTCTGGTTGTCAGTTGCTATATGTTAAAGAGAGGTCATTCCTCAGACATACCCCCATGCAGACAGCCACCCTTGGAAACACAAAGCCTGTGCAAGGAACAGAAATAAAGACAGCCGGCTGGAAGTATTTGTTTGATCAACTATTTTACAAGGTGAAAAAAAAGACTCTCTCTGGGCCTCATTACGACCCAGGCGGTAAGTTACCGCCTGGGTCGTACCTTTACCACCATGGCGTAAACTACGTTTACGCCATGGTGGTTGGCGGACTTACCGCCCCATTCCGAGGTGAGTGGGGCGGTAAGTCCCCATTAACCCATTTACCCTTCCCCATTCCCATTTTTGCCCCATAGGGCATAATGGTAGTGGGGAAGGCGTTAATTACGCCACCGTAAATTACGGTGGCGTAATTAACAACAAGGTCACTTAGCGCCATGGATTTTAACACCTGCTACACCTGCCATGTTGCCGCTAGCTCTTGTGGATGTGGACCTGCAGTGGTTCCTCCTCCACACTGAGCTGAAGAGACAGGTAGAGCAGCACAGGGTACAGAGGAGGAGGAGACATCATGTAAGGTGAGTGCCCATAACCCTGGTCAGGCCCTTACCATGGACCTTGATTGATAACCAGCTGATCACCCCATACTGGTTGAACAAGGCCACAATAGCTGAGGTGCTAACCCTGATCCAGGATGACATAAAGAGCAGGATCAACATAAGGACAGCCTTACCCCCACTGCTGAAGTGTGTGTCCATCCTGCAATTCCTGGAATCGGACACCTTCCAGCACACCATGGGGATGCTGCACGGCACATCCCAGTTCGCAGTTTTGCTTCATGCTTGTGCAGGTTCTGGAAGCCCTCCTGTGCCGTGTCTCCCGGCACATCTCCCTGCCCACCAATCTGGCACAGGAGAATACCATGAAGGCACATTTCTTATGCAGAAGCCCACATGCTCAATGTTATTGCTGCTGTGGACTGCACCCATGTGGTGTTGGTGGCCCCCCAGGCATCTGAAGAGGTATAGTGCAACAGGAAGCAGTATCACTCTCTGAATGTCCAGGTCACCTGCGATCCTGACATCTTCATCACACACTGCTGTGCCCACTTCCCTGGTTCCACCCGCAATGACATGGTTCTGTGAAACAACACACTGCCTGCATACATGGAGGCAGAGAGGGCAATGGATGTGACTATTGGGTGAGTACAAGTGCCATTACACAATGTAATATTGCAGCACTACTGACATGTAATGTGAAGTGTGGGGTGTTGCCGCAACTAAACAATGCAGGCCCTGAAAAGGCCCTGTACATGCAGGAGATGCCCTCTCACCACACACATGACAGCCTCCAACCCACAGGACTTAGACATGATGGACAATGTTGAGTGAGTCACCAATGCACATTGCCCAATCTGGCTCAAAACACACACACATGACAAAAGGAACCACAGTGCAACATAATACATCCCTATTTATGGAACGACAACGTTCAACACTGCATCAAAGGATTGCAACACTGGTGGTAGTAAAGCCATGTACTCGGGTAAACAAGTATATGAAACCCTCTGGGAATTGATCCAGACAACACAAACCTGCAGTAGTACAACTAACAAACCATCAGGGTAAATGTATGATAGCAACACGCAGGCCCAACACAGTCACCATGGCATCCTGCCATGACAATCACAGACCCTAAAGTGACAAATGCTGACTGTGAGCTGTGTGCATGGTCTTAAACGACAAAGCAAATAGAGAAAGACACCATATGCAAGCACTGTATTTGTAAGACATATGCAACAATACATGTGAAATGTGAAATGTCCACAGAGAGTTTCTATCAACATGCTTTTGTAAAAGGCAACGCATCTATAATGCTCTCTGACTGACACCTATGACCTACATCAGACTGGAGGAGCCTTAATGTACAGGCCATAGAAGGTCGGACAATTTGTACCTGCCTGTGGCATGCTGCACAATATTTGCCTCAGGCGGAATGTCCCCCTCCTGCCTGAGGTGGACATGCCACCCCCAGAAGTGGAGGCCTGACTGCCTGTGGGTGATAGACTACCATGCAGTGTGCAGGAAGAGTGCAGGGATGGACATCTGGTTCCGCCAGACCAAATGGAAAATGTATTTTGAGCACATTGATATCCCCATGCTACGCACCTCCGTAAATATAGTCCTGCCATGAATTAACACATGTAAATGATGAGGAATGTCCGAACATTGCTTCAAGTGAACTACTATTCAAACCTAAAATGTGCAATCACCCTCCCACCACATCCCACCAATGCCATCCCCAACACACACCTCCACAATGCCATCCCTAAAACACCCATGCACCTCATCACACCATTCCCAACACACACCCCTACCTCCTCACAATGCCATCCCAACACACCCTCCCCCACCTCCCCACAATGCCATCCCCAGCACACCCTGCCCCCCACCTCCCTCGTTCATATTTAAAAATGTACAGTCACTTTCCTGACCTCTTACCCTTACTAGTCTCCTCTAACACCTTTGGAGCCAGATTGTGTATGGAGCAGCGCCTTGGGTTCTTTCTACAGGGGTGACCGAGGTGGATTTGTCTGAGTCTGGCCCCTGGATACATTGTAGTGTCAAGAGCATGCTGGCTTGCATAGCCTTGGTGAAGGCTGATATGCTCTCTGTCATCTCCCTCACCCTCTGTTCGATGACAGTCATGGTGGCAGATGAAACAGTTGCCTGTCGTCGGTCCCAGCCCATGGCCCTCCCTATCCACTGTGAGGCACCCTGAACACAGTCACGAATGGCCAGATGGTGTTGGAATTGAATGTCCGCAAGTGTTTCCAAGCGAACCTGGTGGTGCTCTATTGCTTCCAGCCTCCTCCGCATGGCATCCAGTGATGAATGAGGTAAGGGTTGAGGGCAAAGGGGAGGGCTGGGGCTGGAGCAGGGTGTGCCATACGACCTGCCATCTGTGTTACCCTCTGACTCACGTCGCGGCCATGCTGTCCATGTGGCTGGTTGTCCTACTCAGGTGACAAGGGGGTATCATGGGTCAGTTGGGCAGATGCATGCGCAGCGACTTCTGCATGCCTGTCTACAGCTTGCTCCACTGTCATGACCACAGTGGCTGGCTGTAGGGAGCCAGTTGCAGGTGGGTGTGGTGCGGTACCTGCTGCTTTTTCTTCATCGCTGCCATCAGGTCCTATGCTGGTGCTAGCATGTGCGGGGCTGGTGGGCACTGGTGTCACAATCCTGCCCTTTCTCCTTCACTTCCCATTGCTGGGTGGTACCTGGGTGGCGGCTGTTGGCATTGCCCCTGAGGCCCGGCCATGGGATGTAGATGGACCTGCATCCTCCTCCTCCTCCTGAGTTGCCTATGAACCTGTTGGGTGAACAATTAGTCATCATGCATAGTTTTAAATGGGATTGCTAGTCACACATGCTGAATGATGGAGGGGAGTACAACACATGTGGTCTGAGGGTATGGTCCATTGCAAGCCAATGCATATGGCCACCGCTAGGAGGGGGTAGTATCTGTTGAGGATGTGCACCCCATTTGCATGTGCTCTTTGTCCCTTGTGCTGCCAACGTGGGCTGTACATACGGTTGTGCTGTGGGTCCACTTTGGCACTTGGTCTTTCCCAGCACACATGTGCTCCCATGCAAATTCATACTGCTGTGTATGGATCCGTTCAAAGTTGCCCACCTACCCCTGCATACTGTGCCGACATGTAGCCCTGGCAGGAAAAAAGATTTTTGGTGCCCCCCATCAAGGGTAGGAGGTGGCACAAAATGTGTGGTTGCTGTGCTGCATGGGGCAGCCTTGAAAACCTATGCTGATGTAGCTGTGATACCGTAATGCAATGGAAAGCACGTTGCTCCCATGCTGGAGTGGGTAATTCATGATTCCAACTCAGCACTGCTGCTATACCAGCATGGGGTAGACATCCGAAGGCTGACTCCCTGCTCCAGCAAGGGAGCTGGGTCCTTTCCATTGCAATAGGATCCCTGTTACACTACTCCAAGCATGTGTGTGAGGGAGGCTGATGTGGTGCCCCAGGCGATTGGCTGGATCACTCATGGTGAGACCCTGCTATGCTTGGATACACATTGGGGGGGGGAGCATTTGCTTTGAGAGCACTGCCATATGGTGGTATCTTACCCTGTCCATTGGGCCCGTCTATGCCAAGGGACACATTCTTGGGATGGTCATTTGGCAGGTGAATTGTCAGGCATACAGGGTACATTCAAACTCACCAGATTCAACTTGGTTGCTGGCTCTGGCTGGCTCTGCCCTCAGCACGCCCTACTCCCTCATTCCCCTCCATGTAGAGTATGAGCTGGGTATCTCCTCTTATGTCTTCAGGACAAGGGGGTGCATGGTGCCGCCTCCTATGGTCGATGACTCCGGCTGGTGTTTGGACAGGAGGCTGCAGTCCCTGCCCTTCAGGTTATTCCACCCTTTCCTGCAGTCCTCACCATCCTGTGGGACTGTGTCCACAGCTGTGACTTTCTCACTGATTCCCAATCAGATGCCTGTTTTGTGTTGCATGGATGATTTGCAGTTCTTCGGCATAGGCCACCACTTCATCAGTGATTACCTGTAGCTCAGCCTCACTAAACCTTTTCTTTCTCAGCCTCTGATCTGGCACCTTCCCTTTGGATATCTCCTGGGACAAGATTTACCTGTCCTGTGGGTCTGGATGGCTACAGGAAGTGGTGGATTCAGAGAGGATTGAGTTTTTCAAAACGGCCACTGCCATGCTTCCCGTTCGGGTGATGACACACTCACGCCAAGTTGTAATACAGTGGTAATTCCGCCCGACACCACACACAATGGTAACGGAAATACTGCCATATTTCTGTCCAACTCATAATGAGCTCCAGTGAGTTTAAAGTGGTTTTTATCTTGAATACAACCACCTTTAAAATTGTACTACTTTGAATGAAGGCTGGAAGTTTATGGACACCATGATTTATCAGAATACAGTCCGATGAGCAGTCCTGTTCTGGGCTCTTTGCAGCCATGTAAGGTCTCGGCATAATGTAGTAGAACTGCCACATTTCTTTCTTGCCCAGGCAAATGTTGAACTATGGAGGGAGTAACCGGGTTTACTACCTCAATGATGAGGAACACTAGTGAGGATTATGGTGCTACTCTTTTGAAAAATGTTGGCTAGCTTGTCATCTGCTGGAATAGTCATGTCTCCTTTACATCGTAAACTGTAGTTGGACTGGCTCGCAGATTTAACCAAAGCTGGAATTCCAACAAGATGCCCTTGGAAACCTGCTGCACCTGAAGAAGTGCATGTGAATGTTTCATATGTTACTGCCTCTGCTCATCTTTTCACCCACTGCCTAACCGTAATTCATAAGTGTGCAGCTGGCTCGTAAACCAAATGTGTGTCACAAAATGGAGTTACTCCTGAATAACAATATTTCTCGCTCCCTAATTATTTCAGCAAGGCTTGCTGCCATTCAGTGTGAAAACCAGGGGCCTATCTGTAACTGCTTCACACACATCGAGATAAGTCTTTCTTCTTGGGGTTACCTCTTTCTCTGCCCCCCCTCCGTTTGAGATGTTTTGGTGTAGGTGGACCTATAACTGTTAAGCACAAATAAATCACTTATAATGCTTATAATTTTGAGAGGGAGAACGCTGAATTAGGAAAGTCGACACAAGAGGCACTAGATATCATTTCTATACCTAACGTCACCCGAGTTGGTCTCCTTTTTTAAAAGGTCAGCTTCTAATAACAAAACATGCATTTAATCTTGCTTCCAATGTAATTGAAATTCTGGCAGATTACAAGGGAAATCCCATTTGTGCTGTTTCTTTTTTTCAGTTTGTCACATTGCTATTGAATTTCTAATGTACTTGTCATTCTTTTGTCGTCTTTTCCAGGTCTTTCAGAGTGCCATAATAGTTCCTGCTTTTAAGAAATGTTACGTTTTCCCATTTCCCATGTTTTGAATATCTTCAAATTCGCCAGTGGCAACCTGGGATCGGATGCTCTTTTTGTGGAAACATCTGCACAGGAAGGATACATATATTGCTATATAGATATTTTTAGAAATCATTCCCATTAGCCCTGTTTTGCAGCTTTTGCATAATCCTATCCTGCTGTAAGTGATTGTATATATAATTTGTACTATTAATGGATTTGTTTGGATGTGATATATGTTTTATTGTATTAATATCACTTTCATGGGATATATTCACAAAATAAATGTTTTTGAGATGAGAGCTGAGAACAAGGCAAGTCTTCATTTCAAGACATCTACGGTGTCATCAGTGCACAAAATGGAGGAAAACCTTCACACCATCGCTTAGAACCGAGTGTGTTCATTACATTTTTCCCGACTCCTTTGTGCAAGGAAGGAGTCAGCTGCCCACACGAATGAGTGGCTTGAGGATAGTATGTGTATTATTTATCAGAGCTGTTAACTTACTCCTCATGCTTCTCTTTGTTGACAATTATTATAGCCTTTCACGTTTTGACCTAAGTAGAGGACAAAAGCAAAGAGACACATTTGTGCATCTTTATACAGTTTCTACAGTTCATTTTTTGCACATACCAGTACAGTGTTGTGGACATTTGTAATAATGTCCAACACAAATGACACCATCTGCCCCAGAATGAGAACGTATGCCTCGGTGTGTGGCTCTTGGGGAATGTATTGCTTTTTTCACATTGTCAACAGGCCTTGAGAAAACATAACAGTACATGTCCACGCTCCCCATGGTATGATGCTGTTTGGGAACTGTCCTGCCCTTATGCAGGGTTTTGGTTTAGCTGAGTGCATGCTGGAATATGATTCTTCCCACCCTTCTACAGTCTTAGTGGTTGTTGCATTGGATGTGCAGTGGTTTTGACACCCACATCCAAAAAAGTCTAAATCGAGGGAGCAAATACTGCTATATCTTTGTGATTTGACCTCTCTATTCCTTTTGTTTACTAAATGATAAATGGAGCACAACCCTACAAGGAAACATTGGGAAAAGCTTATGTGTGCTTTGCGAAGGAATTTGTATCATGGCTTGGGAGCCGAGGCATTGTGGCACAATCTGTGAAACATTTGACAATTGGAAGTACTCTCTATGGATCAAAGGCACAGGTTCAGGACCCCTTGATATCGAAAGTCATGTTTAGTTCTTGCTCCACAAACACTCACATTTTTTAATTTGTACAGAATACATGTGTTATGGAAATGTGTGCTAGTGTTTGGGGTGGCTTTTAAAAAAGTTTTCATCTTTGAGTTTTGGTGTGCTTTTGGGTCACAGCAACACTGTTACCACTTGCTTGACACATGAAGCTTCTGAATGTTTTTATGCCGCATATTTATTGAAATATATTCTACAATTTTGGACAGTATTTTTAAATGTCTTTCTTTTGAATTCCGGGTTGGGTTGTTGACAAGGGTCAGAGCAACTCTTGCACTTCTTTCTAAGCATATTGTGACATGATTGACACATGGCGTGCCAAGGCCTGGCTAATTTGAAGAGCTCTGCATTTATGAAACAGTTTTTTTCCCTAGAACAGGAACATATCGAAAACACCCACCAACTTCAGGATTTATAAGTAGCCACAGTTTTTCTTGGTCCAGAATCTTCCTGGTCCCCAGACCTAAATCAGATCGTAGTACTATTGGCCAAATTCAAGGAACATTTGAAATGGTTGCATAAACCCATGAATCTGGCAGACCTAATAGATGCTATCACCAACTTTTGTTTTCACTTAAACAAAACATTTGCCCATATTAACAAGGATGCACCTGTGGTCGTCCAAATGAATGTGGAAAACAATGCATGCATTTTAAATTAATTGTAATCTTCATGTGGGATAAATGGCAATCCTTCTGCCTTCTGGCAATATGGTCTCATTAGGTCAGCTTGTAACCAGAGTTTGTATTATTCTCTTTGTGTTTGCAGTTTGCTTTTTGAAGTTGGCTGCCTGTTTGAAGTTGGAGTTTCAACCTCCCTTTTCACACATACTGTCTACATTCTGGTCATGCTCCAGCCAAGGTCAGTTGCTTTGCAGAGAGCTGAGCCTTCAGGGACAACACCTTTCAGGAAGCCACATTGTATTGAGTTTTAAACACTAGAATGCCCGCCTTGTAGTGTTTAGGGTCTTTGTGACAGTCAGCAAAAGGGTTTGCCTCTGGCCTACAGAAGGTTTTCATGTAAATAAAGTGAGCTTTTCTTTTCAAATGTCTGCTGGTATTTTGTATGCAAAACATAATATTCATTAGTTTTTGTCAACACGCACCATGCCTTTTTCCCTGGCATTTTTCCTGCTAGCAGTGGTACCATTTTCACATTTAAACTGAAAATACCCATGCCTAGCTATTTTTGTGACAATGTTTCAAAATCCTGTTTTTCAGGTGAAATGGACCTTTGATTTTTCTTCTCGCTTTGTGAATTAAAATGCTCCTTTAACTTGGGTGATGACAGGTAGGACTTTTTCACACGGCCCTTCAGTTTTTATTTGCAATCACACAAGCAAAGCGGTTTTTGTGTTAGTATTGAAAAATCTTGCTTTTCATGTGAAAGGGACCTTTGGTTTGGGGCCTTTGAATGCACCCCACAAAACCGCTGTGCTTGAATGCCTATGTGCTTGAAATTAGTTCTATGCTACACTCCTCTTCACAGAGTGTTTGCGGTCAAGGCACATGCAGGGTGGTACGTTGACCCCGGAGGAATGGTAAGCAGCTACCAAGGTGTGTAATGAGAAACAGTGTCTTAGATGGCTGTGGCTGGAGCATACTGGAGATGAATCAGGGCCGCAATAGTGTTGAATTATGTCAATGAGCCAGTCGATTTGTCTCAGGAAGAAGAGCGTTGTGCATAATGTCACTCAAGTATAGTAGAACCACTGCAAGGATTGAACCATCTGTATGTCACTCAAGAAGAACCATTGGGAGGTTTGACTCAATTCAGTTACAGGGCCTTTTTTTAGATGTTTTACAATGATGATTCTTGATTGCTGAAACCGGATGGCACAAAGAAGATCAGAGTTCCAATGGCTATATATAATATTGAGAGAGTGATGTGGCTAAGCCATATCTGTCTCTTTGAAAAAAGGCCTGGCATTGGACTAAGCTTACTGGAGCTAGGCTTCAAACACCCCACCCCAACCACATTCACCAAACGTACTCACTCCTGTAGTAATTCAACGCGGGCGTAATGACTGGCCATTAGTGCAGTAGGAAGCTTGGCAGCCACTATTCCCAACTCTCCTCGGGCAGCCACTTAAATCATACAGTAAATTGAATGACCAAGTGAAACCCCCATTGCAGAGACGTGCTTATTGCGAATCCGCTGCCAACACTACCCCCAGTGACCTTGAGTTATGGCTTCAGGGCTGTTCACACTGAAACATACTTTTGTCTGCATTCCAGGACTAAATTGATTAAATCAGTTTGGCGATTTTCTGCTACGCCTTCTGCCTTGCGCAGTGAATCCTGCAAACCAGACGGCTGGGAATCATCACAGAATAAAACGGTGTTCATTAATGTATATGGGGAGAAAATAGCCGAAATGGTACAAAAAGGCAGCCTCTCCCTGGCCCCTGAAAGAGAGCTTGCGTGCCATGAGAACAAATCGGTGCTGTGCCTCAGTGGCCGATATAAAATGTGTGTCCATTAACCAGGGATCTTTATTGTAGCCATAGATGAATATCGCAAACAAAACATCGTTAGTGCTAAAAGGCACCTCGGGCTAAGCAGGAGATGCATTGCGAATTCCCAGCGTCTGCTCTCTGTCAATAAGCGTTAATCACAACATTTAAAGATTCCGAGCTCTGGGACTCGTAAGCACTGAACTGCAGTAAAAATGGGGACGGTGGCTGCATTAAGATAGAGAGAAGCCATCCGGGTGGGAGGCTGGGCAAGGATGCGGAAAGGCAAACTCTAGCCAGGCTAAAGGGGGTGGGGGCCAACCACTCTGAATGCATGTAGAGGCATCTAGACCCACAGCAAGTTTGAAAGCACAGGGGAGGTTTAGGGGAGTCAAAAATGGTCTTCCTGAAGATCACGAGGGTGTATTTGCATTTGTTTTTTATTTTTATTTTATTTGTATTGTATTTTATACAAAGGTATACAGCTCTAACTCAACCATAAGTACCTGAATCAGGATACAGGCCCCACTAACGCAACCCTCAATCTTCTGGATACGTAAACCCACACAAAACCACACGACCATCTCTCTCCCAGCAATCCGCACGCACTTTACCACACCGCATCAACAACACATAAACTTCTCCCACAGCACTCGAGGCCTCACCCGATCCGATACTAGCACCAAAGCCCAGCACTCTGTGTATACCGAGCTGAAGCTGCCAACAGCACACCACTTCTCCCACTCTCCTTCTCCCCTCTTCCCGACTAACCCTACCCGCCCTTCCTGTTTACAGATCCGCCAGAGCGCCTGGGGACTAATTGCATTGGTGATGGTGCGCTATACAAGTACCGTTAACGTAACGTAACATTTGTAGTTTATAAAGCACCTTAATCCAAAGCGATTAAACAACTGCTGCTCTACAGGAGCACAGGGATGAGCAGTGACTAAATCGCCTGCTTAGCCCCGCACTCTACTAAACCAACAATGAACCCTACAACAAAGGTACATGAAGAACAACACAATAGTATAGCTACATCGCCTACATTGGTAACATGGGAAGAGAGCAGGCTACACTCTTAAAAGGAGTGTGAGCTCCTAACCGTATCAACTCTAACAACATTAGCACAAAGCTTTTTCGGTTTTTTTAAGTGCATTAAAGGTGCTATAAAAACAGGGCCTTCAATTAAAAGAAAAATGTGCACAACTAATAAGAAAATCCGCCACGTACCCCTTTAGGACAGAACCGGGAGAATGCACACTTTTGCAGTGAAAGAGATTTTCGGGTCTTGAAGAGAGGGGTACACAGGCAATCAGTTCAGCAGCAATGTATGAATGAGAAGTATGTCTTTGGAAAAAGGTAGAGGGTTGGGTCCTCCAAATCACGATGGCCCTCAAAGTCTGGCTCAGGGGACAAGGCCAATGCAAATACCTTTAAGTCTTGTTCATGTCGTTCAACAGCATCAAGCAAGGCTCCAATGCACCTTCTGAGGGAGTGACAAAGCAATGGGTTGGTGAGCATGGTGACTGGGTCCAACACATGGTGCGGTTCACAGGTAGCAATGTCACAAGGCACAAGAAGCTTGGGATAAGCAGTTGATACCTGAGTCAGTGTGACTCACAAGCAGATCGATGCGAGTCTCATGTCCCAGAGCTTTTCCTTGACTTCTGGGTTTCCGGGGGTCCCTGTACACTATACCCAGGGGCAAGGGTAGCCCTTGCACAGTGCTGCTAGGCAAGGAAGGTTACAAAAGAGTACCTGCAGGAAATGCGACTTCCAGTGAGCAGGATCCCAGCTCCTGTGTTCAGGAAGCAAGTAAGGTTTTGATCCACATGGAAGCTTAACCCCAAATATGCGCGTGGGATGGGTTTGGACAGGAGCTTTCCTCTCGTGTGGAAGTCCCTTTAGCAGAGGAATTTGGGGCAGACTGCATTCCAACCAGGTTCTACATGTATGCTTCTTCACTAGTCCAAAGATGAATCCATTAAGGGGAGCCCCCCTCCACCCCAACAAATCCCCCCCTTAAATGTTGAAAATGTTGCACCTGGTTGGTTCCATTCTAGCCTTCTCTAGGGGCTCCACTCAGGAATGCTGTAACAAGTGTGCTTTACCTTCTGATGTCACATCCAGAGTGCTCTATCTGTAGGAAGTGGGCATGGAGCAGGACATGCGTGCATTGAAAGCAAAATCCAGGATGGTGTATCCCCTTTGTGGACTGCCTGTCAGGAGGGCTTTTCCTCCCCATGTTAGGTTTGTAAGAGGATTCAATTCAACACTACAGCTAAGTCAACGCCTAGTCTGGAATACTGAATGAAAACCCTTATTGATATATCTTTAGGTCCAGTTCATGCGTTCTGGATGACTACCCTTATATAACACCCCTCTCTTGGAATCCCCCTGACCCCACTGAGCCAAGAAGTAGTTCTGTTTTGCAAGTTAAAAGGGTTTATTTGATGATTTAAACAATAGATATATATATGACACTTTATAATAAATTAATAATTGAATAGCACACTTAATCTGATATGATAAAGATTGACAACAGAGAATCTGGCACTAGCACACTTCTTTATAATTACTAAGGAGTTGAGATGAAATGGATAAGGTAGCACACTGGTAATTAGGAACAAAAGTATAATGTGGTAGAGGATGCTTTATGTAAGCTCAGGGGGATGCAATATTCAATGAATGCAGTACAGAAAATACTCAATATGATTTCAACCAAACAATGTAATCACTTTTCTCTGGCAATCCACTCCCCCCCTCTTTATGCAATGCAAGGGAATGGGAGGAAAGCACGCAGTTCTCAAAAATGCAATCAATGTAATCAGTTCACCCCAGCAAGCTTAAAGAAAACAGATAGGAGTTTTGAAAACACAGGCCCAAATTGCTTTGATATGTGCTGGCAATGAATGAGAAATATGCTGGAAACGCTTTTAATTCCCTTTCAGAGGTTCAGGGTGAGTGGTATCTAGTTAATATTAGTCCAGGCTCACACTAGCAATGATGCAGGGATAGTTAGCAGGTTAAAACGAATTTCTGGCAAATGGAAAGCAAACAGCAGCAGTTTTTACATGTGAAGAAATTGCAAATCGCGGTAAAATTCGCGGATGCGTGTTCCGCGATTGCGGTAAAACTATAAGGGGTAGGAATGCGGTTCTTGGTGCGATTCAAAGCTACGATTCTAAGCTATCAGAGGAAAGTTACTGCAAGTCTCTAGCCCAAACGGTCGCGGAGATATGAGCGATTAAATAAAGGTCGTTTTTGGGTTTGCAAATTTCAAAAGCTCAAAATGACAAGTGCAGCTTGCAACTAGAAATGACAGGTGACAGCTAGGAGGCAGTTCTACTTAGGTTAAATAGATTGAATTAGATGAATTTAAACTAAGAGATTGGTTCTACACAGTTCTGCTGGGTACTCACACTATATTCTTGAATTAAATGGGCCTCATCACGGATCTGGTCAGGGTTTTAGACTGGACTCTGGTCCGGTCTGGTCTGGCCTCTGCACTTCACAGTGATCTGGGTCAGCTCTCTCTGCTGGTCTGGGTCTCTCTGGGTACAGCACTGCTTTCTCTCTGGTTCTCTTAGTTCTGGATAGATTGAAGTCTCTAGTTTGGCTTTCTGGAGGTTGAGGGAGGTAAGTATGGATTTTTCCGGCAGAGCGTCCCGCTGCAGATGGATTTGGAAAGTCTCTATCTGTCCTGTCTGTCTGCTTTTATGTGTTTAGAATGTGGGTGTGTTCTAGCATCACTGACCCTACCTCTCTCTCAGCTTCTAATTGGTCAAACTTCCATTTATCATTTGATTGGGGAATGAACTGTGAGTCAGAGTGATGTCATTTTACAGCCTGCAGAAAGTCCACTCCTCCTGTCAACTTACACACAAATCTAGATTTGAAACAAATACATATTTGCAGAGGTACATATTGTTTTAAAATCATATGCACCCATCATGCATTACAGGAGGTATACCCTGTTCAAACTCTGCTCTTCCTGGGAGCTTGCATTCAGAAATGGCACATATTTCACTTTTTAACTGATTTTGCAATTTCTGACATTGACCCAACTTTACATACATGTGTGCAGGGAGTAGGGACATTAACTGATGAAGTTTCAGATTTTTAACATGCATACATTTAGAGTAATATCCACTTTTCCGCTAAAACCCCCCTGAACATGCCACCGGGTCGAAAAACCTCTTAAAATGTGTGCAGAAAAATCACAAGAATTATGGTATCATTTATAAAATGTTCACATGTCCGCTCTATGAGTTATTCATCTTTTTAAAGTTATGTTCTGGCTCCAAAGGGGTGTGGTTTCCCAGGTCACATGGTATAGAAACCAGTCTTTCCAGTTTCTGCCAAGCCAGCTTGCTCTCACAGGCAGTGCTCCTCCCAGCTCCTGCCAAGAGGAAGCTACAATTTACGACTGCGGTAATAAAAACCTTTGCCTGAGTGAAGAGGGCTTTGTTCACTCTCTTGCAGAGCACAGATAATTCAATTATCAGATAGATGGCATATCCTTAGTGTGGGCAGCAAAAGGAAGGTTGGCCTGGGAACACAGCTGTGACTCAAGTTTCCTCCTGATGGGGGTAGTTGCCAGGCAGAATTCAAGTTCCTTAAGCCAAGTTTCAGATAAAATGTCACTTTTTGTTCCCCAGTTTCTGCATTCAAATAAAACTAAACATTTTCACATATGCAGCTAGAAGGCTGATTCTAAGTTTAAAACTATGACATTTAAACAGTTACAAAGGCATGTGACACCAAACATAGCTCACTCATTTAATCTAAACATTTCCGATTTTAGTGTCTTTAAATCCAGTGCAACTTAAACTGCTGACTCCATAGCAGTTTTGTTATAAGCATTGTTTTGGGCTCTTCATTTCCCAGATTTTGTAGGCACACAACACTCCATTCTGCCAAATGTCTGCTGGTGTTCAGTAAATATTTTGCACATATTGCAATGTTTGAAAATAGGCATTTTGACTTGCCTTCAGGGAAACAGAGTGGTTTTAAAACGCCGGCTTTTGGATAGTGGTGAGTACTGGTACTGCACCCATTTTTGGGATTTAAGAAATGAATTCCCCACAATTCTAGGTTGCATTTGGCAATCAGCATTGCCATTCCCAATGGTTTCAGACTACTGTGCGGGTAGTCCAATGGTGGTTTTAGGCAGCGTCCTTCTGTGCCCATAACATCGGCAAAAATGGGTGGCAGCCTATTCTTCCTGCATTTCCCTGTGCATTTTCTGGGAAGCTCTGGCCATCATGATGTTTTCATGTCAGTACTGCACAGTTTTGAGGTAGGGCTAGGATGCATGGGTAAATACATCCCACAGGTTTGGTACACAGCCTGGGGACAAGGCCTCACCACCCACTCACACCAGAACAATAAATGACCAGGACACCATGAGCAGACAAGAATGAGATTTAGTGAGAGCATGTTCTGTAAGGCAGGCAGGTTATAGGTTAAAGTTCCGACTCAAAAGGGTCGAGTCAATTTGACCGAATAAAAGGATACTTTTTTTTTGTTTTTGTTTTTTTTGGGGGGGGGGGTCCCCGCCACAAAACCCTGTTTTTGGTGTAAAAACACCTTTTTTTTAACCTATACTAAATAAAAAATATATACATTTAAAAAAATGTTTCGATCCTTTTGATTTCATAACTTTCACTGGACACCAGGCGGGCATACAGGGAATCTGTCTTCATTTCTCACAGCAAACCCTTACATAATGCCTGGATGGCTACCATCGTTCCAGGTTGTCACAACATATGTCAGCTTTCCATGGAGGGATGGTTGTTTGTAGAAATGTCTGGGAGACCACACATTGGCAGGTCACTGTTTGCTCAGAGGTTCCGCTTTGTGTACAAATGTATTTAGGAACTGCCAGGTATCCATATTAACTGAAGATCAAATTTGCATCAAGGCATGGGCAGGAGAAGTTGTGTTTACAAGTGTCCTGACAACAGTTTGAATTATTCTTCTGCTTCCATGGAGGGGCAGTTTGCTTGTACAATATCTGGGGTCATACCAAGGTATGTATTTATGTTGACAATAGTCCAAGGCATTTATCAAGTGTCATCTACAGTGCCTCAAGCAGGAGGATGCCAACGATACTTCTCGAAACTCCTTGAAGTTATCAGCACTAGTGTCAGAGGCAGGGTCGCATTCCCTTTAGCACGAACCATGCTAGGCGTTAGGCACATTAGGACAGGAGGGCAGGTTTGAATGCATTCCTTTGGATGGAGAGGTAAGCAAGACATAATTTATGTTCACATATTTCAACACAGCCCTCGGTCACTGGGCTACTCTAACTCTGCCCCCTTCCTCTTTCTGACTAACTTGAAAGATTCTCTGGTTATCAGCACCCTAGTAGGACTATCACTGTATCCTGACATGGACATCTTTGAAATTAGCTCCCCAGCTTGGCAACTAGGGAGGAGGTGACACTCAGGCATAGGTGAATGAAAGTGGAAGTGTCCCTGTCTCCATGCATTGGGTGCCTAGGCGGGACCCACGCCAGGCTAACTGATTCCACACTGCCCTTCCATGGATGAGTCACCTGGCATCCAGCTGAAAATTATATGACATCAAATTGTTTGTGGTTGTATAACTGTGTGATCTCAAGAACCACCCAGGCAACTGAGGCAAAGCTTATTGTTAGAGTTTATTGTGGCAAAAAGGCCCTTATGGCACACAGTTATAATTTTAGCAAAAGGGTGCCTTTGACAGCAGATGCAGTCGCACCTGTCTGGAGCTGTGTGTATTTGCATTTCTGTGCACTCCAGCAGGCCGTACTCACGATTGTACATGTGACCATTGAACCTGCTCTGCAGCCTCTTCAGTACAGGCTTGGAGCATAAAAGGGGTGAGGTTTCATTAGCAGGCCTCACCCCCAGAAACAGAACTACCCATATCATTCTGTGTAAATAAAAAATAAATAAATCTCAGACTTTCCTGCCTTTGCAGATAGTGTTCTCTCAGAGATGGTACTATTAATCAAAAGTCAATCAAGGGGTTCACCTTTTAAGAGCAAGGCTAACACTGAAGCTGCTTCTGTACTTGGTGGATGGTCATGCTCAGACTGCAGTATAGCTAGCTCTTAGATGTAATCTCAATAAATAAGTGGGATCTCAGAAGGTCCTTCTGTAAATATTACTTTGTGTTCAGTTGACAATACCATATATTTATATTAATAGATTAATCAGATACCCCAGTCTGAACGCTTCTGCCAACTATGTAAGAACCAGTCAATAGCAGAAACTGGGAAACATGTGTTAACAAATTGCCCTAAATTATTTATAACTTACCAGACCCAATACGGGAGATATGTTCATAGTTGTGATATAATAGCAGAATTAGCTTTCTGGTGGAGCAGTATGAATTCTCAGAATATGAGCCGTTTGATTGCAATGTATAACGTCTGGTTGGTAGTTGAGAGTTTACTGGGAATCGCCATCTGAAACAATCTACACGTTACCCCTGAGATCCCAATGTTTAATTGTGTGCTGTCCCGCAGGAACCTTCTGCTACAGAGAGTAGAAAGGCCCATGACTCTCTCCTGTTTTGACCATTCATGGGCAATTCTTAATTCTCAATTTGCAACCTATTGCACTTAAGTGTGGGCATCTACAATGTAATAGCTATATGGTCATATGGAAATTGAGTAACTTAACTGTGTCTCTGTTATTGTACTCTTTACTTCTGCGCATATTAATCAATTATGCCATTTTAGGCCTTATATATACATATTTTTCCTTCTGTGCTGAGTAGTTAAGTTAGTACAAATATGTAATAGTTAAGCATTGTGTATGTAAGGCATTTATATGTATATTTTATGTGTATTTTTATGTGTGAAGTTTATTTATAAACTATATCACATTAAAGTAAAATAAAAAACATATTTATATTTTTTAATTACTATGAATATTTCTAGTAGAAAAGCTCCGACCCTTCTGAAAACAATAGCAGAAATATGTTTAAACTGCAAAATGCAGTGATATTTAACTCCTGCCTTCCACTCAAGCAATAACAGTTGAAAAATATTTGCTGGCACATGCTAGCCAATGATAAGCTTCTAACATTTATGTTCATACACCGGAGACCATGGATCCTCATGACAATGTAGAGTTTGTGTGGGCACTCACACACAACAACCTGGCAGTTTATCAGACCAAGATACAGAGAGATTGTACTCCATTAGCCAACGTCAAGGGCCTAAACATTGAGTTGGTGGATAAGTTAGGTGCTCACTGTTGAGGTATCAAGGTCTTCGAAGGACTTATTAATAATTTAGCATTTATATTGTTGCTACAAACCCTCAGGTATCTGAGCACTGTTTATTATTACCAATGGTGTGTGGCGCTCATTTATTGACCTCGGAAGTATGAAAGGCTGAGTTGGGCCCTGCCGGGATTCGAACCTGCATCAGCAGGCTCCGCACAGATGTCAAAGCAAGCGCTCTACTCGCTGTGCTATCTGACCAGTAGTGTTTCTTCACTATCTTATGCAACAGGTCCAACGAAGGCACCAGCTGTCCACAGGGTTGTGAGGCCCCCTTAAGACACTGTCCTCAATCGGCAGAAGCAAATTCCCTTGCAGATCTTGAGACTCGTGGGAAAGAGTAACTTGGTAAAGGGCACTGGTAAATATGGAACCCTTGCCCAGTTAGTCCATTGGTAATGTTGAGGTAAAATAGAAGCGCTCTGAGTGGTTATCTTCCCAACAATGGAGTGACTGTGGGGGGAGGGAATTGGCTTTCTTTGGTGCTGCTGTGCTTGAGCCTGAGTACTGGAACACACAGGGTGCTGCAGATCAGCATGTAGAGGAATCAGCAGAGGGATGCTAAAATGACAGCAGATGTTGCAGATTAGGGTTTGGGGTATTTGGAAGAGACGCGCTGTGTGTGGGACCCTGTGGTGAACCATCCACTCTACTGTGTTTCAGGTCTGAGGAGCGTTGCAGGGTGGTGTCTGAGAATCAGTGTTGGCAAACCAGGGGATCCTCAGGTCAGAATTAGAGTGGAGTGGCATTATTTTGTGTGGCTCTCAGTAGTGGCATATCATGGTGATCAGAAACAGCATGGAAGGAAGCGCGTAGAGCTTTGCTTGGGTCCAATCACTGAACTATCAAAGGAAGCCTCAGGTTAGGATTGAAGTGCACAGGTGGACCTAGTTGTGCCTCCATTGCTGGAGCAACAGTGAGTACCTCAAATTAAGCTTTTGCTGAAATGCAGGTTTTTTGTGGTTCCCGGTGCTGGAATAGCAGTGGTTCCCGGTGCTGGAATAGCAGTGGTTCCCGGTGCTGGAATAGCAGTGGTTCCCGGTGCTGGAATAGCAGTGGGGACGGGGAGATTTGCAAATCCGGACTGAGGTGCATTGGCAGAGCTGCATGTGGATTTCAGTACTGGTAATTTACCAGATAAGGTCAAGCTTGAGGTGAATAAGCGCAGCTGTGTGAACCTGCGTGTACACATATGCAAGCACAGAGCATCTCAGCTACTAATGATACATTTAGGTTTGGCTAAATTGCTTTATTTTTTATTCACCTTTTACTAAAAATGAGGTGTCAGAAGGTGAGGCAATGAGGGCCTTGGACATATGGCGAATCTTTTATAAGAAGCTTGGGGCAAATGTATATGCAGTGCGAGGCGGTTACAAGTCATGAACATAGGGTCTGAGGAGCTTTGAGCCAGGTTAGTGAGAGGAATTTGGGGTGCATAGGCACACAGCGATGGAGAGTGAACAGATTAGGGACTTGGAAATACCAACGCGGGGAGCAGAAATAGCAGTGGGAAGCTTGTACACGTTTATGCCAACTTTGTTTAGAAAGCAGTGCTATATACTTTGTTTAGAAAGTAGTGCTATAAAATGCATCAAATGGCCTCGTTTTTTAAAAATGTTCTATTAGTATACGTGGCATAAGATGCATTTGAGGATGAACTTGGCAGGTTGCAGTATTTAGCATGTGTGAACTATGCATGAAATACTATAACTGACATATGATGGCAGTAACTAGCCATGTGAGATTTTACTCGCCTATGAAGGCAGTGCCTGAGCATATGATGGCTCTGCTGAGTGCTCCCCTAGCATATCATGTCTCTATCCATGGCGTAGGAAGGCGGCACTATCAGGAATATGGAAGGGGGCTAACATATCAGTCTGTCCGCTTTAGTAACAGTCATGTTCTTACTATTACCCCTTCAATGTTATGGTGGGTATTGTTTGTTCAACCCAAGGTGAATCTTGGCGCTAGAGCTTCTAAACGTGTAAGGGTGAAGAGAGCACTGGTGGGGAACTCGTGCTGACATAAGAAAGGTGTGAGCTCACCAAGACACTCTGAGTGATCAAGTGCAGGTCGAAGTGCAGAGGGTAGTACATTCCAAAAGCGTGCTGCTTGCACAGCGATGGTTCTGCCACCCAATTGAGCAGGAGGAAACTTTGGAACCTACCTGCGAGTGGCAGATCGAGTGCCATAATAAAGGTTGAATTTGTCCTCAGTAAAATTGTGCTATGTTGTGGTTTGTTACTCGGTCTTTGGTCAAAAAGTAGCTTTTTTAATGTCTGTAGAATCACCATTGATAATTACCATATTGGCTGCATGAGCCTGTGATGTGTGTGTGCACGCACACATGCCCATGTATGTGTGTGTGCGCCTGTTGTATGTATGAGTTTGCATTGGGTGTTGGAACTCAGTAGGCCGGACCCCCTTGCTAGCATGTATTTGCTTTAGGGTGTGTCTCATCTGAGTCAGGGGTGCAGGTTTTTAGCAGGAGGCCGAAAACACATGCCTCGTCGGTTTCAACGTCCATCCCAGCAGGAGAAGTGGTAATTCCAGCACCATGAATGGGTCAGTGGATGTCCACATAGCTAGAAAACCTTCCCACCCCAAGACAACATTGAATGCGGACTCTCCTACATATTATGGGATGCTGAGTCTCCTCAATAGTACTGAACTCTGACTCTCCACAATAGTGTTGAACACTGACTCTCCTCAACATTATTGAAAGCTGACTCTCCTCCATAGTATTGAACGCGGACTCTCCTCAATAGTGTGGAACACTGACTCTCCTCAACAGTATTGAAAGCTGACTCTCCTCAATAGTATTTAAAGCTGACTCTCCTCAATAGTGTTGAAAGCTGACTCTCCTCAATAGTATTGAACACTGACTCTCCTCAATAGAATTGAAAGCTGATTCTCCTCAATAGTATTTACAGCTGACTCTCCTCAATAGTATTGAACGCTGATTCTCCTCAATAGTATTGAACACTGACTCTCCTCCACAGCAAGACAAATGAATCTACCTCTGGCAGCTGGATTGGTGGTCTAGGGTGAAGCGACATGGTGCCCTCACACAAATTCCAATCTGCATAGAAATATGCAATCGGCAACTATCTGGAAGACACTTGCTCACTAAATAAAGTCTATGCCTCAGTTCTGTCTGAACGATGAAAAGACAGAGCTCCATCTTGTGGGCCCACCACCTGTAATCAAGAATCTGAGGGCCTCATTACACGGTAGGTGCTAAGGGAGCCGGTAATCCCTTAGCGCCCTACTACGAGGTCCCTCAGCGGGTCCCGTCCTTAACGCCTGGTCTGACCGTTATTAGCTCCTTCCCCATTCCCATTGAGCCCTATGGGGGCTCGAATGGGAATGGGGAATGGTATTTGGCATGGGGATTTACCGGGTCCTCCAGGGTCGGAATGACCCGGTAAGTCCCCATACCGCCTACCCAGACCCGGTATGTGGTAAGGGAGTAGCCATGCCGCTAATAGCAGCATGGTTACCTCCTACCGTGTAATGAGGCCCTGCGTCTTCACTACACTTCCTTCAAGATTAACGGCATCCTAATTCCTGTTTCATCATCAATGAAAACGCCCAGCGTCTACTTAGACTACTAAAGGACAGTTGCCTCACAATTGCTCCTGCAATTATAGGATCATGGCTTTACTTTTGTAACACCCTATTTGAGGGCACCTCCGGCGGTAGCATTGAAAAGCTACAGGTGATCCAGAAACAACGCTCTCCGAGCGGCTCTCCACATCCCCAGGCGGGAGCACATCTCGGCTGCCAGGAAAAATGCTCAGTGGTTCCCGATCAGCGAAATAATTATCTTCAAGACGCTCTCAATGACACATAGGTGTCTGTCCAATTCTGCTCCCTCCACCCCCTACATGACACAGAAAGTCATCTGAGACCAATCTAACAGACTCTGCAGAGTGGCTTACACCGACAAACTGGTGCAACCGAAATACTAATGATCCAAAGCTGGTGGCCCAATCTTTCCAACCTTCGCTGTTGAGCAGTAGAACTCGGCCCGCTAGACTTGAGAGCTGAGAACTCCAACTGGTTCTTCATGAGATCCGAAAAAATGTGGCTTTTTGAACTTCTCATGGCACTGTGCTAAAACTGTGCCGAAAACCCTGTAGTCGATGTCTCATGTATGTGTAACTGATATTTGTAACAGCGCCTTGATGCCTCTAAGCTATGGTGCACTTTAGGAAAAAATAAATGAACAAACATAAGGTCTCCAACTTTACTGATGCATATTCTTTACAACATTCACCTGTATTTCCAAAAAGAATGCTGAACTTCCTTTCCTCCCTTTTTTTTGGTTAGAAGAAAAATGCCCCATTTGCTATGCGACCGGAAGAGTCTTTGTACAGCACGATCAATAGGAACGTATTTTCCGAAAGGGAAATCTATCAGAAACAAAATGTCATTGTACTTTAAGTATCAAACAAACTGAAACACAAATTGGGTCACATACTATCTGAAAACTGTCACGCCAATAAAAGTCTTCTTTGCTCTACCACTGTGAACACTTTGACTTTAAAATGCTGACATTTGTGTTCGGTGAAAATGTCTACCGAGCACGGAAACGTGTTTGACCCATTGTAGTCTGCATGAGAGTTAAATCATAGGTCATTGTGACTGTGATGTCGATTTCTCATTCAGGAAAATCGCTTGTATGATGAAATGCGTACTGTCAGAGTAGCTGTATTGACTGGAAAGCTACATATGTGATAACCACATGTGCATGAAAATTAAGGGCAGAGCAAACTATGGTTCCTGACTTTCAAGGAGAACACCTCAGTTGCCTTATGCTTCACTGGGCATGGGCAACTGTTACTCACACAAGTGCCCTGAATGTGGAGACATTGACATTACTCATAGCCATCTATTCTTGAGTAAGAAAAGCCACTGCTGTCTGTGCTCCAGGTTAGTACCTCCTATTAGCAGATGTTGCCCTGCCTTAAGACGTATTCCTGCCCTGAAAAGCACTATCGGCCACTTTGGGATATGTATGTCGTTTTGTGGTACCCCTTGAAAGGCCATCCCATGGGAGCCCATATAAGAATGGTGAGCCTGTGACTCACACCTGCCTGCAGAGGCGTGCCTTGTGGATAGGCTGTTCTTCTATGTTGCTTGGAATCGGATCTCTCTTTGCACTTCCTTCAGGAAAACCTCTTTAGGAAAACAGTTTGAACCAGCTTCGTTCTAAAATGCAGTCTTGCGAGATCCATCTGCCTCTGAATGCTCGCCAGCAGGTGAAGGTTTGGTGCTAGATAGTGTCACATTCAATCCTAGTGCATGTAGAAGCCTTAAATGTGCATCCGAGCCGTGGTCGATGATGCTGTGTCAAGAGGAGACCTTTGCAACCTTCTGGATAACCCATGCACCTTTCCTTTTGGACCTTTTGAATGATGCGTTGAAGAATCATTGGGAAGTCTTGTCTTTTGATTGACTGTCACTATATCATCCCTTCTCTGTTGACTGTGAGTACTGTGGCTGGGTATAGTACTCAGCTGATTCGCTGTGGAAACCCTCACAACTAAACCTGGACTGCCGTATGTATACTTAGTCGCCTGGCCCTGTAGAAACTGTTGATACACATCATTGCCAGCATTGTATGGATGAAGACATTGCCAAGGCTGCAGAGAAAGAGTGTGCTACATTTCTCTACTCTAAATTCTAAACTTGTGTTTTGCACTATTTAAAATATTTGTTGCATCATTTCATTTCTGAAGTCATGTCTGATCTGAATGTTTGAGTAATATGTTTCTCGGAATTAGGCTATGTTTGTCCAATAGCCTATTGAGTTCTATTTTATGTATTGGGACCAGGTCTTTGCTTTGCTGTAATCTGAAGCAATATATCCATCTTCTGTATTTGTATTTAGTTTGTTTGTAAAGCGCAGCCAGGCCCGAGGGCATCCGGGCGCATAGTCTTGCATACACAGTTACAATACATTGCAGTAAAGGTCAGTGACAGGAGGTTCAAACTCCCCCAGTTTACAGGAAGATGCGGGAGAGCAGAATTCTCGTAAAGGAGTCATGAATACAATAATGTACAGGCAAAGGTAATAAGGATAAGCAGGTAGCTTTACAAGCTATATAGACATAATCAATGAAGTAAGCAGGTAAGTAGGCGACATGTACTAGAAAGCAGGGCAACCCTGAGGTAGGCCAGGCCTTGTATGAAATGCTTCATGAGTTCTTCGTGAGCAGCCAGGATTTCGTTTTATTCTTGAAGGTTTGAAAGAAGGCTCAGTTCTGATGGGAACAGGCAGGGAGTTCCAGAGCTTTGAGGCTAGGACAGGGAAACTCACACCTCTGGCTTTTTGGAGTTTAAATCTGGGCAAAATGAGGCTGTGAATTTGTGGAGTTCTAGTGGGTCATGAGCAGGTATGGAGAGTGAGACGAGTGGAGAGGTATGGTGGGGCTTTGTTGTCCAGGCATTTATGAGTCAAGGCTAGTGTTTTCAAGGCAATTCTTTGTTTTACTGGGAGCCAGTGAAGATAGGATCTGACGTTGGAATTATGGGAGCGCCTAGGTATTTTAAGAGCCGCCATGATGGCATTGTTATGGATTGTTTGCAGTTTGTTGAGGTTGGACCTACTAGTGCCCAGGTAGAGGGCACTACAGTAGTCGATCTTGGACATAATGAGTGTTCTTGCCAAGGTAATGCAGTTGTGGGGGTTCAGAAAAGTTCCGCAGGCAGTGATGAGTTTGCAGGTATAGGTCGATGCCAACCTTACTGCATTTGTGTGTCTGTTCAGTGAGAGAGCAGAGTCTAGATATACGCCTAGAGTTTTAGTGCCCTTAGATACCTTAATGTCAATGCCATCGATGTTGAAAGACTTGAAGGCTTGGTCTAATTTATTGAGGCGTTGAGATGAGCCTAGTAGTAGGAGCTCCGTCTTGTCGTCATTGAGGCATAGTTTGTGTTGTGCCATCCAGGCCTGAATAAGCAGATAGATGTCATTCAAGGATTTGGTATCGGCTATGTGGTCACCAGTGATGGGGATGAGTATCTGGGTGTCATCCGCATAGTTAGTGTATGAGACAACCAGATAACCAGGCACATCGAAGAGGGGTTTGGTGAACACGTTATAGAGAGTAGGCGATACACAAGAACCTTGTGGGACACTGTAGTGTATCTGAAAGGGGCCAGCGGAGGCTGTGGTAGAGAAGACCTGCATGGATCTGTTACCTAGGAAGGAGTGGATCCACGCTTTAGCAGAGTCTGAGAAGTGGCCCGCAGATTTAAGGTGTTGGCAGAGTATTTGGTGGTTGACCAGATCGAATGCCACAGAGAGATCAAGAAGTAGGAATAACGCTAGCTTCCCATTATCATTTAGGATCTCCATTTGGTTTTCAGATCGATCAAGGCTGTTTCGGTTCCATGTTTAGGGCAGAAGCCGGATTGTCTTAGTCCAAGGAGATTGTTAGATTCAAGATATTCTTGGATCTGCAGATAGGCTGCGCGATCTATAATCTTGAGTAGCAAAGGGACCGTAGTGATAGGTCTGAACTTAGTCAGTATGTTGGGGTCAAGGGATGGTTTTTTGAGTAGTGGGATCACCGAGGCGTCCTTGAGGTGGTTAGGGACTATCCCCGTTTTGAAGGAGGCGTTTATTAAGGCTGTGATGAAGGGGGCTAGGTCGTGAGAGGCTTCCTTGAAGATAGGAGCCGGGCAAGGGTCACCTTGACAGTTGTATGGCTTGAGGATGTTTATGATCCCTTCTAATTCAGGAACAGTAAGTGGAAAGAAGGCGAACGGTTTACAGTTCAGGTTGGCTTGACAGGTAACAGACGCCAGAGGTTGGTCAGACTGTAGGGAGTTTTGTTTACCTCTAATTTTTGATTGGTGGGATGCAATTTTGCCCAGAAGTGCTGTCTGTATATTGGTATACCAATTACTGTCTTTGGTGCAAGAGTCAGGAGGTGCTGCAGGATTCTCAAGTTCCTTGAGAATTTTGAATAATTCTTTAGTATTGGATTGTGCTGACAAGATGCGATTATTGTAGGATTCTTTTTTGGCCTGGAATATGGCTTCTTTGTAGTCGAGAGTAGCTAGGAAGAGACCGTCCTTTTGGGCATCGGACGGGTGACTTTTCCAGTGTGATTCTGTGCTGCGTTTCTCTTTACGAAGCACTCTAAACTGTTGTGTGAACCACGAATTGAGGTGTGCATGCTGTTTGGGTCTCCTAAATTTGAGCGGGGTGATGGAGTTTATAGCTGAGAGCACCGCCTGGTTTTAGGTGTCAGCTAAGGTAGTGGGGTCCGAACAAGAATCAATGTCATTGTTGAGGGTGGGAAGGATGAGGGGGAGTAGCTTTTTGGAGGTTATGTCCTTTTTTTTTCTGGTACGGATGGCAGGTGCGAAGGAAGGCATGGGTATGTGGGCTGCTTCAATGTTGAAGGTGATGATGTGATGATCCGACCAAGCGAATGGTGAGTTCCAGAGAAAACTGATGTTGCAGTTGGTGTCGCTCAGCTAGTCTAAGGACCTACCTTTGATGTGGGTAGGTTCTTGTATATGATGGGAGAATCCTAGATCTGATAGGGTGTTGGCAAGTCAATGGCCATTGGGTCATTGGGGTCTTGGTAACCTAGATTGAGGTCTCCAAGGATGATTTTTTGAGATTTGGTTTTTGCTTTGTCAAGTAGTAAGGAGGTAATGTCATCCACAAACAATGTGGGGGGACCAGGTTGTCTGTAGATTAGGTGTACAGTGGCCGTTTGGTTGGCAGATAGTGGATGTTTGGCAGAAAGTAGCTCAGCAGATTCCAAATTAGTACTAGGTAGTGTTCTAAGTCCTAGTGAGTTTTTATGGATGAAGGCAACTCCACCACCTCTGGAGGTGCAGTCGCATCTAGAGATGGAGTACTCAGGGGGAATAGCCATAGAGAGTGCCGGGCCCGAGGTGGGATGCAGCCAAGTCTCTGAGATGGCAATGAAATCAAGCTCCTGAGTCTTGATAAGATCAGCGATGTCAAGTGCATGAGCTGCAAGGGACCTTGCGTTGACCAAGGCAGCCTTGATCTCTATGGCTTTGCCTGGTGGGGCCAGGGTCATCTGCAGAAGCTTAGGTGTGGGTGAGATAGGAGTATGGAGGGAGGGGCTGGGCATCGAGCATTTGACCAAGCGCTAGGATGCATAGGGTGCCCCGTCATGCCGAGGAATCTAGTTCCTAATCTCTTGTTTCTTAGGTAGGTAGGACATTGTTGGTTAGGTGTGGGTTTTTTGGTGAAGTGGTCTAGCCATAAGGAAGGGGCATTAAGGTAGATGTTGGGAGGCTCGATGCTCAAGTGAGGCAGTGTATTGGGCAGAGCCGGTGCCATGTTGAGTCTCAAGTCGCTGCGCAGAGCTGCTATTCCTATAGGTTGGTAGATGGCCGAGGGCCTGCATGTAGAGGCCATAGTTCCAAAGCGCAGAATGCTAGATACAGGTAGGCTGGCTGATGATAAATGGATCACAAGGGTAGATGCCTACAGCAAGAGTGATAGTCTCAGTAAAGGGAGCATTAGCCTTGGGTAAGTGCAAGAGTGTAGGAACATGATACCAATATTAAGATAATAGTGAGGACCTGGCGAGCATCACTATTCGCTAGCTAGAGTTACATGCTATAATTGGGTTCTGATAGTGACTAGACGTGGACATACAGCTTGTGTGCATGAGTGAGCTAGAAAGGTAAGTGGCGATCAGGGATGAGGCCTAGGAGCGCAGGTGGGCTAGATTGGCAGGTTCAGATGAGGTCATAGGGGCTCTCTTGACAGCTGGAGTGACAGCAAATTCACTTCAACACAGAGGATGAATTTAAAATATACACCTCTGTTCCACAATTACATAATTATAAAGAATGTCGATTCTGGTGGCAGTTTAATCTTTAAACAAATCTCATTCCTGAGTTTGAGCAATGGAGGCTGGTAATTCCCATAATTATTCGAATCCACATCTGATTTTAATCATGCACATGCCAACACTTAGGGTCCAAGGCAGGTGTAGAATGGTTGTGTGGCTTCTTGTCAGGTAGTCTGTCCCTTTCAGTTAATAGGACAAGACACTGAAAGACTGTGCCACTCTTTGGATCTTTTGGGAGGCCAGGCAACACCTCTCATTAGAAATCCAGCCTCTCAGCAGGAGCAGTAATGGGAAACAGTAACCAGTGGCATACCCAACACAAAAGGACAAGCCTCAAACCAGGGTATTGTATACCAAAGTGTTGATACTATGGGTCTGAGAAGGGGCATGGGTACATGGGTACATGGATACACAGTGGAAGCACAGTTGGAGGAAAGATTCCACAATCTTGTTTCCCTCTCCACCGTTTCTTCCTTTCAGTCTCCTCCATTCTTCTAGCACTTATGACTTTGGGTACAGAGGTGTTGGTGGGGGGCAGATAGAGGGGTCATGGAGGGCTGTATGCCTGGTTCATTTGATTGTAGCCCTGGATAGAATCTCAGGTCTAGAAGCAAAGGTCTAGTTAGCCCTGAATCCTGACAGTCCCGATAATAGCGTATCCCCAGACTTTTTCCAGACCTAGCAACACCCCTGTTTGGGTATTTTGCAAGAAGGGGAATACCACTTGTCACAAGGACAGAGATTGACCCCATGAATCAAAGTTGCTTTTGTCTTGTCACCTATGTATGCATGATTATAAAATAAGGTATCCCCCACAACTTCTTTAGTTCATTTTGGGATTCACTTTGGACCCACAAGAAGAATAGAATAGTCCAATAATCCACACATGTGAGGGATGTAACATGATCTTTATTAAGAGCTCAGGATAGGCTGCAGCTCTCGTCTCTGGTGAGGTACATAACTGACAACACATTCTAACATAAATATTCTTCAGCCTCCAGGATCCTATAGCAGCCAACAGCACTGTTCCATTTGGAGTGGTAATAAATCACTTCACTTTGGTTAAACATGAACTATGTACAAGTTGCACAATTTACTATATAACACACTGGGCCTCATTACACGGACGGTGGTAACCATGGCGCTAGTAGTGCCATGGTTGCCGCCGGTATTTCACTGATTCCGCCTTGGTGAATGGGGGAATTACTGCCCCATTCCAAGGTTTGCGGGGCAGGAATTCCTCATTCACCAAGGCCCTTCCCCATTCCCATTTGAGCCCTCAGAGGGCTCAATGGAAATGGGGAAGGAGCAAATAACGGTACCGCTATCAGCGGTACCGTTATTTGCCCTGAAGTCCCTCAGCGGGTCCCTTCCTTAACGTGTAGTCTGGCCACACGTTAAGGACGGGACCCGCTGAGGGACCTCGTAGTATGGCGGTAAGAGACAACCGGCACCGGTGCCCTTACCGGTGCCGCTAATCCCTTAGCGCCATCTGTGTAATGAGGCACACTGTGTTCCCGTTGGCAATGAAACGATGGAAGTGCATGTTTGTCAAGGATTTTGCGATTCACATATTTATCAGATGATCTTTGTTCCATATTTCTCCACCCTCTATCCTGACAGCATTGCCAAGATCATCGCTCACCCTCCGTGCCCTAGATAATTTATTATCAGTCTTCCTAGTCCACCTTGAATATCTTATCTTCACCCCATCTTCTTTCCTGACACTCATAAGACTACATCCATGTCTCTTATCAGACCACCTTTTGGATTCCTCCCCTTTTAATCTAACCTTCTCTTTCACCAATTGGAGGTTCACTCCCACAATCTTTGCTCGATCCATCCAGGAAGTAGCATGGTATTGGATTTGCGACCCAGTATCAACTTGAATGGAGTGACACTACTCACTGGGTGAGGGATGCTGCTGTATTGAAACTGTCTCCAGCTCATTTCCTTTTTCCAGTCGTCTCCAAATTGTACAGCCATGCGTAGCCAATCCATGAGCGTCCTGTTGAACCTTTCTATTCTACCATTGCTTTGTGGGTTAAAAAGTGCTGTCGTTTTGTGTTTGATACCATTTCTGATCATCCACCTTTGAAACACCTGAAACACATCGGGGGACATTATCTGACAGAACCATGGCAGGCGAACCTTCCCCCAAAACTATTTTTCAAGAAAGGCAATGCCATTCTTTGAGGTAATATCTCTCACTACTACAAACTCCAGCCACTTTGTGAGTAAATTCCTCACCACAACCAGATATGCATCTTGCGTGCCACAAAATGTAAAGGTTCAACAAAGCCATGTCTATTGCATCCCACCCTGTCTTGGGACACTCTGGTATTATTGGGGGAGGCACTCTTGTACTCAAAACCTTGTCACTGTCTTTACATTGTTCACACTCCTTTATCTTCATCTCAATGGATATGAAATCCATCCTTAGTGCTTTGGTTCTACTAATCCCCATATGGGAGTTGTACCCCAGATCCACAATTTGTTCTTACATGCACTCTGGCACTACTAGGTGATGACTCTTGCACAGCATTCTATCCATTACACACAGTTCTTCCTTGACTCTCTTATACTTTCTAATCTTCTCTCCTACGCTACTATCAACCCCTCAATTCCCTCTCATGAGAGTCTTAGTATTTGCCTACTGATACAAAGAACCCTCCTCACAAGCCTCAAGCCACTCTTTCTCCTGAAGCAACTCCTCAACAACAAAACTATCTTTGATCTTTTCATCAGCAAGAAGTTCTACATCATCGCTCTGTAACACTTGTCACCTGGATAAGGCATCTGCCACCACATTGTTCTTAACATGCAAATGTTCCACAAAAAACTCCAAACCTTGTAGTCTCATGATCCACTTTGGGATTCACCTATACATGCCATCCAATCAGTTGTTCTTAAATATTGTCACTAGGTGTTATGATCGGTGCACATCACTGACTTCCTTCCCCATAGAGATACTCTAAATTTCATGATTGCCACAGAATGGCTAAGGCCTCTTGTTCTATAACTGTATAGCGGCTTTTGACATCTCTAAGAGACCTTGAAGCATACGCTACAGTATACATACTGCACCAACCCCACGTCCTGCAGCAAAACTCCTGTGTAAACAATAGTGTTGGTGTCATCTCTGAACCCTGGCAAAATTGGAGCTCTTGTGATATCCTCCTTCACCATCTCAAACTCTCACATGTTTTCCTTCGCTTGAATGTCACGCCTTTTCTTGTCACTTATCTCATGTCCATGGTCTTGTTTACTAAACCATCAACAAATGTTCCATAATATTCTACCAAACCAAGAAAAGAAGACACCTCATTCTTGTTCGTTGGAGCTTGCATATCCATGATCGCCTTCACTTTGCTACTTTTTTGGTTTAGTGCCCTCACCTTAAAAACTGTAACCTAGATAATCCACCTGTTCCTCCCTGAACTTGCATTTCTCTTTGGTAACAGAATCTTTATGTGATGACATTTCTATTACCGTCTCTGAGGTCTATGCATAAACAAATAGTACGATTGGCCTTCTAAACAATGACAGTGGTGCTAACCCACTCTGAAGCTTCTGGTTTCTCAAATATAGCATCTTTCAGCATCTCTGAATTTATGAATCAACTTCCTTTCTATATGCCTGGGCACTGGCCTGACCGTGGCAGCAAATAGTACTACATTCTTTTTTAATCTTATTTTATGTGCAAATTTGTACAAGCATCTAACCCCTCTCTGAAACACTTTGGGTGCCCACTTCTCTATTTCACTTGTAACACAATGTTTACCATTAACATGTGTGTCCTCTTTGAAGACCTTATCTATCTCATTACAATCATTGTAAACTTGTGCCTCACGATTAGGATCCAATTTTATACCCAGACTTGTTTGACAGCTGGAAAGTATGTTTCTACCTGCATTTGTTACACATACTTTGGATTTGACTGTCTTCCCTTTAAAGGTTATCTGTGCAGCGAATTCTCCTATTATGTCAATGGGATTTTTACCATATGAATTTACTTTAACTTTCGCTTCCTTCAAAGTACAACAATTTAAGCATTCCTGCACAATTTCTTACCGATAAGTGTGTAATCTGCATGACTATTCACTAGCATTTCAATGTCAGTTCCGTCTACTCTAATAACTATTTTGGGTTTCTTAACTTTTACCTCATCAACTGCATAGACAACATCTACTAATGTGTACAATGTTGAATCCCTTACACACTTCAACATCATCCTCACTATCAATCTCTACATTTCCTACTTCACCACCCCAAAATCTGCAACTCCTAGAGTGTTGGCCCCTCCTTCTACATCACCTGCATTCCACATTTCTGGCAGTATACTCTTTGTCTTTGGCAAAACGTTGGTATTGCCGCATCCGTAACATCCACTGGTTACCCTGGGGATGCTCCCACCCGATGTTTCTCTGTTATGTACCTGAAATCCTCTCCCTCTTCCTCCTCGAGTTCTATACTCATTGTCACTGTCTCTATTAAATGTCCCTCTTCGTGGGATAGCATTGTTCAACTTCTCCCTTTTTATGACACTGGTCTCTGACATTTCTGGACTCTTCTTTTCATAGTCAGTGATTGTCCCTTCTTTGGCTAATTCTTTAATGCAGGTGGTGGTATGTTGAACATTGTTTGTCATCTCAATGGCTCTACCCAGATCTGGGTCTTTCTCCTTCCAAATCTCCTCTTGAATTTTGTCATGAGCTAATCTCTCAGATGCTCTTCTCTACTGCAGGGTTTAAATTGAGATTCCAAGGCTAGACCTCTCAATACTGTAAGAAACTCTTCAATGGTTACTCCTTTTCTCTGTTTCTTGTCAATATTTGATTGTCTTTGACTTTGAAATGTTTGTCAAGTTTCAGCATACTGATATCAAACACAATTAAATCATGCCTTTCCTCTTCTGACGGTTCAGGCTGCCTTTTTAACACTTCTTGATCACCATGGCCTAGGCAGTGAAACAGTAAAGCATCTTTCCAATCAATGGAATTGGTCAGACCATACACTGCTAAAGTAAATTTTAAAAAAATCCTATTTCCATTCTCTCTATTTGATCCTTGGTTCACCACAACCTTGAGGGAGAAATATTGCCAGTCCCGGTATGTTTGCCATTACCAGCTAGTGTATTGATCACTGTCAAATGAGGTGGAGCTCAGCCCTCCTCTCTTCTCCCTTTCTTTTTATTTTTTATTTTGCAGTGCGTGTGCTAATTGTATGAGATGCCCCCAATTCCGCAGCTCTGCGCCACTTGTGGGTTGCTAACGTTAATTGTGCTTTATTATTCACGCTCCGTTATGCGAGCATACCGCTGTGAGCCTGTGTTTATCTTGATTGTCTTGGCAACCAAGATGGCTGCCGCACATCTCCACATATAGAGGTCCTTTCCTCTAAACTGCTCGCAGTGCCTGGGTCTTGCTATGCTGTTTTGCCTAATATTGCTGGGCAAGCATGGGTGGTCGCTTTGCTGGGCATGAGAAACAAAACCTTTGCCCGACTCTCTCCCTTATGCCCTTGTCTCCCCTCTTCGCCTGCGCAGCGGGCCAGAGATGTGCAATGGTTGCATTGTGCATCCCCGTATTCACTATTGAGAGCGGTCAACCTTCACCTTAGATGCTGAAACAGTTCACCATTGTGAGGCTTTACATCTAGCCTGGGGTTCCATGTCGTAGCGGCAAATCCTCACAATCGCTCACCGGCGAGCTTACTCGACCTCCACAAATCCACTGGGTTCAATCCAGACCATGACCTGATCAGCTGTGGCCTGGGCAGTGGTCAATCCTGTCGCCAATATTATAGTCTAATAATACACACATTTGAAGGATGTAGTATGATATTCATTAAGAGCTCAGGGTAGTCTGCAGCTACCTTCTCTAGTGAGGCACATAACTGATAACACATTCTAACATAAATATTCTTCAGCCTCCAGGTTCCAATAGCATCCAATGACAGTGTACCATTTGGAATGGTATCACATCACTGTCATTTTGGTTAAAGATTAACTATGTACAAGATGAACTACTTACAAGATAACACACAATTAATTTGGATCTCTTTTGGGAGAGCAGTTCTTTCCAAAGCCCTCTGCCAGGGAGATGATGATTGAGTGTTCAGAGGCAGGTACTTCTCCCTCTCCTTTTCCAAGGCACATTGGAGGTGAATTGCTGCTGGAAAAAGACCCGCCTCTCTGCCAGCCACACCTGTACCAAGACCGCACTGGAGATGAAGGATTGCTGCAAGTGTTTGCCAGCTTCCCTCTTGTTGGGAGAACGTAGAACAAGGACTCCTCTTGTCCCTGAGACTCTGGTTTGGGACTCAGAGCATCCAGAGAGCTATGAAAGCCAGGATCCCTGTTTTTGCTGTCAAACGACTTCCATGCATCTTCAAACTCTGTTCGACACTGATAAAACCACCAGAACCCACTGGTGCTGCTTTTGGAATTCTTTTGATCTTCAAATTGCTGTGCTGCCCATCAAACCACCTTGCCACTGCATCACAATAACTGAGCCCATCACCCGGTCTGGATTGAGTAAAGAATCTCAGCACTGCACCCTCTACATTCACTTTTCAAAACCCCCATCATCTTTTTTTCTGACCCACCTGAACCAGTGAATTGACCCTGGTGACCTCATTGAACCTCACCTTTCAAACACAGCATTGAACCACCTTGTCCCAAACTTTGCATCCAGTCACTAGCATCTTTACAATCGACCGCCAAACCAACCCTACAGGCCATCATGATCTGCATTTTTTTTAACACTACTTTGAACTGCAGCAAAATTCAGCTTGACCCCGACTCGATGGCAGCTCCCCATTTGAAACCTTCTGACCACTGCCTTCGAGCCTGGTTTAAAACACTACAGAGTGCCAAGAAGCCTTGTTATATGCTGTCAAACCAACAAAGAACAGCAAGAAGGTAGCATTGTCACCTACCTGCTCCGCTGCTCAAGCTTTGGGACCTAGAAGCTGGACATCGAAGCACTTTACATGAAGATCCTACAAGTGGATACATTGGCAGTCATTCAATGACTCCTTGATGCAGTTACAGAATTGGACAATGGACACGCCTCATTTATCATACAACTTGCCGAGATTGCCGCATCCAAAATGTGTTTCTATGTGATGAGACCTATTATCAGCAGATCTCAGACACTGCTATGGGTGGCACATTCGCCCCTATTAATTAACCAATTTAAGTCAAACATATATACACAGCGACCAATCCATTCAAACAGCAGATTCTGGTGGCGCTGGTACATAGACAATATTTTGGTAATTTTTGAAGACTCAGCAGAAGAACTTGCAATTTTCCATACTTGGCTGAATGGATGTAACACCTACATGAATTTCAGGACTGAATCAAGCAAACAGGAAACACATTTTTTGGACCCCCATATTATGGTGCAAGCAGAACAGCTTATATCCAAAGTATATAAAAAAAAGCACAGACCAAAACTCGCTGCTGGCATATTCCAGCTACCACCCATGAGCACTCTGTGACAATCTCCCATTTGGGCAATTTATGAGGTACAGACGGACCTGTACCCACCCCGGTGAATATGAAACTCAGGTAGGTACCCTTAAAAAAACAATTGGTGTACAGAGGATACCCAAAAAAGATTGTGAATACCACATGTAAAAGAGCTGGAAACAACCCAGGGACATTACCCTGAACCAACATCTCAAAACAGCAGTACAGGAGAACATCACTGTTGTTTTCAGCTATTCACCACTCTATAATGTACTAAAAAGAGAAATAAAGAAACTCTGGATGATCCTCAACACTAGATCGAGTACCATGGCACAGCCAGCATTTGCCATCAAACAGAGACAACATATGAGGGACCATCTAGTCCACACCTTCCCCATGAACACTGACCAAGATAAAGAGAGGGCTACACAACAGACACTATGGGGTAGTACCCCACTAGCTGGACATGCTCCCTGTGGAGTATGCACTATGTTTGCACAGAAACAACAGAGCACCAAATTGATATTGGATGGAAGATACTGTGGCAACAGAGGTCATTCACCAATTGCAACAGCACAGGAATGGTATATCTGCTAACTTACCTGTGCCAGCTGCACTATGTAGGGATGACAGCAAGACCTATTAAGAAAAAGTTAAGTGATCATAAATCGTGCATTAGAACTTTGAAACTTACAGCAACAATGTGACATCTACTGTGCCCATTACGTGTTGAGGTCCCATAGATTGTTTTGTTTCTGACAAGAGGAAAAGTGTATGCATGAAGAGCAGGTAAGTTTTGATGAGTTGCGAAACATCTATGATTTGCCCTAGATCCTTCAACTCTAAACAGATAAAAGCAAAAAAAATATGATTACGTAATGTATGACTTCTGAGGCGTGTGGATCTGCTTAGAATCAAATGCTTTGCATAGATTAACAATAAGTACTTGGAGGCGGTGGTGGGTTATTAGAAGGTACAGAGGTAAAGAGATGTTTTTGCATTGCATGACCCACCTGAATGTAACTTTTAGAATGAGTATCTAAACAGTAGTGTTGAGTGAAAGTATGAACATGACTCCAAGTGGCAGCTTTGCAAATGGCATCTAAAGAGACATTTGAAATTAAAGCTAAAGTAGCCTGTGCACCCTGAGTTAAGTGTGCTCTGGGTTTGAAGGGCAATGTTCTCTTGGCATGAGAATAACAAAGTTGGATGCATATGATAATCCATTTAGAGAAAGCTGATTAAGAGATAGGATCCCTCTCTCTCTCTCTCTCTCTCTCTCTCTCGCTGCGGCTAGAGATACAAATAAACGGTCAGTCTTTAGAAGGAAATATGTGACAGCGCTTCTGGCATCAACGGTATGGAGGATTCTTTCTGCTGCATGTTTAGGGATTTGAAAGAAAGCAGGAAGTTCTATGGATTGATTAAAATTGAACTTTGAGATGAACTCTGAAGAAAACATGGATATGTGCATAGTACCACCTTGTCCTTGTGAATGACAAAAGGATTTTGCACTGAAAGTGTTTTTAACTCGCTAACTCTCCTTATTAATGTGATAGCGACAAGGAAATCAGTCTTATATGTTAGATGTTTTAGACACACTTTGTGCATTGGCTTGAAAGGGGCCCTCCCTTGAGTCATGTTAGAGCAATATTAAGTCCAAGCTGGGAGTTGGAATTGAAGCTGGTGAATGCTTTCACCACAGGCACTTTCCACCATGAAACCTAACTCTGAGATGTGGTGTAGACTGACAGAGCCCTTAGGTGCACCCAGGGAATTAAAGACCAAACCTGAGTCTAACAGATATAGTAAATTGTGTAATATATGTGAGGATGAACAGTTAATTGAGTTGATGTCACGTGAGTTACAGCATGAAACAAAACCTTTCCATTTGCTAAAATAGCAGTGTTTTGTATTAGGGCTGTATCCTTCTTCTAAAATGTCCTTTGGTTTATGTTTAAATTACCAAAATCTACGACCTCAGGAGCCATGCTGCTAAATTCATCATCTGATGGCATGGGTGGAGAGGTGTCCCTTGCATCTGTGACAGCATATTGTATGTGCATTGTAGTTTAATTGAAGGACAAATAGACACCTAGAAGGTGTGAAAACCATGCTTCCCATGCCCCCATATGAGCTATCAGAATTAAGGTTGCTTGTTCCTGGTGTAGCTTGTGGACTATCCGTTTGAGAAGTGGAGTCTGGGGAAAAGTGTATGCCAATCTCCTTGACCAGACCTGCATGCGTAGTCGTGGCATTGTGTGTTCTCTAGTGTAACAAAGAGGTCTAAGTCTGGAAACCACAATTTTAAGAAGACGTCATGTAGGACATCTGCATTCAATTTTCTTTTGTGTTCTGACAGGAGTTCTGCACTTCTCCTTAGTAGCTCTGCTAGAGAATTGTTCCCTGGAACATGTTGTGCCAGGAGAAACATGTTGTGTTTTAGTGCCCAGAGCCAAATGTTCTAGGCTAGTCTGGAAAACCTTGGAGCGTGTGTTCTTCCCTGCTTGATTATTTAGAACACGGATGTGGTCCTGTCTGTAAGTATGCACACCATTTTGTCTTGAATGCCTGAAGAGCTTTGCACACTACCAACAGTTCTAGAAGGTTGATAAACTTCCTGGTTAATGCCTGTGACCACACCCCTTGTGAAGTTTGATGGAGAAAATGAGTGCAGATAGAGATGTGTCTGTAGTGAGCGTGGCTTCAATGAATGGGGTATTTAAAGGATTGCATGTTAAAAGGTTCACCATTGCAGAGCTAGAACCAGAGGATGCAAAACCTACACTAAATTATCCCACAGACCGCTTGCTTGTGACTGTTGTTTCATTAGCCATTTTTGAATTGGACACATGGGCAAGTGGGGCTGTGGCACAAAGTAAATACAGGAAGCCATCATTCCCAGAAGACGCAATGCCTTCAACACCATTACCTGACAACCGACTATGTATTGAGAGATTTCAAACAGCATGCTTTGTACCTTTTCGTTGGAGGGGAAGACTAGACCTTCTTCTGTCCGAATTAGTGGCCCCAGAAATTGTTTTACTTGGCTGGGCACTCAACTTGACTTTTCCTTGTTGATGGAGAAACCTAATTGAAACATTAGAATGACTGTTGAGTATTTGGTTACACAACAGTGGTGTGTCTCTTGTTATTAGCCAGTCATATAGGTAAGGGAACACTGGACTGGACTGCCTCTGTAGCTGTGTGGCCACCACCGCAAGGACAATTATAAACACTCGTGGAGCTGAGGCTATGCCAAATTGTTGCACCTTGAATTGGTAGTGCTTGCCTCCCACTTTGAATTTTAGGTATTTTCTGTGTGCTGGCAACATTGAAATATGAAAGTATGCATCTTTCATGTCTGATTTTGTAATGATATTCCCCTGTTTTAGTAGAGGAATGGATTCCTGCAGCATTGTCCTCCTGATTTATTTTGGCTTGGCATACATGATTGCAGGGCACAGATCTAAGACTGGGTGCATTGATAAGATATTTCTTTGGAACAAGGAAATAAACTGAATAAATACCATGTTTTTTTCCAGAGGTGGAACCAGTTCTTTTCCCCCTTTTGTAGTAGTATTATAACGTTCTCTTCTAGAATCAAGTAATGATCGGATGACATTCTTCTTGATCGAGGAGGATGGTGGCAATATGTTTCTAGCAATTTTACTGAATAACCATTAGCCACAGTTGTTAGCAACAAGTGATCTGATGTTATCCCGTCCCATGTGTGAATGAATGATGTTGTGTGACCCTCTCTGGGGAAGCATGCAGAGGGGGGCACCTGGACCAGAATGTGCCATTTGCTGATGGGGTAGTAAAGCCTCTAGAGACTGCAACTCTGCCATAACCTTTACCTCTCCTACACCCTCTTTGCTGATTTGCTTGAAAAGAGCATGCTTGGTCTAGGGGATTGTATCAAGTAGATGAGGATGCTCCAAAGCTAGACTGAGGGGCCTGTGGGAAACCATAGCTCTGAAAGGACTGATGTGCATTAAAGGTTCCCTGATGCATAAAGGGTTTATTAGAAATGTGCCAACCTTTTTGGTTGTTTCAAGCTGGTCATCTACTGCCTTCCTAAAGAGGATCAAATATTCAATAGGTATATTCATTAAAGATTGAACTTGGACCTCAAAGCCATGATTGGCGTTTGAGTTGGGTGCTCTCATTTATGACTCTTCCAGAAGTGTCAGATGAATCTAGAGTGTTTTTTAGGATATTCTGTGATACTGGTTTGCCTTCAGTTGAGATTTTGAGAAGGTGGGACCTAACCAGTCCGGGGACATAATTAAGTTGTTTGTCTGTTTCATCCCACAGAGTATTATTATATCTTGCAAGCAAAGTGTTATTGTTTGCTATGCAAGTCAAATAAGCCCTGGAGGTGGTCACTTGTTTGCCAAGGGTGTTTAACAGCTTGCAGTTTTTTTGGGAGGTGTTTCATCACTGGACAGTGGCACAGCCATCCTCTTCCTAGTGGTGGTAACAACTAGCAAATCTGGCTTCACATAACCACTGATGTAAAGAGGGTCTCAAAGTGAAGGCTTAAAAACGTTTTCTACCCTGGGGCTGACTGCAAGAGTAAGTGAATGTGTATTAAGAGGTGGGAAAATGATTTTCTTTATACACTCAAAAGTGGAATAGCCTGGCTGATGGCTTTCCTTTCTTTTAAAACATAATCTACAAAATCAGTGTCTGACACTGTTTCCTGAGTCGGAATATTAAAATGATTGTCAACCCTCGTAAGCAAGTCATTGAACAAAAGTTGGATGTCAATGGGGGAAATGTGACCACCCTCAGGTGTAACAACCTCAGGAGGGTCTATAATAATTGTGCATGGTCATTTTGATTGAAGTAATCAGGGTCATCTGGATCATAATACCACACATCTTGACCTCCCCCCTTGATCTTGATAAGAGTCATGAGAGTTTTCTGTGTCAAGCAGAGGTTGCTGAGTGATGTCTACAATAGTATGTGTGGGAGTAGGATGACATCTTGGGGATTTAGCTAAGGGCTGCCCCATTTCTAGAGGCTGTCCATGTCTGAATCTAAGGGTTTCTGCCTAATTGGGTAGTGCTCCATGAATGATACAAAAGAGGACATCTTGTCCATAATGTCCTCAAACTTTCCCTAGACCATGTTCCTGTCTTGGGTGTTTCAGGCAGAAAGAACACAAAAGCCTGAGGGTCTTCGCTAGACCTCTTCTTCTGCAGATATTGAGATAAAGGAGAGATAGCCCCAGTATAGGTTGGCATCTTCTTTTGGTCAGTGGGTGTGGGAGAGATGTATTTCTGGGATTTACTAGGGTGGTTTTTTTTTTTGCTAGAGTGTGTTTTCAGCATGTGTTTCAGTGTATTCAAAACACCAGTTGAGGGGCTCTGATGCACACCCACTGGTGCCTATTTTGTTTTATCGCTTTGTGCTAGACACTGTTGTGGATGCGCAGAAGTCATAGGGTCTATAGGCCATGAGGTGCCATCAGCCGGCTTGTAGGCTTGTTTTGGTGCAACTGTTGAAGAATGGTGCAGGGTTGTGTGCTTTTTAGGTGTGTGTGTGTGTGTGTGCGTCTTTGTCACCTGTGATTTTCCCATAGCAGCGCACTACAACTGCTGGGGGCTGGGGACTAATGCGCGGGAGCCGGAAGGTTCCCTCAAAATGTCCTCATCTTCAGAGACGGAGCTGTTGCTGCCTTTGTTTTCCGCGTGGACTCAAAGGTGCCAGTAGGGGTTCCAGACTCGACTATAATGGCATGGGCCACCCACCGTTTGGTGCATCATTCCTTAAGGGTTTTAGGACTGAATCATTTCCATGATGCACAGTGCACCTCTGGGTGGTCTGGGAAAGACAGTGGTTGCACACTCGATATGTGTCCTTCCATGGGTACTTCCTGTTACAATTTGAACAAAATTTAAAAGGAGTTCTCTTCATGGCTAATTTTAATCAAAAAGGCAGCTAGATAAGGGCATTGTACAGAGGAAGTGGAAGCATACACTTTCTAGTAATTAGTCCCCTCACTCTCCCAACTGCAAGGCCGAAGCCTGGTGTAGGCCAAAACTTGTCGCTGAATCAGTACACTCATCAAATTCGGCAATGGGAAGGTCTTCAGGATAGCTGCTGAAATATGCATTGAACAGCAACCATCGAAAATAGACTAAAGTTATAATGAATAACTTTCAAATGTAGCAGTGCTGCAGACTCTGCGAAACACTTTCAACTCCGAAGACAGAAAAAAAACTATCTGAGAGACCTTGACATGTGAGGTATCATGGTTACAGTAGATGTCACACTGTGAAAACAAAATCAAAATATCGAGGCTGAGTACCCCAAAAGGAAATACACCGAACATGGGTTACAAAGGAACATACAAAGCATTTTATTTTATACTGAATCCAGTTACAAAGAACAGAGCAAAATCAGATAGCTATGGTATCTCAGTGCAACACAACGAACTCCAGCGTGGTTCAGTGTGTTCAGTGAGAGACGCTGTACATTAGAATGCATTGGTCTTTTATACTCTTCGTGAGCATGATGTCCAGCCATACTTCGGGTTAATATTCCGCTAATACCATCACCGATCTAGGGTTCATGCCAAGTCTCGCACATCCGCATATAACTGGTTTGCTTTAAATACATATATCAAAAAGCCTATATGGCAACTGTGTATTCTGCGATTTCCCATGCAGGTCTTCTCAAACATTAATACAATGTGGTTAAACAAGTGTTCTACATTCAGTATTTGAATGCATTGTCTCAACATATGCTTGCAGATTAGTTTTCTTTGCACGAGTAATCCTTTACACATAGGTCACCGAAGAACAAGGTCTCAGTGCACAACCTCAACAAGTGGCCTGCAGGCAAGTTACATATTAGCTACATACAGAGGTCAAGACAGCCATGTTGTATTTTGGAATGACATCGTCCAGCATTTTAACTCACAGGGTGACTTTACAAAGCAAACCTAAAATGGCAGATTGACCTAAAATGGCGGCTTACATTGATTTTAAGGTCAGGACCTTGTAACACGGATTTCTTCGCAAGCGACTTAAAAGCAGCTTGGCGTAGGCCAATATACATATATTTATTGCAATAGGAGGCACAATATAATTTCTCATTTGACAACACTAGGAATAATGTTACAGACACCGCCATTTGACGTCCCTTTTTTAACTTTAAAAACAACATGTGCAATACTCTGTTCCTACCCCTAGATGTCGGTCTAATCAGATCCACAAGCCTCAGAAATATATTTGTAGAACCTTGCCTGAGCTTTCCTTTATTCTGGATTACTTAATATTGTTGTTTGGATTCCATACTCCCCATAACAACACAGCCTGCTCCTGGCCTACTTTATCAAAAAGACAAAGGAAGTATATATCTTACGTTTGCCTTTCTTACCTTTAAGCTTAGTATCACTATTGTATGGTAGTAGTGTGAGGGTGATGGTTGAGTATGCAGTTTATCCATTACAGGGCAGAAGTCATTTCGTCACATCAATAAGTGAGGTGAAATAGCCCCTGGATGCGAGATATAAATACCAGTCATTGTAAAGGAAATGTGCTAAATTGCAAAATATAGAGATGTGAACTGCCTTTCATGAAGAAAGCGAAAGACATGTGGAAATCAAATGTTTGTCAAATTCATGAAGAGCTGTACTAATATTTCCATGAAACAGCAATCCACAGAACCCTCAATGGGATGTCAGAATTGTGTGTTCAAGCAGCTGCAGTGAAACAGACATTTTTTTATGCACATTAAACAACATAATATTATTTCGTTTTTCCCTTTAAACTAAAAATATGCTCAGCAAAATGCCCACCAGAATTGTAAGCTTTGGCATGATGTTGTCATGTATATGTACCCTTCATAAACAATATGCACACATAGTTTAAACTGTGTGCCATAGATAGATGTTCTTTAACATTGCAATGAGGTGCGAGTTTAAAGGTTATTTTCTGCAGGATGCAGGGAATGTGATTTCTCCTAACATGAAACAAGCTCCGGGACCTCCCCTTTGCTGTCCTGAAGACAGGTCTGGGGTGTCCTCATCAATCAAGAACCATTACTTAAAAATACAACCTTAAATACCTTTGGGATGGGAAACACGGTGGACCAGATAAGAATGGGTCTGCTCTGCAACACTGGTGACCTGCGGTCACAACCCCCATACAAAAGTGTGTTAGCTTAGTCATTAGCCCTTTGAATGGGTAGGCTAATCTAAACCACAGACCCTCTGCTGACATCATGTGCTCCAGGAGGGTGGGGGGCTAGCCAGATGAGGAGTGAGATTGCACATTGATTACAATGGGAGAAATGTATTTTATTGTGTAAAATTGACAACATTCATTGCACCTTACACATTGCAGGATTTCTGGAAAGATGACAGTAAACTCCTTCTGACCATGCTGACATGATTTTGGTGCGATTGGCACAACTAAAGTTATTCATGGACATGTCCTTTGTCCCTCCTTGTGTTTACCAGCAATGTGAAACATTGATAAAGCATGTCAATTATGATTTATATAACACCCATAAAGTGTCATATTTTTCACTGATATAGTTCCGGAGTAAATGAAGAAAAACTCTATCATTGCACAGGAATGACCTGCAGACTTCTGACTCATTTTAAGTGATTCGGTATCAAATGTAGTTTTCAAAAATATATTCATATACATCAAGATGTTAAAATTAATGGTACTTGCCATGAGGTGAGATTTTTAGATCTTAATGCAGACCGAGCCCACTGTCAAAGTGAGATGATGAGGTGCTCTCCTTCGCTATTGTTCCAAAGCACTCCCACATTCCCTTGTCTTATCAGCACACAGGACGGAGTGGGGTAGTAGAGGCTAGCCAATCCCTTTCGCAAGAATCATGACACATTTGTGATGTCATTGGCCCTATAACTAAGCCAACTTGCCTCAGAGCAGGACATTTTCCCACTTATCCCATGAGGTGACCTGCTGCAGAAATCTGGAGTGAACATCCCAGCAGAGTGAGACCTAATTTTGCAGTGGAGCCAGGAGACATATAGAATGCCTGGGACCCTTGGAGGGAGGAGAGGAGACCTTTGACTGATCCCCTTTGGCTGTCCCCAGCAGTGTGCTCTGACGCTCTCGATGTCCAATCCTGACCTCTCCTGTAAGTAGAAATACCCAAAGCCATAGATTGTATAAGCCATGTATTCTTTCAGAATTGCCTTAGATGTTTCCCCATTGACAAATCCCCTGTTTGCCTGTGTATTTAGTTATTTCCCCATTGAAAGATCCCTGTTTGCCTTTGTATATCCTTAGCCTATTTTTCAAAGTAAATCATCCACCATTTAATTCACAGCATCTGTATTTTCGGCCATCCAAACCAACAATCTTTTCCTAGTGTGTTGTGAGCCCGTATAGTCCTAAAGATTTGCCAAAAGAATTAACTTCAAAAAGCCCTGTTTCCATGTGTGTCCCATTGTAAGGGGCAAAATGAAATTGACCCGGTGTTCCCATTGTAAGGAAAAAAAACAAATTCCTAATTGCATTTTTTCACATTGAAATTGTACCAAACACCATTAAAATTGATTTTCCCATTGTGTTCTGGCAATAACCCTTAAACCCGGTGTGCTACTGTCAGGTATAGCAAAACATATTTTTACAATTCCATTTCTGTCTCCTCTATTGCTCTGGTGATCAAGTCTTCCAAAATCCGATTTTGCCATTTTGTGCTAATATTCCCCAAAACCCTGCCTGTCCTTTTAGGTGTAGAAAAAAGAATTCCCTTCCTTTCTATTCTTTCCCATTGCAGTTGTGCTAGGCCATTCAAACCAATTTTACATTCGTGCTCTGCAATTTAATGTTCCCATTCCCTTTCTGTTCCCCATATTGTTTCTGTGAACCCGACCCCAAATCCGATTTTCCCATTGTGTTCCCACTCCCTGCCACTGCCTTCCATTCTAATGAATCAAGCCTAATTGATGTTTGGGGGGTGAGGGTTGCTGGGGTAACACTTAACCATTTTGCTATTGTTGTGTGTTGAATTGTTCTTCTTCTGTCTTGTGATTTAAAAGGAATTAATTGTGACAGTATATCTCAACCTCGTCGCTTCACAAAGGTCATTCAACATTGGTGGCTGATGTTGGTTCTAATTTGCCTAAATAAATTACTTAATAAATATCTTATTAATACACACCGGCCTTGTTCCTAGTCCATTGTGGAACGGGATATTGGTTGAGGTTGTGTGCGAGACCAGTTGGAGGCCTTATCAAAAAGTACCTAAATGATAGAAATAAAAGTGTTTTTATTGTGCGCCACATTCATTGTATGGGAAGGAGATCCCAGACTTGCTTGTGACCATAAAATACACTGCAGCAAATATAAAAGATACAAGTAGATGAATAAACTGAATTAATTTGCAGAATTGTGATATTGAGAAGGAATCTGACACTGACACTTGCATCTAACTAGTTGGTTCACTATTGTTTTCTTGTGTGGCACTGTCTCCAAAACAACAGCCATTGATTAATTGGGGCTGCCATACTAATTGTTCTGAATGCAACAACATGGCAATTTTTTGTGGGATATCAAAACAAATTATGGCCTGCACAGAGTGGTTGTGTCTCCAATGGACATGCAATTGGCTCTAGATCTCCCAGCCAGAAAGGGAGTACTGTGTGCAAGTCATTTGGTAAGAGCTTCAGAATTTGCGATGATGAAAAATACTTGTATACTGCTAAAGGCAGACCTGATATAGATTTTAGCTTGCAAAGTATAAGATCTGTGTACATTCCTGGGGGCCTCATCTAGAATATGTTCCCCAGTTCTGAGTGTGACGCATGAACAATTATGTGCACCTTTGGAGGTATTGTGTGCAGGTTCTCCAAAGCACATCTGAATCCGTGTGTGCAGTTCTGGAATATTGCCTTCCATTCAAGAGCTAACATTGACAGGAGGACTAACGCAGGAAAGAACCTGGAGACAAGTGAAAAAGACAAGTGAATAAGTGAAAAATTGAGCTTCAGTAAGGCGCCATTTCATGGAATGTTTTGCACGGTTCAAAGTGACTTTGCACTGCTGAAAAGTGACTTTGCACTGCCAACACAAACCCTGATTCATGGAACTGTGCAAAGTGTTTTTTGCAGTTCAAAGTCAGTGCAAAGTTTATTTTGTACTGCAAAAATGATTTGCACTGCAAAAATACACTTTGCACGGTTCCATGAACTCACTAAATAACCAGCAGAATTAAAGCAGCATCATCAATATGTGCTTCCATCTTCTAGTCCCACATATAATTCTGGAAATTTGATTTTGTGCCAACTTTAGAGTGAAGGTTTGCAGAGGCCATGAGATACAAAAGCTGCAGAAGTTAAAGTGTAATGCGTTAAACATGGTTCCAATAAGATGGTCTTCATCCAAAAAATAGGTAACGTTTTGTAGAACATTTTTTTTGTAATCTGAATTGTCAGCTGCCACTGATATCATTTTCCATCTGTCATTGGAAGAACATCGAGGAATTAAGTGGGACTTTAGTAATGTCACCTCTGGTCTGCACATAGGTGATTAAATGCTCATCATTTCAATTGGCACCTTAATCAATAGGAATACTGCATTGCTGTCAATGATATACAATGTGGTTTGCAAGACATCCACTACTCTGCGGTAGAGAGGTTGTTCACCATTTTACCATGAAGTGCATAGCCATCCACTTGTGGGAGGAGCTGATTCGTATCAAAGAGTGGCATGCCTGGCATGTGGCTCCCCTAGGTTCGTGCCAGTACTTTTGAGGAAAACAAGAGGACATGCCCTTAGGTTCTCCAAGGTAGTAAACACGCACACACTCTAAAGTCTACGAGGCAAGGAATTGTAATCACTTATCTATCACTGGATCCCTATACAAGTGATTGTGGTGGCAAAGGTCGTTGCCCGTATCAGTCTTGAACTAGGTTCCATATATATACATATATGCATATGAGAACTGCCCAGGTACTTCCCCCTCAAGGCTGCATGTCATACCTTGCTGCCCCCAATTGGATCAGATGTCATGTGGGACATACAACATCTTTACCAATTTGTCTTTCATTACTTACATATGTTTGCTGGTGTCCCAGCCTGTGCTCACCTTCTGCTACTACATTATTGTTGCGAGTAAAAACTCTACTTTGCCAGAGTCAATGCAATATGCAGTCTATGGAAGTCACTCACAGTCTGCGCAGGGCATGACGATTGTAATATAATATGATATTTTGTTAGTATTGGGCTCGTACACAAGTGTTTCAGAGCGAGACAAGGCAAGGGAGGGGAACAAAGGAGAACAAAAAACAACGTATTACGAGGCCCAGTGACATTGAGAACACGCAAGTGCATGGGATAAGGAAAGGGGGAAAGTGCATGCAAGGGGTTGAGAAGTGGAAAGTGCGGAGCAAAAGAAAAACAGATAAATAATAAAGTAAATCAGAAAGGCAACAAACCAGTGGTAGTGCAGCCAGCAAGTGGCAAGTGCTGGGTTGAGGCAGCAGACAGGGTATGTCTGATAAGTGCAGGAAGAAAGGGATGGGGGTGTCTGTATTGTTACAGATACAGACCCCAGTGCAGGGGTTGCCTGGAGGCAGTGCGGGTGGGTGGCACGGTGAGCAGGTACCTGGGCCCGGAGGACAGAGGGAAGTCCAGGTTCATGGTGCCGAGAGAGAAAAGATCAGCAGGGAAGAGGAGGGGTGACGGCTGATGGAAAGAGGAAGATCTTGAGGTGCTTCCAGAACCAGAGATAGTTCTCCTCAAGTTTAAGAGTGGCAGGGAGGATGTTCCAGAGGAAGGCCCCAGCAGAAGACAGAGATCTACCCCTAGCTTGTTTATTTAAAAAACGACAGACCCTGAGGGAGTTAAAGGTAGAGGCGCGAAGAGTTCGAGAGGGGAGGTATTTACAGCGGGTAAGCTGAAGGTATGTTGGACCCAGGCCCCAGAAAGCCTTGTGGACAAAGCAGAGGGTTTTGAATTTAATCCTTGCATCCACTGGGAGCCAGTGGAGAGATTCAAGGGCGGGAGAGATACGATCCCAGTGCTTGAGGCCAAGGACCAGTCTTGCAGTCCTGCTCTGGATGAGTTGTAAAGGGTGGAGATTAGAGACAAGTAGATTTAGAAAGAGGCTGTTACAATGGCCCAACCCAGAGAGAATCAGGGCTCGGGAGACAGTGAGCTTCTGGCGGAAGGAGAGGAAAGGCAGAGAGTATCTTTTTCGAGACATCAGAGATGTGGACAGAAAAGGAAAGAGTGGAATCCACTTCTGCCTTGTGGGTGAGTACAGAGATCCAGTTGCTTTTGAAAAAGAATGTGATGCCTCTCTGTGGCCAATGACACTCAGGGGCACCAAAGACATGATTGCTAGATGGGCAATAAAGTGTGTACCATATCAAGTCAGGTGTGGTGCCGCCACATGGACTTCCCTTGACAGATGTATTTGGTCATGTAACCTGTGTGCTGCTTCCCATAAGAAGCTTTGTAGGATGTCTCTTGTGGCAATAACTAATTTCAGAATGTAAGGACTATAAAATACTGTCCCTGCAATGCTGCCTTGTATCATGTGTGCCAGACAACATGACATAGGGCAACACATCATCACATGCAACAAGGAATTTGGAGAGGAAGAATATGAATCAGAATAATGGTCTAACTAATCTGTAATCAAGTCCTTTATAGGTGAAAATAACCTCATGCAATCATGCATCACCCAGAACCACTAGAAAGGGACAATCTCAAGAGACCCAGAAACAAGCAGGCCGATTGAGCCCCACACGTATATGACATAGATCAAGTAACAGACATGTGTGTCTGGAACAATTAAAGATTGCACACTTCTCCTTCCCTCCCATCCCCTGACATACATATACGTGAACAAGCATATCGCATCCATCTGCCATGTGTCCAGCAGGCCACTATAGAATTGCATAATTGAAAAAATGGTCAACAACAAACTCATCCTGCAGACATGTCAATAACCAGGCCACTGACGACCTCTCTGGCTGGATTCAGCTCCTCATTCTGATGGGAGTATCATCAACCAGTTGCCTGATTTGAGCACACATTCTGGTCCAACGTTTCCTTGGTTCTCCTACTAAGATCACCCATATGGTTATGTACCTCCATGGAAGACGATGTTCCACTCCACATATCTTATTAATCACCTGATGCCATAGATGGTCAGGTTCTGCAACTGAAATGGTACTGCCAGCCACAGTTTACAGATCCACATAATTCTCCTCAACAAAGTCTGTGAAGGTGGCCAGCTCCTCATCCATGTATCTTTTTTTCTCTGACGCCCCATTCTCTTTCTGTGACTGACCCCTACACTCATGGTACTTTGCACAATCCTGGAGGCACACACTTCTACTACGATTGTGCAACAGAAATGCAATCCATGCATGTGCCTACTTTTCAAAATCAAACAGTGCACATGTGTAGCATGTAAAGCATGCCTTGCAGAACTTTCCCATTGATGGCATTGCCTCTCCCTGCTGCCCTGTGGTGTGCACCTTGACAACACATTTCTCTTTTTTGTCCTCCTGCCTTTTCTGGCCTGGAGTGACTAATTGACCACCAATGCCTGTCACCTGCACCAGTATAACAACTTCTACCCCAGTCCATGCTGTCTGGTCATCTGGGCACCAACACCACTCTCAGACCATCACAGTTCCTCAGTCCAGGAGCACTTGTGACTAACTCTCACCTCTACCAGCCTCACCTCTACAATGGTGCGAACATCAACAGACCTCTCCAAGGGGGTGTGGCTGAGGGCCATCAACTCAGTGACCATGCCATGAGGTATTATGAGTTCCTCTTCAGTGCTGTGAAGCAGCTTGGGCCACAGCCCGTCAAAGAATATGGTAGCAAATTATGGCTGCCACCAAAAACAAGGAGGTAACAGCCTGTACTGTGGACAATGTGAAGAAGTTCTAAGATAACATGAGTATCTGGAGCCAGAGGAAAATGATGATCACCATTGAGGCAGGATATAGTATGGAGGAGCATTCCCAAGACCACCTCTGCAGGTCTGGATCATGAAGAAGGTGAACCCTGCACTTCATGCCCCGGTCCTTGAACTGCAGACCCTGATCCAAGCTGCTGGTGGGTGAACAATGGGAACCGGGTCACAAAATGTCACTATGGCATGGATGAGATGGAATTAAAGGTGGTGGGGACTGTATGTCTACTACTAATACAGACGTGTCCAACAAGTATGTTGTATGGTGGCTCATTGGGACACTGCAACAAAGTTGAGGGACATATAGGCTTAGCAGGACCACCTAGGGCTTACATACATATGGTCAAGTAGTGGATTCAACCTCTGCCAACTGTCAAAGGCATGTGTGCATGTAATTCTTAACATCATCTGCATGCATGTCCTGTTTATCACTGATTTTCACATGAGGCGATGTGATGCTTTCACAGCTGAAGGGTGCAAGGACTTGTTTCTCCTAATCTGCACAGACTACATCCCTCTTGTGATGTGTGAGTTATGGTTAAATGTGAGGTATGCATGACATAGGGGCTGTGGATGGTGAATGTGCCTGGAGTGTTGACCTATATGAAAATACCTTGCAGGGATGACCATCTGTTGTTTGAGATGATCATGCCAGCAAGATATGTAATTATCCTCTGCTTTATGCACGATTCTGCCAAGAAGCAGAAGCAGCATTCCACGTTTTCAGGGTATCAGGGAACATAGTAACATTTCGTGGATGAGTGATGGAGAATCCACATGTCCAGTCTCCGGCAGTGACTCCTGTCAAATACATGTGTATTGCATAAGGATGTCCCAGACAGTCCGAGATGCAAAATGGAGTCTGAGAATTGGAGGTCATGTGAGCATGTGAGCTTGTTCCCATGTGCCTTTCCCATTACACTGTCTCTACAGACATGCAGATAAGACCTGCCTTTGTGTCCACATACATAAACACATGTTGTCTGCATGGCCACATGACACAGTTTTCAATAGACATGTGTTTGTTCTTACAGTGATATTGTTCCCTTGTTGAACGTTTGCAGTGTCTCAAGCAACTGAAGGGGGAGTAAAGGGGGCGCTGAAGGGGGACCTTACCTTCAGGAGAATCTGCATTCTAGGGACAAGGCTTCTAGATGGAAGAGTAGACCACAGAAACTCTCCATGACATTGAGATCCACGGAGGGGGCATGTGCCTGTTGCTGTGGACTCCTCTGAGGACATTGGAAACATCATTGTTGTGGACACCCCAGAAGCAGAGGGATGAGCAAGGAGTTCCCATGAGATAGAGAAGCCATTGAGTGTGGAGACCACAATTCTGATGTCAGGGCTGGGCCTGGAAGGGGAGGAGGAGGACATTGAGGGATTGCCCACTGTGCCTGGTGGAGGATCTGAGTGTGATGTGCATGCTGCAGACATGGGCATGAGACTGGAGGGTGTGCAGGACACGGTGCCAGTATCTGCACAGCCTTCTACCGTAGGCTCATAAGCTGAATGTCCACATACCTTCTCAGACACCTCTAGCCAGACAATGCATGGCTCATCAGCAGAAGAGACCATCCAAGCCACAGTATTACTACTGCTGATGGTGGATTGCATAGGGCCAATGTCCACCATATTGCTGCGATTGTCACTCAAAAGCAGGCTGTTCAGGATCATAGAGAGTTGGTCAAATTCTTCATTGACCTGGCAATAGCAATGACCAGGGTGGTTTCTTCAGATAGGCTACTTCATTAGTCCCCTCCTCCACACCTGTCCCCCAGACTACCTCAAGCGGGGGCTTCCATGCTTGATAACAGCTTTGGTTCCTCTGATGTATTCCTGCCGTTGGCCAGTTTGGAAGAGACATTGTCCTTGGTGGAGGTAGCGATTCATACTGAGACACACACAATTGCATCCATGGATGAAAAGCAAGTGGCGGGGAAAGGGCTCAGGCCCTGCCATGGTGCCCACTGAAGGATGGGTTATGGTGGCCCCAGCAGTCAATCCAGGACAGTGCAAGACAGGGGTGTTTCTAGGTCTGTAAAAGATCTGGGCTATGCCAATTTTGGGGCTGTCGGGACTGGGGGCTAGCTAGCCTTTTTGGTTGTAACCCCAGAGCTTCTATTTGCGGCTACAACCAAAAGATCTGGGGCTATATCCCCCTAAACCCCCGCTTGCAACACCTCTGGTGCCAAAATAGGTTTCTCTCTCTGCAGCAGGTCATCTTTTCGGAATGAGAACCAGAGCTCATGATGGATTGCCCGGTAGTAGAACCTCTCATATCAGAGAAGAATAAAGGCAGATAGGAGGGCACACAGATACGCACCATCCATTATGAAAGGCAAGAAGCCAAGCAAAGGTGTGCACAGAGGTGTCAGCTGTGTGTTCACAGATGAGGCAGCAGGAGGAGGAGAGAAGTGCAGTCCGGGCAGCAGCACACGCTGCGGACATTGCCATGGGCAGAGACAGAGGTGTCATGGTGTATGCTTTGGCCTCCATAGAAATTGGGACAAGATTTTGGGAGGCCCTCTAGAACCTCCACATGGACAAGGAAGCCCAAGTCTGGGAGACCAATATGGAGGCTGTATTGTCTTTGATCTTTACATTAACTGAACTGGAGGAGGTGCAAACGACCAATTTGTAATATTGCTTATTAGTGTGTGCTTATTTCATAATTTGAAAGGGAAGTTTCATGTTTGTTTGGGTGTGATTTATACTTTTATAAATATGTTCAAAATGTTTCAGATGGTTCCTAGTGATAGCCTCGACATCCAAAGCATCGAATGCAAAAGCCTCGAAAAACAATGAATCAAAAAAATGCATTTTCTCCCCAGGCCCCATTTTAATCAAAACATTTTTTACCTACAAACAAAGTGCATTTTTTCGAGGCTTTTGCATTCGATGCTTTGTATTCGAGGGAATCACTGGATACCGTTTAAGATATATTGTTTGCTTGCTTATTACCTTTCTCCATTGTTCATGTCATTCCATGTTGTTGCATTATCGTTGGAGCAGATAGTGAATGTGGTTGATTGCTGGTGAATGTCTGCGTGAGTGGTTAGCGTCCATATCTCGATGTGCTTGTCCCAACATCTTCATTTTCCATGGTCTGTGGTATGAGTGTCAAAAGGTTAAATGCAATACTCCATGTGCTAATCCGTTGATGCACATGGTCCTGCATGACAATTGTTCACAGTTAATGGTACAGTGTTTGCATATATCAGGGTAACATGACCACTGCATGTCAAAGGAGACTGAGTAGTGTTAGCAGGTGACATAATCACAAGTGTACCCGCTGTGACTGGCACATATATCTGCCTGAGATGTATTGATTACCACGGACACAGCTAATTATGTACGGTCATGAGATCTTGATATGCTTTTGCTATGCATAGATCACATTGATTTCAAGCGTTGATATTGCTGTTGCTGGGGTGGTAGCATCGTGGCATGACATGTGCATTTGGGACAGCTCCCTTGCAGCCTGTGAGCGTAATAGTGCACGTGTGTTCCTTGTGATGTCTTTCCTGTGGTGTGGTTGAGATCCCTCACTTTGGTGATCAGGGTCCATGAGCCACATATCACATCATTTGCCCCATATATGTTTGCAGCACAATAGACATCTATGCAGAGTGTGATGTGTGTATCTCTGGCAATGCATCTTTAGCATTACACTTTCCAGTGTTAGCTATGCAAGGAGGCAGATGCTTCCTGTAAATGGTTGGTGGGTGAGGAAGGATTGTGGCAAGTGACATGCTTAGGTCATGTATTGCTATTTATTTCCTTTGTTTATTTATGGATAATTGACGTTGCTTCAGGAAGCAACAGAGCAACAGGGATGAAAGGGGCCATTAGGAGGTTAGGTGGGGAGAGAAGGGTGTCTGTAGACATGTGTTGTGGAGTAGCCATTCCTTGTAGATGTTTGTATTGAGTTATAGGGTTGAGGGGTGGAAGGTCCGATGTGGGCATGGAGGGTGGCCATGAACACAGAAGGCCTGAGCTCTAGTTATTTCCTTTCTGGCCCAGTGGAGGTCTGCACATGTCCTTCCTTCTGGTGGATCAAAGGACTCAAGAAATGCGTAGGTTATCCTCAAGCAAGCTTGTGGACTTGAGGGAGACAGGCATGTAGATGTTGCATGCTATTATGGAGGTGATATGTATTTGATGTGGGAGCTAATGTTCAATGAGGTTTATGAGTGTAGTTTTATTGTGGTAGAATTAGCAGGCACTGCTTTGAAGAATAATGATGCAACATGTAGGGCACATTTCTGGTGTGTCAGGATAGTGCCTGGAAGAGTTTCCAGGAAGGCATTGCCATCATCCAGGTGGGAGGGGTCCAAAGCTTGGGTGGCAGGTCTGACATGTTTTGCTCGGCTGGGGTACTTCCATTCACTTATGAGTGTATGTTGATAATAAGGCTTTTTCAGTTCCTTGATATTTGCTCCTTTCTGGAGAGGTATCTGTCGTTGTTGTGCAGGCGGACAGCTGGTTCAAGTGTATGTAGATCACATTATAAATGATCAATAAATATATAAGTAAATAAATATGCCCCACCCACATGTGTTGCTTCTCCTTTGCTTTCCTTTCTTCACTGTTAGATCACTGGCCATCCCTCACACAGCCCTGCTAATCATAGGACAGAAATAGTAAATTACAGTTCCTGTGTGGACTGCTTTGGGACAGACGTTCCCAGAGCCAGATCTCCTGGTCCTCACTCATCAGGTGAGTTCCTTCTAATCATTTCTACATGCCTCTCCCTCCCTGCAGCCCAGACATACCATCTCCACTCAATGGCAACAAGGATGTTCAGAGACAACATCATAGACATGGCATGGCTGCACACAGGTCACCATAGGCCCAATCGTCACCACGGTTCCATGTGATAATTCCGCTGCAAAAATATCGCGATACAAAAATATCACCATATTTTTGCGGCAAAATTCACAATGGACCCCTGCAACCCCTGCATCATTTTTTAATGTGCGGGGGACACCCCCGCAACCCCTGCTCCAACATAATATCCCCAATAAAAATATTGCCTATGGCGAACCAAACGGCCATATTTACGGTGATATTTTTGTTGGGGATATTATTACCTGATACCATCACCACTACATGAGGAGTTCCCTCACATCCACTCAGCAACCTGACACACAGCATATGTCAACAACCTGAACCACACACATGACTTGAACAACTTCTTCGTGACTGAGACCTATATGACATCCACCTACATATGCATCCAGTGGTCTTCATCCACAATCATCATCATCTTCATCATCAAATTCTTTATTTAGGCACAAAGCCATGGAGGTGTACAATAATTAAACAATCATTCTTTCAATGCAATCAAGATTGCATATTTATAAAACAGGTACAAGAATACAATAAATATGGGAGAATAAAACTGATTGTGTTTAACATCTTAGCCACTGATTTCCATATTCTATACTTAACAATTATTCAAAGCAGGGTGACATAATGTAATACAAATATGATAATCAAACAAGTAATTTAAAACTTATCATATTAACATTGTTAGTATTTCAGTATTTAGTAATACCTGTAACAGTATAAATTCAATAGGTAATAAGACCATGAAGGCCATCCAAATCAAGCAGGCTTTGTATTAAAATACCATGTTTACTCTTCTAATATTGTGTTATTTATGGAATTGATCACTGGTTGATAAGTCTAGGTGCAAATGCAATGAGGCACATTTTATCTGGAGACCAATATCTAATAATGTCTTCCTTTATATCCATGTCTTATATAAATAAATAGCTGCTGCAGAAACATGACTGCCATTGTTTGTGCATCTAAAAGCCATGATTGCAATCAAAATGTTGTGAATGTTTAGGTCAATTAATGTAGGTTTCATCCTCAGTCACAACAGCTTATTATGAAGAGACCATGCACAGAATACGGTAAAGGCTTCACTATCATTCACAATGGTTCAATCACGTGCACCCAAAGGGATACCATCAATGTTGGTTCTTTGTAACAATTCTACAGGCACTTCCCACTTTCACTAGCAGACACAGCCAGCTTCAGCATCATCTAACTACCACACAAAGACAACAAATCTTTGATACGAGAGATCATGGACTAATTCCTCAATGGCTTCAACATTCCTCAGAATCCATCAAACAATTGGCTGAAGGAAGGTGTACACTGCCATATTAACAATCTGAACCAAACACAGTACCCATAAGACACTGCACACAGAAAAGGTTATATATCCTTCCTCATCGCCCACACCCTCCGTCATGGCTTGACAATCACACTGAACTTGTTGAACAATTTGACAATTAGCTTTCCCATTATTCAAACAACCCCAGTGAAGCACAGCCACCGGTGAAGCATCAAACAAGCCTTCAGATCATTCAGTTGCTTCTCAGTGTAAGTTGGCATGGAAGGCAGCATCCTCCTCCTCACATGGACCGAAGTCAGTAAAAGTAACCATGACTGTACCTTCCTTATTCTTTCAATACGTAGGAGACTTGCAAACAAGATCAAACACCGTGCACCTATGTGACAACTCAGGCTAAAGCCTTCACCTTCCATACTCAGGTACACTGAAGAAGCATAAGTACCCTGCACTTCATCCATCTATGCCCAGCTCTGGGAAGTGTGCACAACGCTCAGGTAACTGATCAACAAAGCCAAGGATAAATACTGCATGCACACCATGGGCCAGAGGTAAGAGCACCAACAAAGACAGAGACCTCTTCAAGGCCGTGACACATTGCATAAAGAGTCTCACAAATATACTCATACTGTGAGCCATGGACAATTCCAACACTATGAAATGTATCACCTCTCCTCAGAGACCCCTCTGCAAACATAGTAGACCTAACCAACTACTGCATGATATCAAACATCCCCTAACTGGTGAAACTCCTAGAAAGCTATGTATAGGAATACACTCTGGAACATGTGTTAAGCCAGATCGGTTTCAGACCCACGAGAGGAACAGAAACATCACAACTATTCATCTTTGATGATCTGAAAACTAACACTGACTGCAACATCATCTCTGCGCTACTAGATCTATCAGCAAGTTTTGACATAGTACACCATGAAACCCTCAACAAAAGACTCTGGGAAATAGGAATCAGCAACATGACTTAACTATGGTTAAAGTCCTTCCTGACAGAAACAATGAAAACAACCTGGCTAACCCCCTTTAAATCATCAATATGCACACCAATCTGTGGGCCTCAACCCTCTCGCCATTACTCTTCAACATCTACATGCCCCCACTCACCAATTTCATCAAAAGAAAGGGTCTCACCTTCTACAACTGTGCAGACAGTACACCCATCATCTATAAAATCAACACTACTGGAGAACCAGACTAAACCCTTATCAGCTGCCTCACACAAATAAACATATGGATGAGTACCAACAGCCTTAAATTCAACCCAGGCAAACAGAAATCATGATCACACCCAAAAACCCATCAAAACAACATCACATTCCATGGCCTACCGAAAAAGGGGAAATCACCCCGAAACCTTTCAAAGTAGTTAAAAACCCATGCATTTTAATGGACAATGACTTAACACTTGAACCACAAGTCAATGTAGAAGTAAAAAAGTGTTTCTGCCAACTATGCACTGTCAAGCAGGTGCTACCTTTCCGCACTTACCCACGCAGCACATTCACCATCATCTCCCTCTTCATGTCGAGAATAGTCTCTGCCAGTAGCATCTATCTTGGAATGCCAGATTACATCATCAAGAATCTACAGAAAATACAGAATGCAGCAACAAGACTTCTCCTCAGACTCACTAAGAGAGAACACATCACAGCAGCAGTGGGAGCCCTACACTGGCTAAACATCCAAAACATAATTGTCTTCAAAATGCAGTGAATAACCCACAAAGCAATCCACAGCTAAGTCGCAGAATTCATACAGGAAGAAATCTCCATCTTCAAACCTAACCAAGCATTGTAGTGCAGCAATGACATCCACCTGAACCAAAACAATACTCAAAGCTGACATTTGGTGGATCACCATTCTCCTGCATCCCGGCAAAACTTTGGAACTCACTCCCCAAGATAATACAAACAACAGAAGAACACCTAAAATTCAGAAAACTACTAAAACATGGCTCCTTAACTCACCAAGCTAATCAGAAGTACTTTCAAAGAAAAACAGCCAATCACAAGAATAGGAGAGGCACCTAAAACCAAAAACAACTGAAACTGAACAAACCGAAACTATGCTGCCCCAATTAAATAAAGCATATTAATGCAAACCACCATGCAAGGATACCCAGCCAAACCATCACAACAAACACAGAAAATAACGTAGACCACTCCCATCACTAACCCTACTAAAAACGTTTGATTCTATTACAAACTCACCCTAAACCACCAAACAAAACACGCATACCTCTACTGCTGATCAAACGTGAAACCATGAAAAACTGCAACACATACCTCAACCCAACCCACTACAGAAAACGAAACCACAGACAAACAATCCCATACAGACTCACGCACTGAAACACCACCTAACCCGTCATCTAAAAGCAAATCCAACGCACAGTAACTGTTTCTTTCCGAACTGAAGCTACCAAAAGCGCAATAAAAATCTTTTACGCTCTTATTTTCTTTTCCACTATCTAACCCTCCTGAGCCTTCCTTCATTTTCAGGTCTACCAGGGCACCTGTAGACCATATAAATGGCAGCCGTGTGCAGTATAAATCACAATAACATAACATAAAATAAAATGTAGTAGGTCTTCAGGATCTGCATGGAAAATAAGTCTGCAACACCACAACTGGCTGTAATACAAACATCCATTGAGCACACATATTACTGACGGGCCACCATTCCGTTCTCTCACTAGGGAATAATTGTGAGCATGCATTTGCTCATTGTAAACCACATTGGCAATCATTCACAGCTCCCTCAGTGAAGGCAACTTCACCTTGGACACTCAAGAGTGATAACATGCTTGCAATTGTCAAGTAACCAAGAGTGCACCCCAACTACCGCAGTAGCTACTAACCCATCCTCGATCTTCCATTCCAAGGTTTGATCCTTCAGTAAGTAGTAGCCATGCATGACCTCCAACACATGGAGGTCAACATTCTTCAGTCCAAGCTATCTTGCTTCTAAGCCAGATGCTGCAGAGACACTTCTACCATCTGTACTGTTGCATGGCCAGTTTATAACATAATTGCCTTTCACTTTATGGTACAGAATGTTGGGGTCAATCACACATGCAAGTCCCTCTTTCAGGCATAGTTCATGTTTCTACAGTGTGTTGTTGCATATGCTAGTGCCACTAACAGACTGCCTTACCCTATTGGGTTTGGGCGGTTTTTTGTTGTGGCGTTGAATATAATGGTGCTCTCACTCACTGCATTCGCCTGTTTGGCGCCTCATGTCGCGTCAAAATGTTGGTTTAAGGCGTAGTGTTTGGCAGGCGTGGGTGAGTGTTGTGTGCATGTACAACGCTACCTGTTTTACCTTATGCGCCGTTGGGTAACGAGCCACATTTTCTTTGTGAATCAGCTCACTGCACAATAGTTTTGCATGGTGCAGTCTTAACACTGGAGCTAACACTTATCGCTAACCTTGAGATGTATTAGTTAAATCAGGCCCATAGTATGCGTTTCACTGATATGGAGGAGCTGCCTTCCGTACAAGGGTTCAATATTTCTGTAGAACGATTCATGATTTCATCCTCCGAGGTTGTAAATTGAGTACCACAACTCTGGGTAGTAATAAAGGTAATTAATAACACTTGTTTTCAAGCATTTTGAAACTGGAATTTCTGGTTGGCAATGCCATCTAAAACACCAAATAATAATATATTATTATTATTATTGTTATTATTATTATTATTATTATTATTATTATTATTATTATACGTATTAATGTGTTATTAACATTTTTTTCAAAGCTTTCAAGTTGCCCTATGCCATGCGTGAAAAGGCCCTCTAGTTTTGGTTTCATTCTTAGCTTTCTGGGACCATTAGTGTTGCCTTTCCCATATTAAAGTGTGGCTAAAAAGTCCCACAAATCAAAGAAAAGAAACAGTAATAAACGAAAAAATGCATTTGGGGGGAGCATTTCAATAGTGCTATCTGATGGGAATGGTCCCAAAGCTGTGTAGCTATTTTTCTTAAAAGTGCATCTCCATCCGCGTGCTTTCTTCACTGATACCCACAACCTGTGCCTCGGCGGCGCTCGGTGAGGTTCTTCCGCAGGCACTCCTCTCTGCCCGCAAACCTGACAGGCTGCCAACTGTGATATTTCAACAGGCCATAGCAAATTAATATTGATTCCATCCCCCCTCATGTTGCTTAGAGCGACATTGGCAGCGAGCATGTCTGTTTTCATGAAATTAAGCTGGAAAGTGCATCTAGCACACATAGAAAGTAGCTGAGAAGCAGCCTCATTTGTAACCGTCTTTCCCAGCAGACCAGGGCACGAACAATTGATCCATCTGCCTCTGTCTATGGCTGCGCAGCATTAACATTGAAAGCGAGGGGGAGCCACGAGGGCTGGATTTGGGTTTTGGCGAGCCCCACTTTCAGCAGGCGCGTATGTGCTCTGAATGCATCGCCTCCCTGTCTTCTCTGCCTGCAGACAGTCGTCCTTCTACTCAAGCGCAGGCGCTGTGACCCGCGAGCTGTGGACTATGCAGCACAAGTGGACTAGCTCCTAATTTAATGTTACTCTACAAAGGGTGTGCATTGAGGATTCAGTGGCGTACCTAGGATTTTAACAAGCATTGACAATGCAAAAGTTTGGGCTTTTGTGCAGGCATGGCAAAGGCGCTTGCCAGGCACTGGTATAGTGATATTAACTGACCATTGATGGTAGCACGTGCAAAATGGCGAGAATACCTGGGCATATAATAGCAGTGCAAAGCAAATGTCTAATAGTTTAACACAAACCAAAACGGTTGGCTTTGCCAGTGCTTGTTTTTAACAGGACTTCAATGAAGGATACACAGAGTAGAACGGCTGATAATACTGGATCCAGCTTTTTCCCGGACCGGCACACACCGACTTAGCCGGTAGGGGCAGGGAACTACCTCCAGTCCTTTTGGACTCCATGTAATGGGAACTTACTGCCGTTGCCGGCACCCATAATATCCCGCAAACTCTGGGATATCGGGCACCGGTAATGGTAAGGCGAGTCTACTGGTGCGGGTTACAGGCTGATTTGTAATGAGGGCCGTTAAATCAAAGAAGACTGCTTTGAGACCACACTGGCAGGCACTTTGAGTGCAGTTTGATGTTGAGCGTTTTGGGCGGTGAGGGCAGGAATTGGGTGGGAATGGCCATGAGAATTAACATGGCAATGGAAAACAACACCTACAAGCTGTGTGTCGCTCCTCGTATGCCATTTGCTCCTATCTGTACTCAGATGCAATAGTTTTGGCATATAGGTGTCGCAAGCAACACCTAATAGCCCACACTAAAAAGGGTCCGGTGATATTCCAAATGGAAGCTCTCGGTGCGAGGGAGGGTTGAAAGAAACCAGTGAATGGGGACAAAAGGGCAGACATGTTTTAATTAAAATGGTGCATTTTGCTGTCTTTTAACAGCAACCTCAACAATACAGTTTGAACATATACATGTGATAGTAGTGCTTGCAATTCAATACATGTTTGAATAGACACAGGAAACATGTTGTTAATGAACTTTACTTTCTGGTGTCATTTAGTTGTCAGGCAAGATCATTGTATGAGGCTCTGGTTTGCCTGACCCCAATCCAAAATGGCCATCTCTCTTTACTTTTACATATTTGTATTGTGCAGGCCATGGACCACTAGGCTTTAGGGCACAACGGACAGAAAAAACGAGACAATAATGCATGGTCAGCAGCGATAAATCAGAATCCTAACTATTTCAAGCAGCTTGAAGTAAACAGATAGGCTTTACGGTTTTTTTTTCTTAAAAAGATCCAACAACTTTAAGCACTTGCGCTCCATTGATAGGTCTTGCTGTTCTCTGGATGAAAGTAGTCCACAGCCGTTTCAGCAGCATAACACTAGTCCCTTGGTGTAATTAAAACAGCAGAGGCAGGAGTAGCAGAAGATCCGACAAAGAAAAGATCTTTTTTACCCCCGTCCACCGTCTCCGCCAACAGATTTCCACTCCAATCACCAGCCAATCTCCCGGCCCGAAAGGCCATGCTGGTGCCTCTAAAAAACTAGGAGGCTAGGCTGTTTATATTTTGCAGAATGGAAAACCAGGGCAGATCGGAGACACAGAAGGACTACCCAGTGGTAACAGAACAGACATAGAAGAGGGGCACGAACTGCTGAGCTCTGACACCGATTTGGCAGTCCAGAATGGCACACTGGAGACACTGTATTCTGACACTGAGCATACATGTCTGTTAGCCCTCCTCTATTTCCTTCATTTCCCTCTGTTCTATGCTATTTTCTCACTCATCCGTTTGCTCTCTCGTATAGATCTTCTTTGCTCTTCCCATTCTTTTGAACTTGTTCGTATCCTTTCACTGTCCCATATTCCATGTCAATTACTTATATGGTTTATTTGCATTCATTGTGCACTCGCATTTCTTCCTAAACGTTGTCATACAATTGCTTTTTCATGCATTTCACTCTCCCACTATTTTTGTCTTCCCCATTCACTTCTTTCCCTCTAGCTGCAATTGTTTTCACTGCTATTCTTGTTTCTTCCTGGTCATGCATCACTTTCCCTTCTATTACTTTCTGACACATGATACATTTTGTTTCAATGATATTCATTTCTCTTCCATACATTATTACTTCTATACATTCATCTCTTCATTCTCGCGGGTAATTGATTCAGCCTCAAATTATTTGTCCACTACAACCCCCCCCCCCTCTTCCTTTCACAACTGTCCTTTCTCACCTTTTAGCTGCAATACATGCGCTACTCTTTACACTGTCTCTGCCACTCACCCACACCTTTCCTGGAGCTGCGACGTGATCCACATACACTGTTAGCCAGAGAACTGCATGGGAAGGATCTCTTTTTTAAAACGTTTGTAGAAACCAGGAGATGTAATTGTTCCAAAAAAGTGCAATTCATCCTAGGGGCAGAAATGAGGTGGGTCAGCTGCATTCTTCTATCGTGACATGACAATGGCCGTAACCCAACACACCTGGCCTTTGCCCAGGTGTTCTCCCTGCTTTAATGACACAAGGAAGTGATAGGCTGGGAAACCATCCCGTATTCTCTAGAACTGTGCCCCTTATCTCGTACACAACACGTCTTGGTTGGGGACAATTCATGCCTTAACTTGGCTGGTGCTGGGACAGCTGTTTAATGCTCCCAGCATTCGGAGCTCAGCCTGAAAGAACTGCGTTTGTATTCTTTATAGAGTCTCACGCTGAGGTTTTACAGATAGCATCTTAAAACTGTCTTTGTGTCGTCAGAGTATTGACGTGGGAGAGGTTAGTGGTAGATGGGCAGAGACACAGCAATGAGTAGGTCATCGGGAGTGACTGTTGTGCTTAAGATGTGAGAATGGTTGTTGGCTCTAAAGGGGAGGGATGCATAGTTCTGCCTGCTGTGTGAAATAATGATTCCAAGCAGAGGACCTCATCCTGCAATTTCTTTATGCATAAGTCCTGATGATCGATTTTTAAAACCCCAAAATGTGTCTAGTTTCATATTACTTTGCATGCCACATGATTGTAGTGCATTGAAATACAATTTAATACAGGTTGCTGCTACGGAACGTGAGTGGGTTATCACTGGGCCCTGTTGGGAATTGTGCAGTATCACCAGAAGGCAACTGAGAGATAAAAGGGTTGTAAATCCAGTGGACGAGCATGGTCTAAAAAGCCTCAGTTGCGGAAATCACAATTCTAGATGCTACCCAGATGTTGATGTTTTTTTTTTTTAAGTTAACAGATTATGCTAATAAATGTGTATATTCGCCCACGTAGGCATAGTGAGGATGAGCCGCTAACCAATGGGGTTGAGGGAAGCGGGGGAGGAGGGGATTAGAACATTATTTTTGAAGACCTCTAAAGCATTTCACCTTCACTAATGACAGATTTTAATGCCAAGCTTTCCAGGAAATCAATAGATGAAAGATTAATATTTGGTCATTCCCCAGCCTGTTCAAGTGAATCCATGTGCTGGCAAAAGGGGTGGGCACCCAGCAAGATTCATGGCAAAGAATGAGCTTAGCCAACAAAATGGCTGCTTTGCTAGTGATACCCCTTGAACAATAATGTTTCAGTAGGGTGGGTCTATCCCTATACTAGATCATATTTTAATCAACTGACATCCGGGTACAAAAATCTGATTGTTTTGGTCATGTCCACAACTGAGAAATCAGCCATGATTCAGAACGTATGTCTTTAGATAGACAAGCACCTGACAATGAGCTGGCAGTCTGAGATAGTGGGGAATTTTCACAAAGTTGTGTCAGGTTCTCTTCTGTACATATGCATACAAAGGAAAAGTGTAACAACCCTCGCAGACGTCTTCACAGAGCCGCCCGCTCCTTTGCCTAAGAACATTTGAATTGAAGGACTCCCTTATCCGCACCGACGACGGCTTTATCCTGTCGGAGAGAGTCAAGGCCACTGATGCGCCAAGGAGAATCTGCCAGTGGGTTTCCCACCACCTGAATGCCACAAAGACTTTGACGACTCGACACCCTTGCTGGGCCACAGTTCTTGTGAAACTCTTTGCGGTCCAGAACTATCAAATGCTGAGGTGCACCGCACACCTCATCCTCGCAGGACGTCACCGACGAGCACCGCCTGGATCGACGTTGTGGTCTCAGCACCCTCGAACTTCTCATCGACGTTGTCGACGCCAAGTTCACCTTCTTCAATGCCTCTCGACGATCCGTGGCTCCTGCTTTAAAGGGAGTCACTCAAGAAGGATCCCTCGACACGTCTTCGAAGAACTCTACTCCACCAGGTACATTGGGGGGGTAAAAACATTATAGGAGAGAACAAGACTATTGAGCAATATATGCACTGGGCTTGTGCTATATCTTTATTTTACAGGTTGCCCAGTTGGTGGATGTCTACCCAGAACTGTGTCTAGTGGTAGGGGCCAGTATTCTCCACCTCTTACCATCCCCAGACCAATGGTCTGGTTGAGAGATTTAATAAGACTCTCAAGGGCATGATAGGTGCGTTGGAAGAGCCCCTAAGGAGGAAATGGGATCTCCTCCTGCCATGCCTGCTGTTTGCTTACAGAGCAGTACCTCAACAGGGTGTTGGTTTCAGCCCCTCTGAGTTACTCTTTGGACATCCCGTGAGGGGGCCCCTTGCCTTGATCGGAGAAGGATGGAAGCCACCCTCCAGGTCCCACCATGCAAGTGGGGACTATGTGTTAGGCCTCAGACGGAGGATGACACAGATGATGATGGGTCAGGCAACAGCGAATCTCAAGGCCAGCCAGGAATTGAACAAGTACTGGCATGACCTTAAAGCATCGCAAGTAGATTGGACTCCGGGAAAGGAGGTCCTTGTGATGGAGCCCACCAAGCCTCGGGTGTTGGCAGATAAAGGGACTGGACCCTTCAGGATAATCTCCAAGATGGGTAAGCTCAATTATCTGGTTAACATGTGAATCCCAGGGGTAGCCCCTCAGGTATTCCATGTTAATAGGCTCAAGCCTTTCCACAGGCGAGCAGAAGTCTCATGTCTCTTGCTAGCTTCAGAGCAAGAAGAGGATAAGAGTGAGCCCCTTCCTGATTTGCTGTATAGCAACCCTCAGGATGGCTCATTGGAGGGAGTACATCTCTCTCCAGATTTGACAACAGAGCAGCAGAGGGCCTGCAGGGCTTTGCTCCAGCAGTATGCCTCTCTGTTTTCACTGACGCCAGGCCTTACACCGTGGTGTAAACACGAGATTGACACTGGTGACAGTGTGCCTGTCAAAAGCAGGAGCTACCGTATGTCAGATACAGTTAAGAACCACATCCAGGCTGAGGTCATCAAGATGTTGGATCTGGGTATTATTGAACCCTCAACCAGTCCCTGGTCCAGTCCAGTGGTCCTTGTCCCCAAGGCAAGTTCCCAGGCGGATACCAAGGATTGGAGTTTCTGTGTGGACTACAGAGGAGTCAATGCCATCAACAAAACTGACGCGCACCCATTGCCCAGGGCTGATGAGCTCGTGTACACCATAGGTGCTGCCAAATTTGTGAGCACCTTTGACCTCACCTCAGGCTATTGGCAAATAGCTCTGATGGACCATGCCAAGGAAAAGATGGCATTCTGAACACCAGAGGGACTCTACCAGTTTAGGGTCATGCCTTTTGGGTTGAAGAATGCCCTTGCCACCTTCCAGAGATTGGTCAACCATGCGCTCAGTGGGCTAGAAGCCTTTTGTGTGGCTTACTTAGACGACATTGCTATCTACAGTTCTACCTGGGAAGAGCGTTTGACACATCTGGATAGGGTGTTGCAGGCCTCGAAAAGGGATAACCTCACTATCAAGGCCACCAAGTGCCAGATAGCTCAGGGAAAAGTCACATATCTTGGTCATGAGATAGGAGGGGGTCAAATCCAAACTCTCCCCGGTAAGGTACAGGATGTACAGGACTGTGAGACTCCCACTACTCACTACTCACTGTAGGGCCTCACTTGGTATTATCGCAATTTCATGGCAGACTATGGAACCATAGCTGCACCCCTGACAGCTCTGACTTCACCCAAGCAACCGAGAAAGGTTAATTGAACTGAAGATTGTCAGAGGGCCTTTGATGGCTTGAAAGAAAGTCTGTGTAGGGCACCTGTGTTGTGTGCGCCTGACTACAGCCGACCCTTTATCGTCCAGACGGATGCCTGCGACACCGGAATTGGAGCTGTCTTGTCCTAGTTAGATGACAAAGGGAGGGAACATCCTATCATCTTCATCAGTAGACAACTCAAGGGTAGAGAACTTAGGTGGGTTACTGTTGAGAAGGAATGTTTCAGTATAGTTTGGAGCCTTTGGCGTTTTAGGCCCTACCTTACAGGGTCTACCTTCAAGGTCCAAACAGATCATAAACCCCTCAAGTTGCTTATGCAGATGAAGGGTGAAAACCTGAAACTGCTCAGGTGGTCCATTAGCCTGCCAGAGCTAGGCTTCACCATAGAGCACAGACCAGGGAAGAGTCATGATAATGCAGATGGCCTTTCCAGAAGGTATGTTGACCGTCTGGATGAGGGTGCCTATCCCGTGGGTCACCTCAGTTTGGGGGGGGGGGTGACTGTGATGCTGGAAATGCATTGGAGGGACAGCGCCTCCCTGTCCTTGTCCTGTATTCCTTTTTCATTTGTGTTCTGTTTTGTTTTCTGCCCAGGAGTCCATGTGGGACTCCTGGCAGTGCAGTTCTTCCTGTTTTTGGTTTGGTGTACAGACCCGTGGGATACCCTTATGGCACCCATGGGTGGGGGTCCAACCCTGTGCCCCTAGTGTATGTTTTTGGCCACCTGTGGGTGGCCCACAGAGCAGGGTATGGGCTGGTGGCAGCTCCATGCTGAATTTGACAGGTGTTCTGAGTATCCTCCATTTTGGGATACCCAGGCCCTGTCATTGGAATCAGTTTCCTGATGGAAAACAAGATGGCCCCTGTGGCCTCTTGCTTTCTATTGCCTGTTACCTTGTTTTCCCAAAGTCCTGGGAAGCCCTGACTCTGTCCCCTTCCCCCTGACTGGCTGTTGGGTGGGAGTTCCATATATGGTGTTGTTGTGAAGTCCAGTCAAGACTGTCTGGAGCCTTCCCAGTGACTGTATGTTGTGGGTACACCCTGTGGGTGGGACCTGGGTGAATGGAGTGTGTGACCAATATGTACTTCTTGTTGTGGCTGTCTGGTTTCTGGTATGAAAGACAAAGACTGAGACATCCCTGCCCGAAACTGGCCTGAATGCAGTGTGTAGTGTTGAATGGCTGGGTACTTGTCCCAATCCACATTCCTTGTTGTGAGTGTCTGAGAGGGAGGAGGATGGCCTGAACGCACTGTGTGCCTGATTGGCTGACTGACTGCATGAATGCCTTTCTGTATAATTGGCTGCTGAGTGTGACCCAGCAGTGTGGATGAGAGACAGGATAGTATATCTGGGGACCTCTCATCACTGTAAATTGTTCAGAAGCTGTGTCTACACTGGAGAGTAACTGGAACTGCTGATCCTCGACGCCCAGCTGGAAGAGGAAGACTTGCTGTTGCATTTTCTTCGACCTGATCTGAAAGCTGCTGAATTCCTCAAAGACTGATCCGAGAGAGGACCTGGTATGGCGCCCTCTTCCCGTGCTCCGAAGGACCATCGAGCACTGCTGACCTTCGCCGAAGCTCCCTGGAAGTCAGACCCTCGAAAGGCTGCTGACCCAAGACGGGACCGCCGAGGAGAACGAAGCAAAGCACCCAGACTTTGCCGCTGTCGAAGTCCATCGCCGTCGACCAGGGTTCACAGGTTGGTGTAACCGCTGGAGACCCGTCAAAGTTGTGCTGCCCCAGAAGAGGGGACCGCTTGACGCTGTGCCGCCGATGACCGGAGCCGCCCGATCCTTTGCCTAAGAACATTTGAATCGAAGGACTCCCTTGTCCGCACCGACGACCGCTTTATCCTGCCGGAGAGAGTCAAGGCTGCCGACGCACCGAGGAGAATCTGCTGGTGGGTTTTCCACGACCTGAAGGCCAGAAAGACTTCGACTACTCAATGCCCTTGCTGGGCTAAAGTTCTTCTGAAACTCTTTGCGGTCCAGAACTATCAAACGCCGAGGTGCCACGCACACCTCATCCTCGCAGGATGTCGTCGACGAGCACCGCCTGGATCGACGTCGGGGTCTTGGCACCCTCGAACTTCTCATCGATGTCATCAACGCCAAGTTCACCTTCTTCGACGCCTCTCGACGATCCGTGGCTCCTGCTTTAAAGGGAATCACTCAAGAAGGATCCCTCGACCCGTCTATGAAGAACTCTACTCCACCAGGTACATTGGGGGGGTAAAAACATTATAGGAAAGAACAAGACTATTGAGCAATATTTGGACTGGGCTTGTGCTATATCTTTATTTTACAGGTTGCCCAGGTGGGGGGATCTCCACACAGAACTGTGTCTAGTGGTAGAGGCCAGTATTCTGCCAATTGTGTCAACCATCTTGCTTCCTTCCTATCTCTATTGCTGGTTTCCTCGTTATTGATTTGTGTGACATTCTAACAGTATAGTTGATGCACTTTTATGAGATCTGATAATATTGGTGGTACCACTTGAGAATTGTATATATTTACCATTGTTGATTTCTGAGTACAAAGTGCGTTATTGTGATAGTGTACATACCTTTGAATATTAATTATATAAAGACTGTGTTTTCAGTAATACAGTGTGTGGACATTCCTTTGTGGGGGCTTGGGGACTACACTGTACTAAAGAACCAGCCTGCATCACCTCCTGAGAAGCTAGGCTTTGATTGCTCGTCCATTGCTACCCTATTGAGAATCTTGGCTGGGGTCCTCTTTGCCTTTCCTCTACCATATAAACAGCAGAAGTGCAGACACCCCGCTCCAGTCTTTACAGTAAGCCACCTATTTTCCTAGGAAATTTAGCGTATTTCTTTTATGTGCTGTAATGGTCTAGAAGATCTATTGTACAACAGCAGTCCATGGTAAACAATTTTTTCTTAGTCTTAACTGCTGTTAATCTAAGTTCCTCCTTGGAGGATTGAATAGTATTAAGAATCTTCATCATATTGTCCTTGAGTACAATTATCAAAGCCAGGGACTTTGCTGTTATATTATTCCCCAAATCTATACACAGGGAGTTTGCCAGAGGAGTAATAATGTTGGCAAAGTTTGATCATTGTCTCCAATGGACCCTAGATTATAGTGACATCCTCAACCCCAGCTCATGTTTAAGGACAGCATTTGGGATTGATTTATACAGGCAAAGAATTTCCTTTCATATAACACCCTGTAAAGTATTTAAATACAGGCTCAAGTCTGCAGTTATCATATCCAGACCGTATAGTACAAAGGGTTCCACTTTGGTCAAGTAGAAACTAATTAGAGATAGGAGTGTACATTTGCAGAGCTGTTTATGTACACTTTTTAGCTGGCATATCAAAGGCCAGGATTTAGCTCTTAGAGTGATCTTTCAGTCCATAGCATGTGTTGGCTAGCTTTTGGTTTCGCACCTTCCAATTCATGATTAAAGGTCTTGCTTTTGTTTAAAAAAAATCATAATGTTTGACTTGTTACCATTCATCAGAAGGTTATTATCTGTGGTGTCAGTGAAAAACAGGTTAAGTTTTCTTTGTAACCCAATTGTTTTTGTTTTATTTTTTAAAAGAAGACCAGGCCATCCGTTACAGCCAACCAGTTTAACTTAAAATGGTCTAGGTTGATCGGATAAGTAGTGTTCTCTTTCCATAGACCATCAATATCACTGATGCATGCATTAAAGAGAGTAGGAGTCAGAATACAGCCTTGTCTAAATCCCACACAGTTTCTACTGGTTCTGTCAACATGCCCTCTTTGGACAACCTGATTTTTACCATTATGCACTCCAGCTAGCAATTGGACTAGTTTCATGGGCACAGACCACACCAGTGATTTGTTCCACAGCAGTGATCTGTCGAAGGCACTGCTCATGTCAATCAAGGCCATATATGTTTTACCGATGGTGTCCTTCATGACTGCTACCTGAAGATGGGCCACAATTGTAGCATTTAGAGCTGTGCCCATACCCTGTCTAAAATCCACATGGGAACGTTTAATAACACCTAGGAAAGCAAGTGAACGATTCAAGTCCCTTAATAGTGGGGATGAGAAAATCTTGCTTGTTGCATCCAGGAGTGCAATGGGCCTGTCGTTACTGGGATCATCCGTTGTACCCTTTTTATGTATGGGGACTATAATGGATCCATGCAACACTGTAGGAAAATTGTTGGCTGCAAAGATTGACTTAAACAGGATCTCCAAGGGGCCAACCCAAGCTTGTGGGTCATTCTTTATCAACACAGGTTCCAGACCATCTGGGCATGGTGCTCTAGAGGCCTTGCCTTTGGAAATCGCCCATCGGAGATCATCTTTATTACACAGGCTATTCCCCAGAGCCAGAGGTACCATCAGCATGTAATCGACTTCAATTCAACACTACAGCTAAGTCAATGCCTAGTCTGGGATGCTGATGGAAGCCCTTATTGATGTATTTTTATGTCCAGTTCGTTTACTCTGGATGACAACCCTTAAATAACACCCCTTTCTCAGAATCCCCCTGACCCCACTGAACCAAGAAGTAGGTTTGTTTTGCAAATTAAAAGGTTTATTTGAAAATTAAACAATATATATATCACACTTTTATAATAAATTAATATTTGATATCACACTTGAGAATATGATGTTGATCAACAATGGATAATGTTATAGTGGTACACTCTTTTTAATGGCTTAGAAGTTGATATAGAGAGGATAAAGTAGCTGAGAATGCTCATATGGCTTCAAAGACAATGCAATGATGAATGAAATGCAGTACAGAAAATAAACTTGATATGATTTCAACCAAAACAATGTAATCACTTTTCCCCCTGGTAGCAATTCACCCCCCCCCCCTTTATGCAATGTAAAGAGATGGAAGGGAAGCACACAGTTCTCAGGAATGCAATCAAATATAATTCAGTTCCCCCCTAGCAAGCTTAGAGGAAAACAGGTAGGAGTTTTAAACACAGGCAAAATCCTTTTAAATGTGGTGGCAATGAAGTGAAAAACAGGAGGTTCAGGGTAGGTGATAGATACTTTGAATCAGTTCAGGCCAGCCCTATCAATGATTCAGGGATGGTTATTAGGTTGAAAACAGATTTCAGGGATGGAAGCAAAGACAAATATTTTTACCCGTGGCTAAAATGAAACAAAATATCAAATCGCAGCAATTTAGTCGCGTGCATCGAGCGCAATTACGGAGCCACTATAAGGGGTAGCAAGTCGGTTTTAGAATCTTAGCTTTAAGATGACAGTTAAAACTCGCTCCTAGCACAAACGGTTCCGGAGATACGGACAATTTAGTGAAGGTAGTTTTTCAGAAATGAAATCACAGTTTCAGAATGACAGATGACAGTTTTCAGTTTTAAAGATGACAGAATGACACGATTCTAGGAGGAAGTTCTAATAGGTTAAAATAGTTTGGATTAGATTATTTTAAACTAAGAGATTGGTTTTGGCACAGTGCTAGCTGGGTACTCACACTAGATTTTGGACAGGAATGCGACTTTGTCACGAATCGGGTCAACCGGTTGGACTGGACTCCTGGCGGTTCTCTCGCCATGGATGATCTCTGCCTGGTTCTGCTCACAGCGATCTGGGCCAGTTCTGCTAGCGGCACTGCACAGCGGTCTGTATCTCTGGTTCTGCCAAAGCCACGTCCACTTGGCGCCTTCCAGGTTGCCGACATTTTCCCCACTCAGCAAGCCCCGCCCACCTGGTGCCTTCCTGGTTGCCACTCTTTTTCCCAGCTTAAGGAGCCCCCAGCCTCTTTTCCTTTGCAGATGGGCAGCAGGAGCAAGTGGATCTAGGTCACCTGGTATAGGCGCCACCCACCTTCTAAGCACTGCCTCTTCCTTCCTGCTCTTAACTCTTAGATCAAGGGTGTCTCTCGCCCGGGCGTCCGAAGCGAAGGGCAGGCGAAGAAAAAGGGCAATTCCTGTTTGTACCTGTTCAGACCAGGAGGTCCCAGGGCCTGACCCCCTGATCAGATAGCAGGTATGCATGCATGAACATGTGTTCACTCCCTCTGCCCCCAAAGGGCATCCCCACAACCTCCGGTCCCCCTGTGATGATCCCTTGTGCCCCCCTCCCTTCTTGCACACAGGTGTTGCCTGTTTTGCTTGATTCTTCTACCCAGCTCCCCCTCGCTCGCTCCCGGCTACTTTTGCAGGAGTCTGTCCTGATACATTCTGGTTTCACCATCACCATCTTGTGGCCAATGCTGGATTTGACTTTAATGGACTTCATTGATTCATAGTGCGTCGCCCTTTCTCAACTCTCATGCTGGACTTCCCCTGCATCTTGTACTCATGTTGTCCCTGAATCATGCTGTTCCCATCTTCATCTTGTATCCTGGCTTGCAACATAATGTGTTAGTACTGACGTCTGCAATTGTATTTGGTCTCCCCTCATGCTTCTCCACTCTTTTTGACTGCTTACTCTCTGTTCTTTCCTCCTCTCCCTTTCTCCCTTTTCCTATCTCCTCTCCTCCTCCCCTTACTTTGTTCTATGCACTTACTCTATCAGAATTGTCCCTGGACCTAGTATGATAGCAACCTTGTCTGTGTCCTCCCTCCTCCCCTTACTTGCCCCCCCCCCAGCAGTATTTGAAATCTCGTCAGGCCTAGTACAATAGCCGCTTATTGTGTTCCTCCCCTCCGTTTCTGCACCGCTCTCCCTCACCTTTTGGTTTTCTTCGGCTCTACCAGAAATGGCGTCAGGCAATAGTACGGAAGTCATCTGCCTGTTTCCATTTCCTTTCCACTTTCCCCCTCCCTTCTTTATCTATGTCTTATCTCCTGCACTATCTAAAATGTCATCAGATATGAGTACGGCCGAGTACGATAGTTAATTTCACATCCTTACTGTTCATGGCCTGTAAGAATGTCATTGTAGTTTCCCTTGTTCCCTGCCTTGCCTTGAAGTGCTTTGAAACACATTTTTAATAGGCGCTATATAAATAGACTATCATATCATATCATCCCTGACTGGTTTGGAAAATTTGTCAAGATAATAGGCTATCCTGAAATAGAACATACCATTGAGGGCTTAGTTAGACCTAATTTATTTTTGATTTTATACCGAAATTTCCAGGTTTTGCTATTTATCAGCCTTTCAAGGACGATTTGGTTGTCTTGTACATTTAGGGTTTTAGTATAGTTCTTGTAACCCTGTGGAACACGTGTCTTTCTATTCTCAAAAACCTGAGGCACAAGATGTTCATTTTTCAAATCTCTAATCCGTTTCCTCTTTAGCTTCTTTGCCTCTGCAACCCTCAAGTTGAAAGAATGCAAACAGTGTTTTGAAACCCACTACTCTACCCTTGTTTTTTTTATTTTTTTAGGCATTGCAATATTGTGACATCACATTGACCGACAGAAAAAAGATTCGATAAGTCATCGCCTAATGCAGCCACTTGACTCATTGTTTTTTTTTTTTTTTTTATTATTTTTCAGCAGGGCTGTGAAACCACAGCATGTTTTTGAATTGCACTTGACAGGAAGGCCACCCCTGTCTGGGGAGACCGTAGCCAAGATTGGACAAAAAGTGTGCAGATTGATTGAAAACTGCAGATCGAGTTGGAGAATTAAGTGGTCGGCAAGCCCTATATTTCACATAATTAATGGTGTACATAATGAAGTTAGCTCTTATGAGAAATAAATGTAATAAATCCAAGTAAAGGCTGTTTTCCCTATGCCACGTATAGCCCTTAGCTTCTTCAAGAACACCCAAAGATATGGACAAATTTACTCCCCAAAATTGCCTAAAGCAGTTCCACTTGAGTCCCTGTGAAATACTCCCTGTTGTAGACCCCACAGGTACTCATGATATGTCATGGAGCCTGGCCCCGTCACACAGCTTGCATTAGAAACACTCCCAATTTTGATTTTATGGGGGTAACCTGCCAGGGTATCTTACAGGACCAGGCATGGCGTCTTAAGAGGATAGCAGTATACGTTTCTGAGTAACATTTCCAAGTTCAATGTTTCAAAAAACTATTTTGCTACCAGACTACCTTCTTGTGAAGTCACAATTTCTGAGTAGTTGGCAGTCAAATTGACCCCACTTTTTGCCAATTTGGTGAATGTTTGCGAACCCCTCTAAATCGAGGTGGTGGGTAACCATAGTTTCCTGCAGCATTATGATGTGTTTGTCACTAAAGAAGTCAGTCAGCTGCAAAGCTTTTGCTAAGCTGGTATACCCACAAGCGATCCATGATACTATTGATAAGTTCTGCTGGTTAAAGCTGTGGCGAAGCCGTACTAGAATTTGCAAACATTTTTATAGCCGCCTCCAACCAAGACCAATCATGTCTGTGTTCTGGGTTTCGGACAGTAGCTGGAATTGCACTGGCTGTACTGGCCTCTTTACTCAAATTTCCTTCTGGATATTGTGCAGGGTGAGCCAAAGTTTGTAAAGATTGTTATGGCAGTCGAGCAGATAGAAATCCGTCACTTCCCCAAAGTTGTTTATTATTGTTATTATTATTATCATCATCATCAGTATTATTATTATTATTATTGTCATTGTTATTATTATTACCAATATTATTATTATTATTATTTCATTTGTATATGGCACAACACGCTCATAGGCCTCAGAGTGCACAATTAAAACAAAACAGAAAGGCCCAGTCAGGAGGTCAGTGGAGGCACTACGAAGACCTGTTCTTATTAACCTTGTTTTTTGGTTGAACAGGTACGTTATCAGGCCAATATTCAAGGTTGTCAACGACTAAGAAGCTCTTATAGCTAAAGGCTGAACATTCTATTCATTAGGTACCTACATATCAAAGCTAGATCCTCCATATTTGGCCAGCATGAACCGTGGTTGCTTGACTTTATTGCTGTCGTTAGAGCGCAGATCCCTTGTTGGATGATTTGCGCTCAGGCGGTCTGTGAGCTATTGGGGGGCAGTGGAAGTCCAACATTTAAAAGAGAGAGACAGAAGCTTGCGAGAGTCCCTGCGCCTAACAGGAAGCCAGTGTAGAGCCCTTCTTGAGTCGGTTTTATGGTTGCCTTTGGATAAGCTTAACACTGCTCGTACAGCACTATTCTGGGTGATTTGAAGGGAGCGCAGATTAGCCTGGGACATCCCAATGAAAAGACTGTTGCAATAATCGAGTCGAGAGTTTACTAGGGCAATGGCCAAGGGCTATCTATTGTTGATGGTGATGTATGGCTGTATTTGGTTCAAGCGTTTAATGACATAGCCACATGATGAGCGGATATGTTCCACCTTGGTCTTCATGGTCAATTCTGCATCCAGATGGACACCCAGGCTAGTCAGCATGATTGTATTGTCTGCAATGTCAAAGCTCAAAATCCAATTTCTTAAGCCGTGCTCAGTCACCACAATCAACAGCTCTATTTTCTCGTTATAGAGCGCAAGGGAGTTTGAAGCCATCCATGACTGGATGTCGGCATACACCCCATTCAAGGTCTCAGAATCTTGAACATGATGGCAAAACAACTCCAGGACCACCTGGTTGTCATCTGCATAATTGGTATAGCGAACACCCAGGCAGTCCAGGAGGTCAAGCAGATGTCTAATACAGATGTTAAATAAGGATGGTGATATACATGAACCCTGATGCACTCCCGTGTTAATGGTGATAGGATGAGATTGAGCATTTTTCCACTGCCACTCTCGAGATTTGAGGGACAGAAAGGAGGCAATCCAATTTGTGGCACTTTTGGAGCAGCTGGACAGACCTTTTAGTCTGTCGAAAAGTATGGAATGGTTGACAAGGTCGAATGCTGCTGAGAGATCTAATAGCAGACTAAATGTGGGTTGCCCTTGTTCCACAAATACCTATAAGGTTAGATTTTAGGTACAAAAAGGGTCTTTCTTCCCCATGTCTTGCTCTAAACCCCAATTGATGGGTACCAAACATATTCTTTTTATCTATACATTCCTAGGGGGGCGTGGCTTGGAAGCCATGTGAAAAGACGTGCCTGTACGGGAGCTCCCGCTGATCCGTACATAATCCGACTGATACCGCGCAAGGACCACTGTGATTTGGCGAAGATTGGAAGACTGTGTACATGAAGTCCGGCTGCACGCGATGACACATTTTTACACGGGTTCGTAGTGCGCACGGATACTTAAGAGCCGAATGAAGCACTGGTGGCGAGACCTCGACGGACGACAAAATGGCCGCCGCCACTTGACGAGGGGACAAAGGAGCGGTAGATTGGGACCACAACATACGTGCGCCCTCTCAGCGGTACGAAGGGGGCAGCGCGACCCTGCCCATCTGGGGGGAGCGCCGGACAACAGCGGTGCCTGAGACTGCTGGGCGAGCTGGGACTCTCAACAGAGTCGTGGTGTATGGGCACAGTGCCTCCCTGGCCTGGACCGGAGCGCGGCCAGAGGGACGCTCCTGACTGGAGATATGTCGAACAAGCTTCTGAGGGCGAAGAATAAACAGCCCACGCTCGACGAATACGCCAAGACGTCGCCCGGCCTGGAGGGTGCCAGGAGCAAGGATAAGGCTCAGACCAAGGAGATGGCCGCCGGTGGTGCGCACCAGGAGGTCCTCGCTGCGATCGCGGACCTGAAGGCGACGTGGGAGACCAAGCTCCAACTTGCTGTGGCCGAATTGAAAACTGCGTTGGAACTAAAGGTTGGGGCGGTGCAGGAGGACGTGAACCTCCTGAGGCAGGATGTGCGAGCCCTGGCTGAGCGCACGGAAACTTTGGAAAAGGAGATGGGCCCTACTGTGGCGGACTGCACTGCACATAACGCGATATCCATGCCCTGGTGCAGCGGGTGGGCAACTTGGAAAGTAGGGCTGAAGAGGCGGAAGGACGTGCCCGGAGAAACAACGTTCGCATCGTGGGCCTGCAGGAGGGGGCTGAAGGCCAGAATCCCACGGAGTTTATTGAGAACTTGCTGCTGCAGGAGATCACTGGGGGAGCCCTGCCGCAGGGGATTGCGGTGGAGAGGGCGCACAGGGCCTTGAGCAGAAGACCACCGCCGGGGAACCCACCTAGGCCTGTGATCGCCAAGATCCTCAATTATCGGGATCGGGAAAGGATCCTTGAGCACTTTCGTAAGGGGGGCACCATACGGCGAGGAGAGGCGACCATTACTGCTTACCCCGATTATACCTTGCAAGTGCAGCGCAGTCGCATGAACTTTGGGGCGGTCAAGAGGCGATTGCGGGCAGCAGGGTAGAGGTATATGTTGCTTTACCCGGCCAGATTGAAGGTTTTCTTCAAGACTAAGATGCTGTTCTTTGACACTCCGGAGGAGGCCATGGAATGGCTCGATGCACAAAACTGTCCTCAGGAGCCAGATGAGCGGACGGCGGATTGAACGGGAAGAGATAAGTGACGCTGCGGGCCCGGTTGGGCTATGAACATTGGGACTAGAATATAGTCGGTATGACTTTGTTTGGTAGTGTATGCGTTAGGACTTTGAAACATGGTCCGTGTGCGCAGATACGGAAGTGCGGGAGGGGAGCCTCCGGGGGCTGTTCTTTGTACCCCAGTTTGAGTTTAGTTTAGTCACTGTGTGTGGGGTGACACCCTGTCGGGTTCTCTACTTGGGTTCCAGAGAGAACCGAACACAGGGATGCCTGAGATCCAGGGATGGGGCTGGGCAGTTGGTTGGGTTAGGGGGGTGGGGTGGGTCAGTTTTTATATGAGCCTGGGTGAGAAACTGGGAATGGGGGCCTTTGAGGTAGGGGGGAGGCGAGTGGACCTGGGAGAGAGATGGAAGTCACTGATACATCATGGGGACCTTAGGATACTAACGTGGTACGTTAGGGGGCTTAACAGCTACCTTAAGCGTAACAAGGTCATGTTGTACCTGAAAAGGCAAAAGATAGACATCGCCTTGTTACAGGAGACACATCTGACACGGGACAAACTGGAACTGGTGGGGAGAAAGTGGAGAGGGACAGTAGTTGGATCTACATATTCTGCCTATGCTAGAGGTGTGCTGATTTGGGTTGCACCACATGTCCCGTTTAAGCTACTTGGGGAAGTTGTGGAGTCTGATGGGAGGCTGGTCATGGTAAGGGGGCTTGTGGAAAATAAAGTAGTGTGTATTATAAATACTTATGCTCCCAACCGTGACACGGCGACATACTTTAGGACACTGATCACTAGACTGGGTGAAGGGATGGGGGGTCCGGTGATTTGGGGAGGGGACTTTAATTGTGTACTAAACCCCAAGGAGGACAGGTCGGATGAGAGGGTGGACAGGCCCAGCCCGGCGGCTAGGGTACTGCTGGTGCTGCTGGTATACCTTGGCCTGGCAGACGTGTGGAGGACGAGACACCCTGGCGTGAGGCAATATTCGCATTACTCGGCCCCGCACCAGTTACACACAAGGCTGGATTACTTTTTCGCCACTCCGGACGTTGTCGCGGAGTGTGACCAGATAGACTACAGGGCGAGAGTCCTTTCGGACCACTCGGCCCTGGTCATGCGTTGGCAGCTTTGTCCCCCACGTGCGCGAATTCCAACATGGCGCCTTAGGGCGGAAGCGCTCAGGGATCCAGTCTTTAGAGAGGACGTGAGGGAGGAGATAGTTGCTTACTTTGAGGCGAACACAGGCAGTGTCAAGTCGGCTGGTACTTTGTGGGAGGCCTTTAAGGTTGTAATGAGGGGGGTTGCCATTGCGAAATCGAAGGGATTAATGGGAGGAGTCCTGGCAGATCTGCGTAGAGCCGAGATTGAGTTGGAGAAAGAGCTGGGGGAGGGTGGGACGGACACGGAGGAGGTCATTAATCTGCAGCAGAGGTGCGCAGAACATTGGGACAGGCTCTGTAATCTGAATTACAGGAAGTACATTGAGAGGTTGCATGCCGGGGGAGACAAGACGGGCAGGCTTCTTGCTTGGCTGTATAAGAGCGAGACCCCAAGATCCCCGATCCGATCTGTTATCACTGAAAAGGGAGTGGAGGTGGACACCCAGGAAGGGGTGAATGGAGCATTCGCGGAATATTATTAAGCATTATATGAGGATCGAGAGGGGGGAAGCCGGGAGGAGATAGAGGTAGTACTTGAAGACATAGGCCTGCCCAAGATAAGTGATGAAGAGCGAGAGGAGATGGATGCTCCGATCACTCTGGAGGAGCTGCAGGAGATTGTGCGGCAGCTACCCACTTGCAAGGCCCCAGGAGCGGATGGGATCCCCAGTGAATTTTATAAAGCGTATGGAGAGGAGGTTCTCCCGCCCATGCTGGAGATGTTTAATGAAGCGTTCGAGGTGGGGCGGTTGCCGGAATCACTCAGGGAGGCGATTATAGTACCGCTCCCCAAACCCAATAAACCGGGACATGATTGTGGCTCCTACTGGCCCCTGTCGATGCTGAACCAGGACAGCAAGATCCTAACAGCTGTACTGGCGGCCAGAATGCGGAGGGTAATAGGCAAGCTGATCCATCCTGACCAAACGGGCTATGTCCCGAACAGGAATATTACTCACAATCACAGACGCCTTCACAGGGTGGTGGAATGGGGAGGCAGTGAGGACAGCGAAATGGCGATAGTGGCGTTGGACGCGGTTAAAGCTTTCGACTCTGTTCGATGGCCGTGGCTGCTGGCGGCTTTGGGGCGTTTTGGACTGGGAACAGGCTACATGAGGTGGGCCTAGCTATTATATAGTGCGCCTCTGGCTAGGGTCCGTACGGGCGCAGTGGTGTCAGATAGATGGCAGTTAGGCAGAGGCACCAGGCAAGGGTGTCCTTGGTCCCCAATGTTGTACATACTGGCCCTCGAACCCTTAGCAATCTACCTCCGGCAGCAGTATGACCCGGTGGGTATAGAGGTGGGAGGGGAGTGCCATCTTATATCCCTGTATGCAGACGATATGCTGTTATACCTGAAACATCCGGAAGAGAATTTGCAGTATATCTTGGAGGTATTGGAGAGGTACGCCTGGTTGTTTGGTATAGCGGTCAACCCTCAGAAATCCGCACTATTCCCGCTAGGCAGTTATGTGGGGATACCGGTGGATAGGTTGCCAGTGCTGCGGATCCCGGGGGCGACGAGCTCCTTCCGGTACCTGGGCATTGACGTGTATCACACGACCGAGGAAGAACACAGGCATAATACTGAGCTAGCTGTGGGAAAGATTGAGAAGTGCATGAGGTTCTGGGAAAGATTGCCTTTAGCGATGATGGGTCGTGGAGCTATGCTTAAAATGGTGGTGCTGCCCAGGCTCCTGCATTACTTTAATAACGTCCCGTATATGATACCTAGGAAGTTTTTCGCTAAGTTACATAGCGTGTGTAGGAATTTCCTGTGGCACGGCACGCGCAACAGGGTCGCATTATGGAAATTGCAGAACTCTTACGAGAAAGGTGGCGTGAAGCTGCCAAACTTTGAAGCCTATTATATTGAAGCGCAACTGCAATACGTGGCCAGGTGGCTCTCAGATGAAGAGACCTCCGAACACAGGCTGCTGGGAAGAGACTGTTCCCCCTTCTATTTGCGGGAGGTGATCTGGGTGACTGGTTCATGGATGAGAGAGCGTCCTAAGATGCTAGCCCTTGGCGGGAACATATGGCGGCGTGCCTGTCGGATGATGGGTGACCCCTTGCCGTGTATGCCGCAGTTACCTCTGGTCGCCCTGGCAAAGGAAGACGGGCAGCTGAGAGCTATTATCCGGACATATTGGGAGTCAGTGGGGTTGATCACTATGGGCGACATCTGGCAGGATGGGACTCTGATGGAGTTCGATGAACTGGAGGCAGGGTCGGGACTACACAGGGGTCAATATGTAACATATCATAGGGTGGTCCGGGAGGTCCGGAGCACGTGGCCCGAAACTACTTTGGCCGATGAACCGGATGCCACGCTGGAAACAATGTACGACGCATCAGAGGGTGGGCACGAGGTCTCTAGGTTGTACGAGATGTTGATGACAAAGGTTGGGAAGGATTTGGGGCACCTGAGACTGGAGTGGGAAGTGGAGATGGGGGCCCCGATGTCGGATGGGATGTGGGAGCGCGCCCTGGGGTACCATAAAAAGGTATCGAGGAACGCCAGGTTCAAGCAGATACAGCTCTATATTACGCACAGGGCATATATGACCCCCCTTAGAATTTCCAAATTTCTGGATAGTGGGCGCCAGGCGTGCCCCAAGTGTAACGAAGAGAATGCGGACATGATACACATGTTCTGGGCGTGCCCAGTGATTGCAACCTACTGGGGTGAAGTGGCGCAGAGGCTGGCAGGGAGGGGTATCACGCTTAAGGTGGATTCCGCTTGGGCTTGTCTGCTGGGAGGGTATCCCAGGGCGCGTAAGCTTCGACATGTTGAGAAACTTAAAGATCTGGCCTATGTGCTTGCCAAACGTAGGATAGCCATGGGGTGGAAGAAATGTCATAAGCCGCGAGAGGAGGTCTGGTGGCGCGATCTCCAAAAATGGGCGGATGCCGAAACGACAGTGTGGCAAGATGGCAGTATGGCAGGGGATGAGGAAGAAATAGGCTCTCTCACGGCATGGAAGTTATTGTTAACTGAGCTGTTTGGTGCGGGATCGGCCTCGGCTGGACTTGTGAGCGATGAGGCCCCACCGCACGGAACGGACACTGAAGGCGGACACTCTGCAGGCTCATAGGGGGGAGGGATGGGGATTGCAGTGCCTTATTTTTTGTTTGTTAGGTTTTGTTGTTTGATGTGTTTTATTTATGTTTTGTTTTAATGTTGTTTGGTTGAGATAAAATAAAAATATATTTAAAAAAAAAAAAATCTATACATTCCTAATGCTGAAGGTAGGCAACCCTATCACGAATCGTTAGCAAGAATGGAACATTGGTTAAGGGGCGATAGTTTTTGGCCAAGGTGGGATCAAGGCTACTCTTTTTTAATAATGGTGTAACCAAATCCTCCTTAAGTGAAAATGGCACTATCCTGTCACTAAATGACAAATTAACCATTCTGGTAATCCACGGGATCAGAACATCTAGTGATTCTTTAAAGATGTTGGAAAGGCAGATGCCTCCCTTGCAAGATATTGGTTTCAAGTCTGAGACTATCTTCGATATTTCAGTTTCGGAGCACTGTCTGAAATTAAATGTGGGTATCCGTGGATAAGTAAAAGAATTAACATCAGTTGACATGGTCGTGTGAAGGCCATGAGTCCTGACATAAAGATTAGATTGCAGCAAAAGTATGGCTTTTTGATGCCTGAGAATGTTACCAGACAACTCCTGCTGTATTTCTTGACACCAGGCTGAATCTCGAACCATATTATGATTGCATCTATCTTTGCCTTCGAATTCCTTCAGAATTGTAAACAATTCACTAGAACTGGATCTGGCATCACTAATTCTGGTATTATAGTGTTTCAATTTGTCTTCCGTAATGGCATTTTTAAATATTTTTCGCAAATTACATTTATAATTATTCAGTAAGCGCTGAAGGATTTTTGTGCCACTCCCTTTCCAATTTTCTTTTTTTTAATCTTGTTTGCAGAACGTTATCATCAAACCAGGCATTCTTTAATTTCTCTGGGGTAGTTGTTTTGGTGTTTCTGGCCAAGTTGTGATCATACGAGTCAAACCCAAGGGTTCTTGGGGTGGCCTGTCAAACCCTAGTGTTCTTAGGGTGGCAACTAGATTTGAGTAAGATTGGCACACCAAACAATCACATCCCTGCTCGGGAAATGCCATATAGTCAATATCACCCGTATGAAGGTTGGATTGCTTGAACAATCTCCGTAATTTTCTCCTCTTCATTACCAAATCGCAATTACTGTGGGTGAGGTTATCCCATCCAATGCATTTTGTAACTTGGTGATTTTGGTTAGGTGGTTTTGAGCATTGTAATTTGGATTGTGTTAATGAGCTGACATTAAGTTCTGCACAGGCTGTTTACGCACTTACGCAGTGTGTTCTCGTGGGACAGTTTCAGAAATATTTTCTACTGTGTTGGAGGGCCCTATGGTTGGATTCCCTACCTCCCTTCTTAATGCCAGAGGATTATTGATTGATTGGCAATGTTGTCCCTGGGAAGTCTCTACATTAGAGTGCAGGAAGGTATTTATTTTTCGTTGGCTGACTTTTTTGCTGTACTAGAGGGTACTTCAGGCACTATTGGAAAACATAATTCAGCCAGCGGTGTAGCAGTGCTTCCTTGATTGTCCTGGGTATTTAGATCAATGACCTTTCGCTCCGTAGGCAAGGATCTCAGGAATTTGAGGGAAGATTTCCTATTATTTCATTTCTACATGGCTTCGCTTTTTGGTATTTTTTAGTTTTTGAGGTTTCTCCTTTCTCTGCCTGTTGGTGGGTATAGCTGGTTTAAGGTGATACAGGTGTGTCTTATAGCCCTCCTGTTGGTTCCTTGTCTAGGACAGGATCCACTGTTGGTGTTTCAAATAGGACTGGCGAAGTGTTCAGTCCAATATAACAGTCAACAAGTGGCAATGGACTGTTTGACATCTGACTAGCCACTTCAGGTCTCATATCGTGTGCTTTGTCCACCGTTAGGGTAGTGTTTTCAATGTCAATTTCAAACCTTGAAACTTTCCAGTCAACTTGCCATGGGTCTTAATTGTCAGGCCCAATAGACGCTGAATTTTAGAATCAATTCATCATATTTTTAAGGCCTTTTCTTGAACTGTTTCTTTGATGTTGTCATATAGCCTTAACAGGGGTTCCAGAACCAAATTTAAGGCTGATAGAGATGCTGGTCCTAGTGAGTCCAGAGCCAGGATGTTTGATTCATGCCTTGTTTGTATGTTCCTGGGCATAAAGGAGTATTTGTGACACAATGCTCCTGGGCAACTCGCTGTACAATTTCGGCAGACAATTTTGATTTGTGGCCAAAGATACAGCAGTATTGGGTGTACAAGCCAGCCATCCATTCTTGTTAAGAGCACCCATCTCGATGCATAATCGCAGAAAAGGCTCGTCCAAAACCATAGAATTATCCTGCACATTGGTTTGACCACATATGTCTGGCCTTATTTGATCTATAGTAACATTTTTGGAATACACGTGCAATGTTTGCAATGTTTGCATTGCCATAGTTTGAACCCTCATCGTGACAGAGTTTAGATTCGAATCTATTTGAGGCTCTAAGTAGATAGCCCCCTGTGGCTGCACATGTTTTAAAAATGGACTCCAAATGTCCAGAGTAAACAAGTTATTTAATGTAGTTGTACTTTTGTCAGAAGGTTCGAATGACTTTGGGGTGTAAAGAGTTCATGTCATGGGCACTGATTGTTTGTTTTGTTTTGTTCGTTGTACCACATCCTGCTGTTCTATTGAAGCACAGTGTGGTGTATCATTGTCGCTCGTGGACATATTTGTGTTGTAGTCGAGCATTGCATCACCTCTGTGCTCATAATGCACTTGCTGTGCAACAACGCCGCCATATTAAGAATAGCAGAAAGTATAACCAGTGCTTTGTCTTTCGTGAGCTGCTGTTGGCTGTTCTGGCAGAGTAGGCTAACTCTGGTAATTAATGGTGGAGTAATAAGGTTGTATGCTCAATCTGGCACTTTACTGCAATTTGCCAAGTTGTACAATCCACTGTTTATGAAAATAAAGGGTGACTTACTCCATGAGTCGGTGGGCCTATGGCCCCTCTCCTACACTGGCAGTATCCTCTGTTAAGTCTAGCAATGTTCTTTGGTATTTGCTGGAATATGAGCTTGAGCCAAGGTGAATGAAGGAAGCTCGTCCACCACAAGCATAAGCACATGCTGACAGGAGAACACACTGCACGCTCCGTGGACACAGGGGTTCTTATGTAGGTAGCTCCTCTTCTGGTAAGGTGAAATAAGACTTTCCTCCAGGTACATCACAGCAACATTTGAATAAGTTCAGCAACAAAGCAAAGCAGTCTGTTTCTCACAGAACTTGGATGCTTCAGGCCATGGCTCCCCCTGTGAGAATCGTCCAGTTCACTGACAGGGTTGCTGTGGGCAGAGCAGTAGCGGGAGGCATGGACGATGGAGCTCTGCATGCCGCTGGGAAGGGGGAGCAACTGAGTAAAACGGGGAAACTCAGTAAAGGTGAACACAGTGGAAGGGTGATAGACAAGGGTGCACAAAAGGAAGGTGGTCGAAAGGGTTGGAAATGAGGCAAATAAAGGGGAGTGTGGCATAGGGAGACTGCAGGTGGGAGAGTGCGGAGGAGGTAACACTTCAGTAGGTTTTCCTGTGGGAAGCAGTTCAAGGGGAGAAGGGAAGGGGAGCCAGTGGATAGGAAATTTGAGGAAACTGGGAGGGTGGGTAATGGACACCAAGGTGAAAAAGCTGATAGCAGGTGTGGAACTGGGGAGTAGCCAATGGAGCGCGATTTGGAGTGGCAAGTGGTGATTAAGGCAGCTAGGCCTGATGAAGTTCTTTGAGGCGTTAGCCCTTTTATTATTTTGGAATGGGTAAAGAAGGGAATTGGTGAGGCACAGTCTGTGCAGGTGATACGTGGAGGGAGATCGTTGGTAAAATGTGTAGGTGAGGAAACCAGGAACAATGCTTTGGACTTGGGTAGCCCTGTGGAACACCCTATAACTGTTATAGAAGAGTATGGTGATGCAGGTAAAGGTGTGACATGTGGAGTCCCTCCTAGTTCAATGATAAGGATATAGTGAGATCACTGCAGGGTATGGGCTGTTGGAAGTGTGGTAGTTTGGCAGAAAACACCTGATGGAGGCACTAGCTATATGACTGTGGCGCAGCAGTTTAAGAGTACCGTAGTCCTAGAATGTGTGTTTTAGGGGTATCAGGGCTTTAGGGTCAGGAAGTATGTTCCAAGCATCTCTTCAGTGTTATAAATGCCAAGAATATGGCCATGTGGCAAGACCATGTAGGAAGGATACACGATGTAGTAAATGTGGTGGGCCGCATGATATTAAGGAATATGTGACCGAGGATACTCCAAAGTGTTGTAATTGTGGTGGTGAACACGCTGCCTAATATAGAGGTTGCCTTAAGCAAACAGAGTCCTGGAAAGCAATGCAAACCAAAGTGAGTCAAAAAATCAGCTATGCTGAAGCAGTTCAGTAAGTGAGAGAGAAGACGGAGGAAGCGGCAAGAAGTCCTAAGGTCCCTGAGGAACTGCTGGAGTTGGGGGTGCAGCAGAAACGTAAGAGTGGTGAGGTGACTGGACAGGGGTTTAATGTCAGACTGGAAGACTTGTTATGTTTTATCATTGCAACTATTAACATGATGTTAATAGTTGAGTGGCAGTCGAAATCTTACAGATTGCAGGAGGTGGTGGGGGCCGCAATGATCTATCTGAAGATAGGCAATATCACTGACAGGGATGTCCACAAAATGATGAATAGTGGTAATGCTACCCGTGAAAGTTCAGGGGTATGAAATTATGGTAGTGGAATGCCAGGAATGTATTTACGAATGGACAGGAGCTGAAGAGAGAGCTATTTAAAGAGGGTGATGTGGATATTTTGTGTGTACAGGAGACTTGATTGAGAGGAGCTCTCAACTTTCACTTTCCAGGGTATGTGCAGTATAGGAAGAATAGAGTGCTAGGTAGAGGGGGTGGTTTTGGTATTTTGGTTAAGAAAGGTATTCAATGCTCAGTAGTTCAGTTTGATGGGAACATTGAACTTATAGGTATAAAATCACCGGTGGGTAATGGAACCATATTTGTTCTCAACTTCTATAATCCATGCAAACCCCTCGATATAGGGGTGTTGCAGCATGCACTGCATCAAGGGACCATGTTTATATTCTGTGGTGGTTTCAGTAGTAATAACACCTTATGGAATAGTCCAGTGACGAACATGAATGGGGATAGACTTGAGGTGATGGCAAGGGGTCCTGCCTTAATTTGATGTGGGTATCACTGAGTTTGGTACCTTAGTGTGTGTGGAAGGTGAGGACGGATGGGGAGATTGTGAGTGATCATGGGTTTATTGCGCTGGATATGAACATCAGGATGATAAAAGCAATGAGCTTTGCCCCCCAGGGTTGTAAGATTAAAGTAATTGACTGGGTGAAGTTTGGTGTGAGGTGTGGTGGATTGATGGTTGGCAGTGGTGAAGGTGGAGGGCAGAGTTCACAATTGCCTTTTACAGTAGAAGAATTAAATCGAGCGATGGTCCATGTGTTTCAGAGTGTATTGGAGGAATTGGCTCCAGCAAGGAGAAAGCCCTTTAGGAAACCAGAGATCCTGTGGAGGTCATCAGAATGTTCGCTGGCTGTAAGGGATAGGAAGAGGAAACAGTGGTAGGCCTTTTGCTCTAAGCATGTAGAGGACATGGGCACCTCTCCAATGGATAATCAGGACACATAAAAGGGATTATTGGATGAAATACTGCAGTACTCTTTCTGGGGATATGAGTATGGTGCAGGTATGGCTGGGATTTAAACATGCTTCGGGTCAAGGCGAGATGGAGTTATCAGATTCCACTCATTACTGTCAACAGGTGTAAATTGATGGATGATTGCAGTGATGCAAATACTTTAGGGGCACTTTTTGTGAGTGTGTATCATCACATGTAAAGTTTGTCCGGCAAATAGACACGAGATGACAAATTTCATGACTGTGAATGTGAGAATGTGGAGGTGTGGATGCCCTGTATGGAAATGCCTTTCACTAAGAGGGAGTTTTGGAAAGCCTTGTAGGGGAGAAGGTATTATGGCCCAGGAGAGGATGGTGTGCGATATGTTTTCCTGCAGATGTTGCCGGATAACTGCTTGAAGGTAATGTTGAGACTGTATAATATGGTGTGGACCACTGGGACGATACTGAGTGGACGGAAGAAGGCTATCACCCTCCCAATTCTGAAGCTGGTGAAACCAGCCAATTCATGTGGGTCCAGTAGACCCACAGCACTAACACCTGTCCTGTGTAAAATAATTGCAGACATTAAAGAGGCTTTGACCTGTGGGGAAATGGTGGGTGCAATATTCATAGACATGGAGAAGGCTTATGATATGGTGTGGAGTGGAGGGGTGCTCTATGCATTGATGAAGAAAGGTGTTCAATGGAAAATATTTTCTTGGGTGAATAATCTTTTAGAAAATAGAGTTTATCATGTGAAATTGAAGGATTCATTATCCCAGGACTATCTGATGGAGAATGGGACTCCTCAGGGCAGTGTTATTAGTTCTGTTATCTTTAATATAGCTGTGGTTGGTCTCACAGGAAAGATCCAGGAGTGTCCATGCAAGGTTGGGTTCTATGAGGATGATTGGATGATATGGGTGAGGAACAAGTGAGGTGGTAGCATAGAGGAGCATTTGCAAATGACATTGGATGTCATGGAAGGATGGTGCCTGAAATGGGGTTTATGATGTCTAGCTCCAAATCAGTTTATATGCTCTTTCATAGATGTAGAACAGGAGTAAGCCTGGACCTTAAACTGTGTGGGATTGTGTTGGCTTACATGCATGGCACAGGAAGAAACACCAGGTTTTACGTCCACAACGTTGTGCTGGTTTGCTGTTTTATCAGTGTTGATTGTTAGCATTGAAATGCTCAGTGTAAACACCCTTCTGATCACGTTGCGTTCCAAAGAGCGCTCTGTGTGTTATGGTCATGTGAACGTATCACACGCCTTGCTGCCGTCGTTTGCGGGCAATGAACTGTATAAAGCCCTCCTCTTTTTCAAAGATGCTGCTTCTGATTAAACTCAAGTACTGTTATTACTCTTGTTTGATTCTTCAAAAACCGACCATGGTTTGCTTTGACTTTTCTATGCATGCCGATTCTGCTTGTCCTATTGCTTGCACATTGCTAGACCACTGTCTGTTTACTGGATTGCCTGCCTCATGAACATCTGTTAAGACTGCTTGGTAATTGACTCATCACGTCCCTGAACGCTCGCTAGTCCTCCCTCTCAATGTGTTCTACATAACACAAGAGACTTCAAAACTTTGGTACGCTAGGACACAACTGCTCCTGCTACGTATCAATTACTGCTAACCTCTCCTACAATTCGAGTTCTACCTCGCTCATTCTCCTCTGCATCAACCCAACCAAGAAGTTCCACCCCGATTTCTTTTACACTGACTCTGTGCACGTTTTCAGGACAGCTTGAAGTTACTCACCCGTGCAACAACCCGGATCTAGTGCGGCCCTCGTTCCGTTCAGGGTTTTTTCCATACTAACCTTTCCTTCCTGTTGTTTGGCTGGACTTCCTTCTTGATTGGTCACGCTCTACACAAATTTAGTAAGCTCTGTTAACTGTGTATTATTTGTAGACGTATTCACTGGAAATTGTTAGTGACTGTTTATTTTCTTCTGCTTTTTCCTTTTCCTTCTATAAGGTGGAACACATGTAGAACGCCTTATTTAGCATTATCCCATGGGAGAATCATCACGTGTACAGGGTTATAGCTATATTGGAGTTAATCTCGTGTATGCTATTCTTCCACATTTGTGTTCATTTTTGTGCTGCATTTGACCTTCCATTCTAATCCACTACCATTTTCCTTTCAGTCTGGGTTACAGCGGTGTGGTTCTCTCGCTCTTTCATTTGATTTGTCCCTTTGTTCTGTTAGTTTCAAAACAGAAAAGGGGTGTATCTAAAGGAAGAGCTCCCTCATTTCTGAGTGAGGAAGAGACCCTGGCCAGGATGGGCATGGGTCTATCTTCTATTACCCAGTCTGAGGGATCTGGTTAGTCAAGACAGCGGGGTGACTGGGTGAGTACTTGACAATTGAGAATTATAACAGGCACAGTAAGGCCATCGCCTACTGACGCCATGCAGGTGTCAGCGGGTGTTTTGCCCTTGGATTTGAGGAGGTTGGAACTGTGTGTTAAATATTGTTTGAAATCCCACACCTTCAGTGATTAGCACCCAGTGAATAAGTGCCTGGTGGTTAAATGAATGCATGTGTACAAAGGTGACAGCAGGGAGAGAAGAGGGGGACTTTTGGGTTTCATGCTAATAGGTAAGTAAAGTATAAAGATGAAGGGAGGCATTTGGAGTGGCACAAGTTAAGTTTATTTCAATAGGGGCCCGCCATGCCCATCCACTCAACATAGCCTCCAACGGTTCACTGGGTCACGCGAACCAAGCTCCCAAAGAATACAAGGAGATTGGTGTGCATGCCCCAACATTCCAAGGACATCTCTACACACCTCCCTCCTTAAAGAAAACAAGAAATCTTTTCAATAAAATTAATGAAGCTAAAATTAACATTACTACTTTAAACGTAGAATAGAGAATAACCACATATGAAAAATGTAAACACAAATATAGCTCCTACGCTTGTATCAAGGTGATACAAATAACCTTTGTCAACACCAAAACAATTTACAATTTAGGCACGGATGACCCGCACTCGCTTTCAATAAAATGCATAGTCTTTCATCCACACAGGTTTAGACCTGGATCTCTGATCACTACCGGAACTGTCATGAGCACCTCCACCTTGAACTCTTTCACCGGAACTGTCATGAACACCTCCACCATGGGCACTTTCACTCCCACTTTGAACACTTTCACCCTCTTCATCATTTTTCTCTTTGCTGTCGTGATTAGACTCATTAGTTTCCACTCTCCTATCCACGCCATGTGCCTTTGCAATTTTTCCTTTAGACCAGACCTCTCCTCCTTCTAATATAACCACACTCTTCCTTATTGCAGAAATTCTCTTAGGACCCACAAATTTGCTGTCCAAACATTTGTTCACCAGTCTAGGATTCTTTATATATACCATATCTCCTACCTTCCACTCACGCTCCTTCACTTTCTCACGAGCATCAAAACACATTTTATTTCTCTCCTGGCTCTCCCTGATGCATTTCATTATCTGTTCTCTATCCACTTGAACTACTCCTGCTACAACCAACCACCCTGGACACAATTTAGTTCCTGGTTCCCTTCCCTTGAGAGAAACAAATGGTGATATCTTTGTCACTGAATGCGGGGTAGTGAGATAATTCCACGTCGTTATCTTTAACATCTGCTTCCATGGCTGCTTTGCCCTCATGGCTAATTGCAAGCCTTCTTTCAAAAAACGGTTGACTCTCTCCACTAGGCCATTGGCCCTTGGGTGATATAACGCAGTTCTAACATGTCTAATGCCATAACTGCTGAGGAATTTCTTCATTGCCAACGAGACAAACTGAACCCCATTATCCGAAACAAGTTCAGTGGGCACCCCCTCTCTAAAGAAAATGTTCTCCAAGAACGCTATGAGCTCTCTAACTGTGACCTCTCTTACTGCTTCCCATTCAATCCATTTCGTGTGAAAATCCACCAGCACAAACAAAAACCTCAATCCGTCTCCCAAACCCATAATGGGTCCCATAATATCCACAGCAACCTTAGACCACGGCTGCTCTGGCACCGTGTTAGGACACAACGGGGTCTCCCTTGACACCTTAGTTTTGTCACTCATTTGACACTCCATGCATTCCTTCACCCACCTTTCCGCCATCTTGTCAATGCGCGGCCACCAGAAATGTTGCCGCAGTTTCCTCTTCATCGCACCTTTTCTTGGGTGACCCCCATGAGCCAGTTCCAAAAGATTCTGCCTGATCGACACCGGAGGTACAACACATCGTCCTCTCCTCAGTCTGCCCTCAAGTATGTTCAACTCCTCATTGACTTCCCACCATATGTCAAATCTCCTATCCAAACTATTCTTGTGGGGCCATCCCTTCACTGTCCATTCTTTAAACAACTTGAGCTCTTCATCAGTATCTTCTCCCTGCAACCACTTTTCTTGAGCAACTGCCTCATTAATTTCAGCTACCACCGATTCTTCCACTGTCTCATCCTCCACCATCTCAGTTTTGCTTAAAGGCATCCTCGATAGGCAATCTGCCACAACATTCTTCTTCCCAGGCAGAAAACTCAGGTCAAAATTATACCCTTGAAGACCTAAACCCCACCTGCTTATCCTTGGCGAACCTAAAGCCCACCTTCCACTCTCAAACAACTGCACTAATGGCTTATGATCAGAGCGAACTACAAATCGCCTGCCCCACAAGAAAAATTCAAAATGCAAAACAGCCCAGAACATGGCCAAAGTCTCTCTCTCGATCACTGAATACTTGTTGCCGCCCCCCTCAATGATCTTGAAGCAAAGGCAATAACTCTCTCTTATTCTCTTTATCCAATTGTACCAATGTGGCTCCCAAGCCCATCAAACTAGAATCTACAAACAGAACTGTTTTATCCATGGGATTAAACCTCCCAATAGACGTTGCTTTACTGATTGCTTCCTTGATACTTTCAAATGCCCTACCACACTCCGGAGACCACTCAAACCTCAACCCTTTTTTTAAGAATCATTCTTATGGGGGCCGACACTATAGCAAAATCTTTCACAAAACGATGGTAATATTCTGCAAGGCCTAAAAAAGACCTCACTTGGTCCTTGTCCGTCGGCACAGGGGCTTTTTCCACAGCTTCTACCAAACACTTTTTTGGTCTCACACCCAGTTCATCAATTTCATGTCCGAGATACTCCACCTTCCCCACCGCAATCTTTCACTTGTCCCTTCTCACAGTCATACCGGCTTTTGACAACAACACTTGCCTCAAAACCTCATCATGTTCAGACTTAGAATGCGCAAACACAAGCATGTCATCTTGGAACACTACAACATTCCTCACACCCTCCATAACTTTGTCCATCACTCTCTGAAATACGGCCGCTGCCGAGGCAATACCGAATGGCATCCTTCGATACTTGAAAGTTCCAAAAACTGTAATGAACGCCGTCAAATGCTGGTACTCTTCCTTCAAGCGGATCTGGTGATAAGCCTGAGAAAGGTCAATCACAGAAAATACTCTGGCCTTATCGAGAGTCGACAACTTGTCACTGATTATCGGCAAAGGGTGCCTGTCCACAAGAATGTTCCTGTTGATGTCCCTCCTATCAACACAAAGTCTTATATCACCATTTGCCTTGTCTGCCACGACAACTGGTGATAGCCATTCTGAACTCTCACTTTCTTCAATAATCCCTTTCTGTAATAAGGACCCAATCTCAGTCTTTAGTCTCTCTCTCAGGTTATGAGGTATCGACCTCACTTTATGCACTTTGGGGACTGCTCCTGCTTTCAAGCGAATCTCATGTTCAAAATCTCTAACCATCCCCAATTCTCCCTTAAAAACTGTTGGGAACTCTTCCTCCCACTTGTCACGAATCTCAGCCACTGAAACTGGCTCTTCTGCACTTGCTTGTATCCTGATCCCGAGTTTGCGCTGTTCCTCCCAGCCTAACAAGGACGAGCCTTCCTGTGTGACAAATACCTCTGAATCACAACTCCTGCCTTTATACTTAATTACTGCTTGGAATTTGCCTAACACGTCTATCTTGAAATTTCCATAGGCATATGGCTCTATGCCGTGCTCCTTCAATTCTCCCACTCTTTGCAAACAAACTTCATATGTCTTCCTCGAAATCAAAGTCCATGGAGAGCAACTATCCCCTTTCAACGCCACCACTCTTCCGTTCATCATAAATACATCGGTTGATGCACTACGTTTGCCGGACACTTCCGAGACTTCCAGCACATGTTTTGGCCTGACTTAGTTGAGCAACATCTGAGTTTTCCTCCTGCTCCGAGATTCTTGCACCTGACCCAATGTACTGCACATGTCCTGATTCTCTACACACTCTGGCGAAATGCCCTTTCTTCTTGTACTTCAAGCAGAAAATGTTCTTTGCAGGACAGAACGTGCACGTAGAGATATGGCGATTGCTGCCACATTTGTAGCATTTGACCTCCCTACTCAAATTCATTTTCTTGAATGCTCTCACAGCCGCTACTTCACCATCTGGCTTCTCACTCTTCATCGTGGACATGTATTTGTGGGTCTGTTCCATGCCCCGGGCAATTTCAATTGCTACTTCTAGAGACACATCCTTGGTCAACAACCTTTCCTGTATCTTCATGTTGCAAGTGCAACGTACTACTTGATCCCGTATCAATGAGTCAGTCAGCACCCCGAATTCACAGGCGTGACTTAAGGATCTTAGCGCTGCCACAAAGTTTTCCACTGGCTCCTGTGGTTCTTGAGCTCTCTGAAAGAATTTGTGTCTTTCAAATGTTGTGTTCTTTTTTGCCTCAAAGTGGATTTCCAGTTTTCTTTCAGCTATATTGTACTGGTCCATATCCCCTTGCCCCTCTAGTGGGGGCTGAGGCAAGCCATCATAGACTCTACGACCTTCAGTGCCCAGGTTGTGCGAGAGAATTTCCTTTCCTTCCAGCAGCAAATTTGTCGCCCCCAATTGCCACCAGGTAGGTATTAAAAATCTTCTTCCACCTGTCCCACCTTATGGGCGGTGCTCCCGGCTCAGGTAAGAAAGGCGGGGCGGGGCCATGCTAGCTGCAGCCATGATGGATGGATAATGTCACTTGCTCCACCCAGCAAACCTTAAGCTTATTTATCAGTCCCACCTGACCACTTTGCAATTGTCTCCTAATTGCCTTCACTTCAGGCTTGCTTGTCAACAATGCTGACCAATGTTCAAAGCACTGTTCCTCCTCTATGCACTTCCCTACACGTTCATACGCCGTGACCATGCCCGCATAAAGCTCCCTGGCTTCAAATCTTCAAATCCTTTTTTTGTTTTGGGCCGGTTGGGCTTGTTTTCCCTTCGTGCCGAGGGTGGATCTGCTATTCTTCTTGAGCCGCCACCCTGTGTCCGCCCCTGCCTCCCCTCCTCACCTCTTTCGTGTACGGCCAGGGGAACGCAGCAGAGTCCACAGCCCTGCGCGGCTTCAATTGCGGCTCCGGCGGCTCCAGCAGTGCCACCGCTCCACACAGCCCCAGGCCTCCAGCCGTCCGCGCTGACGAGGCCCTGAAGGGAGGGGCTGGAGTGGCGCTGCAGCCGCTTACAGCGAGTTGGCTTCTCGCTCGCCGTGGACCACGGACTGTCCAAGTGCCGTGGCGGGCCCCCACACCTCGTCGCCAATATAAAGATGAAGGGAGGCATTTGGAGTTGCACAAGGTAAGTTTATTTCAATAGGGGCCCGTCGTGCCCATCCACTCAACATAGCCTCCAACAGTTCACTGGGTCACGCGAACCAAGCTCCCAAAGAATACAAGGAGATTGGTTTGCGTGCCCCAACATTCCCAGGACATCTCTACATAAAGCATCTGGGGTGGAGGTACTAAGAAACATGCAGAATGTCGATAGAGTCCTGTTTCCCATTTGGATGCTTCCTGAACCAAAGATCTGTTTAGAATTGGCGAAAATAGTGGTGAAAAAGAAGGGTGACAGAGTGGAGATCAGAAAATTGGTGCTTTGGTATGTGGAGGGTAAAGAGGTGCACAGGTGTATACTGATGGATCCAGGTCCCCCAACAGGCATACTGCAGGTATGGCCTACTGTTTTAAGGAGGATGAGAAGTTTAAGATGGCACTTCTATCCGATAATGTATCCATATGCACGGCAGAACTGATGGCAATGAATACGGCAGTGGTTAGAGCTATGGAGAAACAGCTGGCTAAAGAGGTGGCATTTGTGGATTCACTGAGTATGTAACAAGTTGTAAAGAAAGGGAATGGTGATAGAAAATATATTTCCTTGCATATTAGACAGTGATTGGAGGAATACACAGTGGGAGGGATGGGAAATGAGTTGACATGGATTCCCAGTCATTTTGGGATATTGGGTAACACATTGTTGGGCAGTGCTGTATATGAGGCCATGACCAGGGAGGTATAGAGATGCCCTAAAGTGTGGCTGAGGTTCAGGTGGCTGCGAAAGGCAGAGTGAAGGGAGAATGGCAGAGCAGATGGGACACAAGCAGAAACGTGGTACGTGGTACGTTGTACGTGGTACAAAGGAAGGTTCAGTGTAAGAGATGTGGCAGGGAATATTGAGTTGGCACGCAGAAAGGAAACTATCTAGAATTGGGTAAGAGTGGGCCATGCAGGTTTGAATGTATGGAAGTTTAAGATGTGTGGAGTCACTGCTGCGAATTCTGAGGCGTGTTGAAGCCCAGAAACGGTGGATCACTATATGATGCGATGTGAAAAGTTCAGAATTCAGGGGGCACTGGCAATATCCAGGATGAGTAGCATTGGGGTGGCAGTGAGGGAAAATCTGACTTGTTTCACCTGAAAACTGTGTCAGAGGACAAGGAGTGCAAGTTCCTCCTCCTGTATGTTATGGAGACTGGAAGTTGCGAGAAGCTTTTGTGGCTGTGCGCGGCTGACAAGGGTGACTAAGGGCAAAAATCATCACTCCAGATGGAAATCCCCAGCTCCCGCCCTTGAGGAGCCATCCCAACAAGAAGAAGAAACTTGCAGAATTGATTATTAGCCTATGGGGCTGTTGGTTCAGCCAATCAGAATGGTCATAATGTAGCTTCTATTGTTAAAACAGCCATTCTGGGCAGCCTATTCACTGCACTCACTGTTGAATTCCTTTCCCTCTTGCCCCATCTCACATTCTGCAACCTAGTACCCAAATTACAAGCCTCATCCCTTGCCTCGAGTCTGTCCATTTCAGCACCCACAATCTGCCCCTCCAACGCCTGAAATAGCCATCAAGTATATGGAAAATGGGCTACTCGTGGAGCACCCATCTGCCATTTACACGGTAGTCATCTAAGTTGTAGGTTATTTTTAAGTTAGGAAAAGATACGTACCCTTTCTTTCTTGAAGGAATTATCTCTATCACCGTGGTCCTTATCCCTGATGTGCTATGCCTGTGATGACTTCTCTTATGGGTCATACTGGGATGTAACAGCCCACACCACTGTTAAAGGCCATTGCTATGATCGAGGCTGGTAACTCAGGCAGTGAGTTATTACCCCCACGGTGTGTCCAGCCAGGTAAGGCCATTATTGTTATACTAATACGGAGGCCTAGTTAGTCAATTCTGTATGACTATTCCTTGGTTTCGATAGAACTACAGTCGGAGTGTCTTTAGAAGAACCTTAAACCTTACTTGCGAAATGATTGAACCATAGATTGGGTACTACTTTGTTTGCAAATGCTTTGTACACGTCTCTGTTTGTGTGCCGTACGACCCACAGGCCTTTCCGGCATCCACCTGTTTAACAGCCATAATGACTATGTTTAGTGAGAGGCCTTCACAGCACAGCAGATACATCTGACATTGTCACCAAGATTTGGGAGGGAAGCTTTGTTCAGAAAATGACCAGGCCAATTTCCTCCTGAAAATTGATGTTACAATGAAGGCAAGGTTTTCGATGAGAGACTTTGTGACTGCACTGAAGCTATGAGTCATTCCTCCCAGAAAGGTTCATGAAGGGGCATTTTGGTGCTGATAATATTAGGACAATCCTGTATGTTCAGCATTGTTCATTTATAAGCCAGGTCTCTAAGTGGCTATTTTTCTAAATGTAGAGAAGGCATTTGACCAATGGGATGGTTTCACTTGACCGTTGCATTGCAGAAGTTTGGATTCTGGGACTTTTAAAAACTTTTTCTGCACCCTCTTCTATGGAGCCGTAGCAGGACTCAATTGACTGACATCATCTCAGACTCCTTCATTTTGGAAAAGGTACTAGGCAAGGTTGTCCCCTCTCGTCTCTTAATTTTTACACAGCAATTGACAGACTGGTAGAAATCCAACGGAATGATAACATTATTGGAATCACTTAGTTGGAGATTATGTATGCAATTCTACTTCACACTGACAAAATGGTTGTCTTCACCATGGATTGGAATGCTGCTGTGCCTCATATGCTATCAATGATGGGTAGTTTGGGGAGAATAGCAGACTGCAAAGTAATTGAGTTGACGAATGCCACTACGCTGCTTTGGACTTCACTTTGATAACTGAGGGGTTACGTTTTCCAGAGACAGTATGAAACATCTTGGGATCCATATTGTGAAAGTGTTGATTTATATTTTGCAATGATGGCCTTGGAATTGGACATGGGTGTCTATCAAGGGGACAACCAGCATCTTACTAACTGGTGAAAGGTGACTGCTTTAAAATGTGGAGCCTGCTGAAGACTTAGTATGTGTCGCAAATGCTTTTGACAATGATAAGCTCCAGAATGTCCAAATCCATTTACAAATAACTTAAAATCCTTCTATGGGGAGTCTGGAAGAACCCCTCTGTTTCTTGGCACATGACGATCAGGGATGAATTGGGTTTGAGCTTACCTGATTGGAGGGCTCTCATCAAGTGTTCACGCTGTGATTTGTCCTTTATCTATTTATTTATTGTTGCTTGTTCGGCACTTACACAGCAAGTAAAATACCGTTTCAAAGTGCCCACTGGGCGAAGGCAGGGAACAAGGGAGTGAAACACATTACAAGCACAATATTTAAAACAGTGGCGGGAAAAAGGAACGTACCTACTGCCTTGTGAGTATTCAGAATGTGCAAGTGCAGCAAGGAAGAGGGCAGAGGAGTGTTGGGGAGTTCGAGCTCATGGGTGAGCCTCAGATGAAGTGCTTGGATGTTGAGTGCTACAAGGACTGGATCCATGTTTGGTGTAAGTGCGAAACTCGAGGGCAGAGGTTGTGCCAAAGACAAGTGCTGAATGTAGACAGAAGCTGGGGCCATTGGGTCTGGGGGGTCAGGGGCCCTGAGGATGCATAAGGGCCCCGGACACCAATCGCAGCAACTGTGGGATTAGCAGAGGAGGGAAGAGGGGAAGGAGGAGGTAAAGAGGAAAGTCTTGAGGAGATCCCGGAATTTTAAAAAGTCCTGTTCGAGGTGCAGAGGCAGGGGGAGGCTATTCAGTAGCATGGAGCCAGCTGAGGAAAGCAATCTACCACCTACCATCTGTTTAGCTGAATGCTTTACACACAAAGAGTTGGCGCCAGACGAATGAAGTGGTCTAGAGGGAGAGTATTTAGTAAGATAAAGTTGAAGATAGTGATGTCCCCAGGCCCAGACAGCCTTGTGGATATTACAGAGGTCTCTCTAGAGAAGCACAGAGCCAACCTGGGGCACATGCTGTGGTACTTCAAGCATGAAGCACCTTTGGCAAGAGATGCTGTGTAGTGCAGATTTGGTGCTGAAGGGGTCTGGTTGAGGACTCACCAGAAGTGACTGTGCTGCAGATACCTGGGCCCTTGGCCAGGAGGGTTTACTTGTCTACATCAGGGGTCTGCAACCTTTGACTCTCCAGATGTTTCAGACTACAAATCCAGTTAACTCTATGGTGAGGGCCAGCCATTACTATATTAACACAATTGGAAATCCATTGCACCTACCTTTTCAAACCTCCCAGGCACCTGTGCTGACAACAAACCATGAAATTATCATTTAACTATAAAAAATCAAAGACTATACCCTGCTGTGTTTCGGATGTTAACCCTCAGAACCATCACCCTTTTGGCATGTAAGTTTGGAGTGTCGAGCAAAACAAAATACACAAAAAAAGAACAGAGAAGTACATACCCTTATAGACGGAGGGAGGGGTCATTATCGAATGATTATCTCCACCACCAAGTTATGGCTGGAGGCAACGCTGAGGGCCATAAATTGACAATGACCCCTCTCGATGTCTATAAGGCTATAGGCCATAGTGGTAGCAGCAATACTTGGAGTTGTTGTGGTGCAGTAAAAACATTACTTTAATAGTGAGCAAAGTAAATAGATAAACTCAGTTAGCAAATTAAATGTGGTTTTATTTTGTAGTGGTTAATTATAAAGGTTGTCTTTATAAGTGAATTAGATTAATTGCAAACTTAGCTAAATGGAAGTAGTTTTACATGAGCGTCCATTTGGCGTCATGTAAAAGTAAAGAGTTTATCTATAAGAAAGAGAACGCATATCCCCATGTTGTAGCTTTCAATCTGGTGTTTTAAATAGGATGTTGCTGTGAAAAAAAGGTCCTACCAGAAAAAAAGTATCTTGTTGAAAGAAACCTTGCCTGAAAATACCATTGTGGTTTCTCTATCTGCTTTTGAAGTGTGAATGCTCAGAATGGAGTCAATACCAGTGGTTATGGACTGTGTGCTGAACATTCTGATTGGTTGATAGTAGGTCAGTAACCATCGCCATGTGCTAAGATACCATAACATTGAAGAGAACTGCAATCTGGAGCTAGGGAATTATTTAATAGGGTGGGAGTTCCATTTCATTCAGATGTTGGATTTGTATTCAAATGTGCAGTTCTCTCGGTCCTTAAAGGCACTGATCTCCACTCTTGTCCTCAGGGGGTCAAGTAAGCCATATGTGGGGTTGAGAAATCTTAGTCTAAGGCTCTGCAGAAAGAATGTATGTATAGTGTGGACAGTTTCTTGTATGTATATTACCTTTCCTTCAGACATACGTGTTGGGTCTTTGAGAGCATCATATTTGTATAGTATACATGTTGCAGATACACATCACCACCGCACACATTGAATTGCTGCAAATCCAGAAACAAGTTAGTGAACTCTGCCGACGGCCTATATGTTCATGCAGATGTGAGGATTTGGTTGGGGTTTGTGTATTAAAGGGAATCCACTCAACATAGTGCAACAGCCATGTTCTGTTGTTAATAAATGATCTCTCCTTGCTACATTGTTTTTAATTGTGCCTAATGTCGTCGCGGAAGCTTGAGCTATCCAAATGTTTCTTATTGTTGGTTGAATTCTTGGTCTGTAGAATGCTGGAGGAATTTCACACCGTGTTGTCTGACATGGGATGTCCGTTCAGAGTGTGATTATACAGAAAATGACCATGATCAATAACAACGAAATTATCATATGAATCATTGAATGAAATGATTGCACAAAACCACACACAAATCTACACATCATATGTGTCCCAGGCAAATAAGGGAAAGCACCTTCAAGAAAAGCGGGAGTGTGTTGAATAGGGATGTTTGTTTTCTAGAGGGAATACTACACTGTGGGCTTATCTTCTACACAAATGGTGGAAAAGCCAATTTCCTGGCACTTGGAGATGCGATTCTCAACAAAGCTTCTGCCATCTTCCGCTTTCATGTCATCTGGGAGGTAAAAACGTTCAGGCTATAATGACTACTACAGTGCCTTCCATCTCAACCCTGGAGCACTGAAGTGCTGGTTCTATAGCCACAGCCTATCTTCAATTCCATTCCCTGTGATGCGCCATGATGAAGTGGTGCCGGGCCTTTGTAAGGCAGCAGCTTCAAGGAGGATGCTGTTGGCATTCATTGAAGTTGCTCAGATTTCCTGAAAACGTATAGTGCATTTGATGGTATTTTTCGCTGCCTCTGATTGGGAGTGGGAGGAGAGTTGTGCTTCCTTCCTTACGTTTAGTTGAGCCAAAGTAGAGGGTAGTATCCTTGGGTGAAGACATGACTGACAGATTTGGGGAGGCGGGGCCTTCTGAAACCAGGAATGCTGACTGTGTTCTCTATGCTTGCTGTCATGTCTAACACCATTCCAAGATGCCAGATTCCAATGACAAGAGTGACCCCTTCCACTGAAAATCCTGTTGAGGTGGTCCTCCTCCAAATCGTACCCCACTTTCTGACCAAGCCGCTGCCACAGCAGTTGTGACCCTCCAGTTCATTGGGGTTCCCCTCCCTGCATTACACCCAAGTCACTCCCTGCATGCAGACTGTTGATATGATATGTTTTTATAGTTTTGGCGTTAGCAGACAAATGAGGTGAAGTATGTAGCATTTCATATTATGTGCATCTGTGATGTTTCACCAGGTTGAGGCAGCAGGTTTGACACCATACCGAAGGCGAACCATGTTCTCCACACTGTTGTGTTGAGTTTCACCATAATGCAGTACTAAAACTGATCTATTCTTTCTGCAAGGTCTTCATGTGGTACCAAAGATAAGCAGTCCCAAACTATGAGAGAGGGTGGAAGTCTGTAGAGCACAGAGTTCAGTGGCAGACTCTCAAATGTTTAAGTCACTTCCATGGGGTGACACTTTAAGGATATGCTTTAGGAGAGTGATTCTTTTAAAGGGACTCAAATGTCTCAGGAACGGTCTTCGCATAGGCGGCATCTGTTGATAGGTAAGGCTGTTCTCAATTCTGAGTTGGCGTGGTTGGGCCTTAGTTCGAGACAGAGCGCCATGAACAGCACACTATCATGCCTAGAAACACTTGTGTACAGGCACCTTATAAATGACTCATATCATATCATATTATTGCCTGTAAATTGGCACTAGAGGAAGAGCAAATCATAGCATATAAATATTGCCATTGGTGCACTTTCTAGTGTGTCCCCTAGGGTACCATAATCAATGACATTTTCTTGCACTGTGTGTTCTGTTGAAAATCTGTCACATGCCCCTGCTGGAGCTTCAACTGTGGCAGACCTGCTGGACTGTATAGTCTGTTCAAACACCTCAACATGCCCCTCGTGTAGGGAAAACCTTTGCAGGTCTTTTTCCCTGCACACTTTGGTGAAGTGCCATCATTTTTCCATGGGAGAGTCATGTTCACTGCATGGCTGTTGTACTATAGTACTTGTGCCAATCCTATTATCTACAGTAGTCAGAATGTTCTGATGGAGTTCTGTAATGTGTCTCAGGGAGCACGTTTGCCCTTGCGGGATAGTTGCACTGTATGATATTGAAGAGTTGTCTTGTGCTTCTTATTCTGCATTGTGGACCCTCTACATTTAACATCCTCTGCATTGTGGAGCCTCTGCCTGATCGAGTGAAGCTTGATCAATTTCTGATTGCATACACCATCTGTTCTGGTTGTGCACTTTCATGTTTGCAACACAACAAGTGTAGGTAACTAACCAACATTCACAGCAAAGAACCAAACTTTCCCTTTAAAACCGCTGACTTCCTCGAAAGACCATGTGTGCTGTCGCTATCTGACAGGGCATAGCAGGCCCACAACCAAAGATTCAAAAAGAAACGATGTAGAGGAGCAGATAGACACGTCATCCCTTGCTCCCACTGCCTCACATCCATCATATTGGAGCAGCAGGAGTAGGGCCCTATTTGAGACACCAGGTATTGTCCCAATACCGCATCAAGTGTATGGGAGATGATATGCACTCAGACAGCCATTTCTAATGTGCCCATGCATTGAAAGGGTGGAAGAATGTCTGCACACACCATTGGACATCAAACAGCTATAAGGGAAATCTGACAAAAGCAGAGTGACATCATGAAAGAAAGACACACATATGCACTGAAACGAAATACTTAAAGAATGAAGATGTAACTAAAGTAATAAGAGAAACATGTAATTGAAGATGAAGAAATCATATGCACCAAAAAATAAGTGTGGATAGATTAAGTGAATGAGCAAAAGATCGATGCCGGACTTGTGTTGAAACCATTCAAGCTACCTCAGAGATTGACCAGTGCTTCAGATTCAGGAGACGCTGGAAAAACAGCTTCATGTGAGGAACACAGAGGAGTCTAAAGGCATAGGATCATGGATGCCACTTCAAGGAATAATTGTAAGGCACAAAGGTGACGAGAGTATAAGCCAGATATGTAAGACATATTTCTCTTAGATTAAGCAAAGAAGAAAATATCTGTAAGTGCCAAGTATTGGGCAATCAAAGATGCAAAAATCATATGCAAGGTGGAGGGAGCAAGTCTCCAGAGACCAAAAGGAGTATTGACACCCAGTTTAATTAAATGAAGTAGCAGTAAATAAAAGGACAAAATGAACAAAATCGTGGTCTCCTCACACGTGACTCAGAAGATGAAAACAAGGGCTACTCATTAAGCTCCAGACAAAGATAATGGTGTACCTACACTCCCTTGAAAATCCCAGAACAGAGAACAGGCTGCAAGGTCAATCATAAAGAAGAAGCCTTGGCTTGGGGCCTGACCAATGAGAGATGATGGACTAATTGGGCAAATGGGTCGTAGTCTGACGTTGCTCTCTGCACCTGAATTTCATTTTGCTTACATGCTGCTAACAAATCGAAAGTCCAAGGTTGGGAGAGAATGTCAACCAATCAGAGGGTTTATGTAGCAACATGATATACAATGTTGCACAGGCCAGCCCACTGCTATTATTCTGCTGTAATTGTATTACACATGTTTAGGGGTTGTTCAAGGCGTGTCTATTAGATAAAGGGCATCTATTGATACTAATACTAATATGATATGTAGGTACTTATGTTCTCTTAACCAGTCCCTCCTTTCAGTAGGTTTCATAGTTTGCCATTTAGGATGACATCATAGATGACGTACATTGATTTATAAAAACTTTGTTTTATAAAAATTGAAGTGTGAGTGCATGGACTACAGTTTGTTCATCGCCAGATTGCCCTACTTTATTTGAGCTGATACTAAAGTAGCACTGTGCCATATTATTTGAGTCTGTCCAGTTATTTGTGTCTGAGATCATTATTGGTAATTCGTTCTAGAACATGAGACACTTCAAGGTGCTAGAGCACAATGATATGCATGAAACAATAAGAGCCACGCACATCTCAAAGAAGCATCATCTTTAATGAAAAGTAAGACACTGACATTAAAAAAAGAAATCATTAAAAGGCCAACATCTCTACCCTACACAGTCTGCAGGAGACTAATCTACCTCTATTCTTCCACCCCAAAGTTTGTGTAGGGCAGAGATGGCACATGAACATTGCAATGGATAGTCTCATTGATTTGTTGACATATTCTATACTAGATGACATCCCAGACATCACTGAACAGGGTCAATAGTTTGCCCAACATGCTTTCAGTTACTATGTTGAGAAGGATTTGGTGTAAAAAAAAAGTGCAGTTCATGTTCACATGGCCAGGGTGTGCCAGGCTTTGTGGAGGCTTTGCGGAGACACCGCTGCAATGGTCAAATTGTACGAAAAGAAGTCATGGAACTATGTTCCCTGCTGGCCTGCACCCACTCCCCACAAACCCCCTCCCACACAGAATACAAACCCCCAAACACATGTGCCTGCTGTTTAAGGGAACATTCTGTGTGGTGCACTGAAAGTGCAAGTTTCAACATTTTCCTACACTTTTATTTTAAAACGAAACCATTCCGGAACGGTTTCTTTTTAAAATAAAAATATAGGAACAGTTGAACTGAATTTAAAAATGTAGAGGGACACTGTTCCCAACCACTCCCGGTCACCTTGACCACTGCTACGCTAGCTTAGCTGGATAAGGTATCAAGCCACCGGCATGCCAGAAATTACATCAAGACTGTTGCTAATTAAGATTACTACCTTCTAAATTCACCTTGCGTCATCTGCAAACCCAACTATTTCCTTAGTTAGATCTTGTGTCATGCAATAATAATAGTTGCAATGACGTTGTTGAACAGGTTGTTAAGACATGGTCCCGCGTTAGACCTTCTTAACCAGCCTGATGTCAGAGCCTTGTATGGCCTTGGGACAGCATGCCCATCCCCCACACCATCTAGAGATGGGACCATATATCAATTTGGCGACAGACAAAATCCTGTTTTTTAAATCAAGCCAAAATACCAAGTTGCAGACGTTTTAAACATAAAGCCAACTCTCTCCTCTTCATTGCATCAATGTATATGTTATTTCTTGTCTCCAAGATCCTTTGAACACATTCTTTGTTGGAGTTAGGTGGTTCCTTCCCATATTGCTCTACAATGACCAATGTCACCGATGTGATGGAGATGGCGTGTAGGACGGAAAATCAGGTGCTAACAAGGCACCACAAAATTCCTGCCATTTCCCGGGGAAGCCGCTGCTTGCCATGCATCCGAGATCCGCACAGCTATGGATGCACATATATTCTCTCGCCCATTGATTTTTGTCAGTGTCGCAGGGCTGTTCCAGGAGATTGGTATCTGGCGGTGATCTTTCAGTACCACTGTACTTAAGATCGTAGACAAGACTATTGCATTGGTTTTCCGCCAGCAATCTTTCTAGAGCATAGATGGATGGCCTTCCAGTCACATTTTCATGAGCTTAGCTTCTTTGCAGAATCGGGGCATATCATACCAGTCGACAATTCATCTGTTTCTGCCCGGATCAAGCAACATCTGCAGAATGCGCTGCACTTGATCAGCTGGCGGGCATGCGGTTGCAATAAGCAACAACGGACACTTAATTAAATAACACATATTTATTCCATAATAACAATATTAAACTGTGTCATCACATCCATGTGCACCTTGAGAACCCAACAAAATAGAGTACCTTACAAAACAGATTAACACAGCGAGAATGTATGTAACCTAATTCCAGGATAAAAATACAAAGGGAAACTCTGTGGATTAAACAAAAACAAAAAAAACGTGTACGTCGTGTTAGATGATAGTATTAATATGTGTATTGTGCAAAGAAGTTGGGAGGACTCAAGGAAAAGTTGGGTCAACGACTGGGTTATCTGTATACAGTATGTCACGCCAAATGCAGATTCAGAACCCATTTGCCATATATGGTACCTTCCAGAATACATCTATGAGCCCTTATGTTGTGCCAATATGACCATGTCACTTTGGCAAGTTGTGATGGCATGTTATGTAGCGTTGAAAACTGGTGGATGGACTTCTACAAATTATTAATATACAATAGCTATTGCTCTGACAGCTCTGGATCCAAGAGCTTCTTAGGCCACTGTGCCATTACAGGAGAAGTATAACAAATGCAAATCTGTTTTGGTCTCACCCCAAATGGGGCAACCCATCCCAAATGGCTAGGTAACATTTCTTTGCAATAGAACCACAGACAACACCGGGTGTGCTTCAGCATCGTTAGCATGGGCGAACGGGCGAGTTAAAGAAATGATCAACACAGCAGCTGCCCTGAGCAAAGCCTGTGGTTATGGTGAATTCAATTTTTTGCCTCTATCTCTCTTGTTGTGTCTCTAGTGAGTTTGCTTAAGTTGAAGGGGTATGTCCAGAGATGAGTCCCTCTTTTGTGCCTGGGGAAAGAAGCTGTGTCACTCCTATGAGGCCCAAGAGGGGTGAACCTGTCTGGTGCTTCTTGTAATATCCTACGTGCCTCTGTGCTCACCCAGATAACGAGGGAACATCCCTCAGAAGAGAAACGGCTCTGGGCGAAATGCTATGCCCACGAGCCTCATCGCATCTCCCTGTGTCCTGCACTCCAGGCACCCTAACTGATACTCGGGAGCCCCGCTCCCTTCCAAGATGGTTGCCGTACCCCTGAAACACACCACCAGCTACAAATGCTCCAGTTCCCACTGCCGAATCCGCTGATTGAGCCGGAGGTAATATCTGTTTGAGCGACCTATGCAAGGACCACCTTTAAGGACCTTGCCTGTCTGGGCCTGTCCAGACATGTCCGGGTTGCCTGGACATTCAGTCTACCTCACCCTCCACCCTCCCTCTACGTAGCACACCCTGATACCATCCAGTTCTCTCCTGCAAATCATTTGGAATCCCCTGACCTACTATCTACCCTCCACTGGACCACCGATCACCAGCAGCCTGACCCCCACGTGCCACGCAACAGCACTCAAGGTAAGCTGATCAACACCTCAGCAGGAAGCAATCTGTGCACTGATCGCTTTACCAATTTAGTGTACACGCCACAACTCCATCATCCACCGCTTTGTTACCTTCACTCTTTTATGCCTACACAACTGGCTACACCACTTATCAGTGGTTCCGCCGTACCATAATGATGCTTCCAACCCATCTACACGTGAGGCCTCCATGCCACATGCTAGCCAACCTACCCTTCCCAATCCTACATCCTTCCTCCAGCCCTCCTCATCACATCACCTCTGCATGCCACTCTTGCCAAACCATATTCACTGATGCTTCCCAGCCCTATTTGTTTCCTTCCCTCACTTCATTTCACCACTCTCCTCCACGACCATTGCAACCCACAACAAAGCCCTACGCCCAGCCTTATTCTCCCGCACGTTGGACTTCAACAACTGGCCAACTTTCTCTGACGCACCATAGGAACAGCCTTACCTACCACTTCTAGTCTTATACTGGTTACTGACAACAGCAGACACCCCAAGCTCTCTTCTCACACTCCCCCTTTATTCTCCCCACTCACCACTATTCCTCACCCCACTCACATTCTGATTCACCCATTGAATACATCCAAAGCCAATCATATCTCGTCTCTCAAATGTGCCTTGATTATTACACGCTCGCTTGGTGCTCATGCAACCAATGCACATGATCTCATAACAGATCACCATCTAGACCTCCTTGTCGTCACTGTATCCTGGCTACACAATGCTTCAGCACCCCCTTCTCTCCCTAGCTATCACAACTGGCTAATCCATTCTTAGAACAGACCATCCCACTACACCTGGAGTCAGCGTAGCCTTCATCGATAATTCATCCCTGCACTTCAGACAGATTCCCACTCCTCCTGCAACAGGTGATGAAGCACTGCTTACCAAACTCACCCTCAATCCTCAAACCACCATCAACCTACTCTTTTATCGACAAGCAAACTCAGAGAGTTCCCCATAGTCAGACTTACCATTACTTCTCGCCCCCTTATCAAACCTGCCACCAAGTTCATCTTCCTGGGCGACTTCAAACTTGGCTTTAATGATTCAGCTGATACTAGAGCCTCCGCCCAGGGATGAATTTCAACCAAGTCTCTACTCCCACTTACTCCAAAGGACATTCCTTGACTGGATTATCACAGTCAATGCCTCCATCGCTATTTCAGCCATTAGCCCACTACAAGGGTCTGGCCACACTGTTTGAGTTATTCATATCTCACCCCCTTCCCCCACCACCAATCCTACTAAATTACGTTCACCGCACTCAGCTTGCACCACTTGCAAGCTCACTAAAGAGACACTCTACTTAACTCCTGTGCCCCCAAAGGTAATGACCCACAGGTCCTAGCTGCCCTCTGCATCGTACCCTCCTTCACACTATGGACCAACTGTAAAGACTGAAGGGGGGTGTCTGTACTTCCGCTCTCTATATGGTAGAGGAGAGGCACAGAGGACCCCAGCCAAAATTCTCTATTATTTGTAACGTAGTCGAGCAATCAAGGCCGAGCTTCTCAGGAGGTGATGCAGGCTGGTTCTTAAGTACAGTGTAGTCCCCGAACCCCCACAAAGGAATGTACACACACTGTATTACTGAAAACACAGTCTTTATATAATTAATATTCAAAGGTATGTACACGATCACAATAACGCACTTTGTACTCGGAAATCAACAATGATAAATATATACAATTCTAAAGTGGTACCACCAATTTTATCAAATCTCATTAAAGTGCATCAACTGTACGGTTAAAATGTCACTCAGATCAATAACGAGGAAACCAGCAATAGAGATAGGAAGGAACGCAAGATGGTTGAAACAACAGGCAGAATGCTGGCCTATACCGATAGACACAGTTCTGTGTGGAGATCCCCCCACCTGGGCAGCCTGTAAAATAAAGATATATAGCACAAGCCCAGTCCATATATTGTTCAAAAGCCTTATTTCCTCCTATTAAGGTTTTACCCCCCCAATGTACCTGGTGGAGTAGAGTTCTTCGAAGACGCGCTGAAGGATCCTTCTTGAGTGACTCCCTTTAAAGCAGGAGCCACGGATCGTCGAGAGGCGTCGAAGAAGGTGAACTTGTCGTCGACGGCGGCGATGAGACTTTCAAGCGGGCCGAGACCCTGATGTCGATCCAGGCGGTGCTCGTCAGGGACGTCCTGTGAGGATGAGGTGTGCGGGGCACCTCAGCGACGGATTGTTCAGGACCGCAAAGAGTTTCAGAAGAACTGTGGCCCGACAAGGGCATTGAGTCGTCAAAGTCTTTGTGGCCTTCAGGTGGCGGGAAACCCACCGGCGGATTCTCCTCGGCACGTTGGTCATCCTCGACTTTCTCCGGCGGGACAAAGCGGTCGACGTTGCGGACAAGGGAGTCCTTGGATTCATATGTTCTTAGGCAAAAGACCGGGCGGCTCCGGTCATTGGTGGCACAGTGTCAAGTGGTCCCCACGGCTGGGCAACACAACTTCGACGGGCTTCCATCGGTTACACAAACCTGCAAACCCTGGTCAACGGCAACAGACTTCGACAGCGGCGAAGTCCGGGTGCTTTGCTTCGTTCTCCTCAGCGGTCCCGTCTCGGGTCGGCAGCCTTTCGAGGGTCTGACTTCCAGGGAGCTTCGGCGAAGGTTAGCCGTGCTCGATGGTCCCTTGGAACACGGGAAGAGGGCGCCTTACCAGGTCCTCTCTCGGATCAGTCCTTGACGAGTTTGGCAGCTTTCAGACCAGGTCTAAGCAAATGCAGCAGCAAGTCTTCGTCTTCCAGCTGGGCGTCGAGGATCAGCAGTTCCAGTTACTCTTCAAGTGTAGACACAGCTTCTGAACAATTTCCAGAGGTGAGAGGTCCCCAGATATATTATCTTGTCTCCCATCCACACTGCTGGATCATTCTCAGCAGCCAATCATACAGAAGGGCATTCATGCAGTCAGTCAGCCAATCAGGCACACAGTGCATTCAGGCCATCCTCCTCCCTCTCAGACACTCACAATAAGGAATGTGAATTGGGACAAGTACCCAGCCATTCAACACTACACACTGCATTCAGGCCAGTTTCAGGCAGGGCTGTCTCAGTCTTTGTCTCTCGTACCAGAAACCAGACAGCCACAAGAAGAAGTGCATATTGCTCACACACTTCATTCACCCAGGTCCCACCAACAGGGCGTACCCACAACATACAGTCACTAGGAAGGCTCCAGTCAGTCTGGACTGGACTTCGCAACAACACCATATATGGAACTTCCACCCAACAGCCAGTCAGGGGGAAGGGACAGAGTCAGGGCTTCCCAGGACTTTGGGAAAACAAGGTAATAGGTAATATAAAGCAAGAGGCCACAGGGGCCATCTTGTTTTCCATCAGGAATCAACTGACTCCAACGGCAGGGCCGGAGTATCCCAAAATGGAGGATACTCAGCGCACCTGTCAAATTCAGCATGAGCTGCCACCAGCCCATACCCTGCTCTGCGGGCTACCCACAGGTGCCCAAAAACATACACTAGGGGCACAGGGTGTACCCCCACCCATGAGTGCCGTAAGGGTATCCCACGGGTCTGTTCACCAAACCAAAAGAGAGAGAGCTGCACCGCCAGAAGTACCACATGAACTCCTGCGTGGAAAATATGACAGAGCACACGATAAAAAGGCAGTAAAGGACAAGGATGCAGAGGCCCTGTCCCTCCGATGCATTTCCAGCATCACACCAACACCCCCACCCCTCATACTCAAAATACCTAAACCGGGTTGGTCAGACAATATCTGGTTCTCTGAAAATTGCACTACTCTCTACAAATGCAAAACACCTCGAGAGCAGTTATGGAGAAAACATCCTACCCCAACCAATCTCCAAGCCTTCACCTGCTCAGCCAAAATATACAAAAATGCTGTAGTCCCATCTAAAGCCAATTACTACAATACAAGAATTACCAATGCCAGCTCCAACTCTAAAGAGCTCTTTTCCATACTCAAAGAGTTAGAAAACCCTATCCACACTACCTCCCAGGTTTGCACAGAAAAAGTTTGGTGCTCGACTCTCCAAACCGTCCTTCACAACACCATTGACAAACTGAGAGACCAAAATTGCTGCAAAAAGCCCAACTTGCTGTGAAACCTCCCAAAATGAATGTGCTGATGCCTTCTCCACATCCCCCAAAAAAACATGCCCCCACTTCAGCTACTCTCCAGTCTCCCAGGCAGATGTACTCAAAACATTTCATACAGACAAACCCTCCAATTTCAAAGGAGATACCTGCCCAGCCCACTTCGTTAAGCTAAGCACCACTACACTCACCCCCATCATTAATGATTTAATTAACATCTCTTTCTCTTTGAACTCTGTCCCCACCTGCCTCAAGTTAGCCACTGCATCGCCACTGCCACTTTCCTTCTCAAAATACTGGATTGTGTGTCATACTCACAAATCCAACTTTTCCTAGAGCAACACCACTTGCTGGAGAGTTGAAAGTGTGTTTTTTTGTGTCCCAAACATAGCATGGAAACAACTCTTAGACCTCAAAATCCAATTTGACAGCAATCTTGCCATCCTTCTAGTCCTCTCTGCATAGTTTGACCTTGTTGACCATGATATACTGTGCCAACATCTTTCCACTAACTTCTATTTCTCTATCAAGGACTCTGCCTTGATTAAATCCTTCCTAGGCTAACGCACAACTAGAGTCTCCATCAGGGACTCAGCCGCAGATCCCATCGCCATCACTCTCAGAGTCCCTCAAGGTTTCTGCATTTCCCCCACCCTATACAATACTTACACCAAGCCTTATTGGACCCCTAGACACCATCAGCATTCCTTACACCAACTTTGCAAACCACACCCAGATCATCCTCCCCATCACAGGAAACCACTCCCACAATACTGACTCCATAACAGGGTCTGTAGCATCATTCAGAACTGGATGGCCACCTACAAGCTTTGTCTCAATGACCACAACACCAAACTGCTCATTGTGGGCTCCCCTATCGGCTCAAAACCCTGGACTTTGCATTCTCCTATTTTGATAATGATAACACTAACATCCCAGTAGTGAATCACGTCAAGACCCTCGGATTCTACCTGGACGCGGAACTCACCATGGCCAAACATGTCAATGCTCTGTCACCCTCTACAGCATACACTTCCAAAGTCATCTCCCTGAGCAGAAAATGCCTCTCTCTGAACAACTGCTTAACACTTGCCAAAGTCATTATAAACAGCATATTGGATCACTGCATAGCCCTTCTCATGGGCACTTCTGCCAGGAACCTGGCCAAACTTCTAACTATTGCAAAATAAAGCCCTGAGAGCAGCCTTGGTCCTAAAATGTTAAGATCTCATCTCCGCTACCAGGTGCGATGTCCATTGGTTCCCCATTAAAGCCTGCATCAAATTCAAAATGCTGGCTATCAAACACTGCTTTGTCTACAAAGAGGCTCCCCAATACCTCCTTAATAGCCGCATCATCAAAAAACACTCTGGGGGCCTTCTACGATCTGCTTCCACTCCTAGATTCCAGGGTAAAAGAGCAGGAGCCGCCAGTTTATGCAACCCTCATCTTCCCAACATCAGGAATGAGTGCTCCTATCATACTTTCAGAAAACTCATGAAAGCGTTTTTGTTTGATAGATATGATAAACACTACAGCCCCCTTCTCTGTAAAATCTGGAGTGTTTTTCCCACTTTGTGTACAAACGCTGAGATACCCCAGGGTCTGGCCATTACATAAATGCAACAAATAAAAAATAAATAAATAAAACAGAGTCTAGCAGTGAATTCTGGTTGGAGGGATGCAACTTCCAAGTCTCCTCAACACCTTGCTTAGTGCTGCCCATCTGTTTGTGACTGGGCCAATGATGACCCCAGTCATGCACAATAAAACATCAAGCAGGGTGACAGGGACACAAACCATTACATTTGATGTAGGATGTAGAATTTTAGACATTATTTGGTAACCCCTATGGCCACCATACATGGGCATTTGGCTATAAGCAAAGTAAAAATGCAACAGGGCGGTGTAGCCAATGACAAGACATGTAGTTGCCTCCAGCCTACTCTCAATACACTTTCTGGGAGGGAGAATTCAGATAGGGTCCAGTTGGGATGTTTGGGAAGCATCCCTGATATGGTGGGCAAGTGGGCTACGAAGGTTAGTGCATCAAAATGCATTTAAGGCTCGTGGGGGCTACAGTAGAAGTCCCTCTGATAGCAAAATGTGAGTAAGCCAAAAAAAGGCTGCAAAGCGTTAATGGACTCACAGATTCATTACAAGGTAACCTTAGTTAAAAGTTTTCATGATTTACATAATTTGCTGATTTACTAATGTGACTTGCAATTAAAAGGTTTCAGCTCTTAGCAACACACGTTGCCTTACGTATCAAGGTTTTTCATTGCACCACGTTAATTGAGATATTTGCCAAATCTTTGGGCGGGGTCTCAATACGCAAACACTCGGGTAAGGGTGGTGAATAGTGCAGCATAAACATTGGATAATTTAGTACAAACCCGAGGTCAACATTCTGTGCCAAATATCAAAATGTGTGTTTTTATACAATCGTGTGTGTTATTTTCTTTTTTTTAAGGAAAAATTCGGAAGGTAGTAGGTTTATAACAAAGTTTGACTTTATTCAGCTTAATTCTGTTTTTTGCTATTCAGCAATAATTGTATTATTATATGCTTATTTTACAATTTCCTCATATATTTGTCTGCTATCTTCTATGATTGTCCTTTTTGTCATATGATTAACTTCTCATATGGTTTTCTATTTGGGTTGATAAGTTACTCTAAATTGTCCGCTCATATGGTTTTCCTCTTTTCCTCAACATGTGTTTCACCATCCAGGTTAGAATGGGTCTTCAGGAGGAAAGATTGCTCTAATTTGTGTAGATCCAAGGCCCTGTGCTTAATTGGTTCTATGCCCACTGATGTTCCTGGCAGAAAAAGCCAAGTTCATCTGATTTCTATAGATCCAATGTCCTTTGATTTGTTTTTATTATATTAATGTCCGATGGTGTTCCTTATTGACTAGGTGGGCAGACCAAGTAGATCCTTTGCATTTTTACTAAATAATAATGTAATGAACTCCCATATAGTGAAAGAACGTGGGGTGAACTTGGGGGAGTTTGAAACCTCCAAACTCTCTCCTATCACTGATTTAAGGTGTAGTCATTTAAAATAAGTGGGTATCCCTTACTTTAATGTGGCCAAATCCAAAATCCCCTAAAGAGAAGTGATGTACTTATAAAACCAAAATTCCTAACTATTCATCATTCCCCAGACCCTGCCTTAAAGCAGAGGGATGTTAAATGCAAACTGAATATCTGGGTTTGTGCTGGGGCAGGAAAGGGTCATGCCAAATTAAGTTGATTGAAGTCCCCGATTGAAAGCATACCCTCTACATAAGTGAAAAAGTGACTCCTAGAAGATGCATTGGGGTGAAGGTAGAAATTTTCCATATATATATGTGTTTTGTTTTGAAATATTCTGGGGCGCTCAAACACTTCTGGCTTTGGCAAGTGTGTAGGGAGATTAAACATGAAGTGCACTGCACATGTGAAATTGCTTTTGTCAAAATAAAAGTGTTGCATGTTATTTAAATTAAACTTCATGAAAAATGTATTGGTAAGTGTACGATCGGTCAGGTTTCAAGGTGCTACATGTTATAAAGTAAACCCCATGCACAGTATATTGTGAAGTTAAATTTTTGCCTCCATGTCCAGGGTGTGGCACAATACTGTACATTTAGAATATTTGTGAGTGACCCACGTATCTCAAGTATTCTAGAGACCTGTGTTTCTTTGTAATCAGAGTGGAAATAACCAAAGAAGGAAAATGTGTGCATGTTGTGGTGTTAAAGGGTTGTTTAGAATTCCAATCGGGTGTACACACCAGACCAGGACTCTTGCCCTTGGCCTACGAGGTAGCACACAATTAAAATACTTTTTCTTTATTTCCTAGAATTTGGATCGAGCTGGCACCTAACCCGTCTCACACACCCATTTACAAATACCCCGGGTCACAATGGACCATGAACCAGGCCGGTGGGTGGTAATACAATATATATTTATTTTAAATTCAAAGAAAATTACACAAATTTAATATTGGGCAGCAATCACCAATGGGGTGATAATTACACTGTACAATGATAGAATATACTTAATTTGACCTTCTACTTTGACATATCCAAAGCACAAATGAATTGGAGCAATGTTACTGTTCGGGTAGATAGCACCAGAGTTAAGATTTCTCGCTGCAATGCTCCTTAAACCCCCATTAATTGAAGGAACAGCAAGGAGGCAGGTATACTAGGCAGCAAACAGAATTATAATCCGACCTTCCCCACAAAATGAGAGGCAAAATTGGATCCAAACCCCTTTGCAATGAAACGAATGACACTCGGAATTGGTAAATAATTAATTTACATGTGAGGTCGAATAAATGAGGTAAATATGAGTTATAACAGTATCAGAGATGTAAGAACACTAGCAACTACAAGGCAGGGTACTAACAATGGCATACAGTTCAAGGATCAACTTTGAAGTGACAACAGAGTGCAGCCAAATCACACGAATAGGAATTGCATTTTCTTATACTTTCACAGGTTTAAACGTTAATGTTAATGTTAAAGGACATTTGTACCGCGCACTATCACCACCTTAGTGGTCCCTTGGCGCTCCAAATGTCAAAACGGTTTGAACAACGGGTGAAATAGACAAAATTGGAATGCGTTTTTTATGCTGGATGACTGATGCACTTCACAGGGATAATATTCAAGTTAAAGAGTGACTAACTTAATAACAGGATGAGATTTTCACTGAAAAAGTAAATTTGGTTTTAAAAATAAACGCAGTTAACAGAGAAAATTGGTTTGGAAAGGAAAGGACAAGTTTCCATTAAACTAGGTTTAGTGGCTAGAAAAGAGAAATGCCACCCGTTAATAGAAAAGTTACGCTGCAGTTGTAACCCTTCATGCAGTGTGCCTCTTTTTAGGGAGAATTCATTTATTTATTAAAAATATTACTAAGGATTTACACATGACAAAAAATGAGTGGAAGAATAGCGCTAACACTAGGAAATCAAGGACAGAATGCACAGAGAATTCTGACAGTTTTAAACAAGTTATTCAGGGTATTGATGGGATTACCTAGAGAGTGGAACAAAGACAAGGTATCAAGATAGGGTATGCTATGTGTTGCTATGGGATGGGGTGATACTCACATCAGCACTTGAGTTTGGGATTTGGGACAGACAACCTGGTTTCTGGACAGCAAGGCAATATCTGGTCACTGGTCACCACAGCGGGGCTCTCCTAGAAGGTAACAGCTGGGCCTATCTGGTCACTGGATAGCAAGAGTACAGCTAGCATGAAGGTAGTGGGGCAAGAAGCCAGTCTGGTCACAGGAGACTCTCAAAAGGGGTACCACAGCTTTTCCCCCTTCCTCCCTGAGTCATTGGGATTTTCAGTGGGGTTTCTTTTTGGATCAGTGGTCCTGCCTGAATAGGGTCAGATATGCTCTGGCGTAGCAGTGGGATCTGGAATCTGGCAGGATGAATATGGAATATCAGGATACACAGGAGCTGGAAAATTCAAAAGAGTGTCCCTTGTCTCTGTGAGCTTCCCCCTTTTATAAGGCGGGTGACATCACAGGATTTATTGTTGGGCAGAGCTAAGCTAGACCTACCCACAAGACTCGGATAGGTCAGCCTATGGTATGTCGCCTCCTCATTAGAAGCAGATGGGACTGAAGGAGGGGACTCAGTTTAATGGGGTTGTGTTTTTATGAGGTACAGAGCCATCCCACAGTCATTTTTGCCAAAATCAGTCAGGACATAAATCGCACATTTTTACAGTTGTGGCACTTTTGGACATTACATAGGCAAATGACATATTACACAGAGCATTTAAGGCGTAGTCTCCTTACTGGATAGATAGATAGAACTGTGAACTGTGAAAGTTAGCATGTCCACTCCTAGACAGAATTGTGAAAATTAGCATGTCCACTCCTAAACGGAATTGTGAAAGTTAGCATGTCCACTCTTAGACGGAATTGTGAAAGTTAGCATGTCCACTCCTAGACGGAATTGTGAAAGTTAGCATGTCCACTCTTAGACGGAATTGTGAAAGTTAGCATGTCCACTCTTAGACGGAATTGTGAAAATTAGCATGTCCACTCCTAGACGGAATTGTGAAAGTTAGCATGTCCACACTTAGATAGAACTGTGAAAGTTAGCATGTCCACTCCTAGACAGAATTGTGAAAGTTAGCATGCCCACACTTAGATAGAATTGTGAAAGTTAGCATGTCCACTCTTAGACGGAATTGTGAATGTTAGCATGCCCACACTTAGATAGAACAGGGAAAGTTAGCATGTCCACTGCTAGACAGAATTGTGAAAGTTAGCATGCCCACACTTAGATAGAACTGTGAAAGTTATCATGTCCACTCCTCGACGGAATTGTGAAAGTTAGCATGTCCACTCCTAGATGGAATTATGAAAGTTAGCATGTCCACTCCTCGACGGAATTGTGAAAGTTAGCATGTCCACTCTTAGATGGAATTGTGAAAGTTAGCATGTGAAAGTTGCATTTAGAAAGTGTGCCCTACAGCCTCTCCGTCAAACTTAGAAATGTGCCCAATAACCTCTCTGGTAAATTGAATTTAGATGTGTGCCCAAGATCCTCTGTGAAAGATGCATTTAGAAGTGTGCCCAATAGCCACTCTGTGAAATTGCATTTAGTAGTGTGCCCAATAGCCACTCTGTGAAATTGCATTTAGTAGTGTGCCCAATAGACACTCTGGAAAGCTGCATTTAGAAATGTACCCAATAGACACTCTGGAAAGTTCCATTAGAAGTGTGCCCAATAACCTCGCTGTGAATATAGTAGTGTCCCCAATAACCACTCTGTGAAAGTTGCTTTTAGAAGTGTGCCCAACAACCCCTCTGTGAAATTTAGAGGTGTACCCATTAGCCACAATGAGAGTTACATTTAGAGGTGTGCCCAATAGCCTCTCTGGTAAATTGAATTTAGAAATGTTCCTAATAGACTCGCTGGAAAACTGAATTTGGAATTATTCCCAATAACCTCGCTGGAAAATGGATTTTAATAGTGCGCCCAGTAGCCACTCCGTGGAAAATTGAATTTAGATATGGGCCCAATATCCTCTGTGAAAGCTGCATTTAGAAGTGCTACCAATAGCATCTGTGAAAATTGATTATAGAAGTGTATCCAATAGACACCCTGGAAAGTCGCAATTAGAAGTTTGCCCAATAGCCTCTCTGGAAAATTGAATTTAGAATTGTGCCCAGTAGACGCTCTGTGAAAATTTGCATCTAGAAGTGTACCCAATAGCCTCCGCGAGAGTTACACCTAGAAGTGTACCAAGTAGCCTCGCTGATAAACTGAATTTAGACATGTTCCCAATAGCCTCTGTATGGAAAATTGTACTTAGAAATTCGCCCGGTAGCCTCTCTGGGAAAGTTTGATTTTAGAAGTTTGCTCATTGAAAGAGCATATAACCATTCTTACCACACCCCACGCTTACTCTCTCCTTTACATCACCACTCAACTAGAACACAGAGATACTGTGACACCATTCGGTATAACTGTTCTCATACCAACATCCACCGCGTACTCCACATCATTCTATGTAATCACTGCTGGTCTCACAACCCCAGCCAGGCGTCTTCCTCAGGCCTAACGCAGCCACATCCGTTCCGGATAAACCCTGCCAGAACGAACACATTCTCCTGATCTCTCAACCACCACACCTACCAATAAGAATCAGCTATTACACGTATACCGCATGAGCTGCACACATATCCGGTGCACACACGCACCTTTTGACTCTCCCTACTCTCTCTACTGATCTGAACTTCGGTTCCCAAGGGCTTTCAACCTACCAGCGCCTTCAGACCATACCAATGGTATATAAGGCGCTATATAAGTGCAAAATAACAATAACAATAACAATAACATTCCAACTCCCAGGTCTGTACGACATTGTTTAATCCTTCTAATAATCGTTCACCATTTTTGTGGGAAATATTTCACCTAAAAATCTATAACTTTATACATGTGTACATATTATCATAGAGCCATTTTTAACATTCCACCATGGATACTTTTCCCATGATTTACCTTTTTCTGCTGTTTGCATCCCCTACATCCTAGGGAAAGCTACAATGTCTTGTTCTAATACCCTCAAAATCATATTTAAACTGTTAAACTTTTGCATTACTGCGTTGTCCGTTGCAGAAATAAAAGTCCAAATTTTATTACTTCAGAACAGTCTTTCGCCCCAAATAGTCTAGCTTGTGTCTCCGATATGAGGACATACTTCAAAATGTTGCTCTGGATTGGTCTTTGAGGCTCCACAGTTTAAGTTGAGGGGAGGTGTTACTCACAAATTCACACCTATGTTTCCCAGATCAGGTTGAAGATCTGCCACAGAGTCTGATGACTGTGTGACATTCTTCCTCTTGGTCCATTCAAAGGCCTTAACTCAACATTTCACTTATAAAGAGCATTTTCTTTGCTTGTCAAAAGCACATTTTAGATGTGGGTTAATTCTGCTGGGCTGTCACTTTCAAATGCTGCCTCCTCACATTAATTTTCTTAATCTTTCCAAAGCCCAAGTCATGTTTCCAATGCACAGGCATCTGTCCAAATGAAACTGACATGAGCTAGGAGAGAGAGAGAGCTTTTTTTATAAAGAATTTAATTGTGATATTTTGTTGCAAAGTAAAGTGTTTTGCGTTTGGCTTGAAGTGAATTTTCTTTGTTATTTTGCAGATCTCGACTGACACAGCCTGTCATTCAGTGATAAATGATTTCTTTTGCTGGAGCACAACCTGAATATGGCTGGGCATAGCTGGGTTCCCAAAAGTCGGGTAAAGGTGGGCACTACTTGGTACAGTAAAAGTGACTTTTCTTTTCAGTTTACATGCACTTCATTCGTGTGGAGCAACCAATCTATGAATGTCCTTTTGAAACCCGGACCTCAATCTGTCTAGTTATGAAAAAAAGCTGGATAATCAATCCAGCAAAGACCGATGCTCTCACTTTGGCTCAGAACATTAGTATTCATATCTACGTTGCTTATATATTCAAAAGAATTATTAAATAATAATAATGATGATTCATCAAGTCTCTTGTGATAAATTGTTACTTCACAATGTATTGCTTTTTAGGAATCCATGTGTGGAGTTATTCCATTCATATATTCATCTGCACAATGGGTGAACATGTAGCTGTGTACATAAAAGAGCCATCTTAGTTGACTGAATTGGGTTATGGTTATGTGTGTCAATGCATTTTGGAGATAAACTCCTTCTTCAGGGCCTAAACCACACTCTGTTAGGTAAATTTAGGTGTCGACCAAACATTATAAATGATAAGAGAAAATATATAATAGTTCAACAATGGTCAGATAACAACAATAATTAAACAAATACATACTGTATATCCCATCGAGGTAAATTGAAATGAGAAAAAGATATAAGAAAACGAAATATGAGATCAAATGCCTGCTTAGTTGGTGTCATTGTTAGATTGTAACTGAAATCTCATATCATAAAGGTAAATTAAACTCATAAACTGTACCTGACAGTCAATCATTGTGATGTCTGAAATATAAAAAGAAAGCACAACAGTGATCAGCGCGTGTGCTTAAATACACTACGTTCTATGGGTAGGTGGTATAATAATAAATACAACAAATACCTTGTGTGCAGATGTGCATTGGAGCAAAAGAAACTCCTCGTGTGTGATTTCATTGGAGTGAAAACTCCTCGTGTGTGATCTGAATAAAGAAAGGAACAAGAAAGATTAAGAAATAATATTGGTTCTTGGAGTAAGTCCTTAGGAACCACTATAGTCCATGTTGCCTAGCCTCTTACCTGCACACAATCGTAGCGAACTTAATATGTCTCGCGGAATGCCAAACAAGGTTGGCGAACATTTCCTTGTTTTAAGAGGTTGCCATGGTATCCCTCGCGGGGCGTCATCGAATGTACGCAAACATGCCATTGTCATGACGCCTCGCGTCTCGCATCCCCAAGGCAACAGAGGAACGGGAATGGGGAATAACCAGCGAATTAGAGATGTGCATATGTAGAAACTGAAAGCAGAATAGTAAAACGGGGAGATTAATACGTTGCAGCAAGTTTACTGTGTAAAAGATCACAAAGTTGGTAAGGAATACGCTACACATATCTTAATGGGTGAAACTTAATGATCAACCAATGTATGAGATATTTAACGTACAGTTCGTTGTAAGAGTTAGTGTGTAATAAGTACACTGTGCACCTCATCTCAACCCGCCTGGGTGAAAAAGGGATGATGTAATCTGTTGTGCGATGCAATGTCCACGCAAGCCTAAAGAATAATAATTATATATGTGTATATTTGTAGATTGCACTAAGTCACAAGGCAATTATACAATAGCGAAAAAAGGTAAAAAAAGAAGCATATATATAAGTACATTATAGAAATAGTATGATGTTAAGATGCAAGGTGCATTACAAAGCGGTACATAGAGATAAATGTTATACTCCTCATTTTGTGCCTGGAGTCACATATCATCTGCAGTTCATGCAATGTCTTGTTAGATCACATATAGCACCATTCATTTACACATTACAGGCAACTGTATGGGACAGAACATTACAGAACGTTCCTGTACAATATGTAAAGTTGATGACAGAAGGCCTAAAAAAAGCAGGCCCAATTAACTTCTTCATTTAATCCTTGGGGAGCAAGAGTCCCCAATCGATCTATCTAAAAGCATTCCCTTCCGTCAAGTCTCGGTTGAAGGTTCTCATGGGGTTTATGTTTGTGGATGACTTCCAATATCAAAAAGCGTATCTGTGCTATGGTGTGTCCTTTTTCAACCCAATGTTTCTCCACTGATGAGTTTGTGTTTCTGTTACGTATACATGAGTGATGCTCATTCCAAATTAGCTTGGCTTTCCTCTTGGACTGTCACACGTAGTACAGACCACATGGACATTTAATTCCATAGATTATGTTTGCTGTCTCACATGTCGCATAGTCTTTCATAAGCAGTCTTTCGTCAGTATGTGGTTGATTGATACTTGATCCTTTCTGTATGTAGCTACAATTGCTACATTGTAGACACGGGAAAGTCCCTTTCCGTTTAGTCTCCATTCTTTTTTGTGCTGGACGTGTCTATACTAGGCAATCTCTGAAATGTTTACTTCGCTGATATACGAAGGTGGGTGTTTCTTTGAATAAATGTTTAATTTTCTGGTTGCAAGATAGTATTTGCCAGTGCTTTTTGATGATTGATTTGATTCTGTTACTTTGTGTTGATTACCTAGATACAAATACAAGTGGTGGATCTGTTTTGGCTCTCCTGGGTTTAGTTATTAAATCCTCTCTGTCAGTGGTTTCTATTCTCATTTTTGCTTGCGCAATTTCCTCTTCTTTATATCCTCTCTCTATGAATTTTTGTCCCATTTTCTGTAGTTCAGCCGTATAATCTGATGGATCACTGATAATCCGTTTAACGCGTAACATTTGACTGTATGGAAGATTCCTTATGAGGCTTGGTTGGTGAAAGCCTAATCTGTGAAGTAGATTATTATGGTCAGTGGGTTTGTTGTAAATGTTGGTTTTGTACCCATCTCCTGGGGATTTGATTTCTACATCTAGAAAGTGTAGGCTTTCTCTAGAATACTCGTGGGTGAATTGTATCCTTTCATCAATGGTATTTAGCTCTTTGAAAAAGGTGAGTAAGCTCTTTTCACTGTGGGTCCATATACCAAAAATATCATCAATATAACAAATCCAGATTTGCAGATGTAATTTCCATGTAGGGTGATTGAGAATATGATCTGTCTCAAATCTATGCATAAAGATGTTAGCATACGTTGGTGCCATCATGGCACCCATTGATGTTCTGGCAATCTGCAGGTATTGTTGTTTTTGGAATTTGAAGTATGAGTTCTTAGAGATGAATTCTAGTAGGATAATCAGAAATTCCTTGTTGGCCTCCATTTTGCCAGTATTAAGCAATAACCATTTGACTGCCTGTATACCTAGATCATGTGGAATTGAAGTATACACATTTTTAACATCCAAGGTGAATAACATGTGTGTGGATGAGTATGGTATTGCTCTTAATTGTTGTAAAAAATGGGTAGTGTCTTTTATATAGGTAGAGGTCTTTTGGATAAGTGGCTGAAGGAAAAAATCAATGTATTTCCCAATCTGTTGAAGTGCACTATTGATGCCTGCCACTATTGGTCTCCCAGGTGGTCCTTGTGGATTCTTGTGGATTTTAGGAAGGGTATAAAAGTTTGGGATCCGTAGGTTTGTATTCAATAAGTATCTTTGTGTGTGGTGATTGATCCATGCATTTTCCTCTGCTTCGTCAAATATTATCTCCAGATCGTGCAGAATCCTTGTTGTGGGATCGCTATGCAGTTTTTTGTACGTGTTGGTATCTGCTAGTTGTCTTAGACATTCTTCATCATAATCTGTGGAATTTTGTATGACCAGTGCCCCTCCTTTGTCGACCAGTCTGATGGATATGGACTCATCCCCATACAGGTTTTTAAGGAGTGTTAACTCGTGTGGCTTCAAATTTTTAAACTTGGTGTTAGAGAATTTAATTTTACTTAAGTCTTTCAGCACTTGTTTTTCAAAAGGTTCCACCGCAGGGATATTACTAGGCGGTACAAAGGAACTCTTGGTTTTAAATTCCTTATAGATGGAGTCAGTATTGCTCTACTGTTCTTCTGTCTCGTCAAAGAAGATTTTCAGCTTCATCTTCCTTACCAGCTTAAGTACTTCGACTTTGGTATCAAACAAGGAGCTTTCGTGTGTCGGCACAAAGCTTAATCCTTTTTGAAGAGTGTTTGTCTCAGTCAATGTTAAAATTCTTGTCTATAGATCAATGACTAGGTTTTCCTCTGTTGATACCTCGTTTGAGGACCGTCTTGTCCTTTTGATGAATATATGAATGGAATTTGATCTCATATTTCGTTTTCTTATATCTTTTTCTCATTTCAATTTACCTTGATGGGATATACAGTATGTATTAGTTTAATTATTGTTGTTATCTGACCATTGTTGAACTATTATATATTTTCTCTTATCATTTATAATGTTTGGTCGACACCTAAATTTACCTAACAGAGTGTGGTTTAGGCCCTGAAGAAGGAGTTTATCTCCGAAATGCATTTACACACATAACCATAACCCAATTCAGTCAACTAAGATGGCTCTTTTATGTACACAGCTATATGTTTACCCATTGTGCAGATGAATATATGAATGGAATAACTCCACACATGGATTCCTAAAAAGCTATAAATTGTGAAGTAACAATTTATCACAAGAGACTTGATAAATCATCATTATTATTATTTAATTATTTTGTTTAATATAAAAGCAACCTAGATATGAATACTCAGGTTTCCGAGCCACAGTGAGAGCATCAGTCTTTGCTGGATTGATTATCCAGCTTTTTTTCATGACTGGGCATAGCTGGGTCTCACTGAAACAAACTGTGTACTGTTGAAAACGGTGGAAAAGAGAATCAGGGCGCTACTTTTCAATTCTCTTCTTTGGTGCACATAAGGAAAACACTGGCAGCCATTCTCGGGCTGTTCCATCTCGCCCAATTGGTGCTTTGGCAAAGACAGCACAGCCTACATTTTTGTAGCTGCAAAACACAGTTTCGATGCGAGGCAATGGTTCTCAAAGGAGCCAGCACAGCCATTCTGCTGGTACTGCTGAATTGCAGCTTGGTGATGGGGGGAAATTCTGCTGGGTTGGTAAAGTACCCCACAGGGTCTGTGTGTGTGTTCTGTGTTATCATAAACCAACTGATGTTTTCAATTTGTGTGAAAAGTGAATTGTAAGGAAACAAAAAGCATGTGGTGCCACAGAGTGGGGTTGCGTGTCTTGTGATTAGTGCAAATATGAATTGTCCTATTTATTAATAAATATATATTCTTTCTGCACACCAGTCCGATTCTTGACATATTCATTGCACAGGGGTGAGGGCTAACAGTGGTGTGAAATGAGCCAGGGGTAGCGCTAGTGAAACATCTGATAAATTGAGTTATTGGGTTGGCGCTCTTGATTGGGGAGGGAAAGAATTCCCTGCATTGATTGCTGCTTCATAAATATCTCCTACAATGTGCTGGCATTGGTAGTGTGCATGGCTAGGACCTTTATCTCTTTGAAAAACGTATTTCAATACTGCATTTTTCAAAACTTTTTTTTTTTACCTGTTTCAGACCAGACATTCATCCAGTTAGTCAACAAAAAGTGGTCCATGCTATACAGTGAGTGATCCCTTCATTGGTGCATGTACACTCAATTGTAAGAGTAATGATGTCTTGGTGTAGGTTGTGCATGTGGGGCAATTGACATTGTTCGGGCTTTGTGAGTTCATCTAAAATTTCAGAAAACTGAAATAAAAAAAGGAAAATAAGGGACTAATTAAGATATGCAACCAATGTAAGAACTTACATACCAATGTTGACATCTGATATACTGTACATGGTAACATTCTTTAATAAGAGAAGCACTATAGGCTCTGCAATAAGAACATGATCAATGCACATAAAGCCCTAGGGCAAGGGAGAGAGTAGGAAAGGCCAACAGGTTCGAAATGTGGGTACATACTCTTAGGTAGTGCTTGCAATCTGAATAACCTGATTGGCTGCTTACCTGCTCCAGGGTTCTACAGTCCTTTTTTTAATCAAATTGTGTTCCTTTACCCACTCCCCAATAATCTAATTCTGACCTGGTCAATTTCGGCCCTAACTAGCTTAATAAATGAGATGACATAAGCCTGGGTTGGATTGGTTCATTTAGTTACTAAGCCTCAATCCATGAGAATTATGACTCCACGCCTCTGGTATAGCATTTTCCCAAATTCAAATATGCAGGGCAAACTACAACATTGCACTTTTTTTAATGTACAGATAAACAAACTAATATAGATATTTCTGAACTGGTCTGACCATGCCAGACTCAATGAAATGTGTCCCATTTCGGCATAGGGTTGCAGGTCCGAATGGCAGATTTTAATAAATTATTCAACACATATAGTAGTTATAAACAGGAGATTTTCAATGCAGATATCTAATTCAATAAGCTATCATCTCCCTGCATCTCTACGTTGGGACATTTTCTGGAAAGTGTTCATCATATTTCAGTCTATAACTTCAGTTCCATGGTAGAATTATTATGAGAGTTGAATCTTTGAATGGGGCTTTCCATGATCTGTTCATAGATAATCGAAATGATGTATGTGAGAGGCATAGTTCCCGAGATAATGGCCAAATTATGATCCTCCATACAATCCAATGTAAAAAAACAATGACACTATTGCACATTACATTTCTTTTCTTCAACTTAGACATTGGTCTGGGCCATCTGCTTCTTATTACCCAGTTAACCAGGGTAATACAGACATGGACCCCTGGCTCACTGTGCTCAGAGAGGCACAGCTTCATAACACTGATGAGGCCCAACTAGGCTGAAACACGCATCTGGGGTTGCTCTTGGTACTCTTGGTTCAGATAAGAATTGCCTAGCCTTTCGGTGCTGGACTGCCCATGTGGGTGGGACCAAACTTCTATGCAAATGGATATTTCTTCTCTGTGAAAGGTACAGTGAGCTAAAAGGTGGTTGTAGACCCTCCTGAGTGGAAACCTACCCATATAACAGGTTATTTGGCTGTGTTCCTTCTCAGTAGGGGAGCTCTCAAACCTCTGTAGTAATGAAGGTAGTGTACACTGTGCAAAACGGAAGCTCTCTAACATGATGGATGATGGACTTTCATTTCGTGATAGAATAAACACTAATATGGAAATATAATAGAACTAATTTGAACTAGTATTAAACATAGGAACAAGCCAAAATTCATTATACCACAGACACGTTTGTCATTATTTCTGTGCCACATTTGCTTTCAGAGAAAATATATGATTTCCTGCAGGGCACAAATTGGGGGGTATTGTACGGATTGCAAAATGCTAGTTTATCACCATAATGGTAACCACCGCTGCAGCAAGTACCAGTAATGCGGGTACCTTACAACTCATAAAACTACATCTATAGCTGCAATGTGTATAAATATATTGTGCACATTGCAACTCAACCACTTTCGCAGATTATTCAAATCAAATTGATTTTTGAAAATTAAAATTTAATGTTCGGCCCCATGAGCACTCCATTTACTGTGCACACTGGGGGATCTAGATGCAAATCAGTGGTATTTGCCCCTGCCTCGGACAGCATGAAACATAGTTGTTAACTGAATTAAATACAAACTCCATATGTGTATCACCATGACAGTCCAGTTATCACAATGGGAAAGCTTCCCACTCTTTTTTTAATTCTCCAACTGCCTTCATCTCGGGAGGATAACTCTGGGGCAACAAGCATAGCTTGCAAGTAAGATGAAACGGAGCAACAAAGGTTTGATCCCCGGGTCCGCGCTCAAAAACCTCTAGGTATTAAGCGCATTATAAATAACCGATCATATCATATCAATCATTAAGGAAGTGCTAGAGTGGCCACATAACATCTGCAGCTTCTTCCTTTCCTCAAGCCTGTCAATGTCAATGGTTAGCAGAACAATCTTCTCTATTTCGCGATTAGCAGCAGAACAACCTTCAAAAGCATGCACTAAAAAAAGGGCACAGCACAGAGGTGGTAGCTTCGACCTGCTGGGGTTCCACGCACCTCTTTCCCAGAAAGGATTGCTCACCTGACACTAGTAGTTTTCCGAGGTGGGATTACACACCTGATCAGTAAAATGTATTTTACAGACATAATTTGATACCTGTATGTATGCATGCATACTCATTTTGTACCGCGCACAGCATCTTGCCACCAAATTAACATCAAGGCGCAGAGTATTCCAAGACACACAACTGCTAACCTAATACCTGTTAAGGATTTCAATCAAGCACACACCCAGGTCTCGCCTAGCATGTAGTGTGCAGTGAAATACGTATTTATTTGTCTATAGGTTCAATACTCAGAATGATATACCACTCATATCACACCCGTCTCAAAATACCACCAGGTCACAGTGGACCAGGAATCAGGCTAGTTCGTAAAGGTAAATATTTATTTCACACATACATTTTAATATATATATATATATATATATATGCATATGGGGCAGCAATCACCAAGTGGTGACAATGCAATTTAGAAAATAAGTAAAGCAATTGAATTCACCTATAATAATGCAGAACAGAAAACACAGGGAAGAGAACAGTTTTGCTTTGTGAACAGATAGCGTTTAGTTTAATATTTCCCCTGCAAAGTTCTTTATGGCACAAATGAGCAATCCTATACAGATGTCAGTAATCAGCAGGTATTCAGGAATGAAAGACAATGGGCCTCATTACTAGGTGGGCGGAATGGGATTAACAGCGCTGGTAATGGTGCCGGTGCCATTAATCCCATTCCTCCCTATTACGAGGTTCCCTCGCGGGACCCGCTCTGGGACCAGGGAGCTAACAACGGGACCGTTGTTAACGGGCCCGTTGTTAGATCCCTCCCAATTCCCATTGAGCCCTATGGGGGCTCGAATGGGAATGGGAAGGACCGGGTCCAGGTTCCCTGAAGGAGGAAATACCGGGCCCTCCAAAGTCGGAATGGCCCGGTATTTCCCCATTCAGGGAACCCGAACCCGGACACGATTTTGGAGGCAGCCATGCCCTACTAAGGACATGGCTTCCTACAAAGTCATAAAGAGGCCCAATGTCTAGAGTTTGAATGCAATCTTCCCTCCCCAAACAAGAGAGAAAACCGTTTTTGGAAATTGACACTTTTTAAAATGACAGGTGGAAATGGCTTTGTGACAAAATGCAAAAGGCAAAAATGATGAAATTGATAAAAAATTCTTAGGAAAGCAACACTAAACAGGTCCCAACACATATGAGCTACAAGTTAAACAACAGTATACGCTTTGGATCAGAATAGGAGTTGAGAAACACTTTGAATGAAAAAAGACACGTGGGAAACTTTGGTGAAATATACATTTGCGGCAAGATGTCACTATGCGATTTTTTGATAGAAATGGGTCAAATACACTGTTCCAGGTCTTTGGTATCAGTGAGAGTTGAAATTGTGTTTCTATCTATAATATTATGGAGGTTTTAGTGAGAGGCGTTTTTGAAAAATAGGCGCAAAAATGAAAACAGAAATTCGGTTTTACTAATGACAGATTGGTTTTATTACACTATATTAATGACTATGCAAAAGAGAATGCCACCTGTGAATCCCCACAGTTACGTGGTCACCGTAACCATTCACATGTTGGATACTCTGTTTCTTTGTGGGATTTACTCAAAATCATTAATGGCTTATTGTTTGAGACACAGATGAGAGAAATCAGTGCAAGAATGGTTCTGAAAATACTAGGGTTCTGAAGTTAAAGATGGGATGGGTTGAGATTGGGATAAGGCAATGCAAATATACCATGGGTCACTGTTCTTCCTATTAATACTTACAGTCCCTTGTGATTAAAATTGGACCATCAGGGTTCTGGTCATTGGATCGGGTCAGGTCTACGATCAGCAGGGCGGTTCTGGTAAATTTTGGACTGCACCTCAGACTGGATTTGGATGGGCCCTTATGGTCACTGGACAGGGTAGATAGCAGGATGCAGGTTCCAGCAGGCAAGACTTAATGGTAGCAAGCCAGACTGGGTCAGAATGACATCCCCTCAAGTTTGGGATGGTTGAATTTGGGTCTAGCTAAAAAGAGTTCAGCAATGCTAAAGTCTGGATTCTGCAAAGAAGTCTGGAGTCAGCTGCAAGATGAAGAGTTCTGGACAAGATGAAGAAGTCAGGAACAAAGTGCTGTGGAGAAGTCTGAATGTGTACAGGAAGCAGTGTGTGCTATGTGTGGTGAAGTTCCTATATTTATCCTACCAAGTGACATCACAAAGTTTATGGTGTGGGCAGAATTTCAAAACACATACCCATGGCTGTGAGTGGCCACAGGCACTTGCCTTGTTCTGGTTGGCAGTCAGAACAGAGCTGTCATCTTTATGATGCGATTTAGGAACCCCCACATTGATTTAAATCAAAACTTTAAACCAAAACCTAACTTTTGGACAAGTGTACATTTCTAAAATTATGTCCCATAATCAAATCAGACACATACATTGCCTATAGGATGGGTTATCTTCACATTCAATCCCCATCTCTGTGAGCGTTGTCTGTGTCATTCTATAGAATTGTATCAATTCTAATCATAACAGTTTAGAATAATAATTTCTAATTCAGTACATATCTGGGCGATTATCACTGGAGCAAGAATACACAATCTTAGACTTGTAGCATCAAGAGTTTTGCTAAAATTAGAACTTTGGTCCCTCAGGTGGTACAGGGTTCATGAATGTCTTCAAAGCAAAAGCCTAAAATTAGGTTAACATTTACCAATTTTTAGATGTATCCTCCTGCATGTTGCACAGTTAAAGAGTTTCAAATGTAATTACAAATAACATCAAAAAGTTACAGCAGTTTTTTTTTTGTTATCCTTTATAACTCCCCTTCACAGGCAACAGCTGTCACAGTCCTTTCATCAAGGAGGTGTGTCCTCTTCCTGAAGAGGGAAACTCCCCTGTACAGATCAGTAGGCAGCTTGCCATTCTTCTTGGCTTAGCCAAAGACGAATGTCTAATGAGTCCATTGTGCTCCTTGTTGTCAATATGTGGGAACCATTAAGGCTTCCTGTATCAAGGGAGTGTCAATTTTGAAGTGTCAATCTTTCCCTTGCTGGCAGTGTCAGGTCAGAAATAAGTATTTACTTAACTCCAATACTGGGTTGCTTTAAATTCACTTTACAGTCTTTTCATTTCACACATATAAAAATAAGCACAGATATTTGACCATTTAAAAGAATTAAGCCCTTCACAAATATGCTTTAAATAGGCAAATGTTTCAATTTCTTCAGGAAAAAGAAATACATTTAAAATGGGTATTTGCTGGACTGGTGTTTCAGAAAATACACTTCTTAGCTGCTGCTAGTCAGCGAGGCCCAGTTTATTTCTGAGCCACCTGGAGAATCTGTGATTTCAGCACACTTTTCATTTCAATAGTTCACTTGGAAAATGACTGAATTTAGCACCAAATCAGCACTTTGAAGGTTGAAATTGATTAGGAAAGCTGGATTTTAAAGTTATTTTTGCATTTGAGCCCTTCTGTGGCTTTGCTGCATGTGACAGGTGACAGCACCGACTGACATTCAGTGAGTCCTGTTTTGACATCAACTTTGACTGTGTGTGGCAGGGTGGTGCAGCCTTTTTGTCATTCGTGAACCATGCTAGTTTTGCAAATTTGGCGTGTGCAGGGTTTAGCACATCAATTTTTGGCAGTTTATTTTCCCTCATTGTCAAAGGGGTGTAATGGGGCACGCACTGGCATGGGAAAAATATCCCACACATCCCCACACCAATTTCAGCGTGACTTCCAGTCATGGGGGAGACGGGGACGTGGGATTTTTTTTTCTTCGGTCCATGTGAAGAAACCGGTTGCTTCTCCCGTCAGCGATGGATGCGACACGCTCTCCTCGCTGGTTCTGGTTGGAAGTGTGGAGCAAGACTCCAGATCTCTGGGTTTTTCCTTTCGGTCCCCGAAAGGTCATCCTTGGTGATTAGGTGGGTTTAGTTCCAGTACTAAAAAACAGAACATAGCACGGTTATGAAAATGTTCCCACTACTGTTCCCCGGGGGACTTCAGCAGTGGGACAGATGCATGCATTTAAAAACAATAGACAATATTCCCCACATATATTCAAGGATAATTTAATAATTTTACAGATGTTTGGATTTTCCCCCTCTGGGTTTCTGGTAGGCTCTCCTATTTGCCGCAAAATTATGCCTGGGATGGCCACTCTTTAGTTGGTTTATGTGGATCCACTTGTCTTCCTCTTTTATCAAATTTCCCTTGGGGATGCGGATTCTGTAGGCGACTGGTGAGATTCTGTCCACAATTTCAAAAGAACTCCGCCAAGTTGGAAGAAATTTGCGCTCCTTGGCTTGGTTCCTTTGGAAATTGTAGAAGTAGACCCTGTCTCTTTCTTGATATTCCTTTTTAGTTGGCTTAAGGTCATAGTGGGTCTTCATACTGTCTGCAGATCTTTCTAGATTCCGCTGAGCATACACAAAAGCATGTTGAAGATGTTTTCTCAATTTCTCAACATACTCATGAGTTTTGGAGGCATTTATCAAGGTCTGCTCTTGGGTTCTGTAGAACAGATGCTGGGATAGCACCATCCTTCGTCCAGTCATCAGCTCAAATGGAGATATTTTTGTTGTAGAAGAAGGGGTAGATCTGATTGCCATCAGGACAAGGGGTAATCAAATATCCCAACTTGGTCCAGAATCTGCCACAAACTTTTTTAATATGCTCACTATACTTTTATTGTACCTCTCAACTCCACCACTAGAGGACTGTGGTATGCAATGTGTAATTTCCTTTTTACCCCAAGTATCTCCCACATCTTTGTCATCACTTCGCTAGTGAAGTTACTACCTAAGTCTGACTCAATACTTTGGGTTTAGACCAAAATGCGAAAAGATGTGATTGATCAACAGGGCAGTTGCTGTTTCTCCCTTGCAATTTGGGGCAGGGAGACATTCCACCCACTTAGTAAACAAGCATCTTACGGTTAACATGTACTTGTTCCCCCTAGAGGAGCGAATCATGGGCCCGATGAAATTGACTTGCAAATCTGACCAAGGTAGTGTCATCCCCCTCTTTTTGAGGGGAACACGGTGTGTGAGTGAGGTTGGCTAAAATTGTGCACACACAAGGCACCCCTTTAAGTATTGGTCGAGGTCCTGTCCCATGTGTGGCAAGTATGCAACCTCTCGCAAGATTTCTAATGTCGTATGAAACCCTCGATGACCTGCTGCAATCCCATCATGGGCTTGACTTAGCATCAGGCTTCGGAATGAGGTAGGGACCACCCACTGGTCACAGGCACATGTGGATCTCCTCACCAATAAACCGTATTGGATGCGGAACATTTTTGGACATTTCATCAACACTCTGAGGTCCTCTTTCCCAATGCAATCAGTATTAGTCAGGGGAAAGTGCTCACGGTCCTCAATGTGTTGATAAAACCTACCAGTTATTGGATCCCCTTTTTGAGCCATAATCAAATCAGCATCTGGGGTCTCCTTACTCCACTGGGAAGTTGAGAGTTCATTTTGAGCATTTGTCTGGGTCCTAGTGATAGCAGTGACATGGATTTCCCTCAACATGGACTCCATTTTAAGTAGATCCCCTTGGATGGCTCCGGTTTTGGCCAGCTGTTCAGCTAGGTCATTTCCAGTTTTGTCTGGTGCCTCTACTTTAGAATGATCCTTGATATTTTTCCAGTAGATGGCCATCTCACTGGAGGTGACCAGATCATCAATATTTTGTATTCATTTTCCATGTTTTAGAGGCTTATTATTAGCACATAGCATGCCTCTGGTTTTCGAATTAACCAGGTGGTCCACGAACCCGTTCTGTTCATAATCTGAATCAGGGATTATGACCAGTTTGTGGAGTTGGTGTTGGACAGCAGTGAGGATGGCTTGATGCACAGCCATCAGCTTTGCAACTTGACTACTACGGGGACTGATTTTGTACCCAGCGGAGGGTTCTGGGGCATCATTCAACCATGCATTCCCCACGCCGGCCACTAGTTCCTTTTCCCTGTTGTTGTCAACATGGTAGGAGCACCCATCCACATAGACATTGGCCATTCCCTCACACTTGTCTTCTTCATAGACTTTGTGTGGGGAATTAAGGTACGCCTCCATGTTGTCCTTGATTTTAAGACTTTCGTCCTCGAGACAGTTTTCTCTGGCACAATCATGCAACTCAGCCAGATCTTGCACGAGGCGACTCTTCTGGTTTTGGCCATATCTGACCTCCACAGGAAAGCCTTGCATTGACAGAATCCAGCAAGTAATTCAGGAATTACTCTCATTTCCGGCCCGGATTCTGTCACTTTGGATGAACGGACTGTAATTCTTTAATGCCCACATCATTGCCATTAGTGCCTTCTCACAATCCTTGAATTTTTCCTCCACTGAGGATAAAGTCTTACTCGCATAGCAGATGACTTTATTGACCATGTCATGCTTTTGGTATAATACTGCAGTCAAGCATGTATTTGAGAACCCTGTCTCCAAGAAGAACTCCTTGTTTTTGACAGGGTAATCTAGGCAAGGTGCTTGTGAGAGGCTTCTTTTGAGTTGTCTTACTGCCTTTGCTTGTTCTGGACCCCACTCCCACTTGACCCCCCCCTTCAACAGATGGATCAGGGGTCTTGTGATCTCTGCGTCATCCTCAATGAACTTTCTGCGGTAATTAGTCAGTCCAAGTAGGCTCCTTAGCTCACGCAGAGATGTGGCGTCTTTTAGTTTGCGGAGTGCTTCTACTTTCTTTTCTTGGGGACAGAGACCCTCAGGGGTTATCTCATGCCCCAAGAAATTGACACGGATCCTGCACCAGTGTGCCTTTTGGAAAGATAGTTTTGCTCTGGCAGCCCTCAACTGTGTGAAAACATAACGGTTCTCTGCTATGTGTTCCTCCACAGTTGAGATTTTGATCAGAACATCATCTACATCCCTCCCGAAGTCATAGGTCAACTCTTCTTTACCATAAGGGCAGGGAGAGTACACCAGGAAATTCCCCCCCCCTATGCCAGGTGAAGATCGTGTCCGGTGTTGTATCATTGTCACTATCACTGTCAAAACGGTCGTTGGGTATTGGTCCTATCAGTTAATTACCTAAATCTATGGAAAAATGTCAGTCATCAACCGTCATTCCAATAATGGTGCCTGCGCCCAGAGTGATACTCCTAAGGTTGCTGTTATCCACCACTATTGGAATGGTGTTGTGTTCTGTATTGACTAGTGGTGTTGGGTTTAACCCCAACTCTTGCTGTTGGAGATGGGCATTGAAGTGAACATATGCGTCAGGATTTTGCAGCTTCTGTCCCCTTTTAGTGGCAATTGTCGGGTCCATTCTGGGATGGTGACTTCCTCTCCAATCTGAACTTCAACTGCATATGGCATCAGTTGAGCTGACCGAAATGCTTTCTCTGGATCATCAAAGTCAATGGGATTACCCACTAATCGGGACCAGGCTTTGAAGTTTATTACGTTCAAACTAATGGCAAAGCGATTGAGAATGTCACTGCCTAAATAAAATGCGGCAGGGACATCTTGCACGACCCAACAATTATGGACCATGCTCTTGTTTCCTATGGAAATTTTGAGCATACACCTGCTAGGCAGGAGATGTTTGGAATTGGGTGTTTCCAGGTCCATTTCCCATTTGTCTATTAATTTAAATGGAGGAATGGCTGGATCTATTTGGAAGTTCTCGGAACATGGCTTCGTTGATATGAAGCTCTTACCGTTGTTCACGCACACTCGGGCAAAACAGAGTCATTCCCCTCTTTTAACTGAATAAGGATGAACAACTGTTCTCCAGTCTTCTGAATGTCCGCCAAGATTTGAGCTGGTTTCTCATCATTTTGGACTATGGAAATGGGATTTTCTGATTGTGAATTTCAGAGGATTTCCTTCCAGTGTGGAATGCCATTTGAGACTGGAGGGAAGGTTGATTTTCAGAAATAGAGAGGACTTCCCATCACCAGTTTGCTGCCCTACTGCAATTACTGTCACGTCAGGGATTTTGTTGTTTTGGAAATGGAATTCAATGTGGTCCTGTTTTTGTTGAACCATGTGGCATGTGCCATTTAAACTAACATGGTTGATGCTATGTTTTAATTTTATTGGTTGGTTAGTCTGTGTCCAGAGGACCTTGTTTACACCATCTATTAGGGGAGACAATCTACGCAGGATGTCATTCCCCAGTGAACATGGTGTGCCCTCTGGAGTCACAACTATGACCGGGTGTTTCACCTTGTGTCGCCCAATTTAAATTTCTAAATCTGCAGTCCCCTCGACAGGAATTTAATTTCCATCAAAGTTCTGAAGTTGTCCAGGAAGAGGGAAGAGAGGGATCTGGTAACTCTCCCCCTTCCTGAATTCAGTTGATCAAAGGCACTCTTTGACAGAAGGATGGCTTGGGATCCAGTGTCCACCAGTGCCAAAAATGTGCATTGCCCGTTTATTTAGACCAAGTCATAAAAGCTTCCCTCGTTCTCCTCAAGGGGGCAAAGATAATGTGCATTTTGGGCCAATTGGTGGGTTAATTTCTTTACTCTTGATTCTGATACAGGGGTAGTCTGGGCAGGATTTGGTGTGAGAGCTTGGGGATCTATAAGAAAAAGGTGGCAGTTGGATATTGGGAGAGTTTTTGGGGTCCCCTGGGTCTGATTCAGGGCTGCCCCCCCCCTTTTTTGGAGGCAGTCCCAGAACATCTTTGGGCAAGGTGGCTTTCCAAGCAATCATTCTGGGGTTCAATGATGGGCGGTTTTAACTCAGTCCCCAAATTTACCCAGTCTTGATTAGGATCTCTTGGAACCCATTTTTCTTTGGGAGGAGTTCCCCCATCCCTGAAGGAGAAGATCCTTTTCCCAGAGTCTTCTGAGGACCCCTCTCCTTCAAATTGGAAGACACTAACCTCCTCCACAAAATTGGTCTTTTTAGGTCCTTTATTTCTCTTACCTGGCTCCGTTCCTTTGGCTGCAGACTTTCAGGGGCAGGAGATTTTGGTTCGGGTTCCTGGGCTTCCTCTAAGGCTTTACACCATCCTTCCGCCTGTGCCTCCTCCCTTGGAAATGGTGGGTTGTCGGGGTTCTCTCCCCGTCATTGCTCTGGAGTACCAGACCTTTGGTTTGTGAAGTTCTGGGCCGCTATGTTCATCTGAGGGTTCTGTTGAGCCCTCAACATGCAACCCAGATACTGTGACAAGTTCTGGACCTGGCACTCCAGTTGGGACACCCGCTCTGGCCGGTATGGGGGTCTCTGGTCCATTGTTGGTGACACACTGGAAGGGTAGCTACACCTTCTCCAATAGTACCCTGGGTTTGGATAGTTTGGGTAACCGTCCACCGTTGGCCTCCCCTCTCCCGGATTGGGCTGTTTGGGCTCAGGAACGAAAGGAGGGTTGTTTTGTGGATGTGTGTTTGTGCCTTTGCGGCCTACCATGCAAAACTCATCAACGCAATCAGGCCTTTTCTGTCCAAAGACACTTGCACCAACATAGCCAGAGCCATAACTGGCTCCCAGCTAGACTACTGTAATGTTCTCTTCCTAGGGACCTCCAACAAAAACCTTGAGAAGCTGCAAGTAATTCAGAATAGCGCCCTTCGTGCTGCACAAGGCATTGCCAAGAGAGAGCACATCTCCGCTGCCAGGAAAGCGTCCCATTGGCTCCCCATAAAGTAAAGGATTATATTCAAAGCGCCAAGCATCACCCACAAATGTGTCCATCTCTCAGCTCCAGCGTACCTATCCCAAAGAATCCACCCGGTCGCTTCCACAAGACCAACCAGGACACCCTATGCCAACATGCTCTCAGTACCCAGGGTAAAAAGAGTTAGAGCAGGTGGCGCCAGCTTCCCTTACCTTGCTGCTCTACACTGGAACATACTTCCCACCTCACTGCGAGCTGAACCCTCACTGACTGCTTTCCCCAAAGCCATAAAAACTACCCTGTTCACCTAACCAGCCTCACATGCTCAAACTTTAATGACTAACATTTATGATGTACTATGGTGTTTGATGTACCTTGCTGGATGATTCTCCCTATTGCTTAACTCATGCACCGGCCTCACTGTAACCCAAGGCACAACATGTACCTGTACCTGTAAATAAGTTCCCTTACAAGTAACAGCGCCACAATGCTCCTGGACTGCCTGCGTGCTATATAAATGTATTAAATAAATGAAAACATAAATAAATAAATAAATAAATGTAGTTTGGCGGGTACCGGGGGAAGAAGCTCAGCCCGGCATTTGAGGGATTACTGCCCTCCTGGGGAAAGTTGGGAGGGAAGTTTCCTGGGTTGGTAGCTACCTGTTTGGATTTCCGCTCCCCACCCCCCTTGGGCTCGGAGAGTCCACACATACCCCAGGATGGGTTTGTTGTCCTTGTAACAGGGGCTGATATAATGAGGGGAGTTAGGGGTCCCATTTGTGGGGTTACCTCCCTGACTACCTGTTTGGGATTGGCCCGAGGTCCTTCTGGTTCGTAGGCTAGAAGATGGATTCTGTACAGGAATGTTTTAGGCCCCCCATCTCCAGATCTAAAATGGGGCAACCTTTACTTCTGCCAATTTAGCAGCAGCAGGGGTGTTGGCTGGTTTGGGGGTTTTATTTTTATTCTCTACCGGTTTCTGCACTTCATAAATACGGGTCGCATATTCAATGACCCAGTCTTGTGATCTTTTCTCGTGACAGTCCCTCACCAGCTGGGTCATGATGTATTTAGGGAGTGCATGAAAGAAGGTATTAATGAACTCCCTACTGTCTGTGCGTACCCTCCTGGTGGTCTGTGCAAAGGCACATTTTAGTTCTTGCACAAATTCTTGTGGGGCCTGGTCTTCCCCGCACAGCAGATGGTAGGCCACCTTGCAGGCCTCTTGGGGGTTCCCATGTACAGAAAAATGTTTTAAGATGGCCACCCTATAGGTTGACCATCTTGAGTGGTTCTCATCCTCCAGACCTGCAAAGAAGCTGCAGTATTCAAGGGAAAATGTCCATTTGACATATTGGATGCAACTCTGGCTATCTTTCAGGTGGAAAGTATCCATCATTTGCTCATATAACTGAAGGTGCTCCCAGGCTGAATACTTGGCATGTATGTGATAGGGAGTTATTATGATGCTCCTAATGGCCTTGATCTGTTTCAGGGGATCTTTTAGTAGAGCCCATTTAATTGTGTTGGCCTTTTTAGCCTTAGTCACCCGAGTCCACTCATCTTCTGACTCAGAGGCAATGCTACAGGAGGTGGCTATCTGATCCTCTAGGCTCTCCCTGATTCTGCGAGCTTGAGAGTGGCTGGCAGAATGTAGGGGCCTAGTTTATTGACACCTGTGGCACTCGGAAGAGTCTTCTGACTCTCTCCTGCTGCCAGGATTGGCTGAGTACCCCCCCCCACTGCCCTAGCTGGGAAGAGGTCTTTAAAATACTAATTATGGCCCTGCTTTCCTGAAGTTCCCCACCAAATTTGAGAGACTGATCCTTTGGTAGGCAGTATTATTTGGGGATCCAGTTCCCTGATTCTCCGCTCACTGGAGTCTTCCTGATCAGAGAGGCTAGCGCATCCATTTGGGAATCTGTACAGAGATGCCGCCCATCCATTTCTGGGAGGCGCTGATCTGTCAGTCCCATGCTGCCAATTCTGCTGAAGTCTACCATCCCCGTGGCCCTTGGTTCATATGAGCCAGTGGACATGAAGGCGGCAGAGTCCATGGTACTGAAGGGGTTAGAGTCCCTGATTACAGGGGTCCTGATGTTATGCTCAGAGGTTTCTCTGTCCCTTCCTACCTCTTCTCTTTCAGCCCATATTCCCTGGTGACATGCCAAAATTGGACTCTTTTGCTCCTCTATTAAGGCCTTACTGGTCTCAATGATTTGCTCTTGATTGGCTATCTGTTTGTGGAGCCTATCATTCTTTTCACAGACAGCCTCATTGTCTCTCTGTGCTTCCTGGTTTGGAAATACTTGGCCAATTTTTGCTACAGGAGACTCGCCTCCTGAGTTTTGTAATTATTGGTCTGAGCGTTCCTTTCCAGAGCATCCTCCACCCTCCTGGTGTGCTCTAGTAGTTTCTCGTATTCGGTTTTTACCTCACAGAGCTCCTGGAGGGCCAGCTTTCTTTCCTCTAACTTAGTTTTTGATTGCCTTAGTTCCTGGCCTAAGGCGTCCCTCTCCTGACTTAGAGTGCCCCTTTGTTCAGCCAGGTCATCCCTCTGTTTTTAAATGCACTAGATTTCTGGTGCTCCTCATCAAATTCTGCTTGAGATTCTAGGTCTTTAATAATTAATGTATTGTTTTCCTCTTTTAATTGGTCTATCTGGTTTTGTAGGATGACCATCTGTTCTGTGCAGACTCTATTAAAAGTTAATTGTTTTGCCAGCTTTTGTTGACTTTGTTGTAAAGAGTCAACCCTTTCCTGACATTCCTTTTGCAGTGTCTGTATTTGGGCATCTTGCTCTTCCTTCTCTTGCTGTAAGAGAGCCAGATCTTCCTTTAGTTTTGTCAAGTATTGCCTAGCTTCTTTCTCCGATTCTTGGCTCTTCAGTAGCCTTTGCTCTGCAGAGTCCAGATTAGTTTGGATTTTCTGTAGTGTTTCCCCTTGCTTCTTTGCCAGAACTATATTTTCTGCATGCTTTTCCTGTATTATTCCTATGTGGAGGTACAGGTAGGCAGCTATTTTGGCAATTTTACACTGCTCTTCTTTTACTTTTGGGGCTATGTACAGTTCACTAAGCGCTTGGTGTAATGCCCTGTTCTGCCATAATCTAGGTCTATGGCAGTGACCTGTTCTTTTATTTCCTGCAGCCATACCTGTTCATTCTGTTTGGGCCACTCACCCCTGACAAACAGTTTGTGCAGGTGGTGATCCCTAGCCATATTAATCTCTACTGGATCCCCATTTTGGAAATATCAATTTCCTTATGACTTATTTTAGGGTGAATTTACTTTTACAAACAGGCCCGATTTTTTGAGTATTTATTTTGAGAGGTGCTTGTACAGTGTAACACAGTACACCAACCCAGCAAGGTGTCTGTACCCTACAAGCTAGTATGCTGTGTTAGACTGTCACGGGTGGTATCTCAAATTCAGAAACACGGCCAGAGCGCCCAAAATCTGTTAAGGATTTCAATCAGCCACACACCCAGGTCTTACCTAGCATGTAGTGCACAATGAAATATTTATTTATTTGTCTATAGGTTCAATATTCTGAATGATATACCACTCATATCACACCCGTCTCAAAATACCCCCAGGTCACAGTGGACCAGAATCAGGCTAATTTGTAAAGGTACATATTTATATATTTAATATTCAAATCCCACATACATTTATATATATATATATATATATACACACATATATATATATGTATGGGGCAATTGGTGAAAATAAGTAAAGCAATTGAATTCACTTATAATAATGCAGAATAGAAAACACAGGAAAAAGAACAGTTTTGGTTTGTGAACAGATAGCGTTTAGGTTAATATTTCCACTGCAAAGCTCTTTAAGGCACAAATGAGCAGTCCTACACATATGTCAGTAACCAGCAGGTATTCAGGAATGAAAGACAATGTCTAGAGTTTGAATGCAATCATCCCTCCCCAAACAAGAGAGAAAACGTTTTTTGAAAATTGACACTATTTAAAATGACAGGTGAAAATGGCTTTTTGACACAATGCAAAAGGCAAACATGCTTAGATTGATATAAATTATTAGGAAAGCAACACTTAACAGGTCCTAACACACATGAGCTACAAGATAAACAACAGTACACACTTTGGATTGATTGATTGATTGATTGATTGATATTTTATTTCTATTGCGCTCATACACAAGTGTTTCAGAGTGCGACAAGGCAAAGAAGGGGAACAGGGGAGAACAAAATAGCGATCTTACTAGACAAAGTGACATTGAGAACGCGCAAGTGCATGGGAGAGGGGGGTTGGGAAAAGTGAATGAAAGGGGGGAGAAGTGGAAAGTGCAAAGCAGAGGAGAAACAGATAAATAACAACAAATAAATAATAAAGGCAACAAACAGTGGTAATGCAGCCAGCAATTTTCAAGTGCTAGGTTTAAGGCAGGAGACAGGGTAGGTCTGATAAGTACAGGAAGAAAAAGGGGGGGCTGTATGGGTACAGATACAGACCCCAGTGCAAGGGGTGGCCCGGAGGTGATGCAGGAGGGTGGCAGGATGAGCAGGTACCTGGGCCCGAAGGAGAGAGGGTGGCCAGGTGCACAGTGCCAAGAGAGAACAGATCAACAGAGGAGAGGGGGAGTGAAGGCAGAAGAAAAGAGGAAGATCTTGACGTGCTTCCAGAACAGGAGATGGTTCTCCTCATGTTTTAGAGTGGCAAGGAGGCTGTTCCAGAGGGAGGCCCCAGCCGAAGACAGAGATCTACCCCCAGCTCGTTTCTTAGAAAAACGACTGACCCTGAGGGAGTTGGAGGTAGAGGAGCGAAGAGCTCGAGAGGGGAGGTATTTGCGAAGGGATAGCTGAAGGTATTTTGGACCCAGGCCCCAGAAAGCCTTGTGGACAATGCAGAGGGTTTTGAATTTAATCCTTGCATCCACTGGGAGCCAGTGGAGAGATTTCAGAGCTGGAGAGATACGATCCGGGGGCTTGAGGCCAAGGACAAGTCTTGTAGTCCTGTTTTGGATTAGTTGCAGAGGGTGGAGTGTAGAGGTAGGGAGATTTAGAAAGAGGCTGTTACAATAGTCCAAGCTAGAGAGAACCAGAGCTTGGGATACCATGAGCTTCTGGGGGAAGGAGAGGAAAGGCAGAGTACTTCTGAGGAGGTGCAGTCGGAAATTTGACTTTTTAGAGACCTCAGAGATGTGGGCGGAGAAGGAAAGGGTGGAGTCAAAGATGACCCCGAGGTTCTTAGCCTCACAGTTGGGAGTTGGAGGAGGGCCAAGGGAGGCTGGCCAGAGAGTGAGGGGAAAGGATGGTGAAGGTGCGCTGATGAGGAGGATCTCCGTCTTGCTGGCATTCAGACAAAGATCATTGGCGGAACACCAATCTTGAATGGCAGTTAGGCAATCAGAGATGAGAGAGGGAGAGGAGGTGGCAGAGGACAGCCTGAAAATGAGTTGAGGTTCGTCAGTGTAGCACTGGAAATTTGAGCAGAAAATGGCAATGCAGTGGACGGGAGTTGCCAGGTATTGGTTGAAAAGCCAGGGTGAGAGGTTAGACCCCTGGGGAACACCACAGGTAGAGAAAAAGATAGATGAAAGGAAGGACCCAAGTTGGACCTGGGAGGGTCGATCTGAGGGGAAAGAGGTCAGCCAGGCCATAGCCTGATCAATGATACCCAGGTTTTCACGGAGACGGTTGAGCAGGATGGTATGGTTGACCATGTCGAAGGCAGAAGAGAGATTGAGGAGGATGAGGACAGAGGGAATGTTAGATTCAAGGTTTGAGAGCAGATCTTTACAGATGTTCAGGAGAGCAGTTTCTGTGCTTCTGGCGGCTCTGAAGCCAGACTGGTGGTCATGGAGACAGCCAACAGAATTGGAATGAAGGTTAAGCTGAGAGATGGCCAACTTTTCCAGGAGTTTGCCAAGAATGTGAGCAATGGAAATTGGCCGATAGTTAGCTGGACAAGAAGGATCAGCTGTGGGTTTCTGCAGAAGAGGATGCACAAAGGAGTGCTTCAGAGGGGAGGGGAAGGATCCAGAGGCAAAGGAGTGGTTGCAAAAAATCAGCAAGGGCCAGAGCGAGGGTGTCAATGTGGTCCTTGATGGTTTTAGAGGAACAGGGATGAGCCTGTTTTGAAGAGGCTTTCATAGATATGAGGATCAGAATGGGAGTTGAGAAACACTTTGAATGAGAACAAGACATTTCTGAAACTTTGGTGAAATGTAAATTCACTGCAAAATTTCACCATGCGATTTTTTGATAAAAACGGGTCAAATACACTGGATACTCTGTTTCTTTCTGGGATTTACTTTAGTTACTCAAAATCACTAATGATTTATGGTTTAATAACACAGATGAGAGAAATCAGCGCAAGAATGATTCTGATAATACTAGGGTTCTGAAGCTAATGATGGGATGGGTTGAGATTGGGATAAGACAATGCAAATATAAAATGGGTCACTATTCTTCGTATTTAAACTTACAGTCTCTTGTGATTAAAATTGGACCATCGGGTTTCTGGTCATTGCATTGGGTCAGGTCTACCGGCAGTAGGGCACCTCTGGCGGGATTGGATAAGCAGGGTGGTTCTGGTCAACTTTGGAGTGCACCTCAGACTGGATTTGGATGGGCCCTTCTGGTCACTGGACACTGTAGATAGCAGGATGCAGGTTTCAGCAGGCAAGCCTTTATGGTAGCAAGCCAGACTGGATCAGAATTAAATCCCCTCAAGTTTGGGATGGTTGAATTTGGGTCTAGCTAAAAAGAGTTCAGCAATGCTAAAGTCTGGATTCTGCAAAGAAGTCTGGCATCAGCTGCAAGATGAAGAGTTCTGGACAAGATGAAGAAGTCAGGAACAAAGCACAGCACGGAATTCTGGATGTGTTCAGGAAGCAGTGTGTGCTATGTGTGGCGAAGTTCCTATATTATCCTACCAAGTGACATAACAGAGTTTATGGTGTGGGCAGAATTTCAAAACACACCCCCACGGCTGTGAGTGGCCACAGGCACTTGCCTTGTTCTGGGTGGCAGTCAAAACAGAGCTGTTATCTTTATGATGTGATTTAGGAACTCCCAAATTGATTTAAATCAAAACTTAACTTTTACACAAATGAATATTTCTACAATTGTGTCCCCTAATAAAATCGGACACATACATTGCCTGCATGATGGGTTATCTTCACATTTAATCCCCATCTCTGTGAGAGCAGTCTTTGTTATTGTATAGAATTTCATCAATTTTAATCATAACAGGTTAGACTAATAATTTCTAATTCAGTACATATCTGGGTGACTATCACTGGACGAAGAATATACAATCTTGGACTTGTAGCATAAAGAGTTTTGCTACAATTAGGTTTTTTCTATAACTTTGGTTCCTTAGGTGGTACAGGGTCCATTAATGTCTTCAAAGCTAAAGCCTAAAATTAGGTTAACATCTACACATTTGTAGGTTTATCCTCCTTCAGGTTGCACAGTTAAAGAGTTTCAAATTTAATCACAAGTAACATCAAAAAGTTCCAGCAGTTTCTTTTTTTAAAAATCCTTTATAACTCCCCTTCTCAGGCAACAGCTGTCACAGTCCTTTCATCAGGGAGGTGTGTCCTCTTCCTGGAGAGGGTAGCTCCCCTGTAGAGATCAGTAGTCAGCTTGCCATTGTTCTTGGCTCACCCAAAGACAAATGTCTAATGAGTCCATTGTGCTCCTCGTTGTCAATATGTGGGAACCATTAAGGCTTCCTGTATCAAGGGAGTGTCCATTTTGAAGTGTCAATCTTTCCCAGGCTGGCACTGTCAGGTCAGAATTAAGTATTTACTGAACTCCAATACTGGGTTGCTTTGAATTTACATTACAGTCTTATCATTTCACACATATAAAAATAAGCACAGTTTACAAGGGATTTAACAATTTAAAACAATTAAGGCTTTCACAAACATGCTTTAAATAGGCACATTTTGCAATTTCTTCAGGAAAAAGAGACACATTTAAACTGGGTGTTTCAGAAAATACACTTCTATACTGCTGTTAGTCATTGAGGCCTGTTTTTTTTCTGAGCCACCTGGAGAATCTGTGATTTCAGCACACTTTTCATTTCAATAGTTCTCTGAGAAAATGACTGAATTTAGCACCAAAACAGCACTTTGAAGGTTGCAATTGATTAGGAAAGCTGGATTTTAAAGGCATTTTCAGATTTTAGCCCTTCTGTTGCCTTGCTTCATGTGACAGGTGACAGCACCCACTGACTTTGAGTGAGTCCTGTTTTGACATCAACTTTGCCTGTGTGTGGAAGAGTGGTGTAGCCTTTTTGTGATTCGTGAACCATGCACAGTATTGCAAATTTGGCACTCGCAGGGTTAAGCACATCAATTTTTGACAGTTTCTTTTCCCCCATTGGCAATGGGGTGTAGTGGGGCGCGCACTGGCATGGGTAAAAATACCCCACATACCTACAGACAGAAGATGTTACCTATGAAAGAGAAATAATTTCAAGGATTTCCTAAAAGCCGTCTTATACATTTGTAACTAATGAAATGTTGCCATGAATATAGAATTGGGGGTTAAAACCGTTATTTATCTGAGATCATTTTTATTGTTTAACCAGTGGCTTAAACTGAACGTTCAATGACTGACATGTGACTTTCTCAAATAGATGCCAAAGATTTCTAATAGAACTTTGGAGGCAGGCTTGTCTTGACCCTTCATTCACTTCATATTCATTTGTAATGAGATGCAATAAAAGGAACACTGTTTTTCCAGGATAGTATACCATTGTATAATCACTCTGGAAGCCTTATGCATGGTGTATGATCACCTGTTCAGCACCCTCAACTTATGGACTTGTCATACTTCATAACACAGAATGAACATGCAAGTGTGTAGTCGTTTCTTTGTGTTCATTAATGCGTATCTGTGTTACTGAATATTAGATGTATTCACGGGTATGCTGTAGCTAACATACACTTAACACATGCCATTGTTTATGGTTGCTGATCATACAGTATAGCCTGTGGTTGTGCCCTGTGTGCATCACAAAGTAATAACACACATGTCCTGCTGACTTTGGCTATAAACAGTTTTTAATGCGTATGTGCTTGGTATACAAATAAAGCCATATGCACATATTACTCGTTTCTATTATTTTCCTGGTAGCACGGGTACCAGTTTCTAAATGTTTGTGCAAAAAATAAATAATAGGTATTAGCCCATCATCTTTGTGGCTTCATGTTCTTCTCTCCAATGAACGGGTCCCTTACTTATAGCCTGGCCAAGGGAAAGGCATGTGCATTGCTTCCACGTCAGCTGTTTGCTCAGCCTTGCATTTGCCAGTTGGATGGTAACCTGCACTAACTTTTCCATGCAAATGTCTGCTGTGTTGTTGTAGCCAAAGCAAAAACAGAGAGGCAAACCCGTCAGCAATGCTATCCAGTGATGAAAGTGTACCAAAAACGTTGTGGAACTGTGACTCTGGCAGGGGACAGAGTAGGAAGGAAAGGAGCAGCAAACAACATGATTCAAGGGTTGCAGTCATGCTAGCTGACAGCCAATTGAGTTGAAATAGTTTTCAGTTTAGCTGTAAGTGATATCCTGTTATAAAGTGGAGAAGTGTGCTTTTACTTCCTAAAGAACAGTACCGAAATGGTGACATTTTTACATTTTTGCAAAAACTAGTGGAGCTGTTACCGGTAAAAAATAAAAGTAGTGGAACACGGCTCCTGACCCTTCCCACTCACTTCGACTACTGATACTATCACCCTACCTTTGAATGTCCATCAGCTCCCACTATCATCGTCACATTTCAGATCTACTTCACCTTCGTGAGATGTATAAAGTAACTCTGTTGGTTGCTGTGCCTATCAAGAAGATCTCAATATGACAAGCAGATTGCCTCAGCTTTGATATCGATACAAAATGTTTGATTTGAAGTATGTGCTTCAAAATAGTATTAACATTACCCCAAACGTGCATATGTTGCTATTTCTCATTGAGAAACTTTATTTTGTAATAATCCCTATCCAATGTGTATGCTGTGAAATGCTGGTTTTGATATCTCATTGATTCACTAGCTCCCATCCAGAAGAGTGCAGTATAGCCATTCATCACATAACTGTCACGTTGCAACGTGACTCTTGTAGCCATCCCATATCATTATGTGGGTGGCTCTCAGCTCAGGCCACAGGACGAGGATAGGAACATTGGGCTAGGGAAGGGGGCGGGTACAGGGGGGTCACGTGGGTCAGGGTTTTGGCAGTTGGCCAATATGTAGTATGTGAATAAAGACGAGTAACTGGTACCTACGTCTCTGCGTATTTTATGGCCCTGTCAGGGCCAGCCGATGTTCCACGTGACAGAGAGAGCCCCTCGCACTGTATGCCTGAGGGTGCTGACAACCACCTGTATCTGAACTGCAGAAACTCCAGTGCCGTGTCTTTACAGACCCCTTTGGCAAAATGCAATCCCGTTCACTGATTTGCTGGGATCCTTTGGTGTACCCACCTTACCACAGAAAGAGAAACCGGTATCACGATGAGGACGAGGACGTGTGAAGTGCTTCGTCTGAAATTGGAAACACTTCACTATTTGACCCTTAGATTGTCCTCAATTATGACGTAGAAGATGGTTTTACTTCGAAAGAAACATTCATGCTACCTCGGCTGTTATCTCACACAATCGTTGAGGCAGATTGATGAATGGCAAACCCCAATCCCTGAAAACTGTACTAATAAATACATGTTTAAAGGGAAACTTCTGCCAGTTAGGGGACATCCCTTGATTAGCTGATTGCTTTTTGAGTTTACAGGATCGATAATGCCCAGAACAGGGACAAAGCATGCATTTTCCCTTTTTTAAATCTGGATTAACTAGAGCACCTGCTTGCTAATTGATTTTACTGTCAGATTCTATTATTGTACTCTGGTCACCTGTGTAAAGCTCTTAGGTGTTAAGCTCACTATACATAAACACATACAAATAAAAGGTTCCGTAATCTGCATGGTTGCACTTAACCATTTTATAGGCACTGTGGCTGTAGTATCTTGGTCCAGAGCATATACTCTGGCGCATGCACCATTACATTCTTCGATGTAATGCAAACAGGGAGCTTCGTCCGGGAATGCTATACTGATTCATTCTGAGTGTACTGCCCGAGTATTCAGCGTAATGATCTGCTTCCATCTTTTGTAAGAGATATGAGGTCTCACCTAGTGTTTCTTTTATTGAAGAATTCTTAGCGTTTATATGTATATCTGTAATACAGCTAAATGGCTATTACATTGATTGATTTGCTGATTATTCTGTTTTTAAGTACCTTAATAGAAGCATGGTATTACGATTTATAACGTGTACATTTTTAAAGTGTGCTTCATTGCAATGTTATTTATTTGATAAATTACAATGTGTAATATTTTAGATCGAACTAAATCATGGTGTTTTGTTAAATGTGTTTGTAATTGTGACAAATCAACTTTCGGTGTACCAGTGGTCATGGGATGAATATCGGTTTCTAATCCATCAATCAGCCCTACACCTCTATTACACCAGAAGGGATCCGAACACAAGTAAAGTAAATTATAAACCTCCTTGTCCAATTTTGGTAACGTGGACAGAACGGCAGGCTTATCTCTGCGAGGTTTTGATTTGTGGGTTAGTTGCAACACAGCAAAAATACAATTACTTCCCAATGATAAAAGGGGCTGTCCAGTCATGGTTGTATAAACATATCTATGTTATATGTTATTATTACTACAACAGTCAGTTCTAGCACACTACAAAATACAACCCACCCTGTAAAAGAACACAGAGGACAGGCAGTTTCATGAAGCTAAGGGATGCACTCTGGATACTGACAGCAGGGTAGTTGGTAAAGTAATCAGTCTTACTGTTCAAGGTTATTTGGTTTCAGCACCAAGGGCAAAGGGTTGTAACTTTCTCTAGGGGCCTTCAGTGATGGACCTGGGGCGGAAACCACAATGTACCTGGTGCTTAAGAAGTTCTTGATGCTGAACAGCATCGAGGCGGTTGCAGGTTGCTCGGCAGATTTCATTCAGAGTAATTTGGTAATATGGGCCCATACACACTGATATAAACAATACATATGGTGATCCATTCTTGTATGAAATGTATATCACATTATAGTGATATTGTAACCATATTTTTTGTAGTGTACCTAGGAACAATGCTATTTGATGCTACTTCCTGTTTTGTCAAGGGGTAAAAGGTCATGTTCCATCACTTCCCATGATATGACTTTGGGATGGGGTCAAATGACATCACTTCCTGTGATGTCATCATAGGTCAAGGGTCATGTGATGTCACTTCCGCTAACCCTGTCATTTTGGTGAAATGACATCCTCGACCAAGCCCCTTTCAGGCTGGCCTCAATTATCTCTCAGTATGTACTGACACCAGCCAAAATAAACAATGGGAAAGCAGATCCATGGAGCCTTTGATATTTTAATTAGGAGGCCCCTGGCCGGATGAAGGTGTGCCTTACCCCTTCTTGAGATGCTTTGATATACCTGTGGCTGTCACACTCCATCTGAACATGACAGAAAGGAGGGCGCCGGTAGGCAGTGTCCTATAGGAGTACATTTGACTATGCGTTTTGTGCGGTGAGCAGAGAAAATGTGTGCAGAATAGCCTCACACATTTTCAGAGGTTGATCTCCAATGATGTGTTTTCATTTTCAAAACATTAAAAAAAGCCCAGGCGAGCGCAAACACCCCATGTGGATGGTCCAATTCTTCACAGTAACTGTGAAAGGTTTTAATTGTAAACCATAACGCAATAATAATAATACAAATAAATGAATCACTGCTTGTGGTTATACATTTTGATAGTGTCCTCTTTTGAGATTAACCACAAATGACAGAAACGATTTTACCATTAGGAAAGTAACATGAGGAATTGATTTGCTCTAATTAATTTATTTTTGCTTAAAAATGCACTCAAGTAATTATGTCACCTTGTTATATGAAATGTACCTCCCTGAAGGGAGATTATATTGATTTACCACATTTGCATTCCAGCCTGCATAGTACCACTTGCTACATCTTACATTGCTCCAAACTCGAGGTGGGGAACACACAAACATGTTCGTGTATTTTTTTCTCAACTCACACTTGCTGTAGGCCTGTGTGCCTCTGAATTGCAGCTCTATTTTCTGCTCCCCTAACTCAAATGATGTGTCTCCTAAATGTCACTCTTAGGAAAACAAGGTCCTTTTTTTGTTACAAATAACCCAATAATGAAATGCCTCTTTGCAGTTTCAAATAGTTGCAAGTGTGTGGATCTCCAGATTTTAGGCGTGGAAATAGGCAGAGGAGAAGAATAAGAATTAGGGAGAGCAGATCGAGAGTCCGGCTTAGATGCTTTGGAAGGGAGCCAAAGGGAAAGGAAAACACACTGCAAGATGTTGATTAAGTCAGTTAAGAGGAAGAAAGATGAGGGAGGGAGGAGCAAAGGCATGAGAAAGACTTAAGGACGATTGAGGGACAGGGTTATAGCCACATGATTGCAAGCCAAATAAAAATGCAGTGAAATGCCACTGAAACCACGAGGCTAATGCTTGTGCCTACATTGTGTAATGCCAGACAGCCTCTGAATAATCACTTTAAGCCTCAGCAATTCATTTGATATGATACAATATAGTATACAATGAGTTGCTGCTTCCTTTTTCTTCTCACTAGAATGGTCCTGGACTGGTTCTGTTGCTTCCTGGCTGGGAGAGTTGGTACATGACATTGCCATCTCCAACCATAAATAAGTTAATGACACGCATGTGTATTTGAAAGTGCCAATCAAGGCTAATATCTATCACCTCAAGGACTGCCTGGTGGCCACTGAAAACACAATGTTTATTCAATCCCTCAAACGTTTTCCCTCTTCTCACTTCTGAAGCTGTCCAGGCTTTCTTCAGTTTCCTCATTTAGTATTTCTCTACTACTCTGCTGCTACCCTTGTTTCCTATGATCACTCTCTATTTCTCACAGAATGCTAAAGCACCATTCAAACAACCATGTGTCTATGATCTCATGTTCCTTCCACTAATAAAAGTTGTCATTTTTTTCCTGAGTTACAGCAGTTCAGGCTCGTGTTGTATCATGCAAAAGAATGTGTGTGAGTCCCTCTACCAGCACATACACAGCCCATTGACCTCTTTGTGGGTGGATGGCCCCCAGGAGAGTCTCAACCACATGCATATCAGTTTTTGTCCCACCCAAATGCAGCCCAGCACCAAAATGCTAGGCAAATCTTATCTGAACAAGGGTACCAGCAGCAACCCCAGATACATGTTTCGGCCTTTTTAGGCCTCATCAGTGAGGTGGAGCTGTGCCTCTCTCAGCACAATGAGCAAGGGGTTCATGTCTGGATTACCCTAGTAACTTAGGGTGAGACCCCAAGTGCCTCAAAATATGCAAAAGACGGTGTGGGAGTCCCTCTACCGGCACAAACACAGCCCAAATGGCCAGGGATTCCATTGACTGATATGCATATCTACATTTCTCCTCCGTGAAAAGTGCAGTGAGCTAAAGCATGGTTCAGACTCTCCCGGGGGCCATCCACCAAAGAACATGTCAAAGGGCTGTGTTCGAGCTGGTAGTGGGAAATCCCAGAGATGATCTTGTTGTATCATGCTTGGATGTGGGTTGGGTGGTATACCATAGCCTTCTTGCTTCTTCTCTTGCCTATTGAGAAGAGTTCTTAAGCTACTGGTAGTTTAATTACTGGTTCCCAAATGTTTTACCATATCGCTCCCACCATGGTTGGTGTCCACCAGCTCAGTTTGCATTTTTCTACCATCTGACCTACAAAGTACTTGTTGGAAGAAATCTAGTTATTTGATTACCAAGTTGAAAATGGCCAGTGATTCTGGTGTAATTCACAATATAGAACGCCTGACTGCCCAGCTGCATTGACGCTCAATATACTCTCTTGCCAAATGATCTGGCCTTCAGAAGGGCTATAAGGACACACATATTGAGGTAGCTCATTCCAGAACCCTTAACTGCTAAACCTCTGCACTTGTGTTGTGCTTTAATTCATTAAGTCATCTCTAATTGTATCAATGCCCTCAGGTTCAGTCCTTCTTTGTGTATTTCAGTTTTATTTCACGTCTCCTCTGTAAAGCACCTTTACAGCTCCCTGGGTCAGAGGTACAATAAAAATGAACTATATACAATGTAACTTAAATCGCCTGTTTCCACAATGTCAGGCTCGCTTCCATCAATAGTTTTTAGAGCATCTAGTCTACCAAGATTAACAATTTCCCATAACGCCCCAGTTAGGAGATGTAACCGGATTGCACAGTGCCCAATTTGCAGCACAAATTGTCAGTTTCCATAGTTCACACAGATTAGCAGGCTTCCGCAATGTACGCTTATCGTCAGATTATATTTCATTTATTTTATTAGTACATTATAGCCTGTTAAGGCTTTTTGTACATACATGAAATGAGATATTTTAGAATACATCAAGATGAAAGAACGGTAACAAATTACAATCAATTCTCTACAATGTTCAAGATCGATTCAATGTGCATCTGTAATTTTACCACATACTAAATCAGAGCAACGTCCTTTTGGTTCATAGAATTTTGCCCACAACAATGAACCATCCGTTTTACAATCATAGCCATAGGCTAGGATGATAGATCTTCATAATGCATCAAAACTTTCGCATTCCAACTGTAGATGTTTGACTGTGTCTACCACAAAGAATCTGCCAAGCCTGCAGAAACGGTTACCTCTATTCACTCCAGTCTGATGCCCACTAAGACTCGACGTTATTACATTTCATGCTCATATATTTTCTAACAATCCAATTAAAAGGTTATTCGTTCAAATCATTTGGTTGACCAATAAGGTTGAGATATTGATCAATACAGTTGTTGCTAAGGGATTTGGTAGCTAAATTGGTATGGTTTTGTTCACAGTTGAACTCTCGTACAGCTTTTTCCTTCACAGTTTTAAAAGTATTTATTGTGGTTCCCAGTGGATAAAGCCCAATTTGCTGCAACCAGGTATCAAATAAATGTTTCTGTACTTTTAGAGTGGAGCTGAAGAGACTCGGAAGGTAGAGTGAGGCTATATTAGAATTCTTGCTCGACAGGGATTCTGGAGCCACATTTGTTAGCTTCCACGTAATATTCAAACACTTTTAAATCTAGGCATTTTCAACACTATGCATGTTAATCTCTAACATGTCTGAGTTTGTTTGTGGTCCCATGCTTGCTTTATACAATGCAATTATGGTGGTGGTGAGAGAAAATCCTGAATAGTTTCTTGCAAAATTCATAATACCGCTCAAACATTGTTTCACTCACATATCGAGACTAGTGAAATGTACTTCCCAATTTAGTTTGCCTTCAAATGTTACTCCAAAACATACATAAGAGGGGACAGTTTATAAATGATCACTGGATTTCTAACATCCATAAAGTCAATGGTAGCTTTCATTTTCCATACTACCCCAGTGTGTACCCACTACTAGTTTCCAAAATGCTACACCGCTGCTTGAAGGCTGTGGTGTTTCGTGGTACAGGCACGCACTCTGCGGAATCTGCATTGGCTATTGGTTTATTTCCATATGAAAAAGAGTTGGTCATGATGACCTTAAAACCTCACCATGGAACTGATCCAAGGTAATTGCAGTCTAACTGCAACTTTCAGAGAGAAGTGCCTCACCCAAAGCGGAGAAGTTGCTGCTTCTTGTTTGCCTTTTATCGAGTAAGACATGCACAGCCTGTGACGTGCTCTAAAGGTGCACACAAAAGTTGTCCCACTCCAACGTCCACTTTAAGAATCATGTATTCAATTTGGCCATTCTCTCTGGATGTTGATATTATTGCTGTGATTTAATTGTATATTTATATTTTATTGCAGTGATGTTTTTGGACAGGGCTGTGTTTGTAGTACTTTTTGAGGTTTGGGGGGCATAATATAACTTGTAATACAACTTTCAAGATTCAAAGAGGAGTGCCTCTGGAAGTTAGTAGAGGGGCACAATTGACTTTCTATAGGACTTCTACTAATTCTGGCTTCAGGTCCTCATCTCCTGGATCTCTCAGTGGCCTTCGATACTATTAACGGCTGTTTCATTAATGTTTATCTCAGACATTTTGCAAACCTCATTGTTCCTCCTATGACAGTTTCTGCAAACAAGACTCAAAAAGCAGAAAAAGACACGATAATTGATAACAATCGCTGTTTCAAGGCTTCAAAAACAAGATCGTCTTTTTTGGAAGATCCATTCCCATTACCTTACCCTTCACTTGGCCACCTTCCATTGTTCCTCTTTCAGCCACCATGATCTCTAACAAAATCCCCAGTGTCATCTTTTATAATCTCTTGTTCTTTGTGCCTCCGATTCAAGGACCTATTAAGAAATCTAATTTTCAATTGGACATTGGACATTATGAAATGCATCCTCTTACACATGTCTCAAAAATGTAGATCACCTTTTCATTGGTCTTCCTAGTCCTGGACGACTATAAGAGTCTCCTGTTTTCACTCCACCACAACCTGACTCAACAACCTCAAGAGATCCAGAGTAAAGCAATGAGACTCATTTTGGACCTCACACCTAGGGATCACATCACACTGACAATAGTATCCCTTCTCTGGCTCCTTGATGAAGCGTGAATCACCTTCAGAATCCTATGCCTTATCCACATGCCAGTATGCTGGAACAACGGAGCAATGTATCTATATCAGAAAGCAATTAAAACACCCTCCTACACAATACTTGTAATGCGCAGCCTCCAAAACATGTGTTTTTACTGATTTCAAAAAGAACCTTGGAGGCAGAACCTTTCGAGCAATAGGATCAATGCCTGGAACAGTGTACAAGTGGCCATCAGAGAAACAGATTAAAACCTTCAGATCCTCTAAGACCTAAAGGTTTTCCTATTTAGGTGATCCTATATCCTTGACTGTTGAGCCTTATATTTGTTCCAATGCCCTCTCCCTTGATGTATTTTTCTTAGAAGCTCTGCACTGTGTTATTGCTGTAATGTAGCAAAACCAGGCTAAGCTCTGTTTTACACTTGAACATTCCTTACATCTGGTCCTCTCTAAAGTACTTGTAGTTTCTGCTGACATGTGCACCGGTCATCTCATCACCCTACCCTATATTCAAAGTATATTTAATGGACTTCTAACATTTGCAACATATCATGCTCTTCTTCCCAACAACTTCTCTTTTGTGCTTTACTGAATATTACTCAGGGCATTTAATGACCAGATTCCGTCTCCTCTTGCATGTGAGTTGCTACAAAACGACTTTGAACATAGTTGCCCTGTCTAAGTGACTCAGCCTCCCTGAGATGGGGCAGCTTCAGATCTCCCTGAGTACTTCTGTGTATTTGAGGACGTATCTGATGTATCCTAATAGTGCATGTGCCCCATGTGGATATGCAATTGTCTGAGTTTGCTTTTATATGGAATATTATGTTTTTGATGGTGCACATGTCTGTCTATGTGTGCCTGCCTTTTTGCACTGTATGTGTGCGTATCTCTGTATATATGAGTATCTGTCTGTTCGAATGTGAAACAGTAGGTGCTCGGGTGTGCGGGTTGAGCCCAGTAATAGAATTCCTGCATTTGCTATTGCTGAACTCTAAATCATGATTACTTAATTTGTAGACATCCAAAACTACCAAAAGCCCTAGGGACATGAATTGAGTCTGCTCTAACAGATGTTAGACTGTACTCCCACAATGCTTGCGCCCACAAGTTTAGCCAGATATTGGGGGTCATTACGACCCAGGCGCTAATTGCGCCAACTTTACCACCATGGTGTAAACTACGTTTACACCATGGTGGATGGCGGATTTACCGCCCCATTCCAAGGTGAGTGGGGCGGTAAATCCCCATTTCCCATTTTCCCTTCCCCATTCCCATTTTTGCCCCATAGGGCATAATGGGAGTGGGGAAGGCGCTAATTACGCCACCGTAAATTACAGTGGCATAATTAGCATCATGTCAGGTTAGCGCCATGGATTTTAACGGCTGCTAAAAGCAGCCGTTAAAATCAGAATAGGCGTAAAGGGTTAACAACGGCGTTAACCCCCTAACGCCTGGGTCGTAATGAGGCCCATTATCTTTTATAGGAACTAAGGAAGAACAGCTGAACAATACTCTAATATTTCCTCAATGCATGTATGCCATTAAGAGCTTGCCTGAATCTTGTATTGTTGTTTTTCCATCTGTAGTTAGGACTAAGGCCCTCATTACAAGTCAGGCGGTGGACCATGGTGCTATTAGCACCATGGTCCATGCCGGATTCCGCCATGGTGGATGGCGGAATTACCGCCCCATTCCAAGGTGAGTGGGGCGGTAATTCCCCATTCACCATTTGCCCTTCCCCAATCACATTTTTGCCCCATAGGGCATAATGGGGATGGGGAAGGCGCTAATTACGGCACCGTAAATTACGGTTTCGTAATTAGCACCAAGGTTGCTTAGCGCCTTGGACTTTAACGCCTGCAAGAAGCAGGCATTAAAGTGTGAATCAGGCGTTAAGGGTTAACGGCGCCGACGGCGCCGTTAAACCCTTAATGTCTGACTTGTAATGAGGGCCTAAGACTAAAACATGCATATCCAAACGGTGGGACTGTCCCTATCAGAGAATGCACCAGGACACATTTTATCTTGTGGGTCCACCCTGAAGGGGCACCCTAATATTTGTCATAGCAATGCTGATCCCAGGACAGTTTCTTTTAAAGTAGTAGTAAAGGTTGTTCATAAATAGTTGTTACCCTACCTGCATCGTTGATAGGAGCCCCACATCATCCAAATACATCAGAACTGTGCAAGGGGGATTGTTAAGACTTGGTTGAAACCCCCCAATGGATGACAAGTGCTTTCGGTCATCAAGTATTTTGACAATGAAGAAGTTCTCCATTTTGCTGACCCTCGCCTTAATTTTTAATGAAGAAGAGCCATCCATAAAAGAAAACTATACATCAATTGTCCCCGTGGAGTGACCAAAGCCCACCTAAAAACGATGGATCTGCACAGCACTGTAGTTTTGCAAGTAAGAGGTTTAAAGCAGAGCTTTAGTGCACAAATCAAGAGTAGAGGTTTTGTCCGCCATGAATCTGGTATTTGCTGATCTTTTCTCACCATATATTGCCAGAACCGTCCATAGAATTGTAATCTAGGACTATGTTGAACGAGGAAAATAGCTTTCCACTGCCTAGAAATAAATTGACGTATGTGAAGTGAAGTTGGATTGGAGAAGGGTAATTTTTTTATAATGGCATTGTAATGATGGTTCTCCAGGGTCTCAGAGAAATGATTCACTCAACCCACCCAGCAATCTGAGCTGGATATATACATATCTAATGACACCCTGTCTGGGTTCTTGCAAGTTTTTCTGCGTTGGATAAGAACACTACCATGTTTTTGTACTTTTTTTTATTGGTCATTTACAATGCGACTATTCAGCAAAATGGTGTTTCAAGGCGCAACTAGGCAGAAAATGGTGAGGGTTTGGAGGGCTTCAAAGATGAAGAATAACAGAAATGGTCCATCTAGGCCTTGTAACATTTGGATTGTGCAAGTGCAGTTACAAGAAGTATAAAAACGGAACAGAGAATAGCAACAGAATAACAGAAACGGTCCTACTAGTCCCTGAGGCAATCATACCGTGCAAGTGCAGTTGCAAGAAGTGCAAAAATACAACAGGAGAATAGCGAAGGAAAAACAGAAACACTCCTTCTAGTCCTCAGATGGTGCAAGTGCAATTTGACATTAGGGTGGGTGCACACACGGGAAAGTGTCACCACAAGAATCGGGTGAGGCTACACTGTGCAGTTTAAGGTGCTAAGTCCAAACCCCTTCATTTCCTCCTGTTCCCACCTGTAGAGTTACATTATTCTTTTTCAGAGCTGAATAAATAGCACCAACTCCACGTCTTGACCCTTGACTGAATGAACCATTAATGAGGCTGTGATATTGCATTTGGAACGTTGATGGGACATTCCTTCCAGATGCCTGAAGTCTTTGGGGTGGTAGAAATAGTGGGATACAGGTAGCAGAGACCTAACATAGGGAGCCGAGGGAGATTGATTCGGCTGGCCTTGGGTTGCACCAACTGCAGAAGGAGCGCTACTGGTGTTGGTTTGCTTAGCTCCTTGATGCATAGCTACCTTGCACTCCGTTACACTCTGAATCCCTGCGCAGTACACTCTGAATCCCTGAACGGAATGTCCTTCCACTAGACAAACCATATAATGGGTAACTAAAGCGTGCCAGCTATGGCCTGTGTTTTTCTGAACAGCCCTTGATTTCTTACGTTAACAGGACACTCAATATCTCTAATAGAGTTATGTGTATTATGTGTTTCCCACATATTCATGCACTATTTGTGCTGGGTGTGCTTTTAGTCCCTGGGAGTCTCCACAGATGTTTTAGACTATGGCTCCCATGATCAATCACCATTGACTATGCTGGCTAGGACTGGTGGGATTAGTAGTCCTAAGCATCTGGAGAGCCATAGGTTGCAGACCCCTGCCCTAAGAAATGGGTCACTATCTCTCTGAATTGCCCATCATTTTGGTTTGCTACTGCTTGTTGGATTATATCCCAACAATTGTGGTTAATGGTGGTCATTTTGACTCTTTAAGGGAGCCCAATGCTAAGCATCCAGGCTTCAGTACACAGTGGCCTTGTGATCTAATTTTCTATTGATAGTATGCTTTCTACGGTACTGCCTTCAGTTGGATATTATGACTGTTCACTCCATGCCATACCAGTCCTCTGTTGGAGATATGGCTTCACCATACTCAGACAAGACAGACCTGAACGAATAGGAGGGGGAGTAGCATTCATCTACAAGGAGAACTTCCAGCTCCGACTTGTCAGTCACTCCTCGACCAGCAACTCTGACCTCTTATCGGCCAAACTCAGACTGTCACCAAACAGTACCATCAATATTCACTTACTATACCGTCCCCCAGGCATCACCCTAAACTCTCAGGAAAACATCATCCACATTCTCAGTAATAATATCAAAAGCTCCACTAAAACCCTTCTACTAGGAGACCTCAATCTGGGATTCAATGATGCTAAAGACAATTCTGCGGTCACCCTCACCAAGGAACTTAGTGATTTAGGCTTCACCCAGAAAATAGAAAGTCCATCTCACTCCAAAGGCTGCATTCTAGATTGGATAGCGGACCATAATTGCCTCGCTACTATCACCTCTAACACCTCATTGCCCTGGACCGACCACAACTGTATCGAATTCTCTGTTCCCATCACTAAAAACCACAAAACTCTGACCCCTGGTATCGCTGCAAAGTCAGAAGCTCTAAAAAGCTTAAAGAGAATAACCTGCACCCTTACCTCAACACCCCCGAACTAGCACCCCCTTTCGCTAATGACCCCAATACCCTAGCAGACATCTACAAAGATGTCATCACTAAAGCTATTAATGAAATAGCACCACTCAAATGGAAAAAAGAAAATAAATCACTACACACCAACTCTCTTGGTTCACTGAAGAACTGCACTCAATGCGTTCCCGCAAAAGAGAAGCACTAAAAAACTGGCAAACCAACCCCTGCAGCAGTGCCAAAAACAAATTCAACTTAATCTCCCACCAATACAAAACAGCTATCACCGCTGCCAAAGCCAAATGCCTTCAACAAACGAATCTCTAATGCCAAATCGCACTCTAAGGAAATCTTCACCATTTTTAAAGAGCTCACCCCCCCCCAATACACCTGATGAAATAATCAAAGATGAAGCTTGGTGTGCCAGTATTCAAGCTGCCATGCTACACAAAATTGACCTTCTCCAAAAGAAAATCAAAGACCATTGCAAAGCATTACCTCAACAGACAGGAACCAAGCCTACCAACTTCACACCTGCCTCGTCTAAGCCCACCATACCTGACTTCTCCTTCAGGGACGTCACTGAACAAGAAGTTATCAACTTACAAAAAAAATCTCAAACCCTTCCCTTGTAAAGGTGATATATGGCACCCAAGCTCATCAAAGACTGCGCAGACTGCTTTGCGCCACTCTTTACGGCCTTCATCAATGCGTCCTTTAAATCAGGCATTATCCCAGCTAGCCTCGAAGAGGCCTGGGTCCGCCCCCTCCTAAAAAAACCTACCCTCGACCCCCTACAACCCAACAACTACAGACTGATAACTACAGTGCCATTCCTCTTGAAATTACTGGACAAAGCCGCACACTGCCAAATACAACACTTTCTGGAAACCCACTCCATCCTAGGGACCAGGCAATCAGGCTTCTGGAAAGGACACGGCACCGAAACAGCCCTGGTGGATCTGAAGAGTCAGATCACCCAAATCATGGATAAGGGCTAGCCGGCCCTACTGCTCCTCCTAGATCTCTCAGCCGCATTCGATCTGGTTGATCACAAGACCCTCGCCTCACACACTCAGCCAATTTCTCTAAAGAATCAGATCTCTGGATCACCTCCTTCCTCGAGGGAAGAGCCATGAAAGTCTTCTCGGACACTGCTAACACCACACCCACTACAATCCATTGCGGGCTCCCTCAAGGATCCTGCACTGCACCCACACTTTACAACTTGTTCACTAAGCCTCTCTATGACAAACTCGACTCACATGGTATCACGTACACGAACTACACGGATGACACACAAGTACTTCTACCTCTCTCAGGATCATACCACGAAGACGACAAGGCACTCCACACGATCTACTCCATCATCCAGGCTTGGATGGCAGTTAATGGCCTCTGCCTTAATGGAGACAAAACTGAAACCATGATACAAGGTCAGCAGAGCACCCTATACAAACTGGACAAACTGTATGCCAACTTCTACGTTGACAACTCCATCATCCCCGTATCCACAGCTGTCAAGATACTGGGAGTTTACCTAGACTCCTCACTATCAATGACCAGACAAATCAGCGCAATCACTTCATCATCTGTGCATACAACCAAAATTATAAACGCCATCAAGCCATACCTCTCAAAACCTAACTGCCTTTCATTAGCCAGAGCAACCATTGGAGCCAAATTGGACTATTGCAATGCCCTCCCAGCAGGCATATCGGCAAAAAACCTAAACAGACTACAAGTCACACTAAACAATGTTCTCCGGGCCCCTCTTAGAATCCCAAGAAGAGAGCGTATCTCCCGGGTCAGACACTCAGCCCAATGGCTCCCGGTCAAAGAGCGTATCACACTCAAAATCCTCACCCTCACACACAAATGCCTCTCTCTTTCCGTCCCGTCTGTGGTGCTGCCCGATGACGGGGTGCGCATGCCATGGCATGACGTTGCACACCGCCGCGTGCAGCATAAATAAACGGGGCGTTCCCGGCTGCGACAGTGCGACCGGGAAGCCCGAGCCAGAAGGACGTGTGCTGTGTGAGCAGGGCTGTCAGAAGATGTGGTGAGGCCCAGGGCAAAACATTTGGTGAGGCCCCCTTACAATTTTTTGCACTCAGCCAGCGGCGGCATATCCGCACACAGGAGACTTGAGAAATCTACCCTTGAGTTTGTGTGCAGGATCCCAAATATGCTTTATTACTACTTTCTCTACTGAAGAAAGGTTCATGCCAGACTAACTTTTTTATCATATGAATAAATATATATAAGATGGCATGAGCTCTCCACTGTGCCACCTTTAATTCTCTGAGGGTCAATAACTTTTCTAAGCAAAGAGTTGAGGGCAGATCTCTTTCTTCGGCTGGGGCCTCCCTCTGGAAACAGCCTCCCTGCCTCGCTGAAACTTGAGGAGAACCATCTCCGGTTCCGGAAGCACCTCAATACCTGTTTATTTGCTTCTGCCTTCTCTCTTCCTCTCCCTTGCTGATCACCTGCCTGATCCATGCACTGGTCACTTGGTCAAGCTCTGAATTCGGGCCCAGGTCCCTGCCTGTCCTGTTGCAATCCCGCACTGCCTCTTGGCTCCCCTGCTCTTGTGGTCTTTATCTGTAACCCTACAGTCCCCGCTCTTGCTCGTATTGTCCACCCGTTGGCTGCATTTATGAGTACTCACACTTGCCACCAGTTGGCTGCACTCTTGTTTTATCATTTGTTCCTGCACTTCTTCATCCTACCCCACCCTCGGCACTTCTCCCCTCCCCCATTCCCTGCTCTTGCACGATCTGAATGACACAAGGCCTAGTAAGATCTGTGTTTTGTCCTACTCTTTTGTTTCTCCCTCCTAGCCTTGTCTCGCCTAGAAACACTTGCGTACAGGCACGTTATAAATGCCATATCATATCATTAAGGAGCACCCTGCCCCTGTTTGCGCATTAAAACACACATCATACACAGTGACAAATGATGTACAGTGGAGGCTGGTACATTTCTGAACTTAGGAGGCTTAAATGTTTGTTCCAATTAGTCAAGATCAACAGAGCACAGTGAGGGAGCCCAAACCAAACAAGGGTGGCTTGGGGTTCTCACTCCCAAGAAAATGTTTGAAACATTGGGTTAAAAGTATGCATTTTACAGCACTTTCTTTGCAAAATTGGGTAGAAATCCACACAGTTTGCAATTGGTTTTGTATGGAAGCACATGGAAATTCCCAATAGTTGCAAATCACAAATTGTGCATAGGAACATTTTCCAATACATTTCATGCCGCCTTTCCACGCGAGATATGCTAGTATAAACATATATTCATGCTGGCTGTTCTAATTATGTTGATGCAGGCTGCATCAATATTTACCATTATTACCATATACGGATTCCCAACCAGTAAAATGCCATGCCATTGAAAGTATATCCAGGCTGACTGTGTACCATAAGTGTTATTACAGGCTAGATTGGCCTACATTCAAAGTGGGCCAATTTAGCCAAGTAGTATGTTTGCTTTAACCTTGATGCATAGTCCTGTGCATCAAGGGTAAAGCAAAAAGAGCACTGGCAATGCTAACAGTTTGGGCATTCGTGTAGGCATGGGAAAGGCACTTCTGTGTTGGTATTAGCTGGCCATTGATAGTGCCAGTGCAAAATGGTTTGATTACCTGAGCAGCTAATAGCAGTTCCTTTTAAATGCCTAATACTTATACACAAGCCAAAACTGTTGGCTTTGCCAATGCTTATTTTTAAAAGAATTTCAGCGAAAGACATGCACGGTGTTTGTAAATTGAGTGGCTAAAGGCAGACCTGATTAAGACATTTTTATTACACCAGTTACGTGTTTACAACTCCAATGAAGTCATGAACTCTTAGAAGACTCCTTTGAGGAAACACTTGAAGGCACATTGAGGGCAAGGTTTGATGGCTAGCCATGTTTAAAGCTAGCCCAAAGAGTTCCAGTGAGGAGTTGTTTTGGGTGGGGAGGGCAGGGACTGGGTGAGAATTGCCATAGGGATTAGCATGGCCATGAGAAGTAATTTCACTGTTAGCACCTGCATTCATATCCATACATTTTTAGGTAATTGAAATCATGATGTGGGGTTACCACTTGCATGCTAGGGGAGTGATTAGAAGGGAAGTGGTGACATGAGACATCTCATTCTCACAGCAGTCCTTAAGTGTGATGTTTCAGAAATTAAGGCAAGAGGTAGCTGCTTGTAACATTGAAGCTTCACCAGAATAGTCTCATTCGAAAAGTGGAAAGATTTTAGGTGCCCCCACACAAGGAAGTTTGCCCTTTCCTCACAGCTACTGACGTTAGCACCTCTCCCAACATTTGAAGTATTAGTCTCCTTTCCCCCCTGACATTTTAGCCTAGGTGCACCTCTGATGCCATGAATCCACCCCTTAATGAAGTGGCCCCCAGGGCGGCTACATTTAGGGGTGGTGCTGAACACACACTCACAAAAAACACTTTCACCCATGCATTCAACCACCAGTTACACAACTCCATTCATGCATGTTTACATAAAACCAAACACAGCATTGACACAAACATCAACATGCATGCATGCATTCATACATACATACACACATACATACTAATTTAATTTAAATACACATATACACTTTTAATTTAAAATAAAAAACACTTACCTTACATCCATGCACCCTTAAAAACATCCACGCAGCCGACACATAGACATGCTGCCTGACAAGAGAGAACTCCTCTCCCATCAGTCAGCGTGGTCATGCTGAGCAATGTGAACACACTGACTGACAAGAGAGAACTCCTCTCCCATCAGGCAGCGTGGTCACGCTGAGCAACGTGAACACACTGACTGACAAGAGAGAACTCCTCTCTCATCAGTCAGCGTGGTCACGCTGAGCAACGTGAACACACTGATTGACAAGCAAGGAGTCCTCTCTAATCAACATGAACACACTGACTGACAGGAGAACTCCTCTCCTGTCAGTCAGCGTGGTCATGCTGAACAACGTGAACACACTGACTGACAAGAGAGAACTCCTCTCCTGTCAGTCAGCATGATCACGCTGACATGAACACACTGACTGACAGGAGAGGAGTCCTCTCCCATCAGTCAGTGTGGTCACACTGACAACATGAACACACTGACCTACAAGAGAGAACTCCTCTCCCATCAGTCAGCGTGGTCACACTGACAACATGAACACACTGACTGACAAGAGAGAACTCCTCTCCTGTCAATCAGCGTGGTCATGTTGAGCAACGTGAACACACTGACTGACAAGAGAGAACTCCTCTCCAATCTGTCAGCGTGGTCACGCTGAGCAACGTGAACACACTGACTGACAAGAGAGAACTCCTCTCCTGTCAGTCAGCATGGTCATGCTGAGCAACGTGAACACAGTGACTGACGAGAGAGAACTCCTCTCCCATCAGTCAATGTGGTCACACTGACAACATGAACACACTGACTGACAAGAGAGAACTCCTCTCCTGTCAGTCAGCGTGGTCATGCTGAGCAACGTGAACATACTGACTGACAAGAGAGAACTCCTCTCCTGTCAGTCAGCATGATCACGCTGACATGAACACACTGACCGACGGGAGAGGAGTCCTCTCCCATCAGTCAGTGTGGTCACACTGACAAAATGAACACACTGACTGACAAGGGAGAACTCCTCTCCCATCAATCAGCGTGGTCACACTGACAACATGAACACACTGACTGACAAGAGAGAACTCCTCTCCCATCAGTCAGCGTGGTCACACTGACAACATAAACACACTGACTGACAAGAGAGAACTCCTCTCCTGTCAGTCAGCATGGTCATGCTGAGCAACGTGAACACACTGAAAGACAAGAGAGAACTCCTCTCCCATCAGTCAGCGTGGTCACACTGACGACATGAACACACTGACTGACAAGAGAGAACTCCTCTCCTGTCAGTCAGTGTGGTCATGCTGAGCAACGTGTACACACTGACTGACAGGAGAGGAGTCCTCTCTTGTCATTCAGCATGTCCACGTTTTCAACTGAATGACGGGAGGCAGCAGAGATCACTTCTGAGCCCTGCTGTCTCCCATTATTTTGCTGTTTGTTGCAGAGCTAAACGGCTTCACAAGAAACAGCAAAATCATTGCAGGGGCAGCACAGGCCCCCGTGTGAATAAAGGACAAGGGAGACTGTGCTGCCTTCCACTTAGGAGAGGGGGCCGCGAGGCCCCCAGCAAGTGCGAGGCCCGGGGCAGTTTGCCCCCCCTGCACCCCTCTCATGACGGCCCTGTGTGTGAGTCCTTGTGCACTGGGGGGCTTACGTGAATCGCTGGGGGTAGGACACACCCCCAAAAGTGGCAACGAGTGGGGAATGATGCCTGGGCCTGGCAGTGACGAATCTACAATTTTTCTTTCTGAAACGGAATCTTGCTGACATTTCGTTTCATGCCATAGGCCGTGCTTCACCCACGCGGCTGGTGGCCATTTTGAATAATCAGGTTGTGGACTTCACAGAGCTCCGGTTTGGGCAGTGAGTGGCACCCAGGCCTAATTTTTGGACACACTGCTAGCAGACAGTTTGATCTGCGTGCCTATGCCCGAATTTTTAATTTTTTCGAATTTTGGGTCTTCGACGTCGAGTGCAAGCGAGGAGGAGAGCTACAATGACTTTGACACATTCTATGGGCGCCTGAGGCGCCTGTCGCTGGCCTGTGCCTGGGGCGATGCAGAGGACATGATCAGGTCCATGCTCATCCAGGTGTGCTCCTCGGGCAAGCTCAGGTGCCAAGTGTTAAGGGAGCCCGGAATCATGCTGCCACGCATCCTAGAACTGGGGAGATGCCATGAAGTGTCTGAGGCGAGGGCAGCTAGAATGGAGGCTGGGTCACCCTCCATCAAGACCGAGGAGGTGTGTGCGATGTAGCGTGGTGGCAGAGGCACCAGAAGACCTGGCGGCGGACCCCGGGACAGAGCCGAGAGGGCAGGGGAATCCTGCCAAAAGTGTGGGTACGACCTGCCCCACCCAAAGGAATGCCCCGCGACCGGAAGGACATGCAGAAGGTGTGGGCTGCCAGATCCCTTCCCAAGGGTGTGCAAGGCGGCCATGCCTGTGATGGTGCCGCGAGGTTCGGCCCGGTCCAGTCTCCTTTGCCAGGGCCGACCGCCTAACGTCGCTCAGGTGGACAGAAGTGAAGAGGACACCCAGGTGGAAGAAGCAGACGAAGAGGAGGAAGAGAACATTTTCTTTGTCTCCAGCGTGGGGGTCCTGAAAGGGAAGAACAGGAGGCAGCCAAGTTGTGTTGTGGAAGTCAATCGGTCTCCAGTCCCGGTCCTGGTGAACACAGGGGAGTCTTGTAAAGTGATGGCCCGGGGACACTATGACGCTATGGACATGCCTCTTAAATTGGTAGCTCCGAAAGCCTGCATCTTATCTTTCGGTGGTCTGGACTCTATCCCACTGGATGGTGCTTTTGTGGCGAAGGTGGAGCACGACGCTTCTACGTGACACTGGTGAGCACCAATACCTTGTTAAACTGTGCAGCGGCAGAGGCCCTCGGCATCGTCAGCTTTGCATAATCGGTCTATCTGGAGGACATCAATGACTTTCTTGAGAAGTATGCCGCACTGTTCAATGGGATCGGACAGATGGCTGGTTACCCAGTGAGGCTGCATATCGATGAATCTGTGCAGCCCATCTCCCTGAAACATCACAGGGTACCCTTTCACCTTCATGAACATGTTGTCGACAAGGAGCACGATAACTTAGTCAGTCTCAACATAATTGAGAAGGTGGAGGGTCCGACTTCCTGGGTGTCCCCAATTGTAGTGGCACAGAAACCCAAACAACCAGATGCCGTCAGAATCTGTGTCGACATGAGGCTGCCGAATAAAGCTAACAAGAGAGAGAGGCACCTCACCCCGACGATTGATGACATCATTGCCGAGGTATAGGGCGCTCACTTTTTTTCAAAGCTGGACCTCCGAGCGAGCTACCACCAGGTTGTTCTCCACCCCGAGTCGAGGTATATTACCACCTTTACTACACACCGAGTGCTGTACCGCTACAAAAGACTGAGCTTTGGTGTGTCTTCTGTGGTGGAGGTGTTCCAAAATATCATCCGAGGCGCCCTAGCAGATCTGGAGGGTGTCTTGAATATCAGTGATGATATCCTGGTGTTTGCCAGGATGGAAGTGGACCACCTGAGGTGGCTGGCGAAAACGTTTGAAAGGTTACAGTCCCTGGGGCTCACCCTCCACAAGGGGAAATGCGAGTTTCTGAGACCATCGATAGAGTTCTTTGGCTTTGTATTTAAACAAGGGGGTGTATCACCGGATCCCAAGAAGGTCCAGGGCATTAAAAAGGCGCAGCCTCCGGAATCCGTGTCGATGTGCAGAGCTTCCTAGGTATGGTTACATACTGTGGACGGTTCATCCAGAATCTTGCCTCCAGGTTGGAACTGCTCAGAACATTGACAAGGAAAGATACCACCTGGAACTGGGGTCCGCTTGAACAGGTGTCATTCGATGACATCAGAGGTTCCCTGGCAGCAGAGGATACCATGGCCTTCTTTGATCCAGCGTTGCCATTGGAGATCATTGTCGATGCCAGCCTGTTCGGCCTGGGCGCCGCGTTGACGCAGATTGACCGTAATGGGGATGTCCGCCCGGTGGCTTACGACAGCAAAGCACTGTCAGATGGGGAGCAACGGTATTCACAGATTGAGCGCGAGGCGCTGGCGGTGCTCTGGGGCTGCAGGCACTTCCGGCTCTACGTCCTCGGTAGTCCAGTGACTGTGGTAACGGACCACAAGCCATTGCTTCCTATCTTGGCCGGGTCGTCATCCAAGCCGCCGGCCAGGATTGAGCGGTGGATGCTCGCTCTCCTGGAATACGGAGTCACCTTGGTGTATTTGCCGGGGGCGAACAATGCGGCGGACTATCTCTCAAGACACCCGGGTGCGCCTGGGAAGGAAGACCATGACACATGTGCGGAAGAAGCCGATGAATATGCACGTGTGGTGGTGGAGGCGGCCACGTCGGATGCAATGCCCCTGGAGGAGCTCGAGGCCGCTGCAGCGGAAGATGAGTGTTTCCAAATCCTGAGGCACTCCATGGAGCATGGCTCCTGGAAGTCGGTGCTGGAGGCCCTGGCGGGGCGCACTCAGGAGGCCAGAACCGGACTGCAGCAGCTGTGGAAGGTCCGGGAGGAGCTCTCTTTTTCAGCATCCGGTCTTCTGCTCAGGGGAGATCGCATTGTCGTGCCCCAATCCAAGCAGAGGGAGGTGATCACCCTTGCCCACCGTGGACACCAGGGCACCACCAAGACTAAGGCCCACCTAAGACTGAAAGTGTGGTTCCCGGAACTGGAACACAAGGTGGACGACTTCGTGGCGGCCTGCGTCTGGTGTCAGGCGGCATCTCCCCTGCAGCGTGAGCCTGCCATAGAAGCGATGCCTCGGGGGGGGGCGACCCCGGGAAGTTGTTCATGCAGACTTTGGCTCCACCACGATGGGTACCCACTTCCTGGTGCTGGTCGACGAATACTCAAGATACCCGGAAGTGAAATTCGTGGAGTCGGTGGTATTTGTGCATGTGGTGGTGGCCGTGGAAAAGGTGTTTACGGCCCATGGTTTCCCTCACACACTGTGCTCGGACAACGGGGCACCGTTCCAGAACGAGCGATTATCAGAGCTAATGGAGAGCTGCGGGGTGCTACACAGGAAGATCAAACCGCTATGGCCAAGGGCAAACGGCGAAGCCAAACGGCTGATGAGGACTCTGAACAAGACCTTTAGAATCGCCCAGGGCCAGGGGCAATCCCTCCAAAGAGCTCTCTATCAATTCCTGAGGGTGTACCGCACCACCCCGCATGCCTCCACCGGAGTGGCCCCGGCAGAGGCGTTATTCAAACGGTGCCCTCGGGGGCTATTACCGGAGGTGGGGGAGAAAGAACCAGGGGTAATCGACAACCAACAGGTCGAGGCAGACCGGTGAGTGAGGATCGAGCAGGAAAACATCCGGCGAGGACTTCGCCCGCAGCGGCTGGAGCCGGGCGATGAGGTCCACATTCGAAATAGACACCCCCATGGAAATCTCTCCCTTCCGTATGAGCCTGAGCCGCTGGACGTCGTTGTAGTCAAGGGATCCATGGTGACTGCCTCGGACGGAAGGTCTGCGGTAACCCACAATGTGAGCTTCTTCAAGAAGCTAGGGGATCCGAGACCTGACCCGCCCCCTGATCCGGACTTAAGGGTGGTTCTGGAGGACCAAGGAGAGACACCCTGCTTGCCTGAGTCCCCGTTCACGGACAACGCCTATGGACAGATCACCCGTACCGGAGGTGAGCGGGAGGTACCCCCAGAGGGCTGGGCGAGGGAAACCCGCTCACCTCAGCGACTATGTATTGGGACATTTGTCTGAGCATCCTGATGGTGAGAACTGTTAAATAAAGGGACCCGGGTGGATGTCAATAAAGGGGTGTTTTGGAGCTGGGTCTTAGATGTGGTTATCGTTGTAGTGTTATTTGGTTTGCAGTGTGTAGTCTTTAAGTGTTTGTTGTTGTCCTCCCAAAAAAGGAGGAGTGTGGCGCTGCCCGATGACGGGGCATGCACGGGGCGGCATGTTGTTGCAGCATAAATAAACGGGGCGTTCCTAGCCGCGACAGTGCGACTGGGAAGCCCGAGCCAGAAGGACGTGTGCTGTGTGAGTCCTTGTGCGCTGAGGGGCTTACGGGAATCGCTGGGGGTCAGGACACACCCCCAACACCATCCTACCTATCAGAGACCATCTCCAAACCCTCCTCCTCACGTCCCACCAGGATGCAATACACCAACCTACTCCATATCCCACGCATCAATAAAGCCAAAGCCGGTGGCCTAAGCTTCCCCTACATTGCTGCCAAGTCCTGGAACGCTCTACCTGCAGACATTAGAGCGGAGAACTCAATCCCGATTTTTCGTAGGAAACTTAAGACCTCTTTCCTTGCACAATAATATGTGACACTCGCTAACCTATGTAAATATACTGCACTGTAAATTTGTACAAATGTCATACTTGCTCCTGTAAATTATGTTTTGCTCGTGTATATGCAACTAAGATATGTCTGTAACAAGCGCCAGGTTGACGTGCGCGCTACAAATCCGAATAAATAAATAAATACATATTCGGCTTAGATTGGGCAAAGGGCATTATAATCTACCATCCAGTCAAAGTAGCCCTCACTATATCTGAAGACGTTTTTTGACAAAATTCAGTAGCTGTTTACGACGTTGGGATTGAAGAAAAGTGGTGACATTGTAGCTTTGGCAGAAAATACATTCTTTTTTTTATGATTAACAAAGAAAATCACAAACAGAAATTGAATCACATTTAGCATAAGACTGAATGACTGCATGCATTATATTAACTTTCATCTTAGCAACTGAGGAAACCCCCAAGTTGCAATTGTCTTTATGTAATAGGCTATTCTTCATCAGGTGGTATTTCATAGACTGGAAGTTACTAAAATGAGATGACTTCTACACAGGCATCCACATTAGCCGTTTCTCAGTTATTTGCTTCTCCTTGCTACAGCATCCTTCTGAAAATGGACGCTTCTCTTTTCGAGTTATTTGTGGAAGTTTTGTTAAACATTTATCATTAGATAAACATATCTTGCCATTCCACTGTCCAGATCCGTGGAAGGTGGGCACCAACGACTATACATATAGCCTGTAATCGTCAGGAATGTATTCAATCTGAAAAAGATGTTGATGTGTAGTGTTTACATATCAGAAGTGGTGGTGTACTTGCATTATACTGGTGGTGCTAATGGCTTCACAATTCAAGCATCACACCAGTTACCACAACAAAATACCAACACTATACAGTTCATTTTTAAATACTCGCAAATGATAGGGGTTAACACATTGATATGCCATCATATTGCTACATCCCATTGTTCTTTGTCTGCCAGATCAGTACAACAATTCCCAGCTCTTTAAATGAAATACACCCCTTTCCAACATGGCAAACACTTTTGCAACACAATTCATCACTTCTGTTTTGATTTTCGTAATGAGGCGATATACACAGAGGCGGCGTGACATTACCAGTAGGATCGGAATGCTGACTCTTTCTATATACTCTGCTGATAATAATCCGCCACTCAAATTAAGGGCCCGAGCAAAGCGAGGGTTCCTTATCATTGGCGGCGGTGCAGTTACGTGCAGGCTGGCCCTCTATTGAGGTGCCTATCGCCATTTGCAACCGCAAGTGAGCACACACGGGTGCTAAGGCTAAAGAAAAAAGTACATACTTTAAGTCAGTCCTGCAAACCTTTAGGCCGATTCATGGAAAAGTGCACATTTATCCCAAAGGGCCGCGTGCCGAGAACGACACTGCGCGAGCCTGCGCACAGTATAAAAAATGCACCCTCCGCATTGTCATGGAATTGTTTGTGCAAAGTAACCATATTCACAAGTCACAGCTGGAACGCCCCGGACACAACCCCATGCAAAGCAAAAACAGCCAGAATAGGCACCTATTGCGTGCTCCCCCGGGTGCGAATAGAAGCACCCTACAAACAGTGCTTGTGGACCCCCACAAGCAGGACTTGCTTCCGGTCCACCCTAACTGTTACCGGCCGTTGACAACATGTATATGATACTTCGTAACTCAGGTATAACTCGGAAAATCGGATCGGCATGCAACGCCCCATAAACTGTTCCTGCAGTCCCACTACACTCGTAGTGCACCCTAAGATAGATGGGAACCCTGCCTGCACACACGCATCCCTAAATCTGACATGCAAACCCACATGCAAGCAGTGATTCCTATGCGCAAGTTTATTTACGCCTGCCTTTGGGTGGCGGAGAGATTGAGGGATTTGCGTGGGCATTTTGCAGGTGAGAGGTTGCACGGTCACATCCATGAATACCCTTTCTGGTGCGCATTTGTGGGCATCCTATGGACTGCCTGCTCTGGGTGGTGTCTCACGTAAGGCATTCGACAGCTCGCAGAGACGTGGTAAGCCTGCACTAAGTCGACAAACAGGATTTTGTGCGTGGTTTGGCACGCAAAGTCCCTATTTTAGGCACAGATAATTACATGAATCGGGCCCTTTGTATGGGAGAGTGCTTCTATTTTCAGTGTTAATAATGAGGATGCACTCAACACTGAAACCAGACTCCCTGTAACAGAAGCAGTGTTTCGCAGAAATTAAGGTGGGTACATATTCTTTTTTCTAATTTATTTTAGCCTTTCGCACCAACATGTGCTTACTTGTGAGTGCTAAATGTGGGATGGGGGGGTGGGGAGAGAAAGAGATGTACACAGTGAGGGACACTCAGCAGTGGCGTAGCTTGGAATGCAAGTTTATACCAGAAAATACATGCCTATGTTCCGAGATCCCTGATTTTCTAGTGCCCCCCCCCAAGGGTGCTAGCTCTCAATAAAAGAAATGTTTCACAACAAATGTGATCTTATTTTTGCAGACACTTTAATACATCTCTACCAGATTTGAGCCAATGTGATATAGGTGCCATTCCAACACAGTGGCCTCTTGTTCGTCATAGTCTACTGCTCATTATTATTTTCACTTAACTTGTGATGCCCGAAACATGATTCATGGAATTATTTGCGTGAAAAACGAGGATGTGCGTGCCATTCTGCCGGCAACCCCCTGTGTGACAAATGAGGATTTGCGGGCAGAACGGCATGCAAATCCCTGTTTTACAGGCAAACATTTCCATGTATTGTATGCAGTCAATTGCCTCTGAAAATGTCAGGACATCATTTAATAAATATATGAACAATCCAAAATAAAGCACCTCCTGTTTTTAAGATCCTGCCCGATTGTGCGTTGGGATTGCATGGAATACTTACAGCATGCGGCCAGGGACGTCATTTCAACAAAATACCAGGGGTAGTGGAAATGACATAACACGACCCTTGACCTCTGATGACATCACAGGAAGTAATGTCATCTGACCACACCCAAAGTGACATCACGGGACGCAATGGAACACAACCTTTAACTCCTCGACAAAACAGGAAGTGGGATCGCATAGCATGGTTCCTAAGTACACTACGAAAAATATGGTTACAATATCACTGTAATGTCATATACATTCCATACAAAAATGGACTACCATATGTATCGTTAATATCAGTGTGTTAGGCCCATATTACCAAATTACTGTGAATGCAAACATATATCCAAGGCCAAATGAGGAAAAGCTGAGTTGGCCATGCTGGATTCGAACCTGCAACCTGCAGATCAAACACATCGCAGCAGCAACCGCTCAACCCCCTGAGCTATCTCACTGGCTATAGCTAGCTTACGGGCTATAGTAAAGTGAGCAATCGCATGTCTGAATGTTCTCACAGTCAGAAAGCAAATTACACTCTGTAGTAGATACCATTAAACTGGTAACTGAGATTTAACAGCAGGTCAATTCATCTGCAGGTCTGGTGCAAAGTTGGCCACATGTCAAGCTTGCGTGGATCTACCTTTCAGGCTTCAGAAGTTGGCAAAATAAATGCCATTGGGAGGGTTCATAACTATGTATTAATTAATTTAGAGTAGCACAGGGAAAGCAGCGCACTCACACGGCATCCCGTACTTTAGGCACTTGTTACCTCATACATGCAAACAAACATCCTGACCTGAACAGCATGCCAGGGAGATAGGAAAGATAGACACATTACAACAAAGCATTAATTGTGGCACAATGAAATCAAGGGTGACTTTATGTGCTATGGTCAAACATTGTACACTGTACACAAGCTTTTAGGCATAAGGATTTTGTCAAGTGACTGAGGACACCTAGATGGGAATGTCTTGTGGAGATCGAAACAGAACCAACAGCAGAAAAAAGCATTTACTTAACTGCAACTTACGAAAAGCAAAATACATAGGGCCCGATCCATAGAAGTGTTTTATAATGGCGCAATCCCAAAAGAAAACGCTCTGTGAATTAGACCCATAGTCCAAAATTGATGCTTATTCTACTATAAATGCTTTTGGGAGGTTTTTGTCTGCATTGTGAATTTGAGGTGTTTAGGAACAGACAAAATCAGTGACGTACTCCCTGAAGTGTTCCTGAAATAAAACTTTAATGAGTCTAGCAATTATTGGATAGAATTACAGAAAGTCAAATTATTTGTTATTCCTATTCGTTGTTATTTAGGGTCACAGCTCAAAGTGTTACACTTGTGGAACCCTCTGTTTTTTTAAGAAGCCTGGACAAGAAAGCCAACCACTCTAGAAACAAAGAGCCACATGGCACTGGACACAGCCCATGAGCTTCGATTTTTCAGTTAAAAAACACCCTCCTTTTTTAAGGGTAGCAAGGGAGACGTCAGGGGTCACAGTTGCGACCTCTGCTGACACCCAACTCACGTCCCTGCATGCAGAACATTGCAATACATTTACCCCATGCAGTGCTTAATATGCAGGCTGGCGGAAGAAGGTTTAGGAAGGGTCATGCCCACTGCCAACGTGATTGTGCAGGCACAGGCAGCCCCGTGCTAGTGTCGGGCAGGCTGAGCACAAAAAGTAGATGGTATTGAAAAATTCGAGGTGTTTAAAATATCACATGCCTTTAACCTAACCACCACACTCATGGTGAGGTCCTTGATGGTTGAAATAAAAAAAACTGTGCACCTTGGTGTCAATATGTTTCGTCACTAAATGACAAAAGAATGGAACTCAAGTTTAATTGATGAATTTCTTTTAATCTCTGCTACGCATCATTTGTATATGTCCAAGGATCCTGCTGACATTTTTCACAGTTTATTTTATTATAGAGCAGTAGTGGTCCATGTCCATGTTTTACCTAGTGACACATTCATTTTATGTGAAACATGTCATCTTAACCATATTTGCATCATGAGGTGATCGATAAAGAAGATATCCTTGTGAATATAGTCTTGATTAAGGTAGTGAGCGCAGGTGGTGGCGCCTAACCTTCCTGTTGCTTCGTTCATATGCTTGTTCTCCCTCGCCTGCCTACCCAAATTGCCTGGCGAAGAGTACCACCTGGATAGGTGACTAAGTGAAGTCACGTGAACAGAATGGGGTTTTTTATTAAGTGACAACAGGCACTGCATTCTGCGACAATCAGCCCTTTGTGGTTATATGCACTAAGCGAGGCAGAGCAGGTTTCTGGACGTGTAATTCTGTGGGGGCAACGGTTATGAGACATACAGCTCGAGAGGAAGTGCATTGTGGGACTATGGGGGGATTTGCAGCGACTGGGATAAATGCGACGTGGGTTATGAAGATATAAGACACCAGGGGAAGCCTGTATTGAATGAAGGACGTTGGGTACTCTTGGAGACATACATGATGAGTGGTGCATAGTGCACTTTGCGGTATGTCATACTGTCCAACATCATGGCCTGCACATTACACATCAGTCACATGTAATGTAAAGTAGATTCAGGCATTTGGCCTAGTCACTCAACACTTTAGTGTTTGTATTTCTCTTGTTCTGAAAAGAGCGTTCTGATATTTGGCAGTTGCAAGTGCAATACTGCTCTTTTGTCTGTCAACCAACAGTGTCCCTTTTAATTATTTTCTGCAGTGTAGTCTCATATTCCATGTTACTGTGTTTCACACAGTTTTTTAAAAATTTAATTTAAGATATATGGTTATACAATTGACAAATTTTTATCAAGATTACACGAGAAGATAAAAAAAATAAAAAGAAGAAAATAAAGTCTATTGACTTTGACTTAAGTTCCAATTGACTTTTAGAATCCATGTCACAGTCCTTTGAATGTTGATAGCTGTTTCTGTATGGAAATGGAGAATTTGACTACAGCCAAGGATACTGACGTTTTTTCCCCAGAATGTAGCATTTTCCACCATTGCTCCCTTGATTTGTGTCCATACTTTGTGATGATCGGGATCATGAAAATATCCCTTTGTGGCGATAGGGTTGGACAAACCATTAATAGGTGATACAAATTTTCTATCGACTCTGGGTTCTGACATAATCTACAATTCACAGGAGCAGCATGATCTCGTGACCAAGTTGTTTCTCTTGTTTTGATCAAGTTAAGCTGAAATCTAAAAAAATTGGTCTCTAAAGTACCAGTGGGGGAACAGTTTCAGGTAGCCAGGTAAAGAATTTGGTGTTTTACTGTCTTCCCATGATTTTCCATACCTTTTACATGTTAGCCATTCTTCCTCGGTCCTGAACCAGTCACAGGAGTACAGCTTTTTTTTTACTTTATCGGGTTACTGATCAAAGTATCTGCTTCCTCCCCTATGATATCTAGACGACTTCGACATTCTTTTTTCCAAGCAGTTAAGAGTAGATCAAGTTCATCCATAGGGCTTTTTTAGGCATTTAAACCCCCCCTTAGGGTTTTCTTCAATGCATTTTCATTAGAATGAGAGTGTCTTCCACTCTACAATGGCTAGCATGGAGGTTAGACCCAACTCTCTGCGGATTGCCTGTATTGGCGTGCCTTTCGGAAGACGAAGTGTATTTTTCCAGAAATGGCCTTCTAGAATTGCCCAGTTTTTAGCTTTGAAGTTGAAGGAAGTTTCAGCACCATAGGTGAGAATCGGAATTACCTTAGCTTTATAAAATGTAATTAATGGAATTAGGCTAAAGCCACAGTAGCGTTTCAAAATGATTTTTCCCAAACCTGTGAGGTTCATCACTTTATTAGTGTTTCAAGACGTGCAGCATCAATCTTACTTGTGTTGACGCAGACTCCTTGGTATAGAAAGGATTGTACTACGGGGATTTTGGGTTCCCAGTAGTGACCAATGCATCGTTTTTGTACAAAGCTGGTTCTTTTGAACCCCAAATGGTAAGATGGCAGATTTGTGCGGATTGATTGTTAGACCGTTGGTGTCGATGTAGGGTTGTAAAGCATTCAGCTGTCTTTGAAGACCAATTGGGGTCTGGTCTATAAGAACCACGTCATCAACATAGACTAGGCAACTCACTTGGATGTTTGCTATTGAGGTTGGGAAGCATCTAATGTTATTAGCTGCAGATTCTATGTCAGAGATGAAGATGTTAAATATTTCAGAGGCCATCGGGCAGCCTTGTTTGATGCCTTTATTAGTTGGAATTGGCTCGGTTAATAGGCCTGTTTTATTCAGCCGAACTCTTACGTTGGTGTGATGGTGAAAATCTTTAATGGGGTCTATTATGGAAGCAGGACAGCCCCATTGTTCCAATTTGGTCCATTGCTTTGGGCGCGAGATGCTGTCAAACGCCTGGGTTAGTTCGATGAAGGCTATGTATATTCTTGAGTCTTTACTTTTCTCTGTGCGGCTTTTCAACAGGTTTAGAATGAATATGTTGAGGGCTGTCCCAATGCTTCGAACAAATCCTGATTGCCATGGGTCAAAATGGCCAGTTGATATTGCCCAATCTCGCAATGCTCGAAGCACAAGTGTACTAAATACGTTTCCCATGGAATCTAGCAAAGCTATGGGCCGATGGTTAGCTGGAATTTGTTGGTTGACTTTTTTATGAATTGGTACGATTATCGATTCCTTCCATGAAGTTGGTATCTGTTGGGTTATTGTAATGTAATTGAAAAGAATTGACAAGAGTTTTGCCCATTTGTGTGGAATTTCTTTAAAGACAGCGTTACTTATTCCATCTGGTCCATATGCATTTGATTTAGACACCTTTCTGATGACATTCTCGATGGTATTCACTGAAGTGTCTATTAAATGCCATTTCTCATTTTTTAGGGATAATGACATTTCCTCATGTTCTTGGTGGAAAATTGCCTTGAAATGAGAGATCCCGGCTGCAGGAAGAATTGGTGTTGATGTCAAGGAATTTTGATCCGTCTGTAATTGATTTATCTGTCTCCACATGTCTGCCGTGTTAGATGATCTAATGATGTATAACATTTTTTCTGCATCATTACGGTCTAATGTCTTTTTGTAGCTCCGCAACCAGTTCCGATATTGCTATCGTAATTGTTTTTGTTTACTTATGGCTAGTGCTGAATTGTCTCGTTTTAGATTATTTAAACTTTTCCTCAAAGATTTTTTTTGGAGGATGACTTGATGGTCAAAGGTGTGCTAGTGTATAATAGGATTCAAGTGTGGAGGTTTTGATTTTTTCTCGTATATTCTGAACAGACTAAGGTAGTTCAGAGGTTTTTGCTCTCCGGTTGAAGTCAGTTGGTTTACAAAAGTGGTTGAATCTTCAGTCAGTAGAGGGAGATGGGTAGACGGGATTTTGATTTGATTTTTTCCCATGTTGACCTCTCCCAACTTCATGTTTGTGAAATGTATATTATTATGGGTTGTTAGTAATTTGGCTGATAGTAGATTATGGTCACTATTATCCATGTGTATAACTACCATTTTATTTTATGCAGTGATCAGATCTGATGAGATGTAAATATAATCAATGATGTGACCACTGCTTCCTTGTTTTCTGGTGATGTGAGCTGGGATGTCTCCAGTGGTGTTACCGTTCAGTAAGTTCAGTTTGTTTGCATTCATTACAATGTTCCACTGATAGCCTCTCTTCTCTGCTGATGTTAATGAAAAGCTATTGAGTGTTATAAGGCCCCTAGATTCATCCCAGCATTTCGAGTTTAAGTCACCACAGATGATAAACCATGGGTCCACCCATTTTTGTTTGCAGTATACTAGCCATTTTTCAATTTGGTCTGGAAAATTCATGCTTGCAACAGAGGCTGGATTCCAATACACATTCAAGACTGTAAGGGTTTGTCTTGTAGGTTGAGTTGCATTTTGAATGGATCCTACTATGATTTGAATTAAAGATGTTGGCATAATTTCTGTAGTAACTACAAGGTCAAGCTGGTTGTTGATGAGGATAAGTAAGCCTGACGTTGGTCTGCCAGTGGCCCCTTTAATGGCTGTATTAAGGTGACTTGAGTAGCCTTCAACTATAGGTGGAGTACGCATCCATGTCTCTTGGAGGCAGAAGATGTCATATGTTTCGATTCGGTTAGCTCCTTCCTGGAATAAGTGACTGAAACCCCTTGTATTCCATGATGCTATTTTGAGGGGTGTCAGTGCTGGTGGAAGTTCATCCTATGGCATCTTTATTTTATCCAATTCAACAAAAGGTGGTGCCAGGAATACGAGAACAACAGAAGAAGGAAGGCAGAAGAATATATAATTCAAATCCTTATTTTCATTTTATTTAGATTTGTATAAAAAACATAGAACCTTTTAATCAATTCTTAAAAAACACATTCTACTAATCATGCATTCATACATTCACTCACTAAGTAAATCTCTAAAACATATAGATATTCCGAGATGTTAAGAGGATGACAATTCATTTCCATTATAATATTAATGGTTCCAAACAACATTTCATAATAGATGACAGTTCATGAACCATTAATATTATAATGGAAATGAATTGTCATCCTCTTAACATCTCAGAATATCTATATGTTTAAGATATTTACTTAGTGAGTGAATGTATGAATGCATGATTAGTAGAATGTGTTTTTTAAGAATTGATTAAAAGGTTCTATGTTTTTTATACAAATCTTATTAAAATGAAAATAAGGATTTGAATTATATATTCTTCTGCCTTCCTTCTTCTGTTGTTCTCGTATTCCTGGCACCACCTTTTGTTGGATTATATGTCTCTACCTCAAGGTGCCAGTGACTACTGAGGTTCCCACCTTGGGTTTTGTGTATCTTTATTTTATCTGCCAAAAGCTCCATGAGCCATTTCCAATTCTCTTCAGTGCCAACCGCTGGGAGCCTTTTTTCATGTTTGTTAGAAGCTCTTTCTTGGCTGTGGCCAATCCTCGGATGTGGCGATGCTGATTTTCTGCGTCTATGGGAGTTTCTGCGGTGGTGTGTGTTGGCTCTGTCTGACTGGTAGCGATTCGAATAATGAGATGAATTGTCCTGCCGGTCATTGTTTTAGTTACGCCGATCATGGATGTCACTTGTACTATCTCTCCTTCCATGATTTCTGGCAGGCCATTTGTTTGTACGCCCATAAGCGGCTTTTTCATCAGGTTTTGAGTTCAACTCCGAAGAGGAGTAGATGTTTTTCGATGGACCAATTGCTGTTTTTGCCTCAGATAAGTCAAAACCTAATGATCTTAATTGAGATATTTCTTGTTTTAAGGATTGTGTGATTAGCAGAGTCATCGGATAAATAAACACTCTGTCCAGTGTATTTTCTTCTGGAAATTAAACTCTCACTAAGTCATTAGTTGTTAATGGCCGAAGAGATGGGATATGATATAATAATCTAATGACATTAGCTCGATTCATGATCACCCCATCTTCTTCTGTATTCATCTTTTCGAGTAGTAGCCGTCTTCGAAGTAATTGGGATTTAATCCAAGACTTTGTGTTTTATGTGATGCTTGATTTGTTGAGTGGGATGGTAATTTTAGTGGCGAAATCTGATAGATGTCTTCGCTAGAGTCCGCCTCAGAATCATTATGCATATTGTTGTGTTTGGTGGGGACAGGATTTGAAACTGCTTCAATGGCTGTAGGATTTTTTGGCCCCTTATTCAAGACTGTCTTTCTGTATGTTAGAGGCCGGTTTATTCAGTTTCAAAGTCTTTTGGGTTGATGTGTTTGCCTCCTCACGTTTATCACGAGCCTCAGTGGATGTAGGGTTTAGCAGGGCTGTTCAATGTGCAAACGAAGTAGCCCTTTAGGAACTCTTTTCCAATCAAAATTGATATTAGAATTTGATGAACCATCATCTGTATTTAATTGTTCTGTAGAGGCATTCACATTGGCTTCGTCATCATCTTCAATATCTTCACTTGACAACGTACAATCGTCCACAGAATAGGTTCACAAGTTCATCATTTCAGATGCTGAGATGTCAGTTTCAATGATAGATTCCTCCAGCATGCTAATATTTTCCATGTCAGCGATGTGTCGAGGAATTTTTTGGGGACTTGGTTGTTTGCCATTTGCTTCCTTAATTGATTGTAGATCATCACTAATTTCCTCTATTTCACAACACTTTTGCATGTTTATTGGTTGTGTTTGTTTGTCTTGTCGATTTTGTTTGGTGCAATTGTCATGCTTGTTGTGAGAGAATCCGACATGAGTGATTTTTGATGATGTCATTGTCTTTAGATATGACTGCGTAGCTTTGACGGATGACTCATGAGATTCACTCTTTTGTTTATTTTGCTTTCGCATGTCCATTGAGTTGGACACTGGGTGAGTATTGATCGGTAATTGTATCTTTGGACATTGATTAATAAGCACTCTCTTTGCATCCGGATCTTTGATTTTGACATTTGCTTTGCTTCTAGGTTTTTTGGTGCCGGTTTTGAATTGGAAAACTTTGCTCCTTTGATGAAGATGGGACATAATTGTTGAGGTTGGTTGTCACCTGGAATATGCACCAGACCTGTGCCAGCTACTGAGGCTGCTTCCATTATGACTCCTTTGTCATGCATCCCATCGTGCTCGGGCAGTTCATGAGTTTCTGGTGAGTTTGTCGTAGCACTAGACACCGGGCCAATCAGTTTTTGATGCGGCAGTCTCTGCTGAAATTTGGTCTGAGGTTTCAAATGGATCCGTTGGCTGGTGACTAGTTTTGTGAACACTAGATTCGGCATCGATATATTCAAAAAGTCTAGATCGACGACGATTTTCTTTGTCTTTGATGATCGGATCAAGAATGGAGTGAAGAAGAGTTGCCACTTTCTCTTGGCTCATGTCAAGATCCTTTTGGATAGCTGTGATGAAGGCTTCAACAAATATAATTTTTGAGGTCATCACGGCTATTACTGTCGTCTGGTCTTTTAGTTGGTCTGCCATTTGTTCATACAGCTTCATGAATGGTGCCATAACAGCAGACATGGTTGCTATTAATGCAAAGTTGTTTCCTGCAGAAGCTTGTGAAGGAAAGTTGTCTTGTGTAACTTTTTCCGGTGCACAGGCGGTTTCTGTGGCATTGTCTTGAAGACTCCTTTTGAGTTTTGGTGTCTCAATAGAGACCTGACTCGAAGCATCCCTTAGTAAGATGTATGATTTACCCAAAGAACTCTCTTGTGAGATTAAAGTTGCGTAAGGAGATGTCTTTCGTAGTTTTGAATTGAGCCAAAAACTGCTTGCGCTCTGTGGATGCATTATGCCTGTAGCACCCACAGGCTTCCAATTTTGAGGTGGAGTCTAGAAGTTGTTGGTCCAAAACTTCTGACTCACGAGGTGATGAAGCATGCGAACAGGTGGTGTGGAAGCGTTTGTTGCTTTGTGGTTGCCTTTCCAGGTGCTGCGTAAGCCCCAACTCGCGTCTCCTTGTATGCCATATTAATTTTTCAGGGAGGTGGTAGGGCATAGACAGCTGTTTTCTAGGAAGGAGAAAGTGTTGTTTTGTCTTTCCACCTCCTAGCATTGGATCATTAAGGCATCTTTGACTTTGAGCTTCTAATTGCTGTGACATCATATCAAATTCAAAAGGTCGGTGATTATCACCAAAAGCAACAGATGGAGCAGGTGTAGATGTGCTGGGATCAGCAACTCTCTCTAACGTTGAAAATAAGCACACTTGCTGGTCCTTGGCTGAGTGAGGAAAAGTAAGGTTCATTTCAGTTTTTGAAGCATTTCGTTCGTCCCTCGTGTGTACGGCAATGGCTGTCAACTTGTTATTTTTTGTCGGCGCTGAGTTTTGCTTTCTAGTGCCTTGCATGAGTTGTTAGTTTGAAGTGCACTGGCCGGGAGGTCTAGGGGCACTGTTAGCAATGTATTTGCTTTAGGTGCATGTTGCCTGAGCCCATCTTTGCCATCAGCGCCGTTTACATTTCCAGGGGACTTGTTTGATTGCACATTGGTTGAGTTGGTTGAAACTCGTGCTGCATCAAGGACAACTGGTTTATTTTGCATGGAGTTCTTTTTCCCTGAGTCTACTTCATTATTACCGGAGCACAAGGCTGGTTCAGTCAGTGAGTGTGTAGACGGATCATTTGTACGGTTGGGAGACAGGGGCATGAAAGGGGGTGAAAGTACTGTCGGCTGCGCGGTCATTTGCAGTGAATTAGTTTGAGCCGCAATGATGATGTGTACATTGTTTAGCGAGCATACAGACAGTTTTGGATTTAAATTACTTATATCGCTCACCTTGCTTGCTTCTCCCGTGTCTCTCGTGTCACTGGCTATAAAAGAAGCTGTAGAAAAAGCCTCCAGAGGTACCTCCTTCGGGGGGGAACCCGACATAATGTCTGTGGTTCACGCACAAATTTGTGGGAAGCTCACTCGCTGGGAGCTTCACACAAGCCGAACACTCGGCCAAACACTCCGCTCCGCTAGTGGCAAGTGTTTTGTTGAAATTGTCTCCTCCTTCAAACAGACAGAGTGGATAGACTCTGGCACGGTCTCCAGTAAGGGAAAAGCAGCAGTTTACAGTCATGGCCACACTCGGCCAAACATTCCCCAATATATATTTAGGCTGAGTTTGTCGGCCCAGCAAGGCGGGAACGATAGCATAAAGAAGAATGAGGCTGATCCCCAGTCTTAAGTTAGCTCCTAGGTCAAAGGGAGAGACCAAATGGTCACACCCTGCAGTCCCTAGGCACAATGTAAAGACATTTTCAGTCACAGATAACGTAGAATTAAGGGGTGGCGATTAGAGCCACACCGTTCCTATACCTTGAAATCCTGTGTCAAAGGGAGAAGCCAGTTGGCGACCCTCCACAGCCCCCAGGCACTGAATGAGAAAAATAGGAGCTCAGTCACTCCAACCAGCCACGAGGTGGTTAGATGTGGACAGGCGTACAGGATTTGAATTAGCGTTAGGAGCAGTAACAGACAACAATCAACAAATGAAGGATGGGAAATAGGAGTGAATAGGAGTGAAGAGTTTGGGGCTTAATGGCTGTATGCAGCTAATGCCACTAACTGCAACAGCTGCACCCGACTCTGCTGACGGCTGCTGCTTTAGAGCCGGGATGCTTACCGAGATGCTTACCGCTCTCTGCTCACCAGGGAGAGCCTGCAGAAACTTGCTGCTGCCCCATGTAGATGACCAGACTTTCCACTATACTTTCTGCGGCTCTCGCGCCTCTCACAGCGTTCTCCTGCAACTGTGTTTCAATCTGCAGAAGGCCCACATTTCCATGGTCTCTGTGTTTTATCCAAGAGATCTGTGTTTTCCTTTTTTGCAGTTTGAAAATGAATTGCTGACCTTTTCTCTGCCAGTTCACAATATGCTCACTGCTCTGCACTTTTAGGCCCAATGTGACAATGCAGTTCACTTTTGTCTTGGGGCTGCATCTGAACCCCCACACTGCTGCTATGGTCTTCTCGGGATGCTGTGAGTCCCACTCCAGGGGCTCTAGGACAAGTGGAGTCCTTTTGACTCTCTCTCCAAGTACAGGGAGCTTAGCTGGAACCTGCAGGAGTCTTTCACCTCTAGTAGGAGCCTGGTTCCAGTTCAGCTGGCAGAGTGGCAGACCTAGCTCCAAAGAACAGTCACTCTGAATCTTCCCTGCGGATGGCTAGGGGCACGAGTGTTCCTCTGCCTTGAACTATATTTGTCTCTGGCAGAGGTCTTTAGAATAGACTGTACTCCCAAAAGGGTTGTAGGAAGTTGAAAATAAAACAAGGACGTAATGGGATCCCCCTTCCATCACCTTCTTGCATCCACAGGAAGTGGAGGGCACAGGAAGGAGAGAAAGTACCAAATAAAAAGCAAGATGGCAAAACCCCTTTCTGTCATCATTTGGTACTGGTACTGTAACCACCTGCAGCTTCACTTCAAAGTACTTTGGTATGCAACACCCTTGATTGAGGTAAGCAATTGTTATGGGTGTGCCTCTTTGAAGTATTGCTCCCATGGTATCTGCTGATGAAAGGTCCTGGGGTTGAGGGGAGGTGTAACACATCCTCCGAGAGAAAAAAGGAGAACAACATTCTGCCCTTTGTCCCAATTGCTGAAGTCGAGACAGGCAGACTAGTCATGAATCCACATAGCCTTTCCATAGCGAACTTGATCTCACAGGGTTGACATTTGTATGATACAGATGTGATGTGGCTTTGATAATTGAATGCACTATTGGTCACCATACCAAAAACAGGTATTAGCTCACACCACATTGATAGGCTTTACCAATTGTGTAGTTTTCAGATCAGAGGTGGAGAAGTTAAATGCAGCCTCTGTCTGCAGGTACATGGTTTTGCATTGGCTATCAACAAGTTCATGTGACATTTGATCCTTCCCTGCGCCAGTGAAGAGCAGGTGTTGTAGATGTCATGAGCCTGAGGCAGTAGCCACATTTGCTCACTATGCCATTGCCATGGAGCTTTTTGAAAGGGCAGGCTGCTTAGCTACATCATTTTATTCAACAGACATGTTAAAAAGCTATTGCTTTCACATCCTTCCCCGATGGCATTCCAAAACACAATGGGGCGTATATGGCATGTCCTCTCAGTCTGTGTATATACATGTAATGGCCACATTCGCAAGGGATTATCATGGACCAGCTCCCTTTCAGCAGTACCAGGCTAAATCTTTGTAAAATGTTCCTGTCCTGAATTCAGGATTGGGACACATTAGGTAAGATTAAAGCAGACGCCAAAATAATTGTATCCGAACAAGTAGAAATCTATATGAAGCTATGCATGTCGTTCGGTCTGCATTGCACAAGGAGGGTCTCACATGTTCACTCATTCCTCTATTCTTGCACTGTAGCGAGAGTGAGTTATGTTCCAGGTGGGGAAGTTACTAGTGATACGGAACAGGGTGTCCTTGTTCTCATCCACATCAATTTCCTTTTAAATTACCAAAACACATTCTTGCTTGAGAGGGCAGATCTGTTAAAAATGGGTGACACTGCCATGTTTCCTCTCATTTTTGCGCAGAAGATGTGGTGGTTATATCCGTACAGAGGATTGACTAACCCTAGTAATGATGGCCATTGAGGAACGTTATTTTAGGGAAACTACATTTTCTTGTTTTAGGTGTCTCTGCTGGTATTGATGGCTGTAGGCAATGGTGTGGCCGGGAGAATAGAGGTATACATTTCTTGAGGCAATGAAAAGCCACTGGAGCTCTGGTCCTGCCAATGGGAGATCAGCCAAGGATCTTGGGACCTTTGTACTATACCCAGTTTATAGTGGGACAAGTGTTAGGGGGATCTGATTGTTTGATTATAAGTGTGACTAAACTACCAAACCAAAACCATATGCGCCCGATGAAAGTAGCATCTTTGTCTTCACAAGGCATTTTGCTTTGAAGACTTGTGGTATTACCTCTTATGACAAAGATTCAACCCTTTCTCTTTTTTATCCCATCTCAAAGCATATGGAAGAGTTCTCTCATATTACAGAAGGGAGACATTCAAATTCACATTTATCTAACACACAATGAACATAAACAGATCCTCAGGATTGGAGACTTACATCAAGCACTGAAAAAATGCCTGTGTTTCTAAATCTATAGGCTTCTTTTTGTCATTTAGGGGGTCTGCAGTGACATTGTCACACTCTACAAAGAGAAATCCAGATCTATTGGCCTTTCTAATGTGTCATGCTTGTTCTACTGAATTGAGTGGCACTGTCTAGTCAAGGCATGAAATATGATGGCTGAGTGTCAGTATTCTGAGATCTGCAAGTATGCCAAAGAAGTCCAGCGTTTGACTAATACAATACCAAGTGTTAACTGCATAACAGATCTTTGTCCCCACTGCTAGTGGGTCTGCTAATGTACCCGAATTCCAGTAAAGCAAGAGCCCCAATCAGAAATATATTAACCCAGATGTTTTGCTGATTACCAATGAATGCTTTAAAGACCAAGTCAAATGCATATATCCAATCCTTACTCACTATCCACAAACCCCTAGAGATGATGTGGATCATCATTCACGTATACATGTAACTAATTGAAAAGTACTAGAACACGCAGGGCAGGTCTCCATGTTTGACAGGAAAATCAGCCCCGTTTCTTGGCCGGGCGGAGTGTGCGACGGTCCAGGGTGCAGAGCTGAATAGCTCAGCAGGAGGGCACCGTAAGGGGTCCACCGAGAAAACTGCTTCTGAGCTTGCCGGACAACAGATTAAGCAGCCTGCTGTCCCGGTGAGTCCTCCTCTGCAAAGTGTGGCTGGCTGCTCTCTGAAGACTTGTGGATGACTGGATGAGTTTGGAATATGCAAGAAAAGGAATGCACATTCCAAACACAGCATGTGAGATGCTCTGGAGTCACAAACCCCATTCCCCTCATTCTCTGTGCTGATAGCATTTCAAGTGGGGCAATGTATAAGTGATGTCCCATTTAGCAAGACATTGTTTTTACACAGCATGTGCTTAACATTTCAGTCTTAAGTATTGAACATGGGACATTTGTATTCACCAGGCCAGCACAAGTATCACTTAGCTGACCAAACCTATGCATCCTTCACAGAGAATTAACATGCCACACAGAAAAAGTTTTAAACTATTTTCTTTATTTTCATGTCTCTTTATTTGACACACCAAAAGGTTTTCTTTTCTATATTACTTTTTAGTTACACATGGGGCATCCCTGTCATTTTCTTGCTTAAGTATACTAGTCGCTGCTTTGGGACATAGACTAAATGCATCTGCTCAGCATCAAAGGTCTTTCAATTTTCTGAACAAGCCAGCCACTGCCTACTGAGCACATAAAATGGCAACTCAGTGTCACTTGGCGCCTTGATTAGGAAAGTAGAGTTAATTGTGTGTCACCATCCAGACAGTAGTCCATGGAAAATCAATTCAGTGATATGATTGCAGCAATAATGTGTGTGCTGCACAAGTCACCACCCTGTTGGTTAATGGCGTCTGTGTGGCACTCCCGTATGTAACAGCACATGTACCTGATTTTGTGCCCAATGTCCATACAATATCATACTGGAATGTTTTGTGTCTGTGGCTCTGACAAGCATACCATACTGTGCCCACACTTGAACACATAAAGCAAACAAAGAAGTTGAATCAAATTGTACATACACTAGCACAAACACCCTTTCTACACTGCCACACCACGATTTCCACTCGCTGCAGGTCAGCACTATTAAGAGATGCTAATGCCTGCTCTTTTTTGAATAAATAACCCCTGAGGTCTGTGTAATAGTGAGGAATGTGCATTAGAAGCTGGTTTTGTTTAAAACGCTTCATCAGCTTATAACTGGTCGGGCTAAAGTTTATAAGAGGTGCACTCCTTTCTGTGTTGCCTTTTCTGTGCATTTGTTTATTAGGGCTCTCTTGTACGCTATCCTGTCCTGTCTATAGATATCATTCCCTAAAGATGTTTCAGTATTGGGGGTTGGGCATGCTCCCACTGAGACCCAGCCCTTCCTCATCTAAAATTCTTTAGAAACTAGAAGCAAAAGAACCCCTGATCCCCATTTGAGGGGCTGATGTTGCAGCCATTTTATACTCACATCCAAAAACTTAAACTGTTCAAATGAGCATGCATGGTTCATGGTCACAAACATTTTAATGTTAGGGTTAGTATTCTGTACCGTGATGTGAGCACCAAGCCATGCATCGGTTATGAATTTAGAGATTCACACATACAATCCTTTTATCACAGACTTGTTTATCAAATGTAGTGACCTTTGAACACTGCTATAGTCCTGAAATGTTCTGTGATTGAATCCAAAGCATACAGGAATCCTCATTGCTGTGTTTTGTCCCCTTTCCCACACCCATAGAGGAATTCTTAAAGAGTACAATAAGATTGCATCAGACTGTCCATCTTGGAATGCCATAACCTACTAAAAGAAAATAATTCATATGGTTAGTGTAGTATTGCCCCTTGCGAAATACATGTGAAGTGGTACGAACAGAACACCTGCAGCACACGGCCAGGTCAGTGGGCCCTCAGACCCAGGTAGGCTGGTCACACCGCAGTGGGCCAGTACGGACAGTTTGACATTGCATTCAGGCAAGGCCTTCTCTAGGAGCAGGTGACAGAAAAATAATTTACCTTGGCAGCAACAGCTGTGTTTTCAAATTAGAAATCCTCTGTAAAGTACTTGAATTACAATGTAATGAAACCAGCTTCATTTATATAGCAATTATTTATTCATATTGAGCAGGGGTATTGTCACACGACAAAGAAGTGTATTTTGGGAGTGACGTGTGCCAGTGGGCGGGCGCATTCTGAAATTTTGCAATGGGCACCAAGTTGGCTAGAAACGCCCTGAGGAAAATAAATAAATAATATGATTGTCGAGCCTTGAAAAAGGATGGATGCCCAAAACACGTGTTGCATTATACATGAAAATAACGATATGGGACCGAGGTTTAACCAAGTAGTCATAAAGGATCTTTTCACTAATTATTCCAATTCAAAACATATGTGCAACCAATCTGCTTACAGGAGATGGATTCTCCATGTAATCAAAGTTTTCAAACTATTGCATCCAGATTGAAGGTCTGCTTTACCATTCAAGCAAAGGATCGTGGATGTGAGTTACAGCCAATATTTCTTTTCGGGCTGTGGAAGTTGACTTTCCCAACAGAACTGAACAACCAGTGTGCTTTAAAAACGACGTTTCACTTCAACGCTGCCTGTTTGACCTCAGTGTCATTCGAGAATCGGACAGGTCCAAGATCTGACTGATTGGAACCTTGTAAAGTTACTCACAAGAGCCAGCCCGTTGAATGTGCCATCAACAGGCATTCTCTTAACAAACAGTTCCCTGCGTTTATGATGCACACTGAATGCCAGCCGAAGACCGGGTTTAATCTCCACATTGTTAGGAAAGATTTCATAATTGTAGGTAATTTTCCTTCCATGTGGCAACCCCCAAACTTTTTGCTGTTGTTTTACACCCTGTTCTAGACTTTGCCAGAGAAGCACAGCCTTACGCCGCACTCCTCTGTGCTTTCGCTCAATTCTTACGGGGAAACTGACATGCCCTTAAGACAGTCAGTACCGGGAGACTTTGTTTCCCTTAGTCCTTTCCTCATGTTGCAGCTTTTGAGCAACATGAAACAAGAGTGCACCGTAACTTACATTACCGCGCTCTTGGGTCTCTAGTCATTCCAAAGACCCTAGAAACTCTCGCTGGACTTATTATGAAATGTGCAAGTGTGTCACGGACGGGACTGGTGGCAGCTATCATTTCTTTGTGTTTTGAACCCCTTTTTGCCATGTTAACCGCGCTTCCCGCGTTTGGCCCAAATGGGTGGCCTGGCCTACAAAATGGCCATGCCACGAGGCTCTTTGTCCTGTCCGCTGACCGTCTTGCCCCTTCACCTTCACCCAGGTCGAGCCGACCCAGGGCAATCCTTATTTGGTCATGCACTTTCCCGCGAAACACAACGCTTTCGCGGGCTTCTGCATGCCTTGTGTGTGCCTCCAGGATGTGGGCTTGGATGTCTGTTCCCAATACACATCCTGGGTGCCAGAGAGTCTAGAGTGTCCTGAATGCCTGGGACCACCGTGGTCCATGATAGGTCCACGTATGGTGTGAGTGCTTGTGAGCGGATCTCCCATTGGGCCCTCTACGTTTTGGCGCGAAAGGAACTTTGGATAAGAGGAGGCTGAAAACACCACTACCATGTCGATCTCCTGAGTTCTCAGGAACAAAGGATCAGGAGCCAAGTATCCTGCAACTAAGAAGCTGAGTCTAGGAATCGCTGGTGACCCGCTGAAGGTTTGGCACCCTACACTGCTGTCGTCCTGCGAGACCACTCGGCCTATGATCGTACGAGAAAGTCTGCAAAGGCGCTTCGACCCTTTAGAATAGTGGGAACAACTATTCTCGGCATCTTCACCAAATCCTGTACGTAAGCCTTCGGAAGCGTCCCTGGGCCATCCAGTGGACTGACCAGCCTAGACAGGAACCTTGCTCTGTCACCTGCATCTGGCTTACTGCTAATCCTGTGTCCTCGGCACTCTCACACGATTCGTACACTTGGCGTTCCCAGGTCTGAAATCAGACGTGTGCTTTGGGACCGGAATACACGCGGTTGCCCAGTTGCCCTGCTGTGGTAACAAACCTGTGTGTGTTTGCTGCATCTGGGACATCCTAGACCCTGACTCCTGCTGTCACGGAATCTACATGGCATCGAGACGTCCCTCTGATCGTATCTGAACCTGCCAGTACCGAAACGGAACCAGAGAAGCCTGGGTCTGCCTGCATCGGGGACCGGTGAGTAGTCAATACCCTAACCGGTCACCCTCCCGCAGGAGCCTGTGGCTTTCCATCGCTGTTGTAAACAGCAACCCTTTCCCGCGCTCACGCCCTGCTTTTGCCCCCAAGTGGAGGCCTTGCCTGAGTCACTGGGATTTGTTCACCCTCTTTTCGTCCACCTTTCTGAACTGCCTGATTTCCCTGAAGAGACTCTCCTTTGCCCGTTGGCACCCGCGTGTGCAGGTACTTTTGAGTACAAAGCTCCACTCTTCGTAGGGCTCGGACTTCCTTCTAGCTAGGTGGCCTCTGATGTCGAACTGGGTCTAACGATTACTTGCACTGCCTGTTTTCCTCCCCATCTAGGTGGTCTGCATATTTCATGCTTCTAACTCTTTAGACCCCTCGGTCTTGTATATATACTTGTATTGATTGTGATGTGTTGGTTTACTGGAGTTTTACCATGATTCTTTACTATGGTCGATGTTACAAAGGCCTTGTAATAAATGTGTCTATATTTTTAATATAACACCTGTCTGGAGTAATTTGTACTTTCATTCACCCTCACCCCTCTTGATACCTAGTCTTGACCACCGCCATTGCTACCCTGATTGGTCTGCCTTGTCCAGAGGTTACCCTGTTCCAAGATGCTAGGCTGGCCTTCTGAACCTCTGCCCCTCCGGACAGAGTTCAGAAATCCATCTTAACACACATCACTACACTGGAGGGTGCAGCATGTCTGGAGCTCGTGAGAGGGTGCTGTTTAATGATTGTGCAACACCGGCCAGCACTCTATTCTTTACTGAACGTGGAGTACCCATTAAAAGCATGGGCTCTGTCTCTATACGTAGAGTTCTAAATTATGGTACCATTACCTTTTAAGATATAAGGATGAAAGATGAAATATTGTCCAATGGACCCAAACCTTTTATATTATTCTAGTTTATGCTAGGATATCGAGGTATTTACATGTAAATCAAGTATCTGTACTTTTATTAGTCCTATGACTTGTAGTTATATTAATGTAGAGGCATTATGCATGTGTGTTCCTACGGCTAGTGATGTTTTCTGTAGTGATTACATGTGTCTTAATATTTGGATGCACCAAGCAATTTACCCAATGTTATGTAGTTTATCTGGTCAAGTGAACATCAAACTGATGGAATCGATTTTATGAAGTCACTTTGATTAAATTATTAAACACTAAAGTAAATAGACTGATTTATAATAATGATACAACATGTTGAATCCTGAACTGGTGTTTGATGGTTGATTTCGTATGTTTTTTCATGATAATGAATTTGAAAACTTCATGTGATTTTACTTAGTTGATGTATTGGTATTACTTGTTTTTTTGCTGATGTATTTGTTTGTAAGCAATTGATATATCTGAATAAAATATTATTCATTCATTTCACATGTTACATGTGCAAAATGGCCGTGGTGTGGAAGTTGACGCACAGCGGAATACATAGTTGCTGTTGCTGAGGTAACTGTGGGGGTAGACCCTTTGAAACGGCACAGCGGCACTCCACTCTGAGAATTCTGATATACCCACCTATACAACTTGGGAGTCACACTGATGCAGCACTGATGCAGCACCGCAGCGGCGCAAAGGCGAGACGTGCGTCTCATGCAAAGCCCATCACCGTTTAGTTGTCTTCTGGCCTGATGGTGGAAAGTGACCAGGAAAGAGAAATACTCCCCATATAAATTGATGTCAGCGAAGTAGAAAAAGGTGATTTCAATGCACCGGCATGTTCCGTAAGTGAGTATAACATGGTTATCACACAAACCCCACACACTTGAAAACTATCAGTATAATCTAAGAAAATATCAAACTGATAAACATGAGGAATCCACTTCAGGGGTGTCACTAAATGATGTATCTGGGCAGTCAGTCAAGAAAGACAGTCCACAGATAGCCAATCATTACCCAATTGACACAATGACAACTCATCTTGTTCACTTCAAGAATGTTGAAATACTCCTGCGAGGGATCAAATGCTTAGTTTCAAAACTGGTCAACTTCCTCGAACTGCACATTCCAGTATCACCAAAGAAAGCCCAATACAATGGGATTGATTTGCAGGGCCAAGTTTCTAGTCAAAAAACCTCGCGCAAACAATCAGCTTTTGCTAAATTGACACCTGAAGTGTCATCGCTCACACCTCTGCCATATCTATGTCATGTTACCTGTCATCTTTCTGCCCTTGTGTATTGATAGGACAACAGAGCTCAGAATCTATATAATACAATATTTAACAGCCCAATATACTCAGTGTTTGGGTTAATTCTTATGGTCTATCAGGTTTTGACTATGCTGAGGCCAGAGATTCACCTCTCCTCTACTTCCACTGCTGACATACAACATTTTAGCACATGCTTACATGCTGTCAAAATATGGATATGCTCTATTACATTGGAACTGAGTTTGCCACTCACATTCATTTTGCAGATTTGTACCCAACATTTTGGAATACAATCCTTTCCCCCAAATGGTTTTCCTTTTTCTCTGCAAGCATTCTGTGCTCTTGCACCCTAAAGACCCAAGTATCTGGACAGACTCAAAGAATATGGCAAAGTACTACATTATTAAGTAGGGCAATAAGGTGAACAACAAACTGTAGTACAAACACTCACACTTAGATTTCGATTATACAGAGGCTTTATACATCGATATTTGTCATCTATGATGTCATCCTACGTGGCAAACTGTAAAACCTATTGAAGGCAAGGATTTGTTCCTGGAACATACATACCTACACATCATATAAGTATTAGTAATATCACTGGATGTCCCTTATATAGTAGGCACACCTTGAACCAACTCTAAATATGGATAATAGAGATTATAGCAGAATAACAACAAGGGGTTAGCCTATGGAACATTGTATAGCATGTTTCTACAAAGACCCTCTGATTGGTTTGCATTCTCTCCCAACCTTGGACTTACGGCTCGTTAGCAGCATTTAGGCAAACCAAAACTACTACCCACTTGCCCAATTAGTCCATCATCGCTCATCGGTCAGACTCTAAGCCAAGGCTTCCTCTTTATAGATCACTTGAAGCCTCTTCTCTGTTCTGGGTCTGTCAAGGGAGTGTAGGTATATGATCTTTGTCTATAGCTAAATGAATAGCCCTTGTTTTCCACTTCTGAATCACGTGTGAGGAGACCATGATGTTGTCACTTTCAACCTTTTATTTACTGCTATTTGATTCAATTAAGCTGGGTGTCATTACTCCTCTTGGCCTCTCGAGTCTTGGTTGCTCTTCCTCACACAAGTTTTTTGCATCTTTTATTGTCCAATAGCTGGCACTTGCAGATGGTTTCTTCTTTGCTTAAACTAAGAGAAATATGTCTTGCGTACATAGCTTATCCTCTTGACTCCCTTTGTGCCTTGCAATTATTCCTTGATGTGGCATCCTTGATCCCAGACCAATAAACTCTTCTTTATTTATCACTCAAAGCTGTTTTCCCAGTGTCTCCTGACTCTGCAGCCCGGGTCTGTCTCTGAGGTAGTTTGATTGGTTTCAACACGAGTCCAGCATCCATCTTTTTTTCTCATGGCTGCTTCGGCCACGTTATATTTTCTTCAGCAGCAATCATTTATATGTGTCATCTACCTTGCGTTTCTGAAAATAAACATTCACTTCATCTATATTCTGTCATTTATTTAGCACATATGATTTCTTTGTATTCAATTATATGTTTTTCTTGTTTGTCCAGTTACACCTTTATTCTTTAAGTATTTGCATATCATTTCAGTGTTTCAGTGTATCTTTGTGTCTTTCCTTCATGACATCAATCTGCCCTCGTCTGATTTCACTTATAGCTATTGATATCCAATGGTGTCTGCAGTCTGCAGACATCCTTCCACCCTTTCAGTCCGAGGACACATTCAATATGGTTGTCTGAGTGCACATCGTCTCTCATACACTCAGTGCAGCAGAGGTACAAAACCTGGTGTCCAACATAGGGCTCTTCTGCTTTTCCAATATGATGGAGGTGAGGGATTGGGTGCTGGGGATGATGTGCCCCTCTACTCCTCTACATTCCCCCCTCGGGTCGATCCCTCAACCAGCTCCTCTTGTTCAATCTTTCTTATTTCCTCTGTGGCTTCTTTGGGATCCATATCTTTGTCACCCCTCTTAGGTGGCCTGCATTTTGTACATGTTCATCCACAATTCAAGTCATATAGCAGCACTCCCCAGATGGTGGACATAATATCAAACGTCCTACATATTTCTTGTGATCCTTACGGTAATAGAATGTCATTCCTGTGGGTGCCAGGGGACTTCCTTTTTTGTTCTCGTGGATATTGCTCTCAGTTTCAGCATCTGTATCGATCATTATCTTCATCCCAATAGCTTTCTTAGCTGTCTTCTTGCATTGTCCTATAATGACCCTTATAAGACAGAATCCTAGCAATACCAACACTAGTATTCCTCCAAGTAGCTTGAAGGCATTTGCAGCCAAGTTGGAATCCACGAAAACAGAGATAAAAAACAATCATCTCCTTCCGTCTCCTCAGCTTCATCCTCCATCTTTGTATGCAGGATTGTCAGCATAGATATTGCTTCTGTCAGGGTTCCATTTTCTCCATCATGGGCAGGTGGAAATGTACACCAAGAAGGCCTGATCTTGGCGCACCCACCTCCTCCCATTGCTGTAATTAAGTACAAGACATACCTGTTTTACAATATCATGAGCCTGATTGGCCTCAATTCTTCCTCAATCACATTAAATCATTTTATTGTCATGTTGATCATTTGTAACAGATCCCATTTGGTGATTTCTAACCACTTGGCATTCACTGCAGTCTGGAGTCCTGGCATACATATATGTAAATATCATTGCTGTCTTGCTAAATTTTGTATGCTCTACTGGAATATTGCTGTAGGCTGCTATTGGCTTTGCTGAGAAATAGTTCTCTGTCTTCAGCCGACGGGGGTTGAGCGACCTCTTATTTCTCTGGTATTCATTTATTTTTGGGAATCACTAATGCAGGAACATGTATGACCATGATAGAACATATTCCTACCCAATTCTTGGGCAACTGCATAGAAGCTCTGGAACACAGGCCCAATAGTGATCCATCAGCACTGCAGTTACTCTATTCATTCCGCGTACGTCGAGTATCTGCTTACATCCTTTATTTTCTCCAACTAGAGACAGTCCTTTATTCCTGAAGCATGTTGCTGCATTATTTATTGGTATTATGGACATTGGTCCTGCTTCATTGACAACCCAGGCTAGTCACTAAGAATACTTGGTGCATGACTTTAGGCATATGTCATTTACTATTTGCACAATGCTTACTGGTTCATCCTTCAATAAGTGTGCAATGTAAGAAAACATTACTTCTTCCCATCCTGCACTGGTTGCAACGTGTCCATATACCAATAGCTGAGGCCTCTCCCAGCATCCAGGAACTCCTGCTTTTTCCAATATGTATGAACATTCCAAATATGACTGTTTGTAGGATTGCAAAAACATTTCACAATGTCCATGTGTCATTCTAACAGAGCTCGGTAAGACTGTAATATATAGATAAAAACAGCATACAAGCATGTGTGCAGTGTTATTGTGATTGGCAGCATAGACGATTCAGTGTGCTTTTTTTAAAATCTGGTATGTCAATACATTGTCAATACATTGTCTTGTGTTCCTATTTAAAATAGTTTGAGAATAGCTGCAAGTCCATTCATTCCTTACCAGTTTTAAGAAATGTCAATTTTATTCCCAAGTTTTTTTATACTGCATAGATCACTTATCTTTGCTCTTGGTAGCCAATCTGGTCTGCATGCACGGAACTTCTTCTCTTTCTTCACTGTCAGCATATTCATGAGGGGTCAAGGTATCTCCTTTACATGGTTTGATGCTGTGCAGGTGCAGCCAGACTTGTCTTCCTTGAAATTTGACAGCTGTGTGAGTAACTTCTTCCACTTCATATGGTCCATCGAAACTAGGTTTATTCCAAGTGTGAACTTTTGTGCCAGCACCTTGTCCCCTGGATATAAACTAGGTTCCTTCTTTAGACTTTCGGCATCAATTGGTTGGCTGTCTTCTTCAATCCTCTTTGACTCCTCCCTCTGGTTCTTGATCTCTTGGTAAGTAAAAGGGACACTAGCGGTCATAGTTGCCAAATAACCATGCGCCGCATTACCTAACAAATTCACTACACTGTGGGCAACAGTTTCTAACCTAGTAGGAGGAGCAAGAGTTATTCTCATACTGCATCCCATCACCAACCCATGAGGAGCTTGGTGGTGGGCTTGCCTCAACCCATCTGGAAAAAGGACTTACTACTACCAGCATGTAATTATGCCTTTTGCATGTCTGCAACACATCCACATAATCTATATATAAATGCTGAAACGGGCCATTGGGTCTAGGAATTGCTCCTCTTACTTTTCACAAATGGTGACCTGCTGTAATTTTCTGGCACACAATGCAGTTTACAATAAACTTTGGCGCATGTTATAATACATTTGGTGAGAACGGTATCTGCCACTGAGCGGCCATTACAGTCTTTAAAAGCATACTGTTTCTTTTGCCCATTCACTACCATGAAGTGGCACGTTAGTGATATGTGCTAGCAACATTCTCAGTGACCCATGTCATACAGTGTAATATCGACACAGGAAGTCCCTGCTTTGCTTCCGACAATGCTACGAAATGTTTTCCCCACTAACCCACCTCCTACATAAATTGTACAAAAATGGCATCAATAGCAGCATTGAATGTATCGTACCTAGGGAAAGCAACTTTCCAAAAGATCATTGTCTGTGCAGCTGTACTTCTGGGTAGGCGTCACTATTATAGCAGGCTCTATTTAAATCTGCCCCCTTCTACTCTCCGCCCTCTGCAATGCATCCAGAAGAGGAGTGCGCGACTTGGGATGGTATCTCTCCTGCACTGAAATGTTGCCAATAGCTCCCAGTGGCTGTGAGCAGTAAAGTGAGAAAACTCTGCATTATAGAGAAGGCCTTCTGGCCACTAGCACCACGATACCTTCAACTGTAACTCCCATTATATCTGAATGCGCTAGCTCTTCCCTCATCCGTCTCCAACTCACTCAAGGTCACGCGCTTCTGCAAAAAAACAGTTGTTGTCAGATGTGCTTTTTCACCTGGGGCCTCCCTCCACAACATGCTCCCTGCCTCCTTGACACTTGAGGCAAACCATTGCTGGTTCTGGAAGCACCTCAATGTCTGTCTCTTTGTGTCTGCTGTTTCTCTTCATCTCCCCGGCTAACTGCATGGCGTACACTTAATCTGTACTGCTTACATGACGACTCTGTGATGTCAGACCCATGTCACCTCCCCCTGCCAGGCAAACCCCTACACTGGCTTTCTACTAAACCCTGCAATTGAGGACTGTTTCCTGTATGCCTAACAGTGCACCCACCACCTTGTGTTGCACTTATCGGTATACTTTGCACAAGTGGCCCGTTTATTTACTTATTGTCATTTGTTCTTCTTCCCATGTACTGTACCTTCCCCTCCTTCCACCCATGCACTTGGGTGATCTAAGTCACACCTGGCCTAGTACGTTCATTGTCTCTGTCTCCCCTCTGTTTGCCTTCCATTGCCTCATTGTGCTTTGCTAGGCATGTGTCTGTATGCGCATTACGTATGCCGTAGCATACAATCGCACATCATATGATATCCTACACACAATGCATGCACAACAGTAGGATGCCTACCACTTACCCCATTCTTCACAACGGTTACAGAAATCCCAGGTATCGGGGGCAGCACACCAGGGTCATCATGCTCTACTAAGGAGAGCCATATTGATGGCTTTCCCCCTCCCCATCAAGGGTAAGATGTGAGCTATGGAGGAGAGTTGGTCCCTGGTCACCTGCATTGAAAAACGTGTGCAACTGCCGCTACCATAATCCTTGGAGACTTTAATGAAAATTAGACACACCTGAAAAGGAAAACAGCCTCCCTGATGATTGATAGAGTCAAGAAAACATTTGGAGGAGAAGACAAACTGTGTTGAAGCAGGTAAACATCACTGGGCACCAGAGTGTGCACCTCATCCTCTCTTTGTTTCACAATGGTTAGAGAAATCCCGGGTATCAGAGGCAGCACACCGGGGTCATCATGCCCTACTAAGGAGAGCCATATTGATGTCTTTCCCCCTCCCCCTATCAAGGGTAAGATTTGTGCTATGGAGGAGAGTTGGTCCCTGGTCACCTGCATTGAAAAACTTGTGCAACTACAGCTACCAGGATCCTTAGAGACTTTAATGAAAATTAATTAGACACACCTGAAAAGGAAAACAGCCTCCCTGATGATTGATAGAGTCAAGAAAACGCTTGGAGGAGAAGACAAACTGTGTTGAAGCAGGTAAACATGACTGGGCACCAGAGTGCGCACCTCATCCTCTCTTTGTTTCACAATGGTTACAGAAATCCCAGGTATCCGAGGCAGTACACTGGGGTCATCATGCCCTACTATGAAGAGCCATTTTGATGGCTTTCCCCCTCCCCCTATCAAGGGTAAGATTTGTGCTATGGAGGAGAGTTGGTCCCTGGTCACCTGTAATTGAAAAACTTGTGCACTACAGCTACTAGAATCCATAGAGACATTAATGAAAATTAATTAGACACACCCGTGGGATGCTTTAACCCACTAGTCTATGCCCTACAACATTACTGTGCGCTGCTTGCATCAGAAACATCAGAATGGCCGCGAAAAAGATCTGTGCACCAGAGATCGCTGAAAGTGTGCAGGAAATCCTGGAAAAATAGGTTGCCAATCCACTTTTGCCTATGTCAGTGGTAACACAGAAGACCACTGCCAAAACCTATCATTGGGATACCCACAGAGTAACATGAAACTATTTGAAAAAGCAATGCTGCCTTGCAAGGGAAACACCAACTGTTTTAAAAATCTGTTTTTCCTTGGCTGTTAAAAGTGCAAAAATCATGGTTCTCAAACATCACAAAAGATCCAACATCCTTGCTGGGTGTTAAACATCACTGTATTGAAAGAATCTGCTTAAGCACAATGTAGCAGAAAGAAAAATTTACATTCAAAGGTGCTTGCATGGGAAAAATATGTCAGAAATGGGCGTAGTACCGCCGCTCACCTGTGTCAGAAGCTGGCTTTTACTTAATAATAATAATAATAAAAATAATAATTTGGCATTTATATAGCGCTACGAAGCCTCAGGTATCTGAGCGCTGCTTATTATTACCCACGGTGTGTGGTGCTCAACCTGTCATTTTAAACTTCTACATTAAAATCAAAGTATGCAAAAGAAGAGACTTCCTATCAAAAGCAATAGAGGTGGATACAATTCAAAACTATATTTTAAAAAGACTGGAACTAAGAGATTTGTGGATATATTTGTTAAAAATGTAATTTGTATTTTAGGAAAAGGCTATTTTAAACATGGTTTTAAAAAATATTTTGAAGCCAGCCACACTGAGCTTCAAAGACATTCCACACCTTCTACCCAACAAAGGAATCTTCCCCCCCTGCTCTCTGCTGAGAAACTGGCAGGGAGGTGTGAAAGGAACTGGGAGGGGGACTTTGGCCTTTTGCTCTGCCAGGAGACAAAAGGCTCCCTTGACTGAAAAGAAAATGTTAATTTGGGTGTCAATAGAAACCAGCTGCTGGCAGGAATTAGCTCAGGTTGCATCTCTGGCTCAGCCAAGCCTTGGAGGCGGGACTAGACTGAAATGTGTATTTGGTACTGAAGAAAATATATGTTTGAGAAAAAGACTTATAGAAAACTGTGCTAAACTTGTAAAAATCTGGAATTTATAGATTGTTAAAATGAAAAGGTTGCTCACAAGTAGAAACTACCCTGGAAATTGTGCGATGTTCAGAGACTGAACCACGAAAATGTTATGATTGTAGCAATTGTGATAATGTTAGGAATATGAAAATTTACAGGAATATGCCCAGATGTTATGCGCATGTATGTGGAAAAATTTGTACAGATCTGAAACTGGGTATCCGACTAAAAGCGCGAAAGATGGTAATTTGTGAACCGAAACTCTTAAGAAGATGGGACTTGAATAGATATGTGCTTTATTTAATGTGGGATGTAAATATGTAGTATTAGTAAGTTGGTGATATTATAAATATGTTTTTTGTGAAAAATAAGATATACTGTACAGAAACAAAGGGGAGGGTTTCCTCCCTGGACCATAAACATGACACATCATGACACATCATGACACATCATGACACACTGTTCCTTCTCAAATCAGGAGAGAGGGAATACTTGGATCAATCAGTTTCCCAGAGGGTAGGCATAGTACAATCAGTCTATCCAACCCTTTGGGAAATACATAAATAGGGACTGTTGAGGGCAGAGAGACACACAAACCTTCACCCATCAACTGATTTACTGGCGAAGCACTCTGAAGTAGAATCCAGATCCAGACTCCAGAACTCTGAAAGCAGAAGGGCCAATCCAAAGCTGAACCCTTCTCAGCTGGCCTTTAAAATCTTGCAACCTGATTTTAACCCCAGACTTCCAAGGGGCACATCAAAATTCAACAGCCTGGCTGTGCTGTTTTTCTGCTTCTTGCCAAGAACCCTTGCTAGAACCCAGAGATCCAAACCATTAGAGAAGAGCTCTAAATCAGAACCAACCCGTCAGATCCAGTCCAAGAGGCTGTGCAGAGACCAGAGTGCCTTGCTGAGAGCAGAACCAAGCACCTGAATTCTGTCCGGTGGCAAGCAGATTCCAGTCCAAAACCCTTGACCAGATCTTGACGGGCCTATTCCTATTCCAAAACCATAGTTGTGAGTATTTAGCATAGAATTGTCCATAGCCAATCTCTTATCCTTAAGTAATCCTATCCAACCCATTCTATCATATCCATATTGTATTTTAGAATTTATTTTGTCTGTCCTGAATCCTTTTCTCATCCATATAGTCCTGTGATAATCGTAGTGATGAATCATCTTTGCGCTAAATATATTTGCTGAAGAAAGACAAGTGTCACGGTCGGCAAAAGTCAGAGCGGAGGTGCCCTGTTCTGGTGGCTGACCATTGGGTATCTTGCATCTTCATAACCTCTTAGTGTAAGCCAATCCTTGTTCATAATCTTCAAAAGCGCATCTTTCATTTGAAATCTTTAATCTTTCTGAGAAAAATTGACCTTTACTAAAACCTCTGTAACTTTTGAACCGTACATACTAGAAACTAAATTAAATGTCAAATTGAACGAACTAAGAACCGCATTCCACCTCCTTATAGTTTTTCTCTAATCGCATTTCTCGCGCGCTGAAAAGTTTGCCCCGATTCTGCATTTGGCTCAATTTCATTCCATATAAAACAGCTATTTCTTGCATTCAATCTCTGAATTCAATTTCCAATCTGCCAGTCATTCAAACATAATTGCTAGTGGGTACCTGAACCTATCCACAATGGCTCTCACTTGTTTTGAATCAATTTAGCAAATTAAATAATGTTTTAGTGTTTTTCTTATTCATTACAAAACCACATTCAACAGCATTTGACCAGTTTAAAATCATTCCTGTTCTCTAAGCTTGATGGGGAAATTGGCATGGAAACTGCATTGTTGATTATATATTCCTTAAACCTGTGTGCCCTCATTCCATCTCTTCATATTGCATATTAGGGGGAATTGAGTAGTATCAGGGGGAAAGAGTGATTACATTGCATTAGATTGAATTCATATCAAGTTTTATTTTTGTGTTGCATTAATGTCCTATCATTGCATTTCATTGCACCCCCACAAAGTTATTCTATGCTACATTACTCTTTTCATCCATACTCCTATTGATTAAAGAGATTGTTGACTGTAATATTACCCATTGCTGATCAATGTATAAATGTTAATAGTGTGATATCTAGATATTGCTCATAATTCATAAAAGTGTGATATATATATTGTTAAATCCATCAAAATAAATCTTTTAACTTTGCAATACAACCTACTTCTTGGTTCAGTGAGACCGGGGGGGATTCAAAGAGAGGGGCCCTGATATAAGGGTACATCGTTCAGAAATAAAAGAACTTTGACATAAAAATATCTAATTAAGGGTTCCAGCTGGGCATCTCACGCTAGGCATTGACTTAGTTGGAGTGCTGGGTTGAAACCACTTACAGATTGGGGGCTCGAGCATCGGATTTCTGAATTAAATATACCACTTGTGACAGCTTAATACAGTGTGCTAACTGACAGGGTACATAAATCCTGTTGGGATACCATGCTTTGTTACACTGCAAAAGCACCCCTCAAAAGGGAAACACTCTAAGGAAACGGTTTGTTTTGCAAAAATAAAAGAAAACTTTTGTCAGGCAGGAAATCAATATTTCCAAAATGGCCACATTGCCGGAGAATAATATGGCTAGAGAACACCTATTGCATAAGTTATTTGTGAGAGGTGAATGGACAGAGCATGATCAGAATGTGTGGTTGCAGGCAATCGCACAATAGATCACTGCAACAGGGTTAGATAAATGGAAAGACCAGGGTCCCTTAGATGTGGCCATGAGTAAACTATATATGGACACTAAGGCCAAGGATGAGCAAAATAAGATTGCCAAGATAGTGGCATATCTATATTTATCTATTGGAACCATACAGGATAAATATGCTGAAGCCCAAGAGCTGGCAAGTAAGCAACTGCAGGCATTAGAAAAGGCCCAAACTGAACTGGGCTCTTCTGAGCAGAGGCTGCAGAGGAGCCAAGAGTCAGAAAATGAAAGTAGGCAGTATATAGTCAAAATAAAAGAGGACATTGGTATCCTGCAGCAGGAAAAGGCAGAACAGGATACCAGAATGCTGGCCCTACTGAAGGAGTACTAAGCAAGTTTGGACTCCCTACTGCAGAGCCAGAACATGCTGGAGCAACAAATAAACTTTAACAGGGCATGCACAGAGCAGGTAGTCACCCTGCAAAGCCAATTAGATAGAGAGAAAGGGGAGAGCAATAAATTGATTTTGAAATAACTGGGTACCCAGGCAGAGTTTGATGAAGAGCGCCAGAAAGCTGGTACACTTCAAAGATAGAGGGACGAGGTGGCACAGAGGCACAGAGGCAGGCTCTTGCTCAGGAAAGGGACACCTTAGGCCTGGAAGTCTGTCATCTAAAGGAGAAAGTAGAAGAAAATCACCTGGTCCTTCAGGGACTGGGTGACCTTCAAAAAGAGCATGACAGATTGTTAGAGCACACCAGGAGGGTGGAAGATGCTCTGGCAAGGAAGGACCAGGCCAGTCTGGACAGGACTTAGGAGGTAACCCTCCTGCAGCAAAGACTGGCCCAGTACTCAAAAACAACCCAGGAAGCACAGAGAGAAAATGAGGCTCTCTGTGAGAACAATGACAGGCTCCACAAACAGGTAGCCATGCAAGAGAGATTGGAAGAGACAAGCAAGGCCTTGATTGAGGAACAGAAAGCTCAAGTCCTTGCATGGCAACAGGGAGCAGGGCTCATAGAGATAAGGTTCGCTGGGAAAGGGAAACACCTGAGCATAACCTCAGGAACCCTAGTACCAGAGGCCTTCATCTCTCCCAATCCCTGGACTCTGCCACCCCCATGTCCACTGGTGCATATGAGCCGAGGGCCACGGGGATGGGAGATTTCAATCCAATCAGGAGTATGGGACTCATAGACCAGCATCTCCCAGGAATGGATGGGTGGGCATCTGGGTATGGGTACCCACGTACTGTGAAGTTTAGTGGGGAACTCCATGAGAGTAGGCCCACTAAGGGCATCCTGAAAACCTCTGTCCAGCTAGGACAGTGGGGTCGGGGGGGAACCCATCAAATCCTGGGAGCAAGGAGGAATCAGAAGACTCCTCTGAGCGCCCCAGGATGTTCAGGAGGAGAGGAATTCACTGACGGGCCCATAGGTCAGCGCTCACCCTCAATAACTTGTAAGACAAGATAGCTGCACCATGTGAGGAAAGGGGGTGCAGGATTCACTTACTCCAACAACGACTCAATAATAAGGACTCAGTAAATTGGCAAAGGGAAGTCTGTTTAATAACAAGTACATCAAACAGAGAAACAAAATGGAAATCAGCAGCATTGCGATCACCTGTCTCGCTCTGACTTCCTCGAACTTCAGTGGAACAGCAATTCTTATAGGCAATATTGATCATCATTGACATCTAACTCTACAAAAACTCGACATGCAATATAATTGGTTAGGAAAGGTAACTTAAGTATAGGTGCTATATCTGTATATGATAATACGGCATGCGGATTGGATAACTCTTATCGGCTGGGCGTCTATGACCATCCCACTACACCACACGTGATTGACATCACTACAAGTATGACGTCTTATTGGTTCTACTATTTATAGGACTCCAGATAACTTGGTCCATTGTGATTGGGCAGGTTACACCCCTAGACATAAATCCCCATTTTAATTAGCGGCATGCAGAATGGACATCCATGTACCAGGTGTCCCAAGTTTCACCCTGCCTCCCTTCCATCAAGCAGGTTCTCAGGGCTATGTGTCAATTATTTGGCTGGGTATGGCCTTGAAACTGTAGAATCTTATCAGGAAAGGTTATGTCATCCTCGGGTCCTGGATGACATCAGGCGGTGGTACTTCTTCGCGCCTGGCTGGTCACATGTTACTTCACCATGAATCTGCTTCAGTTTCCAGCTTTTAGTGTATTTAATTCTGTTTCGGCCTTGCTACCTGCGTGGGCCCCTCTTATTTTGACCTTCATGGGGCAGGATGGTATGCTTTGAACTATGAGTCTTGTTAGCTGACGCTCTCCTCCCTTTCTCTGGTTGACCTCGATTTCCTAGGCATGTGCCGCTCTTTGTTGAGTTTCAATTTTGCTCCTTCTCTTGCCTTTGGCTGGGTTATGAAACTTGGCCTGTCAGGCCTCTGGCAGCCTGGGTATACTTCTGCTTTTACAAAATGGAGTCGCACTTGTATAAAGTGCCTTATTGAGGTAGATATATATAGATGGCGCTTGCCGCTCTATCTTCTACTAAGCATTGCAAGCAGTATCGATATCTTTAGCTTCTTGCGTTCCAAGCCTATTTACACACGTTTAACAGGTTGGTTGCTTCCATCTTGTCTTGTAGCAACTTATCCTCACGTTTTAACATTGTCTCTTCTCTGTGTCCATTAAATCTATTTTCGTAGTTACTCGCACTGGCCTGCTATCTTCAATCGCTTATTTTGTTCATTCACGAGTCTGCTCAGGCCCTTGAGTCATTTCCACTGGCCTTCCATAGGGCTCTTTGGGTCTCTTCATGGACCGTCTGTAGGTACTCTTCGTTTCGTATCAGTGGCTGGTATGGCTGTTTGATAGGGTACCATGCTGCCCAGGGTTGTCTGGTTATGGGCGCTTCAACAGGTATGGATCTTCTGATGTATACTGGGCAGAGTCCCAGTGCAGCTCTTTGTTAGTTCATTTACTTCTCATACGTCACATACATTGGCGAGTATGCTCCTGGTACCTCGAAATGAGGGGATGGGGTGCAGGCCATGTCTGGGACCTCCTCTACACTCCCCCCTCTGGCCGGTTCATCGACCACTTCTACAACCTCTTTTGCATTTATTTCTTTTGATTCTTCGGTGTCATGTTCATCGTCTTCAGGGTTTGTACATGATGGTGTGAATGTGTGAGCCTTTGGAGTCCATATTTTTATCACTCCTTTCAAACTCCCTGCTGTTTTCACATGTTTGTCTTTGTTCCATACTAACAAGGGGGTCCTGAGAGTCCCTCTGCCAGACATTAGTCCTGGTTACGAGAGACTTACCCAGAGTCTTTAGCTCACTATCTTTCACAGAGAAGAAATATCCCAAAAATATCAGTTTTTGTCCTGCCCTGGGACAGTCCAGCACCAAAATGCTAGGCAATTCTCCTCTGAACAAGAGTACCAACAGAAACCCCAGACAAGTGTTTCGGTCTGGTTGGACCTCATCAGTAGGGTGGATCTGTGCCTCTCTAAGAATAGTGAGCAAGGGGTCCACGTCTGGATTCCCCTATAACTTAGGGTGAGACCCAAAGTTACTTAAAAATGCAAATTAACAAGGGGGTCCTGGGAGTCCCTCTGCCAGACATTAGTCCTGGTTACGAGAGACTTAGCCAGAGTCTTTAGCTCACTATCTTTGGTCTTTGTCTTTGTTCCATGTCATTAGCTGGCATTGTCCATTTGGGCTGCAGTAGATCCATTTTCCATCAGACCTTCTTCGTTTCTTAGGGTATGTGAACCTTGTTCCTTCTGGGGCAAATTTGCTGGCCTTCACAAAGTCTCTTATTTCTCCATCAGTCACGTCTCTGGGCTTCCACCCTGGTTCAACATCAACCATTATTTTCAGCCCTATGGCTTTCTTTGCAGTTTTCTGGAACTGTGTAATGATTATCTTGATAATACAGAATCCTAGCAATACCATTGCTAGTAGAGCTCCCAGAAACTTGAATATATCTGCCATCCATTGTGGGACCCTGTCATCGTCCACTTCATCACTTTCATCGATCATCTGATTTTTCAGGTTTGTCAACATACTTATGGCCTCTGTTAGGGTTCCGTTTTCTTCATCGTGTGATGGTACAAATGTGCAACATGATTCTCTGATTTTTGCACAAACACCTACATCCATTGCTGTGATCATGTCAAGCACATATCTGTGGCTTTATTTGGAGGGTCATCAGTCTGATTGCTCTCAGCTCTTCTTTTATCGCGTTGAATCCTTTTATAGTGGTATTGATGGTCTGCAATAACTCCCATCTGGTTATCTGTAACTATTTAGCATTCAATCCAACTTAGATGTGGGGCAGGACTAGTGTTGTGAATACTGTTGAGGTGAGGCTGAACAGCCTGTGTTCATACGGGATTGCATGGAATGCCTCTTCTGATTTGGGAGAAAAGTAATTTTCCCTCTTCATCCTGGATACCAGTTCCACAGATCTCCTTCTTCTTAGATGAGCATCTGTTTTTGGGAAACTGTCCGACTTCAAGTCATTCTTAGGGATCACTAGCGTGGGAACGTGAATGCTCACTAGTGTGCATATGCCTCCCCAGTTTTTCGGCAGCCTTATGTATGCCTTGGATCCACATGCCCAGTAATGGTCCATAAGAACTGCGATTCCTTGTATCATTCCTGGAGCTTCAAAGATTTGTTTGCAGTTTTGATTCTCTCCCATCTTCCTTGTGCCATTTTTTCTGAAGCATAGTTTCGGGCTCTCCAGTGGCACTATCTGAGGGGGTCCCCCTTTATCTTCGACCCATTTTAGTAACTTTAATAGCTTTGGCCATAGGGGTTTGCACAGTTTTTGAGAGTTTTCTATTGCTTCTTTGCAGGCTCCAAGGACCATCCAAGCTCGGCAGATCACTACTCCTTCTTCCCATCCATTTGGGGAAACCACTGTTCCCCAGATCTTCATTTGGCCTCTGTTCTTCCAGATTCGTGCCTCTTCTGCAGTTTTTCCTTGAACGTTCAGTCTCGGGTTTGTCACCCATCGTGTTCCTGATCCTTGGACGTCAGGTTTCTCGTATCGGATCACGTGATTCCTGGTGTGTGCCCTGTTTCTTGTTTTAATGTCCTGGATGTAGCCATCTTTGTCTAGGTAGTCCTTTTTGGTGGCCCATATCATTGAAGAATCTCTTCCCATTAACTGTCCTCTGATGTTGCACATTGCTACGTGTGACATACAGTGTGCTATGGGGACATCAATTCCTACAGCCACGAAGATTTTGGATTTGCCCATGCTGTACGGCAGGAGAGCACAGACTCCTTCTGACTTCCTTCATCCTACTTCCTTCATGTGCTGGTACCATATGTTGTTTCCGAGATTCCGAGATGGGCTGTGTGTCCAGGTAATCGTTGAGCTCATTGTCATCTTTATACGGGCTTCTCTTGATTCTCAGCATTTTTCTATAGTTTGCTATGCCTATGTCTCTAAATGCATCTGTGCTGCTTTTTCACTCTGTGCGTCTTGGTAGAGCAGGGTCCTTTGGCTGGATTGCTGTGGTAGGAAAAGGTTTTTTGTTTTTCTTCCTTTCCTCTCGTAGTTTTTCATCGAGGTTCTCTGGCCGCCATTGGGTCACCATCTCCCCAGCGTGTGGTTGTGTCGTAGATCTGGTGCTTGTTAGCAGTGTTTGAGCTGGCGTGCTCGTCATTACAGTCTCTGTAGTTCTATTTTTCAGCTCCTCTTGCAGTTTCTTTGCTCTGACTATAAATGGGAAGAAATAATCTATCAGAGCTTGTGTTTTTTGTGTGAGTTCCTTTGTAGCTACTTCTGTTTTTCGAGGGATTTTGCTATGTCCTCTCTCTTGGGTTTCTCACTTGCCTTCTCTTGGTTACTTCCACTATTTTCTGGAGCTGATTGTTCGGCAGGTTGTCTCCCCTTCTCTGTAGCCTTCGTTGGGGGCCCTGGAGCCATTGCCACTTGCCCTTGTCTGTGTGCATCCTGTGTGTGGGTGCATGCAGTGGTCAGTGCAGCGTTTTCATTCATTCCGTGCTGACCCTGTCTCCAACTTTTCTCTTCATTTGTTACCTCAAATGTGCCTACATTGCTGCTAATTACATTTAATTTTAGTTTGTTACTTTTAGCATCAGGTTTTCTTGGGACTGGAATGACTGTCTAAGGTCTGGGTGCTTTCTTAGGCCCCAGACATTCATTATCTGGTGGGTGCACTGAGATTGGGACACTTTGTGCACCAATAAAGAAAGCAGTTCTGATTGTTAATGACAGAAAAACAATAATAATAACTATACATATACACATAATCGTTGGGAATGATAATTTGCAGCATTTTCTTCCAGGGAAGTGGGGGCACCCTTCTGTTGGGGGTAACACCAAGGTACTCTTCTGGGCCCCCATTTCGAATGAGTTCATAGTCAGTTATACATTCCTTCTCTTGCTCTGGTCTCGTAGTTCGAGAGTTCATTACTATTAAGTGATAAGTGCTTTCCAAAAGTCCCCCCTAATGTGAGTGATGATGGTAGTCTCTGGGTATTCAGTACATTTCCTGTGCTAGACTATGGAAAAGGGTTAGGCTAGCAACTTTGGTACATCACATTCATTATGCATATCTATAATAGGTGAGATCTCAGTGCACTCCTCGAAATTTGCTTTGGTCCTGAGGACATGCTGGAACTTGCTCAATGTGAAGGAAAGAAGAGATGGAACTGCTAAAAATCACACAAAAATAAATAAAAAATAAAAAATGAAATAAGGAACAGTAGAGGAAAAGTACAAAGAAAAAATAGGATGGTGTAGTTCTTGTCTTTGCTCTCCTCGATCTGTCCTGCGGCTGAAAATTGATGAACTGTGTCTCTGTCCTCGGTTTGTTCCACGGCGGAAAGTCTTACTGGAATCTCCTAAGGTATTCTCGCTGGAAATTGGATAGCTCCACCTGGAGCATTATGCCGTGGAGAAGTGTGCCCATGTGTGGGGGGTTGGCCGGATCTCAAAGGAAGGTGATGACGTCAACATCTGCAGGCCTCCCCACCATTTCTAGATAGTCCGTGATTAGTCTAAGCAGGACATTGTGCGCCAGCCTGGTGTCCTTTGGGAGATAGGGACATTTGTCCTGTTTGGCTGGGTCCTGGTCATGGGCTTTTCTTTTGATTCGCACATTCTCTGCACCTTCCTGTTGCGTGGACTACCACGAGGTGATTTAGTTTAGTCCACAGCTGGTTCAACGTAGCTAGATTTCTTGGGTCTCTGACGAAAGTGCGTGTGTCAGTTGTTCTCCCGAAAAGTCCTGGGCAATTCTCTATTACTTGAAAGAACAAATTAAATGTGAGTTCATCAATGTCTACTGGCGTCGGAAGCATTTTTGTCCTCCTCACCGTACTCAGGCAGAACAATGAAGGCTTCCGCGATGACAGTCAGTAGTTGCCAGATTAGTTTCTCGTTGGCTGGATCTTGGACAAAGTCTGAGATGCTGGTAACTCTCCCTACAAGCGATGAATAGGTCTCTAGCACTAACTGGAAACAGGACAGCACATCTCTTGTAATATTCCTGTTGGGGGATGTCATACGTTCTGCAAAACAAAGTCTGGGTGTTGGTTTATTCAGGTGACTGTGTGATGTTCTTAACTTTTGCTCTTAGTACATCAAAGTCTCGTTTACTAACAATGCTTCAGGATACCGTGTTACACTCTCAGAGAATATTTTGTTTACAGTCTATCAGGGTCTTGATTTTTCGTACTACTAGGGAATGATGTGGTTTCAAAAGTTTGTTTTATCAATGTTGTTGTGGCTTTGGATGTGCTTCTCTTTACCCTACAACTGGGATGCACAGAGTGTTCATTTTATGTCCTTTATTATCTTTCACTGGTTTGAGAAAATGCCTTGTTTATAAGCCACAATTTAAATCAGTGTTCCTTTTGCCTTTATTATGCTGCTCATGCGTCCTTCTTCCTTGTCATGGATCTTGTCTGCATGTGTTGAGGTTCTTCCCCGTTGTCTGTGGTTCCTTCGCAGTTGGATGCAGCAAGAGGGCTCTCCCCTGTATACGGTTTAATGTCATTTATGAAGATCCATGCCCTTCTGCCCTGGAGCTTGACGGCGGAAGGCATGCAGTCTTCTACGATGAAAGGGCCATTGAATCATGGCTCGTCCAACCTCTTCCTGTTAAGGATCTTCACAAGCACGCTGTGACCAGGGAAGACGAGGGGCACATGTAGACCTTGTGCAGGGTCAGCTTCAGCACTTCCTGATGTGTTTTGTGCTGCACTGTCCCCTTTTCGCCGTCGCTGCAGCTGGCCTGAAATGACAGAGGCGCTGGCTGTCATACAGTTAAGGTACTCCTGCATCTCTGTTCCCAGAACCTTTCTAGTTGGCTGGGCATCACATCTAGCTCTATCTAAGGGGTTAAGGGGAGTCCTCATCCTTCTGCCTGTAACTACCTTGTGCAGCGTAAGATGATGATCGGAGCCTGGTTGGTTCCGAAGTGCATACAATGCCAGTGGTAGACACTGCAGCCATCCCTTTTTAAATGTGAGCTTCAACTTGGCTAGCCTCTCCTTTAACAGGCCATTGAGCCACTCACATATCCCATTCCCCTCCGGGTGATACACCGACGAGAACTTGTGCATTATACCAAGCAGCAAGCTAATCTGCTCAAAGACTGCATTTACAAAATGAGCCCCATTGTATGATATGATATGATATTGCATTTGTAACGCGCCTATGCACAAGTGTTTCAAGGCGCGACGAGGCAGGGAGGGGGGAACAAGGGGAGACAGACAACGATCCTACTAGGCCAGGTGTCATTCAGATCGTGCAAGTGCATGGGTAGGGGGGATGGGAAAAGTGCACGGGGGAAAGGGAAAGGGGAAAGTGCAGCACAGGGTTAGTAATGAACAAGATAAATAATAAGGGCCAGCTGGTGGCAAGTGCAAGATAAGTGCAGACAAGTGCTGGGAAGGGGGGCTGTAGGGATACAGAGACAGTCCTGCAGTGCAGGGGTTGCCAGGAAGGCAGTGCAGGGGCTGGGCCAAGGACCAGGATTGGTGAGTGGCCCAGTTGCTGATTCAGTACAGTTTCAGTGATTTAGCAGGGGAGAGGGAGAGAAAAAGCAGAAGCAAAGAGGAAGGTTTGAAGTGCTTCCGGAACCAGAGATGGTTCTCCTCAAGTTTCAGGTAGCCAGGAAGGCTGTTCCAGAGGGAGGCCCCTGCTGCGGAGAGAGATCTCCCCCCAACTCGTTGCTTGGAGAAGCGGCTGACCCTGAAGGAGTTGGTGGCGGAAGAGCGAAGTGCTCGAATAGGAAGATATTTAGGAAGGGAGAGTTGAAGGTAATTTGGCCCCAGGCCCCAGAAGACCTTGTGGACAAGGGTTTTGAACTTAATCCTCGCAGCCACAGGGAGCAAGTGTAGCGATTTCAGTCCTGGAGTGATACGGTCCCTGGGCTTGAGCCAAGGACAAGTCTTGCAGTCCTGTTCTGGGTGAGTTGCAGAGGGCGGAGAGCAGAGGCAGGCAGATTTAGATAGAGGCTGTTACAGTAGTCCAGCTTCGAGAGAACCAGGGCTCTGGAGACAGTGAGCTTCTGGGGGAAGGAGAGGAAAGGAAGGATACCTCTGAGGAGGTGTAGCTGGTAGTGTGACTTCTTAGAAAGAAGGTGACCCCAAGGTTTTTTGCCTTGCAGGTAGGAGCAGGAAGAGGGCCAAGAGAGGCCGGCCAGAGAGCTGCAGGGAAGGAGGGAGTGGGTGTGCCGATGAGTAGAATCTCGGTCTTACTGGCATTAAGGCAGAGGTCGTTGGTGGCACACCATTCCTGGATAGCAGAAAGACAGTCAGAGATGAGGGAAGGAGAAGAGGAGGCCGAGGGTAGCCTGAAAATGAGCTGGGTATCATCCGCATAGCACTAAAAGTTGGGGCAGAGAGCAGCGATGCGGTGGGCGAGAAGTGCCAGATACTGGTTGAACAGCCAGGGAGAGAGGTACGGACCCTGGGGGACACCACAGGTAGAGAAAAAGATGTCAGACAGGAAAGACCCCAGTTGGACCTGGGAGAGTCGATTTGAGAGGAAAGAGGTCAGCCAAGACAGAGCCTGACCAGTGATACCCAGGTTATCACGGAGACGGTTGAGCAGGATGGTATGGTTGACAGTATCAAAGGCAGAAGAGAGATCAAGCAAAATGAGAACACATGGAATGTTAGAGTCAAGGTTCAAGAGCAGGTCCTCACGGATGTTCAGGAGAGCAGTTTCCGTGCTTCTGGCAGCTCTGAAGCCAGACTGATGGTCATGAAGGCTACCAACAGATTCAGCATGGAGATTAAGCTGGGAGATGGCAAGTTTCTCCAGGAGCTTGCCCAGGAAAGGAGTGATAGAGATAGGGCGATAGTTAGCTGGGCAGGACGGGTCGGAAGAGGGTTTCTTAAGAAGGGGGTGCACAAGGCAGTACTTGAGAGGGGATGGGAAGACTCCAGAGGCAAAGGAGTGATTGCAGAAGTCAGCAAGGGCAGGAGCCTAGGAGTCGATGTGGTCCTTAATAGTTTTGGAGGAGCAGGGCTGGACCTGGGTTGACGAGACTTTCATAGATCGGACTTGTCTCAAAACCTCATCAGCAAAAAAAAGGGGAAAGGCAGAGAAGGAGAGAGGAGGGGTGGCTGCAGAAGGGCCAGAGGATGGGCAGGGAATAGAGGGGGGAGGAGAGTGAGGACAAGATGTCCTGAGTTTTAGAAATGAAGTGAGAGGCCAGTGCCGTACAGAGGGCCTGGGAGGGGACAAGAGAGGTAGAGACTGCAGCAGGCTTGGCCAGCTCCTTGCAGATTTTAAAGAGTTCAGCCGAATTGTTAGATGCCGCAGTGATGCGGGCTTGGGTAAGGGCTCTCTTCTTTGTGAGAACAGAGAGCCGGTATTGCCTTTGGTGCAGGCGACAGGCCAGTTTGTCAGAGGATGAACATGAAGCACGCCATTTCCTCTCTGCCACCCTGCACAAGCGTTTAAGGATGACGAGATCCGAGTCATACCAGGAGTTACATTTGGCTTTGGGCTTCAGGCTGATTCTCATAACAGGGGCAAGGATATCAAGAGTATCAGATATGGCAGAGTAGAGAGTGGAGAGGGCTGTGTCAGGGTGGGAGTCAGCCGAGGGGGGATGAGGAGGACGAGAAGGTGGCAGCGAAGCCTCAACTGACACACACTTCATGGGTCGGATGACCGAGAAGGAAGATGGCAGTGATGAGGGTGGCTTTGCCTGTGGGGTAGGGAGGGTGAGGTGGGAGGAGAGGAGAAAGTGGATCACTCCCGGAGAGAGGGGTGGAGAGAGGGACCGAGAGGGGAAGGTCAGAAGAGATCAGGGCATCAAGAGTGTGCCCAGCAGAATGGGTTGGCCCAGACGGGGGAAGAGAGAGTGAGAGAGAGTCGCAGAGGTCGCGAAAGAGTCCAGAGGGGGGACAGGAGGCATCCAGGTGGATGTTGAAGTCTCCAAGAAAGAGCAGTTGAGTGGTTGAGGACAGGAGTGAGGAGGAGAGGTCCGCCCACTCGAGATGAAGGAGGAAATTTGACCAGGTGGCTAATAGATAGTAGCCACGGTAAGGGAATGGCTAGGAGAAAGAGAGAGTCGGCAGACAAGACATTCAAAAGAGGAGTAGGTCTGCGTGGGAATAGCAGTGGCAGGAATCCACTCAGGGAAGATAAGGGCCACACACCCACAGCACAGTTGGGCCTGGGCATGGAGAGGATCTTGTAGCCGTCAGGTAGGAGTGCGTCAAAGCTGGTGACAGAGCTGGCCGTGAACCATGTCTCAGTGAGACCGAGTACGAAAAGGTCCAGTTCTTCAAGAAGGCGGCAGATATCAGAGGAATGTTTGACAGCAGAGCGAGAGTTAAGAGTGGCAATGTGGAGAAGGTTGCCATCTTTGAAGGACTTCCCGGGAGGGGTACAGATCAGAGGTACGCCCTGCGGAGGAGAAGAAGGAGCACGGGAGGGGGCAGGGAGGGAGGGTAGAGGCAAGGTAGCCGAGGACAGAGGAGGGGGGACAGCAGGAGAGGAAAGGAAGCTGATGAGGCACGGGAAGCGTCTATCAAAGAGGTGAAGGTTGGCCTGAGGGCCTTGGACCAAGATGGTCCCATTAGCGTAGACATTAATGATGGCCTTAGAGGAGTGGAAGGTGGCCAAGAGGATGTCCCAGCGGGTGCCACCATTAATGGGAGAAGAGGAGAAAGGAGAGAGCACAGAGACCATATGAAGGGTCCATAGGTCAGGTGAAGGCACGAAAAAGAGGATGTCAGTGAGAGTTTCCTTAGAGGAGGCACTGGTGTAGGTGTCCGCGATAGGGAGGCCTGGGTTGGAGACCAGGATGTCCTTTTTAAACTTTTTCCTACCAGATTTAGTGAGGAGAGCAGGATAGTCAATGGAGAAGCAGTTAGAAAAGATAGGTGAGATAGTGAGCACCATGGGATAGGAGGGAGTGGGGGGGTAGGACAAGCACAAGCGGGCAGGAAGAGAGCAGCAAGCCCTAGTTTACCACAAATTCAGAACACAGTGAACACAGTAATGCATATCAGGTACCCAGTGGAGAGGCCACCTAAGTTTGAAAATCCTGCGAGGGGAGAAAAAAAACCTAGTTTACCACAGATTCAGAACACAGTGAACACAGTAATGCATTTCAGGTACGCAGTGGAGAGGCCACCTAAGTTTGAAAATCCTGCGAGGGGAGAAAAAACCCTAGTTTACCACAGATTCAGAACACAGTGAACACAGTAATGCATATCAGGTACCCAGTGGAGAGGCCACCTAAGTTTGAAAATCCTGCGAGGGGAGAAGAACCCTAGTTTACCACATTTTGCAAGGCATAGTGAAGACAGAGCACAATGTGAAGGAGGTGACAGGTCTTAAAGCGGTGGGCAGAGGAAGCAGGTGGAGCTAACCAAGGTGGACCGGCGCCAAGCGTCCCCTGCGGTCACCTGCAGACACACAGGGAGCCGCAACTGTAGGAGTCGCCCTTGGCCTAGGGGCCCTTAGCCGCAGGGGGCTGCCGGGCAGAGGGCTGCCCAGGAGGGGGTGGTTATAGGCAGAGGGAGGAGAGGAAGGGGAGGTGGGTGTGGGCGGGCAGGGAGGCGGGAAGGGAGAGGAGGACCAGGAAATGGGAGGGGGGAGCAGGCACAAAATGCGTTCAGAGCACGAAGCAAAAAATTCAATTTGAACACAAATCCACTCACGGAGGCCCGCAAGGTCCAGGCAGGGCTTCCTTGGCATGCAGTTCCCTCAGGGCTACCGGCGATCGCTCTCCCCCGCTCCGCTGAACAAAGAAGCGAGCAGGGGGAGCGGCCGTCGAGTAGGCCAGAAGGGAACCAGCCAGACAGCCAATCAGAGGGTGGGGTGGGCGGGCAGGGAGGCGGGAAGGGAGAGGAGGACCAGGAAATGGGAGGGGGGAGCAGGCACAACAACGCGCTCAGAGTGCGAAGCAAAAAATTCAAATTTGAAAACAAATCCACTCACGGAGGCCCGCAAGGGCCAAGCAGGGCTTCCTTGGCCTGCAGTTTCCTCAGGGCTACCGGCGACCGCTCTCCCACGCTCCGCTGAACAAAGAAGCGAGCAGAGGGAGCGGCCGTCGAGTAGGCGAGAAGGGAACCAGCCAGACAGTCAATCAGAGGTGGGGGTGGTCGTTCTGTCGGAATTGAAACAATATTATGCCTCCTATCGCAGCAATTGTATATGTATTGGCCTACGCCAAGTTGTCTAAAACATCATATGCGAACAAACTCCGCTGCAAGGTCTTGACCTTAGAGAAAGTAATGTAAGTCGTCATCTTGGATTAAGCCGCCATTTTAGGTTCTCTTGTAATGTGGAAGTCACCCTGAACATCAAAATGGAGGCCGAATGACATTCTGAGTAATATTGCGGCCGTTGTGACCTCCGTACACACGAATAATTAATATGCCTGCAGGCCACTTGTTGGGGTCGCGAACTGAGACCTTGTCCTATTGCTGACCTATGTGTAAATGTACAACTATATCAGCGAAACTAATCAAAATGCATATATTATAGGATTGACCTGGCTAGGAACCCATAGGCCCGATCCCTAGAATGGTTAACCCGCGAGGGGGGTTGGCCAAGGGCTGGAAAACAATATAAAAAGCCCAAGTATTCCAATGTACGGTCTCTCTTACTAATGCATCGAACCTTCGTTGAAGTTCGTTACGTTACTCTGAGAGCCGAATAGCTATCCGTTTGTCAATTGACTTTGGTAACTGTTGTAGCTTTTAAATAAAGCACTTGTATGTTCTTTGTAACCTGTGTTGGTGTGTCTCTTTTGTGCTTCCCAGCCTCACATTATTTTTATGTTTTCACAGTTGGCGCCCGAATAGGGACCCTCAAGATTGATGCCGGATCATTGAAGATTGACGCAGACTATCGAACCGGGATCGGACGGTGTGATACTACGGGCCCGACCGAACGAGACGCGATACCTCGGCAGCGCTGCACGATCCGATCCTTAGACGATAGTCGTGTGGTCTAAAACGGCATCTTGACGAGGGTCCACTTTTGAGGTGGGCAGATTTGTCGAAACCACCAAACACAAGGTAAAATTCGTTAGGTAAGTTCTTTGGTAAACTGTACGGTCCTCCTTAGGTTTGGTCAGGTGCAGTCGTGACCCGGCTCTTAATTTAACCCTGACAATTTGAATTTGGCGTATTGTATCTGCAGACACAATTATTGACCAGGTAACAGCAATTTTTTGTGAAATGCCTGGGAAATTGTCTAGCTGCTTTAGGGCTCTGTTCCACTGCGATTGACAATCTTTGGAATTTAGCCGCCCGGCACCACAGGAGGGATCGCCGGCATGTACTATGTACTGTAAGTATGGCATTGGAAGTATAGTATTTAATGATATTTGGCACAGACAAACCAGACATGCCTCCGAATTTCAGTGGCCAATCAATGGTAGTTTTGAGATCCCCCGTAATGAATACCTAGAATCGGTCTTGCTAAAAAAGAAGGCCAGACCTGCAGCCTTTGATGTTTTGCAGAATTGGAAAAAAGAAGCATTGCAGCAGCTTAAAAGTAGGGATAAACATGCACGCCGTCATAAAACAAATGCCGAAAAGGCGTTGTTATATGATAAGGAAAAACATTCAGAGTCAATTAAAAATATGGATAGGGCTTGTTCACTCGGAATCCAGAAAATGTATCCCTCTAAAGATTTCCATGTTTCTGAAGAATTTATTGAAAAATCGTTAAACGAACGCAGGCCTAGTGCCTCTGCGCCACCTCCGTATGATCCTCTCCCGGGTGCTCTGCCCATTACTGCTGTTGTTCCTGCTGTTATTCCTGTTCCCCCTGTACAACCTATTGTTCCTATTCCTCTAGTTGTTGTTCCTCCACCTATCGCACCACCCCTTTCTCCTGCGCCGATAGTTGCACCCTTATTGAATTTGCCTGCACCTCCACTCCCGAGTGGTTCTGTATTGACTAAAGTTGATCAGGGTGCGGGGTCAAAGATTGTCACTCGTAATACTGTTTCTGCAGACAAGAAACGAGAATTATTTGCATGGGCTAAGCACTGTATGGAGAAAGGTTTGTATGTGCAGAAACGGTTCCTTCCGTGTCGTAGATCGGCACCTGAGGAAGTACAAATTTGTACCATCTGTGCGATTCGATGGATCTCGGATTCATCGATACCGCCAGATGAAGTATATGACACGTATAGTCAGTATACAGTAGAAATGCAAAGGAAGGTGATTCAGGTAATGGTACAGTACCTGCAGGAAGAATGTGTAAGGAAGAAGGTTAGTTGTCCTATAGAGTTATTGGGAATTTGTAAAAGGGCTTTTTCGCCTGACACTTCTTCGACTACTTTAGCGCTCGACCTGGCTCTGTTGCTTAGTAAGCGGTCAGAGTTACCTATATCTCAGTTGCCTATGAGAGAGGTTCCTCCGACATTTGTCCCAAAGGTTCAGATTCCCACTAACGCTGGGACTGGTGCACCCGCTGTGGATATCCCTGCGCATTATGTATCGCAATTTGTTCACGTCCCGTTTTCACGACAGGAAGTGGACACTATTAGACAATCAATTCCCGATATCAGGAAAAACCCGACAGGGTTTTACAAAGAGATAGAGCCCGTTTTGCAGTCCTCTGTGTTCACCTTAAGTGATATTGACTTGCTATTCCCTGTACTCCCACCCGTAGATTTATGGAAGCAGGTTCGGACAATAGACGATGTGCCAGGGTTGGGAGATACGTGGGCTAACATGACTAGGTTTGATGGGGAAAGACCAGCTGGTGAGAAACCACCTCAGGGAATACTTACTTTGCCTGATAGAATTGTCGCAAAATTAAAAACTATAATTCCAGAGAAAAGAATTATTTGGGACAAGCTTACGGCCTGTGTTCAAGGAAAAACTGAAGGCGCCACCAAATTCTTTAATAGATTCGAACAGGTATTCTCTGACTTCAGTGGACAGGACTTGGGTACAGAGTCTGGGAAAAGGTTGTTTGTGGACAAATTTGTACGTGGATTGTTGCCCGACATCCAGTCACAGATTATGTCCTCTGAGAGCGCTTGGCAGGCGAAATCTCAATCTGAAGTTTTGCACATGGCTCAGTATTATGAGAACCGTGTTAATAATGAAAAGGAGAAAATAGAGAAGAGGAAAGGAGATCTGAAGACTAAAGTATTGTTACAACAAATTGTTAGAAATCCCAGAGGAAGTACGACACAGACCAGAGGTCAGTATGTCCCAAAAGGAAACGCTCCTTTGGGTTCTGTGAATATTAATCAATGTGCCTATTGCCGCCAGGAAGGTCATTGGCGAGCACAGTGCCCCGTCCTTCGACAAAGGTCAAACAATGCGTTTGGGAGTATGGGTAGACAACCTAGAAGTCGCCCTGGAGCAGGGAGCCCTGATAGAGGTCAGAATTCACAAGATCCTCAGCAACCTTTTTCACGGGAAAATCAGACTTCTAGTGTGTGCGCAAGAAACATATTTGATCACCCTTCTGCTGCCTACCTTTCTGAAGAGCTTCCTTCTGACGACATTTTATTTCGTTAGGACTGCCCGAAGCAGGGTTTGGAACCTTCACCTATTCCCGTTAATCAGAAAGGTCCCTATGTTGAATTGTTAGTGGGGAATAGGAAACACCAGTTTTTGATAGACACTGGAGCACAGAAGTGCTCCATTGATCATTCCCGGGTTCCAAACATTCCAGTGTCAGGGCAAACACATGTTTTTGTAGGGTTTTCTGGTATACCAATTGTTGTCCGGTTTCTTCACCGGTGTCTGATTCTTTGGGTCCCTTTACAGACCATTGTCCCTTCCTTCTGACTTCGAACAGTGGAGAGAATTTGCTGGGGTTAAATCTGTTGAAGAAATTGAATGCAGTAATTCATTGTTCCTCTGATGGAGTACGACTGACGGTTTCACCACAGCAACTTCCCAATTCTCAGTTTCTGATTCGACCATTGCCTCCTGAGTTTAGCGTTGTTCCAGAATGTTTATGGGCAGTTGAACAAATGATGTCAGGGTACTACAGATTGAGCCCGTTAAAATAGTTTTGAAACGTGGAGTTAAATTACCATGCATTCCGCAGTATAAAATATCAGTTGAGGGCGAGCGTGCTTTGAAGTGCATTGTCTCCGATTTTGTGCATCGAGGGGTGATTGAGGAGAGTGCAGGTAGTTTATGTAACATCCCGATTTTGCCTGTATACAAGAAAGGTGACAATGCAATCCCATACCGGTTCATAATTGATCTTCGTGCTATTAACAAAGTTGTCGCCCCACAATTTCCAACTGTGCCTGATGTAACAACGATACTAACAATGATCTCTGCTACGGTTACGCACTTTAGTGTTGTGGATTTAAAGAATGCTTTCTTTAGCATTCCTATACACAAGGAGAGTAGATATTTGTTCGCGTTCACCTTGGGAGGACGTTCATTTACATTTACTCAGGCACCTCAAGGGTATACTGAAAGTCCAAGCATTTATAGTAGAGCTTTGAAAGAGCAGCTCGACACCCTTGAATTGCCACCTACTTGTACACTGCTTCAGTATGTCGATGATTTGCTTTTGGCTGCAAATTCTGAAAGTGCTTGTAAAGAAGGCACTGTACTGTTGCTTGTTCATCTAGCTAAAAATGGTCATAAAGCTTCACTCAAAAAATGTCCATATTGTTGTCAGGAGGTCGCCTATTTAGGCTACCTCCTGTCAAAGGAGGGGAGAAGATTGACACCTGAAAGAATAAAACACATTTCTGGCATGTCTGTTCCAAATTCACAGAAGAAAGTCAGAGCCTTAATAGGTATGGCTTCTTACTTGTGGATCCCAAACCTTTCACTAGTGATAAAACCGATGTTGGCTTTGATGAAGAAGGGCATTTCTCTGCCACTTCCATGGAAATCGGAACATCAACGATCATTTGAGCTTCTCAAAACCGCGTTATGCTCTGCACCGGTTCTGGGTACTCCAAATTATGACAAGGCCTTTGTGTTTGTGCAGGAATGTGATGGATTTGCTTTGGCTGTGTTAACACAGGAACACGGAGGGAAGAATAGACTGTGCGGCTACTACTCCTCTGCCCTTGATCCTGTCGCATGCGCTTTGCCAAGATGTTTGCGAGCTGTCGCTTCTGCTGCCGCGTCTGTAAAACAGAGTGAGGGAATGGTCCTAGGCCATGATTTAATTTTGATGGTACCTCACTCTGTAGATGTCCTATTGAATAAAACCCAAACGCAACACCTCACCTCTGCACGGCTAACAAGGTATGAATTAATTCTGTTTGCCCCCCACATTCAAATTAAGAGGTGTTGTGTTCTTAATCCGGCTGAACTTCTACCTTTCCCGCAAAATACTGTTTGCGGTGACGAAGAATTACATGACTGCCTGTATACCACTGAACAGGAAACAAAGGGCAGGATAGATCTTATAGATACTCCTTTGGAAAATGCAGAAGGGGAGCTGTTTTGTGATGGCTCCTGCTTCAAACTTCCAGATGGTACATCTACAGCTGCTTACGCAGTTACTACGTTGAGTACGGTTGTTGAAACTAAGAGAATTTCGTATAACTCCGCGCAGATCACAGAGATTATAGCGTTGACCCGAGCTTGTGAACTCTCCGAAGGGTGTATAGTAAACATATATACAGATAGCCAGTACGCCTTTGGGGTGGCTCACAACTTTGGGAGGCTCTGGTCGGAAAGAGGGTTCCTAACCTCACATGGGACCAAGATCCAGCATGGTCCCCTGATAGTGAAATTGCTCTCGGCACTATCACTCCCTAGGCAGTTAGCGATCATGAAATGTGCAGCACATCGTAAGGTCATAGATGATGTGGGAAAAGGGAAAGCTTTTGCTGACCAGATAGCCAGGCAAACGGCCACAGACCTTAGCGCAGACATGTATGCTCTAAGGGAAACAAAAGATGCCTATGTAATGGATGAGGGTATTGGGTCTGTGCGAGATATTCAAACTGATGCCACAATAGAAGAGTCTGGGAATGGAAGGAATGGGGAAACTGGATGATGATGGGTGTTGGGTGGATACATCTGAAGGAAAATGGTTGCTCCCTGATTCATATGTGCTGGCAATGGTTGCAATGGGACACAGTCCTACGCATGTGTGTGCTCAGCAGATCACGAAAATGTTAGAACAAGTCTGGGTGAATGATAAAATTTTGAAGACTGCACAGCGACATGTTCAGAATTGTATGATTTGCTTACATCACAATGTGGGGAAGGGGACAGTAACTCCAAGGGGAAGCTTTGGGCCCCCTTCTGTTCCCTTCGAGGTCATCCACTTTGATTTTATTGAGATGGAACGGTGTAACAATCTAAAATATGTTCTTGTGATTATTTGTGCTTTTAGTAAGTGGGTCGAGGCTTTCCCCGTTAAAGATGCTACTGCCATGACCACTGCAAAGACTATGGTAAAAGAATTCTTTCCACGATTTGGGTTTCCAAGGGTAATTTGGTTGGACAATGGTCCGCATTTTGTTGCAGCAGTAATTTTGCAGATATGCACAGCATTACACATTGAAAAACGATTTCACTCAGCTAGACATCCTCAAAGTGCTGGGTTGGTAGAGAGACATAACTGTATCTTAAAGAATAAGCTTGCAAAAACATGTGCCGACACCAAATTGAAATGGCCAGATGCCTTAACTATTGTATTATTAGCCATGCGTACCACACCTCAAACTAAGACTGGGCTTTCTCCATTTGAGGTAGTGATGGGGAGACCTGCTAACATTTGGGGCCTTCTGAAGCCTAAAGCCCTGAGGGAGGTAGAAAATGTATTGCTTGTAGACTACTGCAACCAGTTGACTAAAAACCTGTATTTCATTTATCATCAGGTCCAATCAGCTTTACCTGTATGGTTTACGGGCCCAGGACACGATATTCAGCCTGGAAGTTGGGTCCTGGTGAAGGCCTACGAAAGGTCTTCCTGTCTCGCTCCTCGCTGCAGGGGACCCTACCAGGTGCTGTTGGTCACTCGGACAGCAGTGCGGGTGGCTGGGAAAAAACACTGGATCCACGCGGCGCATGTCAAGAAACTTCCTCACCCGACGCCACACGTTACAGAAGAAGCAGAACCCCTCGCTGATGCTACAATCTCTGATCTTGGAGTAGCAAACAGCGCTGTGAGTGCGTCGGAGAATTTCTCTGAGCCCGTGGAGCTTGGGGAACAGTCCATTTCGTCTCCGCACTCTTTGGAAAAGTCATTTCCGGAAAACACTGTTTCAAGTTCTGCGACTTCCGTCGCCTCCGATACGTTGCTTCCCTCAGGAAGTGACGATGCCTTGTTTCCGGATCAAACAGTTTTGGGTACCACCAGGTACGACCTTCGACGAAGAAAATAGAACTATGTCACGGGTCTTTTCGTGCATTTGGAAAGAAGAAGTGATTGAAAGTTTTCTCTTGTAAAAGAAAGCTCCTTTCGAACAAAAGGAAAAAAAAAAAGGGGTATTCTGCTGGCTAGGGTTGGGAAGGACTAAGAAGTCGCGCGACCATAGTGTCGCCAGCAACGAACATTGGGGTCGTCGATTGAGAAACTGCGATGCCTGCCACCTCCACCGCTGCTCCCCACACTGGACTTGTAAATAAGGGGGTGACCAACTCGGACAACGATCAATGTGCCTGGGCCCCGAAAACGTATTGCTGTGTTGTGTTAATAATAATTGGAATTTGTGTAATTACTGCTGTGGGACTTTGGTACTTCGAAGAAATTTACCCTCTAAAACCTCTACTGCCAATTGAGATTGTACCTACTGCTTTGACTCCCTCTGTACACCTTCACACTCTGTCACCTAGAGACTCCCAGCATAGACGAAAGTATCATAATAACACTTCAATGATAGTAATGAATGCAATGCATGCCATTTTTAATAAGAGTAATTGTTGGATTTGCACTCATTTACCGCAACATGGGAACAAGGGGCTAGGATGGTATATTCACCCTTTACCTTTAACGACTGCTTGATATGCCTCTCTTAGAGCACTATACTTTGGCCGTTGGAATGATAGCATCTCAGGGAACTTTGATGGAACTAATTTAAATGATTTTGAGAAACGTGAATTGACTCCCCTGGGATGCTCGCTTTTTTCAAATAGAAGTAAACCTAATGTTGCTTCTGTTAGGCCGTCTGATAAACTATCTCTTCCTTTTCAAACTCTAATTTCCTTTAAAATGGCTCTGATAGGCAATAAGGACGCCGTGCCTCCTTCCTACTCTATTAATCATAGCCCTGATTCAGTCCCCTTTTGTGTACAAAGAAATGGCACTCGGCCAATGGGAGATTTTGAAGGTTGTATAAACATTGTAAATTTGACTGGAGAGAACAGGCCTCTGTATGTAGGGGGTCTGTTTATTTCGTTTGTGGTAGTTCAGCATTTCCCTGGTTGCCCAAGGATTGGCAGGGAACCTGTTATTTAGGAATCCTGTTACCTGGGGTATTTGTAGCTAGTAAATTGGAGGTTTCTAAGGCTCGCCCACGGCGGGACGAGAACGGAGATACCCCTGGGCAAAGTATTGGGAGATATAGCAAAATCAGTTGTGCCCTTTTGGGGACAGATAGCAAACTCTGAAAACATTAGGGGACTAGCAAGAGTACTGGAGAGAACCATCAACCGGACCGCGGATATACTCTACAATATGACACTAGAACAAAAGGCAATAAGATTGGTAGCACTCCAAAATCGGATGGCATTAGATGTCATTCTGGCAGAACTTGGTGGAGTATGCAAATTAGTGGGGTCCGCTTGTTGTGTTTTCGTACCAGATTCCTCGCCGAAAATTCTCAAAGCAATACAGAACTTGCACATCCTTAGTTCTGAAGTGCATGTTCCTGTGGGAGATTGGAATATTAGCGCCTGGTTCTGGGATTCTCTACCATCCTGGGGTTGGAAGGTGCTTTCTGTTATCTTGGTTATTTTGGGAATCCTGCTATTCCTTTGTTGCTGTTTTCAATGTCTACCTAGTGTATGTGCAATGCTAGAGGGATGCTGTGCTCAGGCAGTGAGCACAGTAGGGCACAAAATGTACGCCCCAGTTACCGTATCTAAAGAGTTTTAGTTACAAGAGGTTCTGATGAATGACCTAATGGCTATAGACATTACAGATAATGATTCAGGATGTATGGACGACAATGCATGGAGTTATTTGCAAAAGTATTAGAAATGATATTAGCACTTGCCATAGGCCAAAAGGAGGGTTTGTCGGAATTGAAACAATATTATGCCTCCTATCGCAGCAATTGTATATGTATTGGCCTACGCCAAGTTGTCTAAAACATCATATGCGAACAAACTCCGCGGCAAGGTCTTGACCTTAGAGAAAGTAATGTAAGTCGCCATCTTGGATTAAGCCGCCATTTTAGGTTCTCTTGTAATGTGGAAGTCACCCTGAACATCAAAATGGAGGCCGAATGACATTCTGAGTAAGATTCCGGCCGTTGTGACCTCCGTACACACAAATAATTAATATGCCTGCAGGCCACTTGTTGGGGTCGTGAACTGAGACCTTGTCCTATTGCTGACCTATGTGTAAATGTACAACTATATCAGCGAAACTAATCAAAATGCATATATTATAGGATTGACCTGGCTAGGAACCCAAAGGCCCGATCCCTAGAATGGTTAACCCGCGAGGGGGGTTGGCCAAGGGCTGGACAAACAATATAAAAAGCCCAAGTATTCCAATGTACGGTCTCTCTTACTAATGCATCGAACCTTCGTTGAAGTTCGTTACGTTACTCTGAGAGCCGAATAGCTATCCGTTTGTCAATTGACTTTGGTAACTGTTGTAGCTTTTAAATAAAGCACTTGTATGTTCTTTGTAACCTGTGTTGGTGTGTTTCTTTTGGACTTCCCGGCCTCATATTATTTTTATGTTTTCACAGTTCAAGGAGGCGGGAAGGAAGAGGAGGACCAGGAAATTAGATGGGGGAGCAGGCACAACAACGCGCTCAGATCGCGAAGCAAAAAATTCAAATTTGAACACAAATCCACTCACGGAGGCCTGCAAGGGACAGGCAGGACTTCCTTGGCCTGCAGTTCCCTCAGGGCTACCGGCGACCGCTCTCCCACGCTCCGCTGAACAAAAAGCGAGCAGGGGGAGCGGCAGTCGAGTAGGCCAGAAGGGAACCAGCCAGACAGCCAATCAGACAGGGGGTGGGGGGGCATGGAAGTGGGAAGGGAGAGGAGGACCAGGAAATGAGAGGGGGGAGCAAGCACAACAACGCGCTCAGAGCGCGAAGCAAAAAATTCAAATTTGAACACAAATCCACTCACGGAGGCCCGCAAGGGCCAGGCAGGGCTTCCTTGGCCTGCAGTTCCCTCAGGGCTACCGGCGACCGCTCTCCCATGCTCCGCTGAACAAAGAGGTGAACAGGGGGAGCGGCCGTCGAGTAGGCCAGAAGGGAACCAGCCAGATAGCCAATCAGAGGAGGGGTGGGCAGGCAGGGAGGCGGGAAGGGAGAGGAGGACCAGGAAATGGGAGGGGGGAGCAGGCACAACAACGCGCTCAGAGCGCGAAGCAAAAAATTCAAATTTGAACACAAATTTGTATGATCTCATTACCTCACATACCCCCCACCTAGGGAATACTTCCCTCACCAGGAATTTGGCTGCACAGGTTGAGTCTGGGTGTGTACAGGGACCTGCTTCTATCCATCTAGAGAATGGACACACCACCACAAATAAATACCTGTACCGGTTGCATACTTGAATCATGTCGACGTAGTTGATATGCAAGTATCTGGAATGGTCCATTCGGCTGGGGGATAACTCCTCTCACTGCGTTTAACGTGTGCCCAGCGGTGAACTGTTGACAGATAATGCAGTTCACCATAAAAAATGCAACATGCTCCACTAAATTCAGTGTGAACCAGTCTTCTGCGAGCGTTGCAGCAAGATTTTCTTTTGTCATATGTATAGGGTAGTGTAACTGCTCCAGTGCTACCTTCAGTAGGGTGACAGGCATCACCGGTTTACCAGTGCTGTCCTGTCTCCACAAACCGTCAGAGGGGTTTATGAAACACCCTCAACGCTTCCACAAATTCTTATGCTCCTGTGGCGCCTCCCCCTGGAGCTCCATTAGCTGAGTCTGCCCCATGTCACTAAAGGCCTCTGGTGTGACTCGTGCTACCATCATACCCTCATGGGTACGTGCCACTTGCACGTCCATGATTGTTTTGTTTTTTCATGCCATATGTTTTGCTTCCGTGTCCGCTTCATGATTTCTACGTGACACGAAATCTGTCCCGTTGGTGTGGGCGGCACATTTCACGACTGCTATGCCCACTGAGAGCTGTAGTGCTTTTATCCACCTGTCCAATAAGGCTGTGTGTTGCACTGGCGTGCCGTCTGCTCAGAGGTAGCCCCTCCTTTTCCAGCACGCTAGACCTGCATGTACTGTGGACATCAAATAGGTGGAGTCACTGTACACAGTTACTTCCTGGTCTGCATGATTCTCAATGGCGAGTATCAGCACCAATAGTTCTGCAGCTTGAGCTGAATAGTGAGACGGTATTCACACACTGACGAGTACCTGAAACTCCCCATTCGCCAGGTGTTTCACTACGGCCACACCTGTGTATCTTTGTCCGTCTTCTTGATCGATTCTCGAAGAAGTGTCTATGAACACGATTTTGCCACCTGCAAGGGCATTTTTCTTTACCCTTGGGATTTCGTCATAGAATTCCTCATAATTCGCACAGTCATGTATAGGTTCTCCTTCTGCGACTGTCTCGGCTATGAATGTAGCAGGGTTCACAGTTTTACATTGAACTATTTTGATCGATGGTTGGAGATAATCACCTCATAGGCAGATGCTCTTTGTGATGTCAGCGCACCCTTTGGCTTCTCTAGTTTGGCGAATAACGAGTGCTTGACGTACAATGTCATGGAGCACCTCATCGCAATAGATGACGCCTTCTCAATGGCGAACGCGGCAGCAGCTAGATTTTGTTCGCATGGGAAGTGGCCCCTCATGACCGGGTCCAGACTCCCGCTATAATATGCTAGAGGCTTGTACCCCAGCGAGGTCCGCTGCACGAGCACTGCCGTCATAAAATTACCATCTGAGTGTGAGAACAGGTAGAATTCCTCTGCATAATTAGGAATCCCGAGAACTGGGGCCTTACAAATTGCCCCCTTATGTTCTGCAAAGCCCTTCTCAATTGCCTCAGTCCATTCAATTTCTCCTTTTGTTGCCTTGGCTTTCTTCGAAGCCTGAAGCAGGGGCGTGGTATACGAGCTGTAGTCGAAAACCCACGCTCTGACATAATTGCACAGGCCTAAGAAGCTTTGCATTTGTTTTATCGTGAGTGGTTTAGCCGTGTTCATGATAGCTTCAGCCCTTTCTGGGGCTACCCTTTTGCCTTCGTGTGAGATTAGCTGGCCTATGTACAGCACCTCTCGCTGACAATATTGTAACTTTTCCTTATCAACTTTGTATCCTTTCTCAGCCAGGGTTGTCAGTAGCTGGACAGAGCCGTGCCTGCATTGTTCCTCAGTGATGCTGCAGATCAGAATGTCATCCACATACTGCAAAACAACACTGTCTACTGCAATATTGTTTAGGTCCATCTGCAGGACTCTGTTGAAAATAGATGGAGACTCACAGTATCCCTGTGGCAACCTCGTGCTTTTCAGGCACATTTGTCTGAAAGTAAATGACGTCAGATCTTGAGAGTCATGGTGCAACGGGATTGAGAAAAATGCATTTTTCAGGTCAATCACCGTGAAATATTTTGCCTCATTTTGTATGTTGTACAGAATTGTGGATGGATTAGGGACTAGAGGGCTTCAACTATATCGTTTAATACTCGTAAATCTTGGATTAAATGCCAAGACCCTCCCTTTGATTTCTTGACAGGGTAACTAACCGTGTTGCAAGGTGATTCTGATGTCACTAGGATGCCCTGCTCCATCATGGTGGAAATTGTCTTTGCGATCCCCTCATCTGCCTCTCTGGACATGGGATATTGTCGCGCTCGTGGTAAAATTGCTCCTGGTTTCAGTTTAATTTTTACTTCACCTGCCCCCTTCAGGAGGCCTACGTCATAGGGCCCTGTAGTCCATACCGTGGCAGTCACTTGGGCCACGTCGTCATCAAAGTATTCTGGACGTATCAGCGCCAAAATCATTCTCTGTGGCACCTCCCATTTGATCATTTTGATCCAAAATGTCAGACTTACTTCCACCCTCGTCTCTTCCAGGTCAGGGTGTTCTTCGAACAGATCGTCGTCGGTGACGTCAGTCACTCGATACCCTTCTTCGATGGCGATAATAGCACACCATTGTCTGCCTTCGTCATCATATCCTTATACCAATACCACTTTCCCTCGCACTGCGGCAGATTGTATCATTAAGGGAAATACTTGTCACTCCTCTTCGTGCATAGGTATTCTGGGTCTAAATAGAAACTCATCAGGTGTCCTCATAGTTCTATCTGCGAGGCCTGGCAATCCCGCCATGAGCACCCGCGCCCCATATGCGAAGACTTCGAGCTCTAACGGTATAGCTCTCATGGCTATACGTCCGGAGTATGCTCTGATCATTTCACACACATTTGAATAATGCATTCCTGGACTGGAGCACACTATACCCTTCTCTGTAAACGAGATCGTCATATTAAACTTAGTCATTAAGTCCCGACCCAGGATGTTTGCTGGGGTCTAACGTGATTACAAAAAGGGTACATTCATTTCGCACTCTCCCCCAGAGACTGGGAGGGCGTCTGTAAAGGGAACTCTACTGTGAGCTCCCGTAAAACTCTGAGTATCTATGGCCTCGCCGGACAATGAAAACTTGCCTTCTTGTATGCACGAGCACATCACACCCGTGTCAACTAAGAAGGAATATTCTTTACCCCCTATGACGACATTCACCCTAGGTTCCCTATTAGGGTCTGGTGTTACTGATAGGATAGAACACATCAGAGTTCCCCGTGAGCTGTCCTATTTCATATATAAGTTCGGCCCACTGTATACTTGTTGATTTCCCCCAGCCCCAGGGTTGACTCCCCCTCCGGGGCTAGTGCCCTTTGACATTTGCCATTGTACCTGCTGGGATTGTCCCTGCAGTACTTTCCCCATGTGCGGGGGTTGAACCACTTGCTGTGCAACTTGATGCAGGCCTGGCGCCTGCTGCTGCACTGTGTGACTTTGTGCAGTGCCCTGCTGCGGGACGGCAGGCTGATTCACCATGCCTGCCCCATCCCTTGGCTATTTTGCCACATACTTTAGCTTCTGCACATGCACCCCACATGCCCTGTCATTCCGCACAGCCAACACACAGGTGGTGGTCGGGCCATCTGTCCATCTGGCATAGCTGGACCATCCATCTGCGCGTTCTGAAAGCCACTTTGATTATTCTGAAAGACTCCCGGTTTACCTCGAAACCCACCCTGATAACTCTGCCATCCTCTTCCTCCAAAACCCCTTCCCCTCAGGTAAAATCCTGCGTTACCCTGATTGTTCTGCGGTGAGTTAGTCGCTTGCTGTGCACTTGGTTCAGCTGGGCTTGTCAGCATGGTTCCCTCGAGAGCTTACTTCGAGAGTTTCTTTTGCACCAGCTTTGCCTCCTCACCCTTATGGGTTGCTTCCTTTTTCCGATTCTTTTCTTGCAGCAATCTACAGTAATGTGCAAACTGTATTTCAGCCCATGGTTTTGCTTCTACTAATACCAATTTTTTGAGCTGCTTCTGCACCGGTTCAGGCAACCCCTGGCATAATATGTGGTAGAATACAGGGATAGATTTCGTTCAAGACTCATGCGTTTCGAGCACCCACGTGTCTTGAAAATTCTGGATATAGATAAATGGATCCTCTGACTCTTTCATTTTCCCAGTCATTATAGCTCCCATATCAAAAGTGTTTGGATATAGAGTTCGCAGTACTTTCCACACTGCTGCCTACAGTTATTAAATGGCGCTCCGTCATGGGAGGTATTAGTTAGGGTTACTCTAGGATAGCCTGCCCGTTTCCATACATCATCTGCTCTTTCACCAAGTATGGCAATTAGGAGGCCTTAATGTCCCCTATAGCTAAGGTGACACCCCCCTTCATTTTCTCTAACTCATGTATCCACTTTCCGGCCCCCAATGTCAGCATTGGAAGCTTATTTTTAAGGTTCACTCAGTCCATGTGTGGCATGGAATATATTGTGGCCTGCTCCCCCTTTTCTAGCAACGGGAATTGGAATGCGCAGTCTTCCTTTTCCTTTCCCATAGCTCCTCTGTCTACTGCTGGGGTTGCATTTCCTCCTTGCCATCTTCCTGGCAATGCCCTTAATCTGTCTGCATTGGTAGGTGCTGCCGCCCCCCTCTAAACGTGGGGTGTTCCTTCATGTCGGCCAGACTGCGTGGCAGACTTCGGTGCCCTACTTGTGGACCCACTAGTGTCTGACCATCGTACTCCTCAGTCCCCTGGGAACTTTTGTTCGCACTGTCTCCCTTCCTCGAGTGCCACATCCTCCATTTCCCCACCGGAGTCAGATCCTGAATATTCCCAGTTTACACAACTCCTAGTAACTTCTTGTTCTGCCAAATCTCCAGCCTGTCTAGGGACAGTCCCCTGCTCCCACTACTTCGAGTGACATCCTCAGTGTCATATAGCTGAGTGCTCTCCAAGCGCTCATCTTCCCTTCCCCCATCAGATATCTGCTCTAGCCCTATCTCATCATATATTTTATCAATTGTTTCCCCGATGCTTCTGGCGTCGAAGTCATCTTCAATATTTGTCCCACTTATACCTTGCACCGAGTCGTGTGCAGGAAAGAATTCTTCTATGTCTTCCCATTCTACAACAGGATTGGGTTTTTTAACTTCCCGCTCCAGATATTCAAGATCCTGTGCCCTCTATCTGCGCTTGCGTTACATTTCCTCATTTACTTCCTTGCGCTTCCTCTCTTCTTCTCTAGCCTTATCTACTTCCTGCATTCTTTCGTTTCTACGTTCCTTTGCCCTTCTAATGTCCTCCTCTTCTCGTCTCTTCGCTCTCTTCTCACGTACCCTTTGCTCTTCTTCCATCCTTTGCTTAGTCTGTCTGTAACCGTCGTAGGCTACCTCTTGTCTGCGATCAAGCTCTTTCTCTCGCTCTTTGCGATATGGTTGTTCTCGCATTAGCCTATCTTTCTTTCTTGTCCTTTCATCCCTTACTTCCATCTCTTTTTCTTTCTCTCTCCTTTGCGTCTCATCAGACCTCTCCTTTGACCTCACATCATCACTTCCTTTTCCATCCATCATCAGTAATATCTGACCTCCCATCCATTTGTCTTTCGCAAATGCTATCTCATCAACTCTACCTTCATTTCCTTTATGTGTATTTCTCTCTTTCTCCTTATCTGGAGGTGCACAACTCCGTGCCCAATATTTTCCTTCATCTTCTATCTCTCTTTGTCCCTTGAGACCGCAGGGGTGATATTGTTTTCCTGTTCCTTTACCTTATTATTGTCACTATTGTTCATAGGCGACTCATATGTGGGGTTGCTATACCCCATGGCTGCCCTAAATTCTCTTAGTGGGTAAAGCGCCTCTGTTTTACTCCCTTCAATGACTGGCTCAGGCGGGGCTGGTGGCGCGGTAGGCATCTGACCCCCCTCCGTACATATATTTAGTATCCAGTCTGTGGGTGGTTCTTCCACCTTCGTTTCTTCAAACATCTTCCACAATTCTAGAGCAGCAAGACGTTTCTCTAGTTACTTGCCTGCATATGTGGCCTGTAGGAAGGTCGTCATATGCTGTAAAACAGCCTTAGAAAGGGACCCATTCTGTGGCCAAGGCATGAACATTTTGTGGGCGGTACCTTTAACCCACTCTGTGCTATACTTCTTGAGTTTTGGTGCATGCTTTGGTAGTTGCATGCACATATGCGCAAGAGGGGTGACCTCCTCCATTTTTGATTATGCCACCAACAATGTTTATACAGTATTTTATCCTTCCAAAAGTATGAGCAAGCACCAAATACGCAAGCACCGATCTAAGATTTTCCCGCTAAAATGTTACTACCAATTAACTCAAAACCATCAATTCATTGGCGATTCCCTCTCAGTTGCAGAATCGAGTAAAACCAAATTTCATTTCACACAATCAATAATACAATTATTTTACATTCGACGTACAACAAAACACATGTGACAGACACTTGACAGACTAGACAGACACCAGCTGGTCATACATATACCTGCCTTCTAATTAATACCACATCATGGAGTTTAAACAAACTCCTTTGATGCGTCTTTAAAAGACACAGTAATCTATTTGTCACTTATTATATGGGCTATGAGTTCACGTTTCTTCTGACCGCTGTATTAAAGCGCAGGAATAAGGTGAATCCTTACGTTTTCATCTCAGGTGCTCCCCCCTGGTAATCCTTTGTTTTGATCTCAGATGTCCCCCTGGTAATCCTGTTTTTTCTCGGGTGTCCCCCGGTACCTCTTGGTTTTCTCTCGGGTGTACCCCCGGTATCCACCCTTTATCTCTTATGGGCGAGTCATTACCCACTATATATATACAGTCTTCTCTACTTCTGACTATTTCATTTTTTCTCCTCCACCCACTGTTACCTTTCCCATACTGGCTCTAATGCCTACACGACATTTGCCAAAGTAATGAGTTTGTTATTTCACTCATCGATCGCATCTTTTCCTCTCTGGAACTTCGGGATCACCGCCCCTTCCTCTTCCAGCCTTTTAAGGTTTTTTCATCCGATTGGCTGCCCGTGGGAATGAGAAGTGTTATGCTTGGAAAGGCTGGTTCCTTCAGACCCACTGCAGATTTTTTCTGGACTTACTCTATCATTGTCCACAGGGAGCTTCTCAGTCTACTCAGCCGGAATGGCGAAAGGACTCGTGATATTGCCGAAGACCCGGAGTTACTTCGTGCTGTCGGTCTAAGGTGACTTAATATCATATAATCAATAATTAATGGCCGAAACCATCCTCTGCTACCAAGCGTTCAGGAGGAGAGGAATTCACTGACGGGCACATAGGTCAGCGCTCACCCTCACCCTGCACCCATGTGAGGACAGGGGGTGCAGGATTCACTTACGCCAGCACGACTCAATAGTGAGGACTCAGTAAGTTGGCAGAGGGAAGTCTGTTTAATGACAGTACATCAAACAGAGAAACAAAATGGAAATCAGCAGCATTGTGATCACCAGTCTCGCTCAGACTTCCTCGAACTTCAGTTGAACAGCAATTCATATAGGCAATATTCGTCATCATTGACGTCTAACTCTACAAAAATTCGACATGCAATATAATTGGTTAGGAAAAGTAACTTAAGTATAGGTGCTATATCTGTATATGATAATAGGGCATACAGATTGGATAACTCTTATCGGGTGGCCGTCTATGCCCATCCCACTACACCACACGTGATTGACGTCACTACAAGTATGACTTCTTATTGGCTCTACTATCTATAGGACTCCAGATAACTTGGTCCATTGTGATAGGGCAGGTTACACCCCTAGACATAAATCCCCATTTTAATTAGCGGCATGCAGAATGCACACCCATGTGCCTGGTGTCCCAAGTTTCACCATGCCTCCCTTCCATCAATCAGTATTTTAGGGCTATGTGTCAATTAGTTGGCTGGGCATGACCTCGAAACTGTAGCCTCTTATCAGGAAAAGTTATGGCATCCTCGGGTCCTGGATGACATCAGGCAGTGGTACTTCTTCGCGCCTGGCTGGTCACGTGTTAGTTCACCATGAATCTGCTTCAGTTTCCAGCTTTTAGTGTATTTAATTCTGTTTCGGCCTCGCCACCTGCCCCCCTCTTATCTTGTTCTTCATGGAGCAGGCTGGTATGCTCTGAGGTTTGAGTCTTGTTAGCTGACGCTCTCCTCCATTTCTCTGGTTGACCTCGATTTCCTATGCATGAGCCGCTCTTTGTTGAGTTTTGATTCCGCTCCTTCTCTTGCCTTTGGCTGGGTTATGAAACTTGGCCTGTCAGGCCTCTGCCAGCCTGAGTACACTTCTGCTTTTACAAAATGGAGTCACACTTGTATAAAGTGCCTTATTGAGGTAGATATATATAGTTGGCGCTTGCCACTCTATCTTCTGCTAAGCATGGCAAGCAGTATCGATATCTTTAGCTTCTTGCATTCCAAGCCTATTTACACACGTTTAACAGGTTGGTTCCTTCCATCTTGTCTTGTAGCAACGTTTCCTCACGTTTTAACATCGTCTCTTCTCTGTGTCCATTACATCTAGTTTCGTAGTTACTCGCACTGGCGTGCTATCTTTGATAGCTGTTTGTGTTAATTCACAAGTCTGTTCAGGCCCTTGAGTCATTTCCACTGGCCTTCCATTAGGGCTCTTTGGGTCTCTTCATGGACTGTCTGTAGGTACTCTTTGTTCCGTATCAGTGGCTGGTATGGCTGTCTGATAGGGTACCGTGCTGCCCAGGGTTGTCTGGTTATGGGCGTTTCAACAAGTATGGCTCTTCTGATGTATACTGGGCAGAGTCCCAGTGCAGTTCTTTGTTGGTTCATTTGCTCCTCATACGTCAAATACCTTGGCGAGTATGCTCCTGGTACCTCAAAATGAAGGGATGGGGTGCAGGTCATGTCTGGGACCTCCTCTACACCACATTCTGCCAGCCATTCCCAGGCCCACAGAATCTGGGAGAACCTAGAAGACCAGACGGGCACCTCTGGAAGCAGTGCCTCTGTGTCAGAGGAGAAATGGACCAGGGTTATCCGAACTAAGAAGGCCATCAAGGCAAAAAAGGGACTTGCTTAAGGACCCCTTCAAGCAAATCAAGGCGATAAGGAGCATCATCACGCCTTATCATGAGAACGCTAAGTATTCTGTTTGGGAGCACTTAGAGCTCTTTGAGCAGATGATGGAAACTTTCCATTTGAAGGACAGCAGTAGCTGTATTCAGTATGTGAAAAGGACCTTCTCACCAGAATACTCCAGCTTCTTTGCGGGGCTGGAGGACCAAAATCATTCTAGATGGTCCACCTATAGGGCGGCCATCTTGAAGCATTTTTCTGTACATAGAAATCCTCAGGAGGCTCGCAAGGCAGCCTACAACTTGCAATGTGGGGAGGATCAGGCCCCAGAAGAATATGTGCAGGAATTAAAGCGTGCCTTTGCGCAGACCACCAGAAGGGTGCGCACGGACTGCAAAGAATTTGTCAATACTTTTTTCCACGCTTTACCAAAGTACATCATGACCCAGATAGTGAGAGATTTTTATGAGAAAAGATCACTAGACTGGGTCATTGAACAGGCCACCCAAATCTATGAGGTGCAAAAGCCCATAGAACACAAGAATAATTCTTAAAGCCCCAAAGCAACCAACACCCCTGCTGCTGCTAAGGTGGCAGAGGTGAAGGTTGCCCGCATTTTAGATTTGGAGATGGGGGGCCTAAAAACCCGCCTGCACAAAATCAGGGCAACCCCAAGCCCAGAAGGCCCTCGGCCAGTCACAGTCAGGAAGCCATGGAGGTAGTCACACAAATGGGATCCCTCACTCCCCTGACTACATAAGTCCCAGCTACAAGGGGAATAGACCCATCCTGGGTTATGTGTGGAACCCTCCAGCTCAGGGGGGGGGGGGTCCAACCAAACAGCACCTAACCCAGGAAACTTCCCTCCTCACTTCCCACAGGAGGGCAGACATTCCCCAAATTTAGGACAGAACCTTTTCCCTAGGTATCCACAAATCTTCCAACCCCAGAACAATCCATCCTTCCTTCCCCACTTTCCTGAGCCTCTCAGATGAGCATGCCGGTGCAGAATGCCTCAAACCTAGGACCTGGTGCTCCAGAAAAATGACGGGGGCAGCACCCCGACAACCCACAGGTTCCCAGGGAGGAGGCACAAGAGGAAGGGGGGTGTAAAGCCTTGGAGGAAGCTTCCATCCCCACTTGTAAATAGCCCCTGGAAACCCAGGAACCGGATCCGAAATCTCCTGCCCCTGAATGTCTGCCACCCAAGGAGCAGAGGAGGGTAGGAGGAACAAAGAACCCAAACAGACCCATTTAGAGGAGGAGGTACAAATATTCCAATTTGAAGGAGAGGGGCCCTCAGAGGATTCTGGGAAAAGGATCTTCTCCTTCAGAGATGGGGGAACTCCTCCTAAAGAAAAATGGGTCCCAAAGGATTCAAATCCAGAATGGGTAGATGTGGGGACTGAGCTAGCGCCGCCCATCCTCCTACCCCAGAACCAACAGCCAAAAATCCCCAGGGTCAAACCCATCCTGGTGACTGTATCCAGAAAGTGGGGGGCGGCCCAGAACCGGAACCAGGGGAACCCAAAACTTTTCCCATATCTAGTTGCCTCCTTTTCTTTGCAGATTCCCAAGACTCCCCACAGAATTCTGCCCAAATCACCTCCTTATCTGTGTCCAAAACTAGAAAACTAACCCACCAGTTGTCCAAAAATGTACATTATCTGTGCCCTCTTGTGGAGAAGGAGGGAAGATTCTATGCCCTGGTACAAATACAGGGGCAGGGTACAATTTTGGCACTGGTGGACACTGGATCCCAAGCTACCCTTCTGTCCAAAAAGGCCTATGATAAACTGAATTCAGGAAGGGGGGGAGAATTATCCAATTCCTCTCACCCCTCTTCCTGGACAACTTCAGATCTTTGACTGGCAAGGAAATTCCTGTCGAGGGGACTGCGGATTTGGACATTAAAATTGGGTGACACAAGGTGAAGCAACCGGTCATAGTTGTGACTTGTTTACTAGGGATTGACCTCCTGCGAAGGTTGTCACCCCTCATAGACTGGGTAAACAAGGTCCTTTGGACCCAGACTAGCTGACCCATGAAATTAAAACAGAGTGCCAACCATGTTAGTTTAAACGGCACATGCCACATGGCTGAACAAAAATCTGACCAAGAAGAATTTCACTTCCAGAACAATCAAATTCCAGACGTGACATTAATATCAGTAGTAAAACAAACTGGTGATGGGGGGTCCTCTCTATTTCTGAAAATCAACCTTCCTTCCAGTTTAAGGTGGCATTCCACACTGGAAGGAAACACTCTGAAATTCTTTACCAATCAACAATCAGACATTCCCACTCCTATAGTCCAGAAAGATGAGAAACCAGCTCAGCGCCTAGCTGATATTCAGCAAATTGGAGAGCAGTTGTTCATCCCAATTCAGTTAAATGAAGGGAAGGACTCTGTTCTCGCCCGAGTGTGTGTGAACAATGGTAAGAGCTTCATCAGCGAAGCCATGTTCCGCCAACTGCCAAACGATCCAGCCATTCCCACATTTAGACTGATAGACTGATAGACAAATGGGAAATTGATCTGTAAACCCCAATTCCAAACATCTCCTGCCAAGCAGGTGTATGCGCAAAATATCCATAGGCAACAAGAGCATAGTCCATAATTTTTGGGTCGTGCGAGACGTCAATGCCGCCTTTTACTTAGGCAGTGACATTCTCAATTGCTTTGAAATTAGTTTGGACTCAATAAACTTCAAAGCTTGGTCCCAATTAGCGGATAATCCCATGGGCTTTGATGACCCAGAGAAAGCATTTAGGTCAGCTCAACTGCTGCCTTATGCAGTTGAAATTCAGATTGGAGAGGACGTTCCATCCCAGAAAGGACCCAACAATTCTCCCTGGAAGTGAAAATTAAAAGAGGACAGAAATTGAAAAACCTAAATGCTTTTCTCCAACACCAAGGGTTGGGGGTAAACCCAAAACCACTAGTCAATATAGAACATGACACCATTCCAATAGAGGTGGATAGAAGCGACTTAAAGAGTATCACTCTAGCCGCAGGCGGTTGATGACCAACATTTTTCCATAGATTTAGGCAATGAACTGTTAGAACAAATCCCCAAGGACTGTTTTGAAAGTGACAGTGATAACAACAAAACACCAGACAGGATCTTTACCCGGCATGGGGGGAACATTTTGGTGTACACTTCCTGCCCTTATGGTAAGGAAGATGTGACTTGTGACTTCAGGAGGGATGAGGTGATTTTCTAGGTCCGTGAGGACTGCCTTCCCCACCTGAAGCCACCAGTCCAAATCAGCACTCTGACCAGGAACTTCACCACCCAGCTGGAGGAGGCCGCTGAGATAGCAAGACCAGAAGTCTTGCCAGGCTTCAGGCAGTTGGTTGAAGAGCGAGTCAACCTAGCTGATGCCTGTGGGACTCTGGAGCAAAGGCAAAGATTGAAACAAGATTTCTTGGATTTTCAAGATCTCTTTGCAGTGGACTCATATGACTGTGGTCGCACCGACATCCACACAACAACGACTCCCGCGGACCCTGGCATGACTCCAGTGTTTGTGACGCAATATCGCTTGCCTCTCGCATCAATGGAGTCCTTTACTGAAATAATTAAGAACCTTGAGTCCTGTGGGATAATCTGTGAAGTCCACAGCACCTTCAATAATCCGGTGCTGGGGATATTGAAGCCAAACAGCCAGTGGAGACTCTGCGCCAACCTTAGGGAACGCAATAAATGGGTCCATACTTCCCTATGGCCTCTTCCCTACATTGAGCAAGGGCTGGTCCAGATCCAGGGTTCACAGGTATTCACTGCAATACACCTGGACAATGGATACTGGGCTGTACCTGTCAGTAGGGAGGACCAATACAAGCTGGCCTTTACCTTTGGGGGGCAGCAGTACACAAGGACCCGGACTCCCTTCGGATACTTCAACTCCGGCAATGAGTTCAACATTTTTCTACATAAGGCCATGCCCGACCTGTGTGAAAGGGGTAACCTGGCCTATGTAGATGATGTTCTCATCAAAAGCTCAACTGTGGAAGAACACATAGCGGACATCGGTTATGTTCTGACGCAGTTGAGGGCTGACGGAGCAAAACTTTCCTTTCAAAAGGCAAAGTGGTGTAGAACCTGTGTACATTTCTTGGGGCATGAGATTACTCCTCCGGGTCTCTGTCCCCAGGAAAAGAAAGTGGAAGCACTTCAGAAATTGAAACACCCCACATCTCTGCGGGAACTAAGGAGCCTCCTTGGACTGACTAATTACAGTAGAAAGTTCATTGAGGACTATGCAGAGATCACAAGACCCCTGATTCATCTTTTGAAGAGGGGGGTCAAGTGGGAGTGGGGTCCAGAACAAGCCGAGACAGTAAGACAACTCAAAAGAAGCCTCTCACAAGTGCCTTGCCTAGCTTACCCTGTCAAAAACAAGGAGTTCTTCTTGGAGACTGGGTTCTCTAATACGTGCTTGACTGCAGTATTATACCAAAAGCATGACAAGGTCAATAAAGTAATCTCCTATGCGAGCAAAACTTTATCCTCTGTGGAGGAAAAATTCAATGATTTTGAGAAGGCACTCCTGGCAACGGTGTGGGCATTGAAGAATTACCACCCGTTTATCCAGGGGGAACACATCATAGTGGAGACTCCACACCTGCCTCTGCAATTTCTCCAAAGTGACAGAATCCGGGCCGGAAATGTAAGTAATTCCCAAATTACTTCCTGGATTCTGTCAATGCAAGGCTTTCCTGTGGAGGTCAGATATGGCCAAAACAAGAAAAGTCCCATCGCACAAGGTCTGGCTGACTTGCATGATTGTGCCAGAGAAAACTGTCTCGAGGACGAGAGTCTAAAAATCAAGGACGACGTGGGCACATACCTCAATTCCCCACACAAAGTCTTTGAAGAAGACAAGTGTGAGGGAATGCCCACTGTCTTTGTGGATGGGTGCTCTTACCATGTTGACAACCACGGGGAAAAAGAACTTGTGGCCGGCGTAGGGAATGCATGGGTGAATGAGACCCCAGAACCCCCCGCTGGGTACAAGATTGGTCCCCGAAATAGTCAAGTGGCAGAGTTGATGGCAGTGCACCAAGCAATCCTCACTGTTGTCCAACATCAACTCCACAAACTGGTCATAATCACAGATTTGGATTATGCACGGAACGGGTTCGTAGAGCACCGGGTTAACTGGAAAACCAGAGGCATTTATGTGCTAACAACAAACCATTGAAACATGGAAAATTAATTCAAAATATTGATGATCTGGTCACCTCGAATGGGATCTACTGGAAAAAGATCATGGGACATTCCAAAGTGGGGGGATCAGACAAAACTGGAAATGACCTCTCGGATCAGCTTGCCAAAACTGGAGCCATCCAAGGGGATCTACTTGAGATCGAGTCCCTGTTGGGGGAGATCCAGGTCACTGCTATCACTAGGTCTCAGACAAATGCTCACAAGGAACTCTCAACTGCACAATGGAGTAAGGAGACCCCAGATACTGATTTGATTACAGCTCATAAAGGGTATCCAATAATTGGTAAGTTTTATCAACACATTGAGGACCCTGAGAACTTTCCCCTGACGGATACCAATTACATTGGGAAGGAGGACCTCAGAGTGTTGATGAAATGTCCAAAAATGTTCCGAATCCAAGACGTTTTGTTGGTAAGGATATCCCTAGCTGGACATTCTCAGTGGGTGGTCCCTACCTCATTCTAAAGCCTGATGTTAAGTCACGCCCATGATGCAGCCACAGCCGGTCATAGGGGGTTTCATACCACACTTGAAATCTTAACAGAGGTTGCATACTGGCCAAACATGGGGCAGGACATCCCTCACACACCGTGTGCCTCTCCAAAAGAGGGGGATTACACTGCCATGGCAAGATTTACTAGTCAATTTTATCGGGCCCGTGATTCGCTCCTCTAGGGAAAATAAGTACATGTTGACGGTGACATGCTTGTTTACTAAATGGGTGGAATGTCTCCTGGCGCCAAATTGTAGGGCAGAAACAGCAGCTGCCCTGATAATCAACCACATCTTTTCGCGTTTTGGACTACCCCAAAGAATCGAGTCAGACCGAGGTAGCCATTTCACTAGCAAAGTATTGACAAAGATGTGGGAGATACTTGGGGTCAAAAGGAAGCTGCACATTGCTTACCGGCGAGCCTCTAGTGGTGCAGTGGAGAGATACAACAAAACAATTGTGAGCATATTAAAAAAGGTTGTGGCAGATTCTGGGCCATGTTGGGATATTCGATTGCCTCTTGTCCTAATGGCCATCAGATCTACCCCTTCATCTGCCACAAAAATGTCACCATTTGAGCTGATGGCTGGATGCAGGATGGTGCTTCCCCACCATCTGCTCTACAAAATCCAAGAGCAGACATTGATAAATGCCACCACAACTCATGAGTATGTTGAAAATCTAAGAAAACACCTTCAACATGCTTTTGCCTATGCTCAGCGCAATCTAGAGAGATCTGCAGACAGCATGAAGACCCACCATGACTTAAAGATTACAAGAAAAGAATACAATGTAGGAGACCGGGTCTACTTATACAATTTCCAAAGGAACCAGGCCAAACTGTGCAAAAACCTTCAACATGCTTTTGCCTACGCTCAGTGCAATCAAGAGAGATCTGCAGACAGCATGAAGACCCACTATGACTTAAAGACTACAAGAAAAGAACACAATGTAGGAGGCCAGGTCTACTTATACAATTTCCAAAGGAACCAGGCCAAACTGTGCAAATGTTTGCCTTCCTGGAGGGGTCCTTTTGAAATTGTAGACAAAATCTCACCAGTCGCTTACAAAATCTGCATTCCCAAAGGCAGTTTTGCAGAGTGGGAAGATAAGTGGGTCCATATTTACCAACTAAAGTGTTGCCATCCTAGGCACACTCTGCAGCAACTGGAGGAGTCTTCTGGGACCCCTGAGGGGGTCACTCCAGCTCCTTAGAATTCCAACTTTAAAATGTTCCCTATGTAATCCATAATTTACAATAAGGAAAATGTGTCCTGACTGATGAAAATGTATGTGTCCGCCCCACTACATTAATAGAGGTGGTGAAATGTCTACAAATATGTTTGTTGCTCTGTCATCATAGTTGATTGGAAACCATAGTTTTGATTGGAAACCATGGAGAATCAAACCAAGGAGAACTACCCAGGGACCGGGAGCAAAGATCCAAGGGTCCCGGAGTATCGCTCAATACTCACATCAGTACTGGGCGAGGAGAACCGGTCGATCCACCCCTGATGGACGAAAGGATGATGAATTTACCATTGTTGGAACCAAAAGAGATGAGACTGACATCCCAGTCTTGGAATTCCCATTGATGGACGATCAACACCAAATCGCAAGAGGTGGGCTTGTGGGATGTTTTAACCCACTAGTCTATGACCTGCAACATTACTGTGTGCTGCTTTCATCAGGAATATCAGAATGGCTGCCAAAAAGATCTATGCGCTAGAGATTGCTGAAATTGCGCAGTAAAGCCTGGAACAATTGGCCGCCAATCCACTTTCGCCTAAGTCAGTGGTAACACAGAAGACCACTGTCAAAACCTATCATTGGGCTACCCACAGAGTTACATGAAACTACTTGAAAAAGCAATGCTGCCTTGCAAGGGAAACACAAACTGTTTTAAAAATCCATTTTTCCTTGGCTGGTAAAAGTGCAGAAATCATGGTTCTCAAACATCACAAAAGATCCAACATCCTTGCTGGGTGTTAAACATCACTGTATTGAAAGAATCCGCCTAAGCACAATGTAGCAGAAGTACATTTCAGCATAAGAAAAATCTACATTCAAAGGTGCTTGCATGGGACAAAAATGTCAGAAATGGGCATAGTACTGCCGCTCGCCTGTGTCAGAAGCTGGCTTTTACTTAACATGTCATTTTAAACTTCCACATTAAAATCAAAGTATGCAAAAGAAGAGACTTCCCATCAAAAGTAATAGAGGTGGATACAATTCAAAACTATATTTTAAAAAGACTGGAACTAAGAGATTTGTGGATATATTTGTTAAAAAAGTAATTTGTATTTTAGGAAAAGACTGTTTTAAACATTGTTTTAAAAAGTAAGTTAAAGCCAGCCACACTGAACTTCAAAGACATTCCACACCTTGTACCCAATAAAGGAATCTTCACCCCTGCTCTCTGCTGAGAAACTGGCAGGGAGGCGTGAAAGGAACTGGGAGGGGGACTTTGGCTTGTTGCTCCGCCAGGAGACAAAATGCTCCCTTGACTGAAAAGAAAATGTTAATTTGGGGGGTCAATAGAAACCAGCTGCTGGCAGGAACGAACTCAGGTTGCATGTCTGGCTCAGCCAAGCCTTGGAGGTGGGGCTAGACTGAAATTTGTATTTGGTACTGAGAAAATATATGTTTGAGAAAAAGACTTATAGAAAACTGTGCTAAACTTGTAAAAATCTGGAATTTATAGATTGTTAAAATGAAAAGGTTGCTCACAAGTAGAAACTACTCTGGAAATTGTGTGATGTTCAGAGACTGAACCACGAAAATGTTAAGATTGTAGCAATTGTGATAATGTTAGGAATATGAAAATATACAGGAATATGCCCAGATGTTATGCGCATGTATGTGGAAAAATTTGTACAGATCTGACACTGGGTAGCCGACTAAAAGCGTGAAAAACTGTCATTTTTGTAACCGAAACTCTTAAGAAGATGGGACTTGAACAGATACGTGCTTTATTTAATTTGGGATGTAAATATGTAGTATTAGTAAGTTGGTGATATTATAAATATGCTTTTTGTGAAAACTAAGATATACTATACAGAAACAAAGGGGAGGGTTTCCTCCCTGGGCCATAAACATGACACATCATGACACACTGTTCCTTCTCAAATCAGGAGAGAGGGAATACTTGGACCAATCAGTTTCCTACAGGGTGGGCATAGTATAATCAGCCTATCCACTCCTTTGGGAAATACATAAATAGGGACTGTTGAGGGTATAGAGACACACCCACCTTCACCCATCAACTGAAATAATGGCGAAGCGCTCTGAAGGAGAATCCAGACTCCAGAACTCTGAAAGCAGAAGGGCCAATCCAAATCTGAACCCTTCTCATCTGGCCTTTAAAATCTTGCAACCTGATTTTAACCCCAGACTTCCAAGGGGCACATCAAAATTCAACAGCCTGGCTGTGCTGTTTTTCTGCTTCTTGCCAAGAACCCTTGCTCGAACCCAGAGATCCAAACCAGTAGAGCAGAGCTCTAAATCAGAACGAACCATCAGATCCAGTCCAAGAGGCCGTGCAGAGACCAGAGTGCCTTGCTGAGAGCAGAACCAAGCACCTGAATCCTGTCTGGTGGTGAGCAGATTCCAGTCCAAACCCCTTGAGCAGATCCTGACGGGCCTATTCCTATTCCAAAACCATAGTTGTGAGTATTTAGTATAGAATTGTCCATAGCCAATCTCTTATCCCTAAGTAATCCTATCCATCCCATTCCATCATATCCAGATTGTATTGTATAATTTTTTTTGTCTGTCCTGAATCCTTCTCTCATTCATACAATCCTGTGATAATCGTAGTGATGAATCATTTTTGTGCTAAATATATTTGCTGAAGATAGACAAGTGTCTCGGCGTGAAAAAGTCAGAGCGGAGGCGCCCTGTTCTGGTGGCTGACCTTTGGGTATCTTGCATCTTCATAGCCTCTTAGTGTAAGCCAGTCCTTGTTCCTTATCTTCAAAAGCGCATCTTTCATTTGAAATCTTGAATCTTTCTGAGAAAAATCGACCTTCACTAAAACCTCTGTAACTTTTGAACCGTACATACTAGAAATGTAATGTAAATGTCAAATTGAAGCTAACATTGTCAGCTTTCAAACACACTAAGAACCGCATTCCAACTCCTTATAGTTTTTCTGTAATCGCATTCCAACTCCTGAAAAATTCCATATAAAACAACTATTTCTTGCATTCAATCTCTGAATTCAATTTCCAATCTGCCAGTCATTCAAAAATCATTTCTAGTGTGTACCTGAACCTATCCAAAGTGGCTCTCACTAGTTTTGAATCAATTTAGTGAATTAAATTCATTTTAAGTGTTTTTCTTATTCATTACAAAACCACATTCAAAAGCATTTGACCGGTTTAAAATCATTCCTGTTCTCTAAGTTTGCTGGGGGAATTGGGATTGAAACTGCATTGTTGATTGTATATTCCTGAAACCTGTGTGCCCCCATTCCATCTCTTCATATTGCATATTAGGGGGGATTGAGTAGTATCAGGGGGAAAGAGTGATTATATTGCATTAGATTGAATTCATAGCAAGTTTTATTTTTGTGTTGCATTAATTTCCTATCATTGCATTTTATTGCATCTCCACAAAGTTATTCTATGCTACATTATTTTTTTCATCCATACTTCTATTATATCTAGATATTGTTCAAAATTCATAAAAGTGTGCTATATATTGTTCAATCCATCAAAATAAATCTTTTAACTTTGCAAAACAACCTACTTCTTGGTTCAGTGAGTCCGGGGGGGGGGGGATACAAAGAGAGGGGCGTAATATAAGGGTACACCATTCAGAAATAAAAGAACTTTGACATAAAAATATATAATTAAGGGTTCCAGCTGGGCATCTCACGCTAGGCTTTGACTTAGTTGGAGTGCTCTGTTGAAACCACTTACACACCTGAAAAGGAAAACAGCCTCCCTGATGACTGATAGAGTCAAGAAAATGTTTGGAGGAGAAGGCAACTGTGTTGAAACAGGTAAACATGACTGGGCACCATCCTCTCTTTTTTTAATGCACAACAGTTGGATGCCTGCCACTTAGCGTGTACACTGCAATGTTGCATTTTGTTTTCTGCACTACCCCACTTTTCACAAAATACTAGGCACATGCAGCACTCCTTGCATTTTACTAACTCCAAAGAAATACATACAGTTGATGCATACACCCAGGTTGCCTGCTCCTTACATTGTTCACTTCCATCATAGCCTTCTGCACTTCTTTGTGCAAAGAAAACTTCTGGTACACTGTTTGATTACACACCTAACCCACCAACCTTATAAACAATGTCTTTCACTCCACAATTTCCTTTCCATGGCTCCCATCCAGAAAATGGCTGGATGTGGCAGGATGAAGTGTAAAGTACAGTGTAAACAGCTGACTTTTCGTGGTAGGGAGGGAGAGTTGCTGGGGGGGGAATGTAAAACAAAATAAGGAGTTGGGTCTGTAGTACTGTCTCAGAAAAGAAAAGATGTTTTTGTTTTTTTGTCCTGTTTTTTTAATGTACATGCTTGATTACACATTTTTTTGTTTTTTATGTCTTTCGATGCAGTTCTGTTCTCTTCTCCTCCTCACACTTGTACATACTGAACGCCAACGCTTTTCTTACAGTTCTACAGGATTGTATGCAATGCTGCGTACAGAGTGGCAAACAAAACAGCATTGCCAATGGAGGGCAAAAATAATTCCATTTCCTTGGACCCACTGGCAAATCTTGCTCCGTAATGCTCTCATATTTGGTGCTGAACATCCCAGCATTGCACATAAAAGCACACATGCTTCTATTTATTAAACACCTCCCGACCTGTAGCAGTGGGCAAATTACAGCCTAATGTGCAACATGTGCAATTACCTACACCATGTGCTCATGAACGCACAGCACCTCACTTTGTTTGTTCCACCAGGTGTAAAATGCTCTCCGCACCCACTATTGAAGGGTCACCACCCTCAGACAGAAACAGAGGCAAATCTACATGGCTGCAGTATGGTATGCTGGGTGTAGTCAAGGGATATGCTCTTGGGTGCATAACCAACGGCCTACAGCCCTTGGCCATGTACCCAAACTGTAGGTCTTACCTACAGCCAGCACAACATAATGGCCTCATGAAAGAGAACATTTATCACATGCCACAATCCACAAACATAACATATGATGGTTGGCACAAAGGGCAACTCATGTCAACCACAAGTAGCGCTATGTGGCTCCCTAATGTCCAAGGTGGTAGCATAATGGGTACCATATGGTACCAGACGCATATCAGCTCACTAGTGCTGTTCAACCACGTCTACAAGGTCCTGCAGAACCATTTCTTCAACGTCACCACCATCAGAGACATCCATACCCAAAAGTGCATGTCTGCATTATGGTGGCCTGCTATTGAGCAGGCCTAGCCTCTTCGGTGACTGCCTTATGGTTTATAGGTTTTTTGCCATACATCCAACAGTGTTGACCTTGCCCACACCCAGCTCAACTTAACAGACTTATGCAGGTGAACAAGTGGCCAGGTACATGCAGGTCATCCCTAGCCACTTCTAAGCATGCACTACTTCAGCTCTTATCCCACAGGACACACTGGAGGAGTCATCACTTCATCAGGTGCATGCAAATACTACACAGTGTAAGAATTGCAACCAATTCCCACAACCATACAAGCAACATTGTATGCGATAATCACAAACCGCACATTGAGGGCAACATTGTAAAACCTACTTCACCCCACAGCACTTTTTTGCCAGTGCAAGGTGGCCAGCCATTCATGGAAGGGCCTACAGGCTTAGCACACACCGTACTGGAGTGTACATTGCAAGTTCCATGGGTTCTCCATGGTTCTCCCCTTCTCCCATTGCTCTACGATCACTGACCGCTGCACCTCACCACACACTGCACACCCTAGTGCAACCTACGTTTTACTTCTCATATCATGTGTAATGCAGGCCCCATCAGTAAATGCGCCTGCCAACTTTCACCAAGGCCATATCTGTACATACATCGCTCAATTACATGCCTTCCCTGTGTATACCAGTATGTGAGTGGCTGTGTACATTGTGCATATTGCAACTTTCTGATGCTGATGAATTACTTTCATGGCACAATGTGGTAAAACACTTCCTCAAGAAAGGGTCTTGTAAGGGCCTACCCATAGCAAACACAGATGGTGACATGTGGCTCCCTATTGTGCAACAGGAGCAATGATGTACTGATGTACACCATATGGTAAGGCACATATAGCAGCTCACTTCTGCTGTTCCAACAAGTGCACAATGTCCTACACAACCATTGTGTGCTACTCACCAACTCCAAATGCATCCACAGTAACAACTGCATTGCTGCATTACATTTTGGAGGCTCTGATGACGACACCCAACAGTCCAGGCCTACGCCACACTCACAACATAACAGAGCCATGCAGGCGACCAGGTACGCATGTGCCAGAAATCACAAAGGCAACATACGCACCAGCACTTCTACCCAACCTCCACATCATGAAACAGGGACGCAAGGACACGTGTTCCACTTACCGTAATGCAGAAACATACCACTGTGTTTGGCACTGCTACCCACTTCCAATCAGAAAGCATTATAAGCATGCCAACCAAACAAGACAATCTGCACAACATTCAGGCCGCTCCCACCACTCTAGTACGTGCATATAACCAAAGGTGGATACTGCACGAAAACACTTACTAATCTGTGCAATGGACACTACGCAAGCACATACAAAAAACATTTGCAGCTGGACCTTTTCCATATGTACACTATTCCGATAATACACGCAGTGGAGACACTGCACAACTGGTCACTGCACCATCTCCACCCATAAACCGACAACTGTTGGTTGTTCTACCAATCACCACACACATGCAACCAACATTGTGAGCACTGCAGCCAAATTCCACACAATAAGCAACAATGTGTCAGCTACTTTCATCCAGTGGACATACCTTTCCAACCAGTGGACATCATTTTCTGTGCTAGGGTTTTAGCCATGCATGCAAGGGGCTACATACTTACCTCACACAGCACACCAAAGTACATGCTATGTTTACATCCTCATGTGTCGTGGAATGCACTCCCCTTCTGCAAATGTGCTTGCCACCACTCATGAAAGAAAGACAGAAATCAGCGCTCTAGCTTGCATGTCATACCTAAGGCTGCCTACAATGATCACACAAGATAGTTGCCTGTTGAGGTGTCCGCGCATTGGCAGAGCATGCACGGATAGCGCTGTCAGACCACCGTCTTCTTGTATTATGATACATATCACGTGAAGCTCTTCTCACTCTGAACCCTTTCCATCTCTTCTTCCCACCACCAGATGCCACACATTATGTTTTTCAGATCCTTTTGCCGCTGCATTGACCTCCGACACAACATACCGCCGGCATGGAACACTTTTCACACAACCCGTCACTGCACACTGCAGTACAATTAAAGTTTTGACTGCACTGCGGACAGGGAAATAGGACGGCGGAGTGGAGCCAGATATGACTAATTTTAGTATGCACACTGCTAAGTACAAAAGGCCCAGGCATGCACACAGTAACGCAGACCCTTCCCACACACACCACAACACTGTCCTCTGATACACCCTTGCGTGGTTCCCGAAACCTTTCACGCACAGCACGCTTCCCTCCAGCCAACAACCGGCCGTGTTCACTGTTTGCCGACAGCATGGCAGACAGCAGCCCAATGAGACCCTGGTGTGCGGAGTGAACAGCGAAATGGGTCCACGGAGCAGACCCAGATATCACAGTTTTTGCGACGTACATTTCAGTATTTTTCAATAAAATTACTGGTCGAATTTCCACCAAACACACAAAAGCACACTCTCTGACCCAAGCCCCCACTCCTGCCGCAAATTTTGTGAAAATCTGTCCAGCCATTCAGTCTAAGGAAGAAAAAAAATTGGGACCCCCCTATAACTTTGCCCCCCCCCAGCATGATACCTTGCCCAACTTGGCCAAAACATTCAGAGCTGGCCATATACTTTTTTTCCCAAAGTTTGGTAAGGTTTCCTCCGGTGAGAGCGAAGTTATAAACAGCTGAAAAATTGTTCTTCCTATGAGTTTAGCAACTTAAACATAACTACACCGCCGCTACCATGGGCCATGTTATTCACTGAAAAAACTTTGATAAAGGGATGTTATGGTTAAGTTGCACTAATAAAAACCTATCAAATTATCAAATTCAGGGAAAACACATTGTTAAAGGGGCATTATGGTTGCAAGTAAAATTAAAAAACCCAAGAAGTTTGCCAGTTATGATAAGCAATTCAACCATAACTCACGCCACTGCCATGCACTGCTAACACTAACATCCAGAACATCAAAGACGACATCACAAACTACATAGTCAAAAACATCAGTGATGACATCACATAGCTCCGGTGTTTTTTTTTGTTCAGTTACAGCATTCATTTTAAGCTGAGGACTTCATGTGGTTATAGTACATTGAGACCATGAAATACATACTATAAAGGTACTGTGCATGTAGTGCTTGACCTTGTGCTATATCTGAAGTTCTTTTACCTAGGGTTTATCCTTTCGTCATAATGCACATACATAGAACAAGAAGCAGGTCCTATGCAGATAAAACATTTTTCAAGAATATGACATGCTTCGACTTTGTTAAAGGGGTGGTTATGGTTACAAGTAAAATCAAAAAACCCAAGAAGTTTGCCAGTTATGGTAAGCAATCCAACCATAACTCGTGCCACTGCCATGCACTGCTTACACTAACATACAGGACATCAAAGATGACATCACAAATGAAATAATTGATGACATCACATATGCTATTACTGCTGCGTAACAATGCAGATGGAACGTCGATATAAGGGGTACCGCTCAAAGGGCCTCATTACGACCCTGGCGCTAATGGTTTAACGGTGCCGTAAAAGGCTGCGGCGCCGTTAACCCATTAGCGCCTGATTACGAGGTCCCTTTGCGGGACCCGACCTTAACGGCTGGTCTACACCAGCCATTAAAGTAGGGACCCGCAAAGGGACCTTGGTGCTAAGTACGGTACCGCAATTTGCGGTACCGTACTTAGCGCTTTCCCCATTCCCGTTGAGCCCTATGGGGCAAAAATGGGAATGGGGAAGGGCCAAGGAGGAAGGGGGAATTACCGCCCCGCCAACCTTGCAATGGGGTGGTAATTCCCCCTTTCTCCATGGCGGAGTCGGTAAGTTACCGGCATGGACCATGGTGCTACTAGCACCATGGTTTTCCACCTGGGTCGTAATGAGCCACAAAGTCTCATTTACACCAAATCACTACAAAATATAATCCACCCTGAAAAGGAATACAGAGGACAGACAGTTTCAAAGAAGGAAAAGGGATGCACTCAGGATACAGACAGTAGGGTAGTCGGTATGATTAATAACCACAGATCTTGACAGAGACTGTGAAAGGCATGAGCAAAGATGTCCTGCCCGTTCTGTGTCAAGAAAGGGGAGTTAACCATACCACCATGATTAATAAACCTAAGCTGCTGATCAGCCTCCAAGCTTGGGTACAAGCGAGGGCGGCTGGGGAAGAGACCCCAGGGAATCGGCTAGGCCCAGTGTATCCGAATGAAGAAGGCCTTCCAGAAGGGGTGGCAGAGGATGGCGAGGAAGAAAACCTGATTAGTTTTTTTCTCACCAACCATCCCTCAGGGGGACAAGTGGGGTTTTAAAACACTCCAGAGTGTCCGTGAAGTCAGGGGCTACTGTGGCATGCCCCAGGTCCCAGGCCTCGGCACAGCCTCTAAGTGACCCTGTAATTGTTCCGGCTGTAAACTATGTAGTGGCTAGATAGCTCCTGCTGGGGGCGAGGAGACTAGTGCTGGAGGAACAGAAACAGCAGGACAACATCACTGTAGAGCTGCGCAAGCTGGCACCCGAAGACAAGGAGGCCAACAGATCCACCTCTAATGAAAGCCGCTCTAGTGCTCAAACCAGGGTGCTTGGGATAAGTCTCGGTGCCACATGCCCAAAGATTAGCTACAGGCTTATGAATTAGGGAAAGACAGTTTTGACTAGTTTGAAGCAGTCTAGCTTGCTTTTCAGCTACAAGAGGTGGAGGAGGTACTGTGGGGTGCAGTACTGATGAGTCACTTACCAACCAAGGGACTGATGCAATTCTTCAGTTAACTCCTCAGGAAAGGCCCATGTAAGTATCCCAAGTGCTTTGGAGAGCTCGGAAATAAAAGTGGGCAGACATTTGAATTGTTCACACACATCATTACATAAATAACATATCATATCATATCGTTGAAATATCAGACCGGGCTGGGGGGGGGGTGGTGTCTGGTAGCAAAATGGACACATTTTTCATTGCGTGTGAGTATGTTCAAAGGCTCAGGTGAGCACACCAACACCAGATGAGAAATCCTCAGATAAGAAAAGTAACAAGGATGGGAATGACAACGGTCCAACTCACTCCTCCTCTAAGTCAGATCCCCAAAAGAATGAAGGGAAATCCCAAAACTTTAGTTGAGCCATACACACTGAAAAGAAGCACTTAGGCACCCCTAACACTGAGACACCTGCATTCTCACAATCCAAAGGTTCTTTCGTGTGTAAGGAGCTGGGCCATAGGAAATGGGATCCTGCTTGCAAGTACTTACCCAAGCAAGCCATAGTGAATGTTGGACTCATGGAGGAGGCCATCATTAGTGTAGGCCTCCTAGAGGATGTCTTACCACTTAACCAATGAGTGGCTGAATGTGGATTGGTTACTCTACGTGGGAACGGTACCGGGTCTCCAGAAGAGATCCCAGTTCCCAATAATACTTATGTGTATATCAATGGGCACACACCTCTGTCATTCAGAAATACCACGGCTAGCATCACTATTATCACACAGCAGTAGATACAAACAGGAGAGTATATTGATGGGCCTGATTGTAGCATCAGTGGGTTTGACAGAAAGAGTAAGTGCCCCTTGGTGTTAGTAGAGTTCAGCTGGCAAGGTGAAATGATCCAGTGCTATGTCGCGGTGAATGACTCAATCCCTGCCCCATGTCTGTTTGGTAATGATCTTCCTGACCCTGAGATAGTCATGGTGGCTACTGGATCGAGGGCCAAAGAAGGAGACACATTGAAGACTTAGGGCCTGGAGTGCTTCCAGTTGGCTTGTTGGAAGGGCTGGAATGGCCAGTAGCCCCTGGTCTAATTCCACAGACTGTTGAGTTGCCTACTCCTGTGGGGGAGGGGCCATTTGCCACTGGGAAACCTAATTTTGTAGCAGGGGACTCAGTGACTGAGTTGCCTGGCACATCACAATAACCATAGGTGCAAGACCAGGTGAGCTCATATCTGAAGGGCCTACCCAAACTGGATGAGTTTTTATCAGCTGGGGGCCCAGATCATGGTGTGTTCTTCAATGCCCAGAACGTGCATCCCACTCGGGTGGGCCTGCACAATCAGGCATAGGTGCAGGCAAATTTCAAGGCCCCTGGACTGTTTAAAGTGTACTCGGTTGATGAACTTCTGTACAGTGAGCCACAAGACTCTGAAGGTGAGGACAGTGGTGATTCCCCAATGCCACAGAAAGTTGTTTTTTGATTTGGCTCACCAAATTCCTTTGGCAAGTGACTTGGGAGTGACAAAGACATCAAACCAGTTGTCTGTGCATTTCTACTGGCCCTAATTTGGCGTAAAAGTCATGGAATGTGTCCAGTTCTGTCCAAATTGTCAAGCTTCAGGCAAGTAAGGCGGTGCCACAAAGGCCCCCTTAATTCCACTACCCATGGTTGGGTGGCATTTCAAGAGAATAGGCATGGACATTGTGGGTTGTTTGCATCCCCAAAGCAGCTCAGGCAACAGATACATCTTGGTGGTGGTATACCACGCCACTAGGTACTCTGAGGCTGTCCCTCTGTGGAGCATGAAAGCCCCTGTGGTTGCGAAGGCTCTAATTGGGATAGTCTCAAATGTTGGTTTCACCAAGGAAGTCATTTCTGACAGGGGAACAAACGTCCTATCAGCGTATATGAAGGCTATGTTGGAGGAGTGTGGAGTCACCTACCGGTTCTCCACATTCTTCCATCTACAAACAAACGGGCTTGTTGAGTGGTGGTTCTACAAGACCCTGAAAGCCATGATAGGTGGCTTGGAAGAGCACCTGAGAAGAACATGGGATATTCTCCTGCTATGCCTACTGTTAGCCTACAAGGAGGTGCCACAGAACGTAGTAGGGTTTAGCCCCTTTGGGCTTCTATTTGGACTTCCTGTATGAGGTCCCTTCATTCTAGTGAGAGAAGAATCGGAGGGTACCCCCCTCATCCCCCACACGAGATGTTGTGGACTATGTACTTGGCCATTGGTATAGAATGACAAAGTACATGGACAGTTGACCAAGGCTCTAAAGGCCAGTCAGGAGCGGAAAACGCGCTAGCACAACACGAAGGCCACAGTGACAGTTTATTTTCCAGGTCAGTGGGTGTGGATTATGGGACCCATCAAACCCAGTGCCCTTCAGGACAAGTGGACTGGGCCTTACTGTGTGCTGTGAAAGGACCAAAACAGATGTGCAGGGTCTTTCACGTCAACCAGTTAAAACCTCATTATTCCTGGGATGACTTGGTGTATAGGGTGGAGACACTAATGCTAAGGTGCAAAACTCCATCAAGGATGCTCTGAAGACATCTGATGCCAGTCTTTGGTTGGAGTGTTTTCGACTTTATTATTTCCTATTTGTGCTTGCTAGGGATGCAGATGTTTCTGGTCTAACTAGAATCCAGGAGAGAGGATGGACACTTCTTTAGTCATAATTGTTTATGAATAAATGGTCCAATATTAGCCCCCCTTTATAGGTAGGCCCTTCATTTAGCACCGCGAAATCCGCCAGGGTCGTAATGAGGGCCATAGTCTCGCACAACAGTACACAATGGCAACCGGCCGCAAACACCCCAGGCCCAGCCAACGGACCCACCAGGCTGAGGCCACCAACAGCACATCACTGCTCTCTTGCACTTTTCCAGCTGCCTCCCACTAAGCCCCCCTCCCCTCCTCTTTCAGAGCCGCCAAAGCGCCAGGGGACCACTCCGGTGGTGATAGTGCACAGTACAAATGTCCTTTAACGTTAACATTAACATTAACCTCTGCAATTGATTTGATTGTTCACTTATCACCCATCTTTCATTTAATTCTCATTACCCTGATTGTCAATCAGGCCCATTGGCTTATACAGCACATAATCTGAAATTATGGAATCCAAGGTAAATAACTAGTGCACAGGCCCGTGTACACAGGCCAAAATGCAGGTTTTCATGAACACAGTAGGACATTGATATATCCTAAGCCTACAGCTCCCTCTAGCAGTGATAACAGGCGAAGCTATGCAAATTGGATCACTGTACTTCCTAAGGCAACCGCTTCCTCTAGCGGAGCATTCTGTGCGTCCAGACAGCCTCCACTGCGCCTGACGGCATTGGAAAAACCTACAACTGACCTTTTATTGTATAGGATTTGTATATGAACCCTCTTTTTGGGAATCCTGAAAGGATAAGGTGCATTTCTAAAATAGAGCTAAAATTGAAGGCTCTGAACTCCCTGGAGTCGATTAGAGAGGATGATGCTCTCCTGAGACCTCAGGTGAGAGCCTGTGCTCCGCTATCCCCCAAGGCAGTACCTGCAGCCTATGTTCTACCAGTTTCTTTCAGCCAACACAGATTTGTTCTTACAAAAGCAAGATATAACTATCTGCCTGTGAAACCTGTCATGTGTAAATGGGTGAGGCACTCCTCTGATGTTCTTGAGAGTTGCTGTCTATGCGAGGAAATAGAGACTCTTATACTTCCTGTTCTATTGTGTCTCATGTATAATGACTTCAGGAAATTGTTTTTTCGTGGGCATACTTAGGGAATCTGGGCTGAGACATCACTGACTGTCTAAGTTGTCTCTACTAGTGTCAACCACTCTGATGGTCAATTTTGCCTATGCTAATTTTTTGATCAAAGTATGGGCAAGAAGAGGTAATTTACTGGAGGATAAGGGTTGAGCCAGGAACGTTCTCTTTGCACATTACCAATTGGGATGAATTGTTTTGTTATCTACTTGTATTAATTGAGATATATGTTTTTATTTTAGCTTCTAAAACATCATTGTTTGCCATTGTATGCTGTTTTATGGAATGCATTCCGAAATACACTGAATGATTTGAGTTCTATTGAAATGAATGAGATATAGTTAAAGGGTATCAACCTTTGTGGAGGCAAGACTGTTTGACCTCACAGGTCTGGCTGTTGCAATCATAAACCCCAGGGAAGGCTACATAAGACCCCAAAGTAGTGTTCTAGGGGTGCGATGAAGAACACAGGCCGCGTAGGAAGAAGCAGAAGAACAGGATGACCAACAGTGGAAGTCTGTTGGAATTGCAGTAAATACTCACCATCAAGTAAAGTCCACCATAGACCAGAGGAACACCTGGAGGGAATTATATCATATATGTGCCCACCCCAGGGTCCACATGTAGGCACTTATTTTGGTAGTTTCAGCTAATATACCTCAAGCGGAGCAGAAAAAGGTGGTGAGTAGATTTCTCTATCCCACAGATGCAGTATGCAGGGTTCAGTTCTCTAAAGCTTGAACCCTGGGTAAACAAAGGTCCCAGAAACAATGCTATTCCCAGGATTTCTACCTTCAAGCCAGGAGTAGAAAATCCAGCAAGTGAGAAGAGGGATCTCGAGGGAATGGCTCCCAGCAGCAGGGTGAATAAAGGAAGGCATCAGTACGAAAGCAAATGGTCCCAGGGTGGGGACAATGGCCTGTGCCAGCCTTCGACATCTACAAATGAAGATTTGATAGGTAGTTGATACCTCAACCGCCTTCTGGCTTTCTGCAGCGGCCAACAGCTATTCTGAGTGTTCTGACAGGACACAGTGAATGGTGGCAAAAAAACAGCCCAGAAATTGTTCTTGCATGCCGGGCCCAACCCAACAGAAGTGGAGAGACTGCAGGATACCTTATAGGGCACGTACTAGACATCAATAGGAAAAACCCAAACTAGCATATACCCCAAAACAGTAACAACTATAGGAACCTCCTCCAGAATGTCATTAGACATGCTTCTTCCTTCTTGCAGAACAGGAAACCCAGAGGGTGCATAAGTTGCAGGATGAAGCCTAAATACCCTTTCCAAAATGGGCTGGCCAAAGGCAAGCCAGCCAATCACTAAAAGGGACTGGGGATGAGGCTCAGATAGCCAATCATACTGCATGGTCAGTAGTACTGCCATTCAGGCTAACCACTCCAACAGGAAGTGAGAGGGATAGTCCAGAGACCCGTATTGACCTAAACCAGTAAAGACATATATGGAGGCTGCCATGATGCCATGAAGGCCTCGCAAAGAGCTCACATGGCGAGTACACCCATTCTGTGCCTATCTCATGGTCACGTCGAGAAATAAAAGCCCAGAGACACACCATGTTCACAAGCAGGATTTTTAAAACAACGATTGGTACCCAATAGTTGCTAAAAAGGTACATTGGGCTACCAATGCTTTAAAATGCCTTGCACCCCAGCCAGAACTAGAATATAGCCACCAGCGACCTTCTTCCTAAAACATAGGGAAAAATGGGGGGCCTGAGAGGCATCCCAGAGACTGGACACCTTAGTGACGTTATGTTATGTTATGTTACCTTCACTTGTAAAGCGCACGGTCGCCCGAAGGCATCATGGCGCTGATGAGGAAGCTACCGAGCAGGAAGAACAAAAGTAGGCAGGGAGCTAAAAGACAGTTGTTTTCAGGGCTTTCCTGAAAGCCAGGTGGTTAGAGGTAGACTTGAGTGGCGGTGGGAGGGTGTTCCACAACCTGGCCGCAGCGATGGAAAAAGCTCTGCCACTGAGTCTTTCCCGGTTGTACCTAGGAACCACCAAAAGGTTGGTGGTCGAGGAGTGAAGATTGCGTTCCGGGATATATCGGACAAATTTGGTTTGAAGAAACTCATCTCCTAGGCCCTGGATTGCCCGGTGGACAATACACAGTGATTTGAATTTAACTCGCTGAGCCACTGGGAGCCAGTGAAGTTGGCGAAGCACTGGCGAAATATGTGCTCCATATGGAGAGCCTGTGGCCAGTCTAGCTGCCAGGTTTTGCATGCGTTGGAGACGCTGGAGAAGGCCCATCGGCTGAGCAAGATACAGGGAGCTACAATAGTCCAATCGCGAAAGGACTAGTGCGGCCACCACAGGAGGGCGCATATCTTCTGGGATCATAGGGGGGACCTTGTTAAGTACCCTAATCTGGTGGTGGGCGGATTGGCAGACCGCTGAAACCTGGTTTGACATGGACAGGGAGGTGGAGAGAATGACCCTTAGGTTCTTAACTTTGTCCACCGGACAGGGCAGGGGGCCCAGAGAGGTAGGCCAGAAAGCGGGGGTCCATAGTGCTGGGCTAGGAGAGCAACCCACCAACATCACCTCCGTTTTGTCGCCATTAAGCTTGAGCCAGTTTTGGTCCATCCAGACACCAACTGCTTTTAAGCAGTCGTGAAGACAGGCTGAGACCTTGGTGTGATCCTGATCCAAGCGGATCAGGATCTGAGTTTCATCCGCGTAGAAATAGCAGTTAAGTCCATACGAGCGGATAAGGCAGACAAGTGCCCAGATATAAATGTTGAACAGAATAGGGGAAGAGACGATCGCTGGGGGACACCACAAGTGAGAACACAAGGGGAAGAAAGGAAATGGGGCATAGCAAGGGTCTGAGTGCGGTCTGCGAGAAAGGAGGTGAACCAGGCCAGGACTGGACCAGATATCCCGATTTGTGCCAGACGTGAGAGAAGGATAGGATGGTCCACCGTATCAAATGCGGCGGACAGATCCAGCAAAATCAAAGCTCCAACTCCACCTGCATCAGCAAGTCTGGACATATCGTCTTGCACTGAGACGAGCACACTCTCCGTTCCTCTTCCTGGCCTAAAGCCTGCCTGGGCAGGGTTGAAGATCTTAGAGGATTCTAGGAAGGAGGACAGAAGGGGCGTGACCAGAGATTCCAAGAGTTTAGACAGGAACGGGAGCAGGGATATGGGGTGGAAGTTAGAAGGGATAGTCGAATCCAGTGTCGTTTTTTTTAGCAGGGGAAAGACCCTTGCAGATTTAAGTTCTGGCGGAACCAGGCCAGACTGGCAGGAGTTATGTATAGCCGCTGTAATGACGGACAGAATGTCTGGGGCAATTGTCTTCATAATGCTTGCCGGAATAGCATCTTCTGGGGAAGAGGATTTAATTTTGAGGATCGCTGCTAGAACCTCAGCCTCAGTAAACAGAGGAAAGGTAGACCAGCTAGCCGGGGGGTCAGTGAGGATAGGTGGCACAAAGCTAGTAGTGCAGGGGGATTGCATGGCGGGAGATTTAGCGATGTTTGATCGAATCGTGTCGATCTTCGTGATAAAGAAAGATGCCAGATCATTACATAGCTTTTGCGATGGTTTAACCGTGGACGTAAGGGGCTCAGAGGAAGCAAGTGACTGGACAATAGAGAATAGTGTTTTGGGCATACATAGAGCACTTTCAATTTTTTGAGCAAAAAAAGTTTTGGCCAATTTGACATTGGCTAAGTAGGTAGAAAGACTAAGCTTGTACAGATCTTTAAGTAAAGGGTCATAACTAATCGGCCATTTACGTTCAGCTTGTCCAAGTAGCAGGCGGGCGCTTTTGAGCTGATCAGTAAACCAGGGCTGAGAGAGTAGTCTCCGGCTTTGAGCAAGTTTAGATGGAGCAAAGACGTTGGCGGCGGAAAGCAGCGACATTGAGAGCGTAGATAGAGATACCGGTCCCAAAGAGGTGTACTTTGAAACGATACAGGCAGCAAGTGCCTTAGGATCAACTGATCGCCAAGAGCGAAGTAGCATCTTGTGGGGGGGGGGGAACTTTACAGATGGAAGAGACTGATATAAAGGAACACGAGATCAAATGATGGTCAGACCAGGTCACTGGCTCAATAAGGCCCAGGCCAAGTAGAGCATCATTGGCAAATACCATATCCAGAGTATTTCAATGTAGGTGCGTGGGTGCTTGGATCAATTGACAAAAATGAAGATCAGAGAGGCTATCCACAAGCAGGTTAAGTTCATCCGATCTAGGTAGATTAAAATGCAGATTGAAATCACCTAATACCACGAGATTAGTGTACTGCAGGTTAAGGGCAGCGATAAGGTCTACTAGGCCCTTCCCAAACATGCCTGTAGGGCCCGGGGGGCGATAAATGAGCAGGAGGTGGATGATACGAGATGGTGGCAGCACACATCGGCAAAGAAGGGCTTCCATATTAAGTGTGTGAGAGCAAGGTATCTGACTAACCGTATACGTGTCTCTAAAAACAACTGCAATGCCTCCACCACGCTTTGGGGGTGGGCGATCATGGTGGGTAATGCGGTAATTGGGGGGGAGGGCTTGCACTACCGCAGGCGCCGAGCTCGGTGTCAGCCAGGTTTCGGTTAAACATAGAAAGGCTGGTTGCCTATTTGTTAGCAGGTTCCAGATCTCACCCGTGTGAGCTGGAAGGGACCTAGTATTCAACAGGCACAAGGTGGGGGCATCAAGCGTGGGCGCAGTGCTGTGAGTACTTCTAGTGGGGGAGTGGGTTGGTGGGGCTGTGTTGTAGCTCCAGCCAGTAGGCCACCTAGTGTTGGGGGGCGCTAAGGAGATCAAAAGACTTCTGTCTGGGAAGCCCTCCCCGCACGTCCCGGCACAGACGGGCACAGACGGGCTTGCCTTAAGCGCGCCTTCGGCGCGCTCGCGGCGCGCACGCTGTGCCCGCCCGCTGGGCGGGCGTCCGATCCAGCACATAAGTGCCTGGAGCGGGATGAGAGCGAGGCGGGAGGCGGAGGCTGAGCCCAAGGGCAAAGAAAGAGGACGTCCCAATGCCATATACCTTGTAATTGACAAAAAGGGACGTAATGAAAGGGGGACTTCAGGAAAAGTCCCTCTGGCCACCAAAAAGAGATTAAGGAAACAAAAAGCACAGTGGGAAAAAGCAAAACGTTGAGGGCCCCCAAAATCTGCCCCTAGAATCAGCAATATTGGATTCTAGCTTGACAGAGGAATATTCAATAATGACTTCAGTCATTGATCCCCCCTACCCCATTTCCTCAGCAAATTTCAAGATTTGGTCTTCGTTTGTTTACATACTTCTTTTTAGACTCATTCACCATATCGTATGTATTATCAAACTGAATTAATTGATACAGCAATGGATCTTGGATTGTGTGACCATATCAGGATGTCCTTGTATGTGCTTCCTGGGTGACCCACGTGAGCTGGCCTTGCTCTAGTGCTAAAGGCAGTCTGGTGAGCTAACCCCTCCACCCTACTGCCCATCCAAGTTTAATTTTACTTTTACCCCCTTTTCCACGGCATCAGCACACTGTTGCTGCATCTCCCTCTGTCATACCCCCTCTGCTTCTTCCCACCCACTCCCACCCACCCCTCCTGTGATAGGTGCTTCCATCTTGAAAGCTGAAACACCTTTGAGCGCTGCTGCACAGATGCTCCTTTGCTTCCTGGGAGACCGGAGACCCGTGAGAGCTGGACGTACTGTTTTGCTAAAGGCTTTGGGGTGAGTTGACCCCTCCACTGGGTTGCACATCCAAGTTTAATTTGACTTTTAGTCTCCTCCCTCCACCATCAACACTCTGTTGCCTCATCTCGATTTGCACCTTCTCCCTTGCATTTTCCTGCCCACCCCTCCCATGATAGGAGCTTCAATTCAGGAAGCTGAAACATCTTTGAGTGCTGCTGCACATACCCTCATTTGCTTCCTGGGAGACCTGTGAGAGCTGGTCACGCTCTAGTGCTAAAGGCCATTTGGTGAGTTAGGCCCTCAACTGGATTGACCATCCAAGTTTAATTTTACTTTAACCCTCTTCACCGCACCATTAGCGCTCAGTTGCCTCATCTCCCCCTGCCCTTTCCATCTTCCTTCTTCCCACCCCATGCCTGCCCACCGCTCCTGTGATGGGTGCTCCCATCCAGGAAGCTACCCTCATAATCAGAAGTCGAGGGCAGCCTTGCCAGGGCAGCCGGCCACGTCTCTCGGCCAAGGGCTCCTCTCTAAGGCACCTCCCCTGTCTGTTTGTGCCTGTTTGCTGGAGTCACCCAAGTCAAGCCCCAAAATTGTCTGCAGCCACATCCAAGTAAGAGACAACAAAGTTTTTCTTATCTCCGTCTTTAAGTACGTAGCAGGTGCAGTATTGTTAACACCTGCTCTGACCTAACAGCACTCATTTGCATAATAACCATTTTGAAGTTAAGTGTATGTACAAAGTAGAACCATTGTATTAAAGCTATGTTCATATTAAGAGGGTAGCCACTGTTTTCAAGTTAGACACATGCTAACCAATTTACTGAACTTGTCTGAACTCTTGATGTTATCTAATGTGCTAAATTTGGCTGAACTTTTAAGGGTAGTCAATATGTGGAACTGAGCAGAACGTTTAGGGAAGCAAATGTATTCAATCTAGCTGAACCTTTGTGGGAAGGCAATGTGTGGAATTTAGCAGACCTTTTGAGGGCAGTGTGAGAAACCTGAGGGTATTCTCACTCCTACTCCCCTTGGATCCTGTGCACAGGTGGCCAAGGAAAGACCATCGATCTTGGATCCTGACACTGGGGGTGAAAAAGCAAGGGAGGAATACCTGGGTGGAGGTTCATTGAGGATTGGGAGTGGGGTGCCCTAGGGCGAGACATGGTATCCCCTTTTCCTATTGACGACCACCCTAACCCTTCTCCACCTATATGGACTATTTTAAGCCAGCTCTGCTAATTTTCCTACATGATTGTATTAGGATGAAAAAGAGGCATCTGCGAGTGGTGAAGATTACACCTTTTCATCACTTGTGTACTGGGACAAAAAAGATACCTGCAAGGAGCTACGAGGGTCTGTCATGTCCCTTATGGTCAGGCAGAGCTGATGAAGCATGCACACCTGCAGCCTGTCAAGGGCCTGAAGGTGTATAAAAAAGAGACCAGCCCAGCAAAAAAGGGAGTGGCAGGGAGAGCAACAGAGATACCTCTGTCTGGGAGAACAGCAGGAGACCCTTGTGAGGAGGCAGCATAGGGTGGGGCTGCAGAAAGGACCAGGATGCCAGCCGTTAGCCAGAAGATATGTGGAACGTGATCTGAGTGGGCTGGGTATTTCCCAAAAGCCTGCGAGCCTCCACAGCCCAGTGTGAGCAGTAGGAGCTGCATGGGAGCCGAGAACACAGAGGATGCTGTCCGCCTGCATTAAGAAGAATTGGAAGTGCCTGTGTGAGGGAGGAAACACAAGGAGAGCGAACGGAGCGGAGTGGAGCGAGTGCCAGTGGATTTCCCAGCTCCAGAAGCCAACAGGAACCCCAGGAATCACCAGGGAGAAGGACAGAAGGCTGGTGAGTGTTGGGAAGGTGCTCCAGCACCAGGGCACTCCCAGATGACTGCAAGGGAAAAACGGTCTGTGAAAATGACCAAACAAATGTCCATTCAAGATAAAAACGAAGTGGAAACTTAACATTGAGGCAAAAAAATGCATATTGAATACTAAACTAAATGGAAAATTAAATATTGAAGCAAAAAAATGCATATTTAATACCAAACTAAACGAAAACTTAACATTGAAGCAAACAAGTGCATATGGAATACAAAATATAATTAAGCAACATAGGTGCACATTAAACAATGAACTGAAAGTAAATAATATTGAATATATATTGCACAACGATTTCAGTCAAACCACAGTGAACTTTAATGAGTGAATGTAGCGTGGCAAGACCACAGTTTGGCAAGAGGTGTGTGACATGTGGTGGCAGAGCCACAAAGCTTTCAAGGGGAATCCAGAGGAGTGCAAGATTACAGCTTAAGCCAAAAGGCCAATAAAAGGAATCAAGTGAAGGGTACTTGGTGCAATGGAGCAAGTGACAAGGAACCTGTGTGGGCTGAGGAGCTATGGGATTCTGGCTGCGCAACATGTGATGGGTGGACCGTGTGGTCTAGCAACTGTGCCCAGAGCAGAGGGCCCTGACTGGTGAAACATAACGACACTGTGAAACAGCCCAATGAAACCACTGCAAATACACTGGTGAAGTAAGCTAGAATGAGGGTTAGGTTGACCTGGTGTTTTTTAAAGACTTTTTGAAAAACTGAAGCAAGTGCAAGTGCAAGTGACAAAGTTGACGTCTTGGGGAAGCGAAACATGGAGGACTGCACTTGTTGTCTTGGGAACAGAATCTGAAGACCCTTTTGTTTTGGATTGTTGTATTTTAAACTTTGGGAAGGGAACCCCAAGGATTGGTTCTGAACTATATTGCCTTGAACTGGAGAAAGGTAAACTTTAAGACTTTTTCATGGAACTTTCTTATGCTTGGGGAAGGGGAGCTGAACGAAAGCTCTTAGCTGGAAGAAGCTCAGAGCTTTAAGTTGAACACTGTTTATTTTAACTTCGACATCCCTACACACTTGTTAGCTTTAGTTCTTAGGGCAAGGATAGGCTTTGGACACAGACAGACTTTTCAGTTGAACTCTTTGCATGTTACTTTCCTTAGTTTTGTTCAGGTAGGGGAATCCAACCTTAGCAAAGGGCAAATTAGGCCATCATCCATCCTGACATTTAAGTTAATAAATATCTTTTGTTTGAGCTTTAAGTCTGTTGTCTCTGTCTTACTTCATGATGCCTTCACAGTAGCTAAAGTATTGAATTGCACTAAACTATTGGGGGAAGCAAATGTGTGGAATTTAGCTTAAAGGGATAGTCCAGTAAAAATGTTTATTTTAAAAATAGATAGGCAACATTAAAAAAATAATACTAGCACTTTTTGTTTAAAACTTCCTATGTAAAATGTTGAGCTATTCAAGCTCAAAATTCGCAAAAGCAAGCACATGGGCGCATCCATTTTGTGAAATGGATGCCCGCCTGTGCTGGCTTTTGCTTTTGCGGCACTAATGAAGGTAAAGCCAGCCAGCTGTAGTAAACAAAAGCTACCGCTGGGTGGCTTTTCCTTCATTGGTGCTGTACGCGGAGGACGGGAACCGGAGACCAGAGCAGGAAAGCTGCAGCTGAATCTCGGTAAGTGATATTTATTTTTTAAAATAAATAAGCAATAGCTGCGTTTTTTTTTCTAAGTTTTCCAGGCTGGAGGAGCCCGGAAAACTTAGAAATAAAACCGCAGTTTTAAAAACGTTGTATTTATGTTTGCGGTTGCTTTTGAAGCGACCGCAAACATAAATACAACCTTGTGTTTGAAAACGCTGCAGTTTTTCTTTCCAAGTTTCTCAGGCTCCTCCGGCTCGGAGGAGCCTGAGAAACTTGCAAAGAAAAACCTCAGTGTTTTCAAACACAACCGTGTTGTGTTTCTGCCTGCTCTGGCTATCACTTTGGGTCTCCGATGCTCCCCAATGGGAGCACCGGAGACCCAAAGTGAAAGCCAAGGCAGGCAGAAACACAACACGGTTGTGTTTCTGCCTAAATCTGCTTTCCCATTTGGGGCTCTCGGGCTCCCCACGGGGGGCCCGAGAGCCCCAAATGGGAAGGCTGATTTAGGCAGAAACACTGCAGCATTTAGCATTTCCCATTTGGGGCTCTCGGGCCCCCCGTGGGGAGCCCGAGAGCCCCAAATGGGAAATCATATTTAGGCAGAAACACTGCAGCATTTAGCATTTCCCATTTGGGGCTCTCGGGCCCCCGTGGGGAGCCCGAGAGCCCCAAATGGGAAATCAGCTGTAGGCAGAAACACTGCGGCATGTAAACACAACCGTGTTGTTTTTCTGCCTGCCTTGGCTTTCACTTTGGGTCTCCGGTGCTCACCAGTTATGGTAAGCTCAGCCACCATAACTCGCTCCACCACCATGCACTGCTAAGACTAACACCCAGGACATCAAAGATGACAACACAAATGTCATTGATGACATTTCCTACCTTCTGGAATCATTTTCCAGGTCAAGGAGGGGGCAAAGTTATAGGGCGTTAGGTGTATTGACCCACGTTCAAGTTATTATGCTGCAACATTTGGTGCTGTGGGCTTAAAAAATACAAGATGGCCGAAAAGCCCACATTTGCGCCAGAATCCAGGAAAACCGTGCAGTTTTTGCACACACCAAAATGGTCGCCTGACCTGCCACCCACCAGTGCGAGCGTGATGGGCCAGAAGCGCCATGAATGAAACGTGGTGCCAAAGGAAAAACAGCAGTGCCTGTTAGCTCAAAAAGCGCTTTGAAATCACCTTTGTTTCTCTGAAATGCAAGCTCAAAATGACTATTTCAAACATTGCATGATATTCAAAAATCTTACTGAACACCAGCAGAGACGTCTGGTAGAATGAAGTCTTGTGTGCATACCAAATCTGGAAAGATGAAGAGCCTAAAATAATGTAAATGTTCATAACAAAACTGGCTGAGCTGTGGATGTCAGCAGCTTAAGTGAAATGGGATTAAAGCCACTAAAATCGAAATGTTTAAAATAAATAAGTGACCTACTTTTGAGTGTCACATAGGTTGCAACTGTTTAAATGTCATAGTTTTTAACTTAGAATCAGCGTTCTAGCTGCATGTGTCAAAATTGTAAGTTTGATTTGAATGAAGAAAAATGGGAACAAAAGTGACCTTTGGCTGAAGCCTGGCTTAAAGGGACTGAATTCTGCCCGGCAACTACCCCCGACAGGAGTTGAAACTTGCCCAGCAACTGTATTCACAGGCCTGGCCTGCCTTCTGCTGCCCCACCAAAAGGAGATTACACCTCTCTGATTGAATCAGGGGAGGGGTACCTGGGACTGCAGGAAAACAGAACAACGAACTTCCCTTTGCTCCAAGCAATTGCTAAATCAGGGGGTCATAAATGGCTTCCTCTTGGAAGGAAATGGGAGAGGCACTGCCTCTGTGAGCCAGCTGAGCTCTGAGGAAGTGGACAAACCAGAAATTCCCCCATGTGCTTTGGGAAACCACACCCCTCTGGGCCAGAGCATCATTTTAGAAAGATGGATAATTCATAGTACATAATTGTCAAAATTATATCAATAATATCATTATTCCTGTGATTTTTCTGTGTACATTTTAAAAGGTGTTAGGACTCTGTGGTATGTTTGGGGGGTAGTAGAAGAAAATAGGGCGTTATACAAGGGTTTATCATCCAGATCTATGAACTTGTCATAAAAATATATAAATAAGGGCTTCCCTTGGGCATACCAGACTAGGCATTGACTTAGTTTGAGTGCTGAATTGAAGTCACTGAACAGAGTGGGGGCTCGAGCCGGGACGTCTGGATTAGATCTACCACTTGTGCAGCTTAATACAGTGTGCTAACTGACAGGATACATAAATCCTGTTGGATCACCACACTGTGTTACACTATAAAAGCCCCCCTCAAAAGAAGGATGCTCTAAGGAGATGGTCTGTTTTGCAAAATAAAATACTAACTTCTGTAAGTCAGGAAGGAAATCAATTTCCAGAATGACGACCTTGGTAAATATCAAGATAGCCAGAGAGCACCTCTTACATAAGCTATCTGTGAGAGGCAAATGGAGGGAACAGGACCAGACGGTGTGGTTTCAGGCAATCGCACCCAAGATCACTGTTACAGGGTCAGACACATGGAAAGATCAGGGTCCATTACATGTGGCCCTGAGTGAACTATATATGGCCCCTAAAGCCAAAGATGAGCACGACAAGATTGTCAGGATAGCAGCATATTTATATTTATATATGGGAGCCATAAAAAGCGCTTTAAAAAAGAGCCATACAAGACAAGTATGCTGAAGGCCAAGACCTGGCAAAAGGCAACAGGTGGCATCAAAGAAGGCCCAATCTGACCTGGTCTCTTCTGAGCAGAGGCTGCACAGGAGCCAGGAGTCAGAAAATGAGAGTAGACAGCATCTCATTGAAATCAAAGAGGATATGGGTATCCTGCAAAAGGAAAAGTCTGACCAGGATACCAGATTGCTGGCCTTGCAGAAGGAGTACAAAGAAGCTTTGGACATCCTACTGCAGAGCCAGAAAAAGCTGGAGCAACAACTGGACTTCAATAGGGCATGCACAGAGCAGGTAGTCACCCTGCAAAACCACCTAGATAGGGAGAAGGCAGAGAGCAACAAACTGATTCTGAAAGACCTGGATACCCAGACAGAATTTGAGGAGGAGAGCCAGAAAGCTGGTGCCTTTCAAAGGCAGAGGGACGACCTGGCGGCATAGATGCAGGCTCTTAGTCAGGAAAGGGACACCTTAAGCCAGGAAGTCTGCCACTTAAAAAGAAAAATGGAAGAAAATCACCTGGCCCTCCAGGGACTGGGTGACCTCCACAAAGAGTATCAGAACTTGTTAGAGCACACCAGGAGGGTGGAAGATGCTCTGGCAAGAAAGGAACATGCCATAGGGACGGGACACAGGAGGATGGGACCTCCTGCAGCAAAGACTGGCCCAGTACTCCAAGACTAACCAGGAAGCACAGAGAGAGAATGAGGCTCTCTTCCAGGACAATGATAGGCTCCAGCAACAGGGAGCCATGCAGGAGAGACTGATAGAGTCTAGTACGGCCTTGACTGAGGAACTGAAAGCACAGGCTTTTGCATGGCAATAGGGAGCAGGGGCAGATAGAGATGAAGTTCTCTGGGAAAGGGAAACACCTGAGCATAACCTCAGGAGCTCTAGTACCAGAGGCCTTCATCTCTCCCAGTCCCTGGACTCTGCCACCCCCATGTCCCCTGGTGCACGTGAGCACAGGGCCACATGGATGGCAGATTACTATCCAGCCAAAAGTATGGGGCTCATAAGCCAGTACCACCCAGGATTGGATGGACGGGCATCCGGGTATGGGCACCTAAGTACAGTGCAATTTAGTGGGGAACCCCAGGAGAGAAGGTTCAAATAAGGGCATCCTAAAAACCTCTGCCCAGTTAGGTCAGTGGGGGGGTACTCATCAAATCCTGGCAGCAAGGAGGGATCTGAAGACTCCTCAGAGCGTCACAGGATACAGGAGACCAGGTCCCCACATTCTGCCAGCCATTCCCAGGCTCGCAAGAATCCGGGAACACCTGGTTGATCAGACGGGCACCTCTGGGAGCAGTGCGTCTGAGTCAGAGGATGAATGGACCAGGGTTGCCCGAACCAAAAAGGCCAATAAGGCAAAAAGGGCCTTGCTTAAGGATCCCTTAAAACAGATTAAGGCAATAAGGAGTGTCATCACCCCTTATCACAAGAACGCCAAGTATTATGTTTGGGAACACTTGGTGCTTTACGAGCAAATGATGGAGACTTTCCATTTGAAGGACAGCAGTAGCTGCATCCAGTATGTAAAATGGACATTCTCCCCAGAATACTCCAGTTTCTTTGCGGGGCTGGAGGACCAAAACCATTCAAGATGGTCCACATATAGGGCAGCCATCTTGAAACATTTTGCTGTTCACCGGAATCCCCAAGAGGCTCGCAAGGCAGCCTACAATTTGCAATGTGGGGAGGATCAGGCCCCACAAGAATTTGTGCAGGAATTGAAGCGTGCCTTTGCGCAGACTACCAAAGGGTGCGCGCGGACAGTAAAGAGTTTGTAAATACGTTTTTCCATGCCTTACCCAAATACATAATGACCCAGCAAGTGAGAGATTTTCACGAGAAAAGGTCACTAGACTGGGTCATTGAACAGGCTACCCGGATCTATGAGGTGCAGAAGCCCATACAAAATAAAAATAACACCCAGAAAAGCCCCAAATCAACCAGCACCCCTGCTGCTGCTAAGGTGGCAGAGGTAAAGGTTGCCCCCATTTTAGATTTGGAGATGGGGGGGCCTAAAAACTTGCCTGCGCAGAATAACTCTAAGTCCAGAAGGCCCTCGGGCCAGTCACAAACAGGGAGTCAAGGAAGTTGTCCCACAAATGGGATCCCTCATTACCCTGATTATGTAAGTCCCCGTTACAAGGGAAACCGACCCATCCTGGGTTATGTGTGGACTCCTCCGACCCAAGGGGGTGGGTGGATCCAGCCAAGCACCTAACCCAGGGAAGTCCCCTCCTAACTTCCCACAGGAGGGCAGAAATTCCCCAAATACTGGGCAGAACTTTTTTCCCAGGTATCCACCCAATTTCCAACCCCAAAATCATCCATCCTTCTTTCCCCAATTCCCTGAGCCCAGACCACTAAATCTGGGAGAGGGGAGGCCAAGGGTGGAGGGAAACCCAAATCTTCCCAACCCGGGGTACTACCAGAGAAAGGATAGCTACCCTTCCCGGGATCAGCCCAGGGGAGAAAACCAAACCCTGTATCAGCCTGAGCGGGTTTCACAGTTAGAGCGCCAGGTCCAAAATATGGCACGGGATCTGGGTCACATGCTGAGGGCTCAACAGAACCCTCAGATGAGCATGCCAGTGCAGAATGCCCCAAACTCTGGGCCTGGTGCTCCAGAACAATGACGGTGGCAGCACCCCGATAACCCACCGGTTCCCAGGGAGGAGGCACAAGGGGAAGGGGGGTGTAAAGCCTTGGAGGAAGCTTCCTTCCCACTTGTAAACAGCCCCTGGAAACCCAGGAACCGGAAACAAAATCTCCTACCCCTGACAGTCTGCCACCCAAGGAGCAGAGAGGAGGTAGGAGAAACAAAGGACCCAAACAGAACCATTTTGTGGAGGAGGTACAGATCTTCCAATTTGAGGGAGAGGGATCCTCAGAGGATCCTGGGAAAAGGATGTTCTCCTTCAGAGATGGGGGAACTCCTCCCAAAGAAAAATGGGTCCCAAGGGATCCAAATCCAGACTGGGTAGATGTGGGGACTGAGCTAGCGCCGCCCATCATCTCATTCCAGAACCAACAGCATCAAAATCCCAAGGTTCAAACCCATCCTGGTGACTAGCTCCAAAAAGGGGGGAGCTGCCCAGAATCGGAACCAGGGGAACCCACAACGGCTCTGATTTCCAGTTGCCAACTTTTTCTTGAAAATTCCCAAGACTCTCCACAGAATTCTGCCCAAATCTCTTCACTTTGCATGACCAAAACCAGAAAATTGGCACACCAGTTGTCCAAAAATGTGCATTATCTGTGACCCTTGAGGAGAAGTAGGGAAGATACTATGCCACGGTACAAGTACAGGGGCAGGGTACAATTTTGGCACTGGTGGACACTGGAACCCAAGCTACCCTTCTGTCCAAAAGAGCCTTTGACGAACTAAATGCAGGAAGGGGGGAGAATTACCGTGTTCCTCTCACCTCTCTTCCTGGACAACTTCAGAACTTTGACGGGAAGGAAATTCGCATCGAGGGGACTGCAGATTTGGACATTAAAATTGGGCGACACAAGGTGAAACACCCGGTCATAGTAGTGGCTCCAGAGGGCACCCCTTGTTTACTAGGGTATGACCTCCTGAGAAGGTTGTCACCCCTAATAGATTGCGTAAACAAGGTCCTCTGGACCCAGACTAGCCGACCAATAAAATTAAAACAGAGCGTCAACCATGTTAGTTTAAACGGCACATGCCACATGATTGAACAAAAATCTGACTAAGTAGAATTTCACTTTCAGAACAACCAAATTCCAGACGTGACAGTAATAGCAGTAGGACAACAGACTGGTGACGGGGGGTCCTCTCTATTTCTGAAAATCAACCTTCCTTCCAGTTTAAGGTGGTATTCCACACTGGAAGGAAATTCTCTAAAATTCTTTACTAATCCACAATCACACATTCCCACTCCAATAGTTCCGAAAGATGTGAAATCAGCTCAGAGCCTGGCTGATATTCATCAAATTGGAGAGCAGTTGTTCATCCCTGTTCAGTTAAATGATGGGAAGGACTCTGTTCTTGCCCGAGTGTGTGTGAACAACAGTAGGAGCTTCATCAGCGAAGCCATGTTCCGCCAACTCCCAAAAGATCCAGCCATTCCCACATTCAAACTGATAGACAAATGGGAAATGGATCTGGAAACACCCAATTCCAAACATCTCATGCCAAGCAGGTGCATGCTCAAAATCACCATTGGCAACAAGAGCATAGTCCATAATTGATGGGTCGTGCGAGACGTCACTGCCGCCTTTTACTCAGGCAGTGATATTCTCAATCGCTTTGCCATTAGTTTGGACCTAATAAACTTCAAAGCTTGGTCCCAATTAGCGGATAATCCCATGGGCTTTGATGAGCCAGAAAAAGCATTTAGGTCAGCTCAATTGCTACCTTATGCAGTTGAAATTCAGATTAAAGAGGAAGTCACCATCCCAGAAAGGACCTGACAATTCTCCCTAGAAGTGAAAGTTAAAAGAGGACAAACATTGAAAAACCCTGATGCTTATATTTATCTAAATGCTTCTCTCCAACAGCAAGGGTTGGGGGTAAACCCAGCACCATTAGTCAACATAGAACATGACACCATTACAATAGAGGTGGATAACAGTGACTTAAAGAGTATTACTCCAGCCGCGGGCACCATTATTGGAATGGCGGTTGATGACTGACATTTCTCCATTGATTTAGGAAATGAACTGTTAGGAACAATCCCCAAGGATGTTTTGACAGTGACAGTGATAACAACACAACACCAGACAGGATCTTTACCCGGCATGGGGGGAACTTCCTGGTGTACACTTCCTGCCCTTATGGTAAGGAAGATGTGACTTGTGACTTCAGAAGGGATGAGGTGATTTCCCAGGTCCATGAATGCTGCCTTTCCCATCTGAAGCCTCCAGTCCAAATCAGCACTCTGACCAGGGACTTCTCCACCCAGCTGGAGGAGGCCGCTGAGATAGCAAAACCAGAAGTCTTTCCAGGCTTCAGCCAGATGGTGGAAGAGAGAGTCAACCTAGCTGATGCCTGTGTGACTCTGGAACAGAAGCAAAAGTTGAAACAAATTTTCTTGGATTTTCAAGATCTCTTTGCGGTAGACTCATACGACTGTGGTCGCACCGACATCCGTACAACAACAATTCCCATGGACCCTGGCATGACTCCAGTGTTTTTGAAGCAATATCTCGCATCAATAGAGTCCTTTACTGAAATAATTAAGAACCTTGAGTCCCGGGGAATAATCCGTCCAGTACACAGCACCTTCAATAATCCGGTGCTGGTAATATTGAAGCCAAACGGCCAGTGGAGACTCTGCGCCAACCTTAGGGAGCTCAACAAACGGGTCCATACTTCCCGATGGCCTCTTCCCTACATTGACCAAGGGCTGGCCCAGATCCAGGGGTCACAGGCGTTCACTGCAATAGACCTGACCAATGGATACTGGACTGTGCCTGTAAGTAGGGAGGACCAATACAAGATGGCTTTTACCTTTGGGGGCCAGCAGTACACATGGACCCGGACTCCCTTCGGATACCTCAATTCCGGCAATTAATTCAACATTTTCCTACATAAGGCCATGCCCGACCTGGGTGCGAGGGATAACCTGGCTTATGTAGATGATGTCCTCATCAAAAGTTCATCTGCGGAGGAACACATAGCGGAGATCCGTTATGTTCTGACACAGTTGAGGGCGGCCAGAGCAAAATCTTCCTTTCAGAAAGCACAGTGGTGTAGAACCCATGTTAATTTCTTGGGGCATGAGATTACTCCTCAGGGTCTCTGTCCCCGGGAAAAGAAAGTGGAAGCACTTCAGAAACTCAAAGACCCCACAACTCTGCTGGAACTAAGGAGCCTCCTTGGACTGACTAATTACAGCAGAAAGTTCATTGAGGGCTACGCAGAGATCACCAGACCCCTGATTCATCTCTTGAAGGGGGGGGTCAAGTGGGAATGGGGTCCAGATCAATCCGAGTCAGTAAGACAGCTCAAAAGAAGCCTCTCACAAGCGCCTTGCCTACCTTACCCTGTCAGAAACAAGGAGTTTTTCTTGGAGACAGGGTTCTCTAATACATGCTTGACTGCAGTATTATATCAAAAGCATGACAAGGTCAATAAAGTAATCTCCTATGCAAGCAAAACTTTATCCTCTGTGGAGGAAAAATTCAATGATTGTGAGAAGGCACTCCTGGCAACGGTGTGGGCATTGAAGAATTACCGCCTGTTTATCCAGGGGGAACACATCATAGTGGAGACTCCTCTGCAATATCTCCAAAGTGACAGAATCTGGGCCGGAAATGTGAGTAATTCCCGAATTACTTCCTGGATTCTGTCAATGCAAGGCTTTCCTGTGGAGGTCAGATATGGCCAAAACAAGAAGAGGCCCCTTGCACAAGGTCTGGCTGACTTGCATGATTGTGCCAGAGAAAACTGTCTCGAGGACGAAAGTATAAAAATCAAGGACAACATGGAGGCATACCTTAATTCCCCACACAAAGTCTTTGAAGAAGACAAGTGTGAGGGAATGCCCACTGTCTTTGTGGATGGATGCTCTTACCATGTTGATAACAACAGGGAGAAAGAACTGGTGGCTGGCGTAGGGAATGCATGGGTGAATGAGTCCCCAGAACCCTCCGCTGGATACAAGATTGGTCCCCGAAGTAGTCAGGTGGCAGAGTTGATGGCTGTGTATCAAGCCATCCTCACTGCTGTCCAACATCAACTCCACAAACTGGTCATAATCACAGATTCGGATTATGCATGAAACGGGTTCATGGAGCACATGGTTAACTGGAAAACCAGAGGCATGTTATGCTAATAACAAACCCTTGAAACATGGGAAGTTAATCCAAAACATTGATGATCTGGTCACCTCGAACGGGATTACCATCTACTGGAAAAAGATCAAGGGTCATTCCAAAGTAGAGGGACCAGACAAAACTGTAAATGACTTAGCTGATCAGCTGTCCAAAACCGGGGCCATCCAAGGGAATCTAATAGATATCTGTTGGGGGAAATCCAGGTCACTGCTATCACTAGGTCCCAGACAAATACTCACAATGATTTTTCAACTGCACAATGGAGTAAGGAGACCCCAGACACTGATTTGATTACGATTCAGAAGGGGGATCCAATCATTGGCAAGTTTTACCAACACATTGAGGACCCTGAGAACTTTCCCATGACGGATACCGATTACATTGGGAAAGAGGACCTTAGAGTGTTGATGAAATGTCCAAAAATGTTCCGAATCCAAGACAGTTTGTTGGTAAGGAAATCCCAGGCTGGCCATGATCAGTGGTTGGTCCCTACCTCATTCTCAAGCCTGATGTTAAGTCACGCCAATGATGAGCCACCGCCGGTCATAGGGGGTTTCATACAACACTTGAGATCTTAAGAGAGGTTGCATACTGGCCACACATGGGGCAGGACCTTGACCAATACTTGAAGGGGTGTCTTGTGTGTGCACAATTTCAGCCAACATCCCTCACACACCGTGCGCTTCTCCAGAAGAGGGGGATGACACTGCCATGGTCCGATTTGCAAGTCGACTTCATAGAACCCGTGATTCGCTCCTCTAGAGGAAATAAGTGCATGTTGACGGTGACATGCTTATTTACTAAATGGCTGGAATGTCTCCCAGCCCCAAACTGCAAGGCAGAAACAGCAGCTGCCCTGATGATCAACCACATCTTTTCGTGTTTTGGTCTACCCCAAAGGATTGAGTAAGATAGAGGTAGCCATTTCACCAGCAAAGTAATGACTAAGATGTGGGAGATACAGGGGAAAAAGGAAGCTACACATTGCTTACCGGCCAGCCTCTTCTGGTGCAGTAGAAGGTTACGATTCTGGGCCAAGTTGGGATATCCAATTACCTCTTGTCCTAATGACCATCAGATCTACCCCTTCATCTGCAACTAAAATGTCACCGTTTGAGCTGATGACTGGACGCAGGATGGTGCTTTACAGGACCCAAGAGCAGACGTTGATCAATGCCTTCACAACTCATGAGTATGTTGAAAATTTAAGGAAACACCTCCAACATGCTTTTGCCTATGCTCAGCGAAACCTAGAAAGATCAGCCGATAGCATGAAGACTCATTATGATTTGAAGACTACTAGGAAAGAATCCAATGTAGGTGACCGGGTCTATCTATACAATTTCCAAAGGAACCAGGCCAAATAGCAGAAATTTCTGCCTACTTGGAAGGGATCTTTTGAAATTGTAGACAAGATCCCCCCAGTCGCCTACAAGATCCGCATCCCCAAAGGCAGTTTGGCAGAAGGGGAAGACAAGTGGGTCCATATAAATCAGCTAAAGTGTTGCCATCCCAGGCACACTCTGCAGCAACCGGAGGAGTCCTCTGCAATCCCAGAGGGGGCCTCTCCAGAGTAATACAAGTCCAACCCTAAAATATTCCATATATAGCCTATAAAATTATATGATTCTGGAATGCAAATGTCTCCTGATGTATAAAATGTGTATGTTTGCCCCACCATTAATAGTGGTGGGGAAATGTCTACGAATATGTTTCTGCCGCTTTTGCTTTGTCATCCTAGGTAAGAAGAGAGAGAGATAAAGCATGGAGACTGCCAAAGAAGGACGACCCAGGGACCGGGAGCCAAGATCCGAGGGGCGCGAGGTATCGCTGGAAACTCCCATCCGGACCGGCGAGGAGAACCGATCGATCCACCCTGATGGAGGAAAAGATGCTGAACTGTGCCATCTGCGGAATCAGAAAAAGATGATGCGGACATCTCAGCGCGTGAATCAAAACATCCTTTGCACCCGACTCCCCCTCGACTCGAAATCAAAGTGCAGTCGGTCGGGCGGGCTTGTTAGGTGTATCGACCCACGTTCAAGTTATTATGCTGCAACATTTGGTGCTGTGGGCTTAGAAAATCCAAGATGGCCAAAAAGCCCACATTTGCGCCCGAATCCAGGAAAACTGCGCAGTTTTTGCGCACACCAAAATGGTCGCCTGACCTGCCACCCACCAATGCGTGCGTGATGGGCCAGAAGCGCTATGAGTGAAACGTGGTGCCAAAGGAAAAACAGCAGTGCCTGTTAGCTCAAAAAGAGCTTTGAAATCACCTTTGTTTCTCTGAAATGCAAGCTCAAAATGCCTATTTCAAACATTGCAAGATATTCAAAAATCTTACTGAACACCAGCAGACGTCTGGTAGAATGAAGTTTTGTGTGCATACCAAATCTGGAAAGATGAAGAGCCTAAAATAATGTTCATAACAAAACTGGCTGAGCTGTGGATGTCAGCAGCTTAAGTGAAATGGAATTAAAGCCACTAAAATCGAAATGTTTAAAATAAATGAGTGACCTACTTTTGAGTGTCACATAGGTTGCATCTGTTTAAATGTCATAGTTTTTAACTTAGAATCAGCGTTCTAGCTGCATGTGTCAAAATTGTAAGTTTGATTTGAATGAAGAAAAATGGGAACAAAAGTAACCTTAGGCTGAAGCCCCCTAAGGGACTGAATTCTGCCCAGCAACTACCCCCGACAGGAGTTGAAACTTGCCCAGCAACTGTATTCACAGGCCTGCCTTCTGCTGCCCCACCAAAAGGAGATTACACCTCTCTGATTGAATCAGGGGAGGGGTACCTAGGACTGCAGGAAAACAGAACAATGAACTTCCCTTTGCTCCAAGCAATTGCTAAATCAGGGGGTCGTAAATGGCTTCCTCTTGGAAGGAAATGGGAGGGGCACTGCCTCTGTGAGCCAGCTGAACTTGGAGGAAGTGGACAAACCAGAAATTCCCCATGTGCTTTGGGAAACCACACCCCTCTGGGCCAGAGCATAATTTTAGAAAGATGGATAATTCATAGTACATAATTGTCAAAATTATATCAATAATATAATTATTCCTGTGATTTTTCTGTGCACATTTTAAGAGGTGTTAGGACTCTGTGGTATGGTTCTGGGGGTAGTAGCGGAAAATAGGGTATTACTCCAAATGTCTGTATGTTAAAAATCTGACACTTCATCATCCGATGCCCATATTCCTTGCGCACATTTGTGTAAATTCTGGAAAAGTTTAGAGATTGTGTTCCGGATGAAAAGGGCATAATTCTGTCAGAAGTGAACACAACATCTTACAAAGACAGGGATCGGAGGTTTGGCGCTACAGAAAATATGTTAACTGGACATATGATATTAGACAAATTAGAAAAATTGTACATAGATAAATATGCATTTAAGTCAAAAATAGATTTGTGTGCAAAGTGACAAGGGGAGTGTTCTTTCTGGATGCCATAAAAATGATGCCTGATGACACAGGATGACTCACAATTCAGTTCCCCAGTCAGGCGACAGAGAATCCTCTAGCCTATCAGGATCCTCAGAGGCTTGGGCATAGAAAGACAGCCTTCCCACCCATTTTCAAAAGACATAAAAAGAACCATTGAAACCCAAATAGGGACTGCTCTTTCCACTTTCTTGCGAAGCACTTTGCCGGACCAGACAATATCCAGAAGGACCATAGACTCCAGATAGACTCCAGAACCTGAAGCAGATAGGCCTGAACCAAAAGCTGAATCCTTCTCAACAGGCCTCAGAATCCAGGCACCTAACCAAACTATTCAACAGCCGGGCTGTGCTGTTCACTTCTGGCTAGAACTTTTGCCGGAACCAGAGACCCAGACCAGACCGCGGTGCCAGTACCATACCCAGAAAGCAGAGCTGTATCCCAACTGCAGACCTGACCCAGACCAGACCGCTGTGCAGTGCCAAGAACGTTTGCCAGAACCAGAGATCCAGACCAGCAGAGCAGAGAGAACCGCAGCTAAACCTGTTTACCAGATCTGTGACGAGGCCCATTCCTTCCAAAATTAGGAGTGAGTATCCAGCCAGATCTGTGCAAAACCAATCTCTAAGTTTAAAATAATCGAATTCAAACCATTTCCACCTGTTTAGAACTGCATAGAAATTGTGTGTCTATTCTGTGATTTCAAACCTGTGAAAGTGTCATTTGTCCTTCTGAGTTTTACTTTAATTTGAGAAACTACCTCCACTAAATTGTCTGTATCTTTTGAACCACACGTCCGAGGAGTGAGATTTAATTTTCATTTTAAAGCTAAGAACCTAATCTTTCCAACAAGCCCAACTTTCTACTCCTTATAGTTTTTCCGTAATTGTGATCAACGCGCTCGGAAAAAGTGCAGCGAATTGCAATTTGACTCAACTTCTTCACCTGTCAAAAATAGCTGTCTTTTGCTTCCATTGCTGAAATTCGTTTTCAACCTGATAATCCCCCATGAATCACTGATAGTGTTGACCTGAACCAATCTTAAGTAGCTATCACCTACCCTGAATTTCCTATAGGGAATTAAAATCATTTTTAGCATATTTTCACTTCATTGCAAATCACATTAAAAGTATTTCTGCATGTTTTAAAAGCATACTGGTTGCTCCAAGCTTGCTAGGGGGGAACTAGAATTTGTATTGCATTTGATTGTATTCCTGAAAACTGTGTGCTCCCCTTCCATCTCCTTATATTGCATCGGGGGGGGAGTGAATTGTCAAAAGAAAAAGTGATCATATTATCTCTTGTTGAATCCATATCAGCTTATTTCTGTGCTGCTTTCTTTCCATCATTGCTTTTCCTTAAAACCATAAATGTATTCTCTGCTACCTTATCCTTTCTATACTAACTCCTTACTGTTTGAAAAAAGTGTGCAATTGTAACATTACCCGTTGTTGATCAAAATTATATTCATAAGTGTGCTATCAAATATTAATTTATTCATAAAAGTGTGATATATATATTGTTTAATTTTTCAAATAAATCTTTTAATTTGCAAAACAAACCTACTTCTTGGCTCAGTGAGGTCAGGGGGATTAAAAAAGAGGGGCGTTATACAAGGGTTTCTCATCCAGATCTATGAACTTGTCATCAAAATATATAAATAAGGGCTTCTCTTGGGCATACCAGACTAGGCATTGACTTAGTTGGAGTGCTGAATTGAAGTGTCATGATGCCCGCTCCCGGGGAGCCGGTTCAAACCATGTGTCCCCGAAAGCGGACATCCAGTCCCCAAGGAAGGATCCAGCAACCCCATATAGGGGCCCTTTGGACAGTGTCCTGGCGCCTATGGCGCCAGGCTAATAAAAGACATCAGTCCTGGCGCAATAGGCGCCAGGCTCATTATGGAAGTGCTTGGGTGCACTTACCTGATGCAGACCATGCTGCAGGATCCCGGCCTCCTTGACGCCTGAAAGGAACTACTTTACCTGTGGGACTAATTTACCATCCGGGCGTGGTCGGGCAGGATACATACCTGATTGGAGGAAGGATACATACCTGGAACTTCTTCCAAGGCTATTTAAACCCCACCCGAACAGCCACACGTGCTTCGCGTTGTTCTGCATCTAGCAGCTGGACGCTCACCGTGTCTGCTCCTGCATCCGAACTTCTGCCACCCCTGCCAGCATCCTGGATCACCTGCAAAGGAAGAGAAGAAGAGAACAGAAGAAGGAAAAGTCCTTACCTGCTAAATCCGCATCCCGGAGACATTTCGTCGACAATCCTGAAAAGGAAGACTTTTATTTAAAAGCTCATCGCGTCGATCGCTGCAGCGCCGCATTCCACTCACCTTTACAGGGCGCCTCCATGTTCAGCAGCGATCATCCGGATTCGCAGTCACGCCCCAGCGCCTAGGGAGAAAAAGACCAGAACAAAAGGTGAGAGAGAGAAGGGAATAAGGAAAGCTAAATCTCCATGTTAAGACTTACCTGTTGATTCATTCCCTCTTCATTTCAGGTCCGCGCTGCATCCTGGCATTTCCAGACCCCGGCCCCTAAGGGGAAAAAGAGACATCAGCGTTAATGAGCGAATGAAAAGACATTACCAAAAAACGCTCATTAAAGACTTACCTGATTTCTACAAGGATTTCACCTCTCATCTCGGGTCGGTGCCTGTTCCCGGCATTCCGTACCCCGGCCCCTATGGGGAAAAAGACACTAGCATTAGTACATTAATGCATGGACACAAGGGGAACCTCTTATCAAAAAACTTACCTGGAAGCCAAGCAAGTTTGGTTCTCACCAATCCGAAAATCCAGTGAAGTAACTGGATACCAACGCGCCCCTGCATCAGAAGCAGGATGGAGAGCTCGTCCTTCCAGACCCTAAGGTGAGACGCTACGAGGAATCACAGAAGGGTTTCGAGGAGGGTGAGAGGGGAAAGTGGGAGGCTGATTGGATTACCCCGCAGACAGTTAATCCCCTATTTTCGCCTACAGAAGGATACTTCTGCGAGCCAGACAAGCCAGATTTGGGGGCCCGGTCGAGTCCGTCTTCCGAACCCTGCGCATCACCTTAGAAGAGGTCACAGCAGCGCAAACCAGTCCAGCGCCTCCGTGGGAGTCAGGTGAGCGTTACATGAAGTCACTTAACAAGGGGGGGTCCCAAAATTTATTTTTTCCCATAGAATGAATGGGGAAAAACTTTGCTCACGCCTACAGCCCAAACCACTGGATGGATTGTCACCAAATCTGCACCAGGAGCAGTGGCTTGGTAACGAAAGCGTGCTTTTGTACATTTGGTGTAAATCCAATCGGTAGTTTATTTTAAACAACCAAAGAGTAGGTCCAAAAAAAAATTAGTGATATCAGGCTCCGCTTCACGGACCCATTTTGGACGTGCCCACAGATTGAATGGTGAAAAGCGTGAAAGTGCATCAGAATTATGGAAACGCCTGCCGCTGTAGGCGTGACACCATTTTTTTTTTCCATTATCTCTACGGAAAAAAAGAATATCATTTTGGGTCCCCCCCTATAACTTTGCCCCCCCTTCATGAAACTTCACCAAACTTGCCAAATAAATTCAGAATGGGCCATATACTTTTTTGCAAGGTCTGGTAAGTATTCATCCAGGGGGAGCGAAGTTATAAGCTGCCCAAAAAGTGCTCTTCCTATGGGTTTGTCAACTTACCCATAACTACACGGACGCTACTGTAGGCCATGTAGTTATTTTAAGTTGCCCATCTCATAGGAAGAGCACTTTTTGGGCGGCTTATAATTTCACTCCCGGTTGACGCATCCTTACCAACATTTTGGCAGGAGCAATGGCTTGGTACCGAAAGCGTGCTTTTTTGGTGAAAATCTGTCCATTTGTTCTTTTTTAAAATCAATTTATGTCCCAAAAAATTAGTGAACAGGACTCTGATTGGCCCAGAGGAATGTGTGATGTCCGCGGACAAATTATGTGCCCACTGATTGGCTGGAAGGGAGTGTAATAAGCATCATAATTTTCAGGAATGGCTGCCATGTTGTATCCACGGATATCCACAGATAGTGCGGCGGGGAACAGTGCTGAACACCAGTTTTGGGACATCTGCTTGTAGGAAGAGGGGCTGGAAATGGTGGGGAAGTGAAATATGGGTCATATGTTGTATTTGTTTAAGTGGAAGAAGACTGTATTGTGTTTGCAGTGTCCGTGGACACCGCAGCATTTCACGGATAGTTCCTCGTGCGAGCAGCTTATGTGGTGACTGCAGGCAGGATTCATTAGGTTAGGGGAGTGGAATGTAGATGATATGAGCATGTATGTTTACACTGTATTATTCTGTGGTGTTTCTGGCCAGCTACTAGAGTCTTCAGTGTATGGCTGGAGGCCATGTACCCAAAACTCTGTCTACTGGCTGTAAGTAGTGCAATAGTATGTGTACAAAAGTGGAGAGGTTGTGTGTCAGGTTGTTTGTTGGACTGTCTCGAAATTGTTGGGTGTATGATACTGTATGCTGTGAAGGGTTATTGTGGCCAGCTATTATAGTTTTGGGTGCATGGCCGAAGGCAATGCACTAAAGAGTGCAAGGGTGTGCCCACTGGATGAAGTACTGCACTCGTATGTGTATAAAAGTAGACAGGGCCTCAGGTGGCTTGCTTATTGAATTCAAGAGTGTGCTGACTGTCCAACCAGTACTGGAATACTATGTGTATAGAAGCTTCAGGTGGCTGGATTATGTGTGTGGGTTGTGGCCAGTGTACAGGTTGTTGGGTGCATGGCTGTGTTATGCTGTGATGATTGTTACCAGCTACTAGGGTTTTGGGTGCATGGCCGGAGGCGAGGCACTCAAGAGTCCAGGAGTATGAACACTGGTTGAAGTACTGTAATGGCATATGTAGAACAATGGGGACGGCCTCAGTCGGTTGGCATATTGGACTGAAGAGTGTTCTGACTGGTTGCACATACTGGAATGCTATGTGTATAGAAGTAGACACGGCCTGAAGTGGATGCCTTATGTGTTTGGGTTGTGGCCACTGGGAAGATTCTTGGGTGTTTTACTGTGTTATGATGTATTGGTTGTGGGCAGTTAGTAGAGTATTGGGTGGAGAGGCCATGCATCCAAGAGTCTGTCCATTGGCTGCAAGTACTGTAATAGAATGTCAACTGAAGTGGATAGGGCCTCAGGTGGCTGTGTTATGTTTGTCGGTTGTGTTAAGTGGGCAGATGTTTGCATGCGTGACTGTATTATGCTGCAGTGGTTGTGGCCAGGGCCTAGAGTATTGGGTGCATGGCGGTAGACTATAGGCCCTGGCCACAACCACTGCAGCATGATATGATATGATATGATATGGCATTTGTAACGCGCCTATACACAGGTGTTTCAAGGCGCGACGAGGCAGGGAGGGGAGGAACAAGGGGAGACAGACAACGATCCTACTAGGCCAGGTGTCATTCAGATCGCGCAAGTGCAGGGGTGGGGGAGGGGGAAAAGTGCAAGGGGAAGGGGAGGGGGGGAAGTGCAGTACAAGCTAAGTGGCGTAAAGTAATAAATAAATAGGGCCAGCTGTTGGCAAGTGCAAGGTAAGTGCAGAACAAGTGCTGGAAAAGGGGGGGGGCTGTAGGGATACAGAGACAGTCCCGCAGTGCCGAGGGGTTCCAGGGCATCAGTGCAAGTGGAGAGTGGCTGGGCCCAGGACCGAGGCCGTTAAGAGTGGTCCAGTTGCAGAATCAGTGCAGTTTCAGTGAAGAATATTAGCTGTTCAGCAGGGGAGAGGGAGAGAGAAAGCAGAAGCAAAGAGGAAGGTTTTGAGGTGCTTCCGGAACCGGAGATGGTTCTCCTCAAGTTTCAGGGAGGCAGGAAGGCTGTTCCAGAGGGAGGCCCCTGCCGCGGAGAGAGATCTACCCCCAGCTCGTTGCTTCGAGAAGCGGCTGACCCTGAGGGAGTTGGAGGCGGATGAGCAAAGGGCTCGGGAAGGAAGATATTTGGGAAGAGAGAGTTGAAGGTATTTAGGACCCAGGCCCCAGAAGGCCTTGTGGACAATGCAGAGGGTTTGGAACTTTATCCTCGCAGCCACTGGGAGCCAGTGTAAAGATTTCAGTCCTGGAGAGATACGGTCCCTGGGCTTGAGGCCAAGGACAAGTCTCGCAGTTCTGTTCTGGATGAGTTGCAGAGGGCGGAGAGTGGAGGCAGGCAGATTAAGATAGAGGCTGTTACAGTAATCCAGCTTCGAGAGAACCAGGGCTCGGGAGACAGTGAGCTTCTGGGGGAAGGAGAGGAAGGGAAGAATACCTCTGAGGAGGTGCAGCTGGTAGTGTGACTTCTTAGCGACGTCAGAAATATGAGGAGAGAAGGAGAGTGTGGAGTCGAAGATGACCCCAAGGTTTTTTGCATTGCAGGTAGGAGCAGGGAGGGGGCCAAGGGAGGCAGGCCAGAGAGCTGCAGGGAAGGAGGGAGTGGGTGTACCGATGAGTAGAATCTCAGTCTTACTGGCATTAAGGCAGAGGTCATTGGCGGCACACCATTCCTGGATAGCAGACAGACAGTCAGAGATGAGGGAAGGAGAGGGGGAGGCTGAGGGTAGCCTGAAAATGAGCTGGGTATCGTCCGCATAGCACTGGAAATTAGGGCAGAGAGCGGCGATGCGGTGGGCAAGGAGTGCCAGATACTGGTTGAACAGCCAGGGAGAGAGATTAGATCCCTGGGGGACACCACAGGTGGAGAAAAAGATGTCGGAGAGGAAGGACCCCAGTTGGACCTGGGAGGGTCGATTTGAAAGGAAAGAGGTCAGCCACGCCAGAGCCTGACCAGTGATACCAAGGTTTTCACGGAGACGGTTGAGCAGGATGGCATGGTTGACAGTGTCAAAGGCAGAGGAGAGATCGAGCAGAATGAGAACACACGGAGTGTTGGAATCGAGGTTCAAGAGCAGGTCTTCACGGATGTTCAGGAGAGCAGTTTCCGTGCTTCTGGCAGCTCTGAAACCAGATTGATGGTCATGAAGACTACCAACAGATTCAGCATGGAGGTTAAGCTGGGAGATGGCCAGTTTCTCCAGGAGCTTGCCCAGGAAGGGAGTGATGGAGATAGGGCGATAGTTAGCCGGGCAGGAGGGGTCGGAAGAGGGTTTCTTGAGAAGAGGGTGCACAAGGGAGTGCTTGAGGGGGGGAGGGAAGACTCCAGAGGCGAAGGAGTGGTTGCAAAAGTCAGCCAGGGCAGGAGCCAGGGAGTCGATGTGGTCCTTGATAGTTTTGGAGGAACAGGGGTGAACCTGTTTAGACGAGACTTTCATAGATCGGACTTGTCTGGAAACCTCGTCAGCAGAGAAAAGTGGAAAGGCAGAGAAAGAGGGAGGAGGGGTGACTGCAGAAGGGCCAGAGGAAGAGCCGGGAAGGGAGGGAGGGAGGTGAAAGGAGGAGAGCGAGGACAGGATGTCCTGAGTTTTAGAGATGAAGTGAGAGGCCAATGCAGTGCAGAGGGCCTGGGAGGGGACAGGAGAGGTAGAGACTGCAACAGGGTTGGCCAGCTCCTTGCAGATTTTAAAGAGTTCGGCAGAGTTGTTAGATGCCGCAGAGATGCGGTCTTGGATAAGGGCTCTCTTCTTGGTGAGAACGGAGAGCCGGTACTGCCTTTGGAGCAGGCGGCAGGCCAATTTGTCAGAGGATGAACATGAAGCACGCCATTTCCTCTCTGCAACGCTGCACTTGCGTTTTAGGGTGGCGAGATCCGAGTCATACCAGGAGTTACATTTGGCTTTGGGCTTCAGGCCGATTCTCATGACGGGGGCAAGGATATCAAGAGTAACAGATATAGCAGAGTGGAGCATGGAGAGGGCTGTGTCAGGGTGGGAGTCAGCCGAAGGGGCAGGGGGGGCGAGAAGGTAGCAGTGAAAGCCTCAACTGACACACGCTTCATGGGTCGGATGACCGAGAAGGAGGGTGGCAGTGAAGAGGGTGGCTTTGCCTGTGGGGTAGGGAGGGTGAGGTGGGAGGATAGGAGAAAGTGATCACTCCAGGAGAGAGGAGTGGAGAGAGGGACGGAGAGGGGAAGGTCAGAAGAGATCAGAGCATCAAGAGTGTGCCCAGCAGAGTGAGTAGGCCCAGACGGGAGAATAGAGATTGAGAGAGAGTCGCAGAGGTCACGAAAGAGAGCAGTGGGGGGACTGGAGGCATCAAGGTGGATGTTGAAGTCGCCCAGAAAGAGGAGTTGAGTGGTTGAGGACAGGAGTGAGGAGGCGAGGTCAGCCCACTCAGAGAGGAAGGAGGAAATTTGACCAGGTGGCCGATAGATAGTAGCCACGGTAAGGGAATGGCTAGGAGAGAGAGAGAGTCGGCAGACAAGACATTCAAAAGAGGAGTAGGTCTGCATAGGAGTGACAGTGGCAGAAATCCACTCAGGGAAGATAAGGGCAACACCACCCCTGCACGGTTAGGCCTGGGCATGGAGAGGATCTTGTAACCGTCAGGTAGGAGTGTGTCAAAGCTGGTGGCAGAGCTGGCTGTGAACCATGTCTCAGTGAGACAGAGGACGTTGAGGTCCAGTTCCTCAAGAAGGTGACAGATATCAGAGGAGTGCTTGATGGCAGAGCGAGAATTTAGAGTGGCAATGTGGAGAAGGTTGCCCTCCTTGAAGAACTTCCGGGGAGGGGTACAGATCAGAGGTACGCCCTGCGGAGGTGTTGAAGAAGGAGGTGAAGAAGGAGCACGAGAGGGGGCAGGGAGGGAGGGTAGAGGCAAGGTAGGCAAGGATAGAGGAGGGGGGACAGCAGGAGAGGAGAGGAAGTTGATGAGGTGTGGGAAGCGTCTATCAAAGAGGAGAAGGTTGGCCTGAGGGCCTTGGACCAAGATGGTCCCATTAGCGTAGACATTAATGATGGCCTTAGAGGAGCGGAAGGGGGCCAAGAGGACATCCCAACGGGTGCCACCATTAATGGGAGAGGAGGAGAAAGGAGAGAGCACAGAGACCATATGAAGGGTCCATAGGTCAGGCGAAGGCACGAAAAAGAGGATGTCAGTGAGAGTTTCCTTAGAGCAGGCACTAGTGTAGGTGTCAGCGATAGGGAGGCCTGGGTTGGAGACCAGGATGTCCTTTTTAAACTTTTTCCTACCAGATTTAGTGAGGAGAGCAGGATAGTCAATGGAGAAGCAGTTAGAGAAGATAGGCGAGACAGAGAGCACCATGGAGTAGGAGGGAGGGGGGGGGAGACAGACGAGACGAGAGCACGCAGACAGGAAGTGAGCGGCAAGCACAAGTTACCACAATTAGAGCAAACAAACAGTAAAGCGTATTAGGTACCGGGCCACCTAAGTTTGAGAATCCTGCGAGGGGAGAAAAACACCCTAGTTTACCACAGTTCAGTGCAAACAGTAATGCGTATTAGGTACCGGGCCACCTAAGTTTGAGAATCCTGCGAGGGGAGAAAAACACCCTAGTTTACCACAGTTCAGTGCAAACAGTAATGCGTATTAGGTACCGGGCCACCTAAGTTTGAGAATCCTGCGAGGGGAGGATAACACCCTAGTTTACCTCAACTGTGAATACAGTGAGGCAAGGCCCCATGCGGATGTAACCAGGAGTAGGAGGGGTGGGCCGGGGAACGGAGAACAGGTGGAACTGGCGCCTGGCGTCCCCTGTGGACACCTGCAGACACACAGGGAGCCGCACTGTAGGAGTCGCCCTTGGCCTGGGGCCCTTAGCCGCGGGGGCTGCCGGGCAGAGGGCTGCCCAGGAGGGGGGAGGTTATAGGCAGAGGGAGAGGAAGGGGGGGTGTGGGCGGGTAGGGAGGCGGGGAGGGAGAGGAGGACCAGGAAGTGGGAGGGGGGAGCAGGAGCAGGCCAAACACCGCGCTCAGAGCGCGAAAAGCAAATAATTCAATATGTTTTAGAAAACACTCACGGAGGCCCAGGCAGGGCTTCCCAGGCCTGCTGTTCCCCTAGGGCCACCGGCGACCGCTCTCCACGCTCAGCTGAAGAAAGAAGCGAGCGGGGGGAACGGCCGTCGAGTAGGCCAGAGGGGAAGCAGGCACACAGCCAATCAGAGGGGGGGTGGGCGGGTAGGGAGGCGGGGAGGGAGAGGAGGACCAGGAAGTGGGAGGGGGGAGCAGGAGCAGGCCAAACACCGCGCTCAGAGCGCGAAAAGCAAATAATTCAATATGTTTTAGAAAACACTCACGGAGGCCCAGGCAGGGCTTCCCAGGCCTGCTGTTCCTCTAGGGCCACCGGCGACCGCTCTCCACGCTCAGCTGAAGAAAGAAGTGAGCGGGGGGAACGGCCGTCGAGTAGGCCAGAGGGGAAGCAGGCACACAGCCAATCAGAGGGGGGGGTGGGCGGGTAGGGAGGCGGGGAGGGAGAGGAGGACCAGGAAGTGGGAGGGGGGAGCAGGAGCAGGCCAAACACTGCGCTCAGAGCGCGAAAAGCAAATAATTCAATATGTTTTAGAAAACACTCACGGAGGCCCAGGCAGGGCTTCCCAGGCCTGCTGTTCCCCTAGGGCCACCGGCGACCGCTCTCCACGCTCAGCTGAAGAAAGAAGCGAGCGGGGGGAACGGCCGTCGAGTAGGCCAGAGGGGAAGCAGGCACACAGCCAATCAGAGGGGGGGGGTGGGCGGGTAGGGAGGCGGGGAGGGAGAGGAGGACCAGGAAGTGGGAGGGGGGAGCAGGAGCAGGCCAAACACCACGCTCAGAGCGCGAAAAGCAAATAATTCAATATGTTTTAGAAAACACTCACGGAGGCCCAGGCAGGGCTTCCCAGGCCTGCTGTTCCCCTAGGGTCACCGGCGACCGCTCTCCACGCTCAGCTGAAGAAAGAAGCGAGCGGGGGGAACGGCCGTCGAGTAGGCCAGAGGGGAAGCAGGCACACAGCCAATCAGAGGGGGGGGTGGGCGGGTAGGGAAGCGGGGAGGGAGAGGAGGACCAGGAAGTGGGAGGGGGGAGCAGGAGCAGGCCAAACACCGCGCTCAGAGCGCGAAAAGCAAATAATGCAGCCATGCTTGCAAACATCTTGACAGTGGAAAATGGATTGAATAGGACGCCATGTACCCAAGAGTCTGTTCACTGGCTGCAAGTAGTGTAATAATATGTGTACAAAAGTTAATAGGGTGTGTGTGGCAGGTGGTTTGTTGGACTGTCTTGAGAATGTTGGGTGTATGATATTCTATGCAGTGGGAGGTCATTGTGGCCAATTAGTATAGTCATTGGTGCATGCACCCCAAGAGTCTGGCCACTGGTTGAAGTACTGTAATAGTATGTCTAGAAAAGTGCACAGGGCCTTAGGTGGCTGGCTTATTGGATGCAAGAGTTTGTTGACTGTTTGTATGGACTTCAATACTATGTGTACAGAAGTGGACAGGGCCTCAGGTGGTTGGCTTATGTGTGTGGGATGTGGCAGTGAATAGATTGTTGGGTGCATGGCTGTCTTATGCTGTGGTGATTGTGACCTGCTACTAGACTCTCGGGTTTATGGCTGGAGGCCATGCACCCAAGAGTCTGCACACTGGCTGTAAGTACTGTAATACTATGGGCCTCATCACGAGTTTGGCGGTAGCCCTTAAATGCGGCAGTAGCGCTGTTACCGCTGCATTTAAGGTTCCGCCATATCATGACTTCGGCTGATTTCCCCCCAGCTCTCAGCTGGGGGGAAATCTGCTGAAAATTTGCCGATTTTTGGCATGTTTACCACAAGCGGGAAATCTGCTGGCGGTAAAAGTGCAAAATTTCCCCATTGAGCCCAATGGGGAATGGGGAATTCCTGAATGGGCTTAATGGGGAATGTGCAATACCCATTCCGCCAAACCCGTGATCCAGCGATAATAGCAACGGTGGGCCTGTCGGTATGGCTAATAACGTCAGTGCTATTAGCGTCGGCGTTACCGGCCAACTTGTGATGAGGCCCTATGTGTATAAAAAGGGACACGGTGTGTTTCAGGTGGTTTGTTGGACTGTCTCGATATTCTTAGGTGTATGATATAGTATGCAGTGGGAGGTAATTGTGGCCAGCTACTATAGTCTTGGGTGCATGGCCGGAGGTGATGCATTGAAGAGTTGAATATTGTGCCCACTGGTTGAAGTACTGTAATGGTATGTGTAGAAAAGTGGACAGGGCCTTGTGTGCTTGCTTACTGCACCCAATAGTGTGGTGACTGGTTGCATTTACTGCAATACTATGTGTCCAGAAGGGTACAGGGCCTCAGGTGGTTGTATTATGTGTGTGGGTTGTGGACAGTGTACAGATTACTGGGTGCATGGTTGTATTATGATGTGGTGATTGTGTCAGCTAGTATACTTCTTTCCAGTGGCTGCAAGTAGTCTAATAGTATGTATACAGAAGTGGATAGGGTGTGTGGCAGGTAGCTTGTTGGAATGCTCTATGTTTCTTGGGTGTGTCATAGTCTGTGCAGTGGGTGGGAGTAATGTTGTAGTTGTGAGGTGCAGTGGACAGGGGTTTAGGTGGATGAGTTATGTGTTTGGGTTGTGGCCACTGGGAAGATTCTTGGGTACTTCACTGTATTATGCTGTATTGGTTATGGGCAGTTAGTGGAATCTTGGGCGTGCAGCCAAGAGTCTGTCTACTGGCTGGAAGTACTGTAACAATATGTGAACTGAAGTGGATAGTGTCATGATCCGTCGATCACGCCCTTTCTGGTCTTCCTGGTCCCTGGCACATCGGGGTTACTCGCTGTAGTACACCCAACATGGCCGTATACACGGAACGCGGTCTATCGACCTTTACGTCCTATGCAGCACATTCTATAAATTAGCCACTCCCCTGCGGTTCCGAACGTCTCACGCTACCGATAGCTGTGGCCTGACGTGCTCCGTAGTTCGTTCTCGTGAACTGTCTTGCTTCCTGGTTCCCAGACCTTCCTCCTTCTCCTTTCCTTCTACCTTCCTTGATCCTGTTTCTTCTGCGTTCCACGCAGACCGCCTCCGTGTGCTGCTTCCATTTCCAAGCTTCCTGGAGTTCCATTGATCCCGGACGAAGAAGCTGAACGAATCCTGGAATCCGAAGACGGCCGAGCGGGCTTGTACAAGACATGAAACTGCTTGGAAGAAAACCCTGACAAAGGACTCCGCAAAACAGAGAAAACAGGTGAGAAAAGGGGAAACCTGTGACAGATTGAGACGCCACCTGACCGATCTCGATACAGACATGGAAGCGGCCGTCCATGATCTTATGCGTGGCATGCAAGAGCTGGCGACCGAAGTGCAAAACTTAAAGGCGGAAAACGCTGCGTTAAAACAATTGGTGTTTTCCCGTGATTCTGCCACGAAGGAGAGTGTAATTCTAGCCGTTGTCGTTGACAAGTACGACGGTTCAGCAAAGAGCCTTCGTGGATTCCTAGATTCTTGTTTGGTCCACTTTACATTTAAGCCTTATTATTTTTCTATGCCCAGGGCTAAAGTGGGCTTTATTATTTCACATCTTTCCGGGAATGCCCTGACCTGGGCCACCCCATTGGTTAACTCTGGTGATGCTCTCCTGGATGACTACGTCGGCTTTATAGAGGCCCTCAAGACCATGTTCGAATGCCCGGAACAAGTTTACAGTGCCCAGGAACATTTACTCGACTTTCATCAGGGTACCCAGGATTTGCTCTCGTATGTCACACGCTTCAAACAGCTGGCTAAGGAAGCGGATTGGTCCTCTGAAGCTTGTTTTATTTTATTTCGAAGAGGGCTAAACGAAGAGATCAAGGATGAACTAGCCATAGTGGCACGCCCGGGTTCCTTTCAAGCCCTAATGGATCTCGCTCTATGTTAGGGAGAATTCTCTGTTTAGGCTGAATTTCCTAACCTAGTGAGTCCCCCAGCAGCTTTGCTGGATTTCGGGAGTTGTTTTTTTTCCATCCTGCCAAGAGTGTGGCTCTTTTCTCCCACTCTTGGACATGAAAGTGTGTAATTCCTTTGATATGTCAATGTGTTCAATGGGCTATGGGGTCTTTTACTCCATAGGGTCTCATATGTTTTTCTATGTGTGTCACACTGCACCCTACGTGTCGTGGCATGGGGGCGCCCTAGCGGGTCCCCCCACCATAGACTCCATACCCGGGGACTGACTACTGTCTCCCCGGGCATGTAAAGTCACCATTGGCTTTACTATACCTAAATTTGCTAACAGAACTAGTACCAACCATCTTATTGTGGAGGTACTTGTAGGGGTAATTCGATTACTCCTGGATCTGTTACTCGAGGGGGCACTGTCCCGTCCCCCCTCGTCGAGTTTTGGCTGGTGGCAGTGGAAACTACTTGTTATGTTCGACCCCGAGCATAACCCTATGGGATTCATCCCATTGTTGGAGATTGATACTTTTTCTCATTAATCTCTAACGTACCACCGATCTACTTATCTTAAATAAGTTTATCGAGTGGTATTTTCTGCCAGAACTCGGTTTGTAAAATGGCGTCTGTGTTCGTCTCTGTGACTCCTAAACCAAAGGTTGAGCCCTTTTGTTCCACTTTTGGCGGGCCTCTGGACAGAGACCCTCCAAAGTGGTGCCATTCTATCTGGGTTACCTCAGGGGTGTGGGAGGGGGTTTAGACACCCTGGACCGAGTTGCCTTGCCAACTCAGGTCGCACTCTGGAGTGATTGGCCCAGGTGGTGAACCTTCCCGCTCACCACTTAGCATGTGTTGATTGACAGCTAGGCTGAATGAATGGGGGTCGTCTGCATAAAAGCAGGGCTTTTGGGACTGGATCTTCGGAAGTCGCCACAGGACCTAAAGAATCCGACGAGGGTAACGCTGAGCCGACCTGCACGACGACACCTCCGGTGGAGCCCTGCAGAACCGTCTCACAATCTCCCGACGACAGAAGAGATCTCCCCGCCGGAGAGTCTCTTCCCCTGGCTGGTGGGAACAACCAGTCTCTTTTATGCCTTTTATTCGCCCCAGGACGCAGTGGTCGAATTGCCCGTGCAGAGCACCCAGCAACCGGATAGCCACTACCCCTGTACCGCGACCGAAAGGTGGTGCCTTGTGACGGAGCACTCCGCGGCTGGTCTCTTCCCTGGTGGTGCACCGGACTACCTTTTCTTCGACGACGAGATCATCTCTTCTCTTAGCCAAGACCCATCGTGCATCCACCACCAGGAACAACTGCCCCCGCCGGAGCTGCCCTCCACAACAAGGTACCGTAACCGCCTGGCTTCCTTTTTCGATTGGTCCGAGTGAGGTGTCTGAATCCTCTCCGTTCCGTTGGGTTGCCTCCAAGCTTTTCTCATTCTTTGTTCGGAACTGGTTCGACCTGTCGCTAAACAATTTGCTAACAAAGACTTGAATGCATCGTCAGTAGAGACTTTCTGGGACATCGTGCCTTGCCTCTCGCTGAGTGGGCCTGGCCGCTGAACTTTATAACTATCGTGATTACTGCCGTCCTGCCTTGCATTTTATCCGCTTCAGTTTGAACCGTGTTGACTTCATTACCTGCCTATCTTATCTCTCCCATCCTAACTAAATATTCGAGGGTCATCTAGGTTGAGGTATACACCTCTGTCTGAAAATAAGTGGTACTGTAAAAACCTAGAGTTGTCGATATTGTGTTCAGGGGGATTGATCGTTTTCCATTCCGCAGAGTAATTGTGTTTTGATTTGTTTGCCGTGGTTTGCTTTAGTGTTTTTCATAGACGTTCTGTTATAATTAAATAACTTACTATCTTTACACTAAGTCTTGTTGCGTGTTTACTTGTTTTGCTGCGAAGGATTGCCCTATCTTGTATACTCCCTATACTGACCAACTTTTCTTGAGAGAGGTCTGACTGCTCAGCCACAGCTACCAATTGAATCTGTGTGGTACAGACTGCTACCAAGTGGGTTCATCGCAACACCTGTAGTCCTAAATCTTTTGCAGTGGTCCCACAGGGAACTGCACAGGTTTCCGCCTAACACTGGTGTACAGCGGTGGGATTAGTATCGAGTATACAGTTTAGAGTGCTTTTCGATGCTGTAGGACAACTAACCACAAAACTTTGCACAAAAAGCAACTTTCAAAAAAAAAATGTCTACGATGGAAATTTACAGCCAAGAGTCTTTGTCAGGTAAAAATACTGAGAGTCTGCGAGCTCTCTGTAGACAAGAGAATCTTTCTGTAAAAGGCAAGAAGTTAGAACTGATAGAGAGATTGCTGGCGAACCAAAGTCTGGGTACTGGTTCAGAGGAACCAAACTCTCCAGCAACTGTAGATAACAGTAATGGTGTTGATCTGAATCGTAATTCTGATGATAGCGATGAAGAGGCTGACGAGGACGGCGAGGCTAACGAAACTGTTTCCCCCGCTCCTCTACCTGCCTTACCAGCTGTGCCTACGGGGCCCATACCAGGTCCCACAAGTAACCCTGCTTATTTTGAACTTGAAAAAATGAAGCTCGAATTAGAATATAAACGGTTCTTGGCTCAATCTGAACGAAACCAAGAGCTCGAGTTCAGACGGATGAATGCCCAGGCTGAGCAGAAGCAAGCTGAGTTGAGACTGAGAGAAATAGAGCTTAATCACAAATTAGAAATGAAAAAGTTGTCTATGGAAAGTGCTTCTCTCTCCTCTGGTTCCTCTAGGAGAACCAGTCCCAAAAGACCCCGGATGCGAAGGAATTAGTGGGTATGTATGAACCGAGATTGGATGTGTTGGATTGGTTGAAACTGTTTGAATACAATCATGGGCTCCAGGACATCACCGGGAACGCGTTGCTTCCCTGGTTGTTCTCTAGGCTCCCTCCTGTTGCGACTGATGTGGTAATGGAATTGGGGGAGGCGGATAAGACGGATTACGAAAGTGTGAAACTAGCTTTGATAGCTAGATTCGGGAAGACCCCTTCCCAGTATCTTAAGAGGTTTAGAACCCTCAAAAAGCATGATGGTACCCCTTGGGCTACCTGGGTGAGTGAAGGGTTGAAAAACTTAGAGGGATGGATTAAGGGTTACAGAGTTGACACTTACGAGGGTATGCAAAATCTTTTTATGTTGGAGTCGATTTATGATGCCTGTTCTCCTGAGCTCAGACAGCACTTGGCTGATTCGAAGGAATTGGATTCCAGGGCTCTAGCTAAGGCTGCTGACTTATGGGTTGCCAACAGGGCCACTCCTAAGGATTCTGGGGCAACTCAGAAAAAGGATGAGGGAAAACAGCCTAAAAAAGACTCAAAAGAGAATTCGAATAACTCACATTCCAAAGAGGGCCCCAAACAAAACCAGAAGGGTAAGCCATCGGGAAAACCACAGCAGAATAGTGTGTCTTCTGGTGCCAAACCGGAAGGAGGTCAGAACAAGCCACCATTCCAGAAAGCGTTCGGTAAATGCTTTGTTTGCGGCTCGACTGATCATGTGAAAGGAGACCCCAGATGTAAGGGTAAACCTTCAGGGGTCCAGCTTGTCTCCTTAGCCTTCGCTCCAGAGGAGGAAGTCCAAATGGCAAGTGGAAACTTTCTACTGCTAGCTGACGAACCCATTGGAGTCTCAGCCAGCGTTTCTTTAGTATCTCTGGGGTTGTGGGAACAACAGAATTGAGATGTCTATAATTCTATCCCCGATAATACTAAAGAGTATTATAAGGACAGTGTCCAGGTGAATGGTCAGGAGACTCCTGCCATTAGGGACACTGGGGCCAGCATAACTGTGGTGGATAAATCGTTTTTTCAGGCTGAGGATGTTGCTAAGGCACCCACACGCCTCACCAAGTTAGCTGGAGGGCCTGTGCAGATGCTTCCCCAATTACCAGTTATCATCCAGTGTAACGACATGACTGTAAAGATACCTGTCAGCATACAGAGTGAGGTACCAGGACGCGTACTGTTGGGTAACGATCTGAAAACTCTCAGAGTTGTATCGCATACTCCCAGACCTCCTAGTAAACGGTTACAGGAACTAACCAGACCTGCAAGAGAGAGGACCATGCGCGGTACTCTCGGGGAGATGATGAAGAAGGAAATCACTCCTGCTCCATTGGAAATGGCGACCGCTGTCTCTAGGAAAACAGAAGCAAAAGGGAAACCCAAAACTTCTAACCCGAAACCAACAGCCCGCATTCCAATACAACCGACACGGACTTCCCCGCGGTTGTCCAACGTCACACCCGTAACTCCACCTCCAGCTGAGGCTGAGAGGGAGGTACAACCCTGTGTGGTGGAATTAGACTCTGAGGAAGAGCTAATGGAAGGCCAAGAACTCATTGGAGATCTGGATCCTGTGGACCATCCTGCGCTGCAGTCGTTACTGGCAGAAGGTGGACCCAGCAGGGCAGACTTCAGTAAGGGACAGAGAGAATGTCCAACTCTGGAAGGTCTTCGCCATCAGGCAGAAGCTCAGGCTGAAGGGCAAGAGCCTGGGAAACATAGGTTGCACTGGGAAGATGGCCTCTTCTACAGTGAACCGACCGAGTCTGCACCTGGAGACTACAAACGCCTTGTAGTACCCCAAGAGAACAGACCACAGTTCTTGCAGTTAGCCCACGAGATTCCTTTGGCTGGTCACTTGAGTTTCAAGAAGACTAAGGAAAGGCTCTCACTCTACTTCTATTGGCCAAAGATGGGGGCCGAAGTAGAAAACCACTGCAGGAGCTGCCACACCTGCCAGCTGTCTGGTAAGGTGGGGTCCAAGAATGTGGCACCGTTAGTGCCTCTCCCCGTTGTGGGAGTCCCATTTGAGAGAGTAGGGATTGATATCGTTGGTCCCCTTGATCCTCCAACCTCCTCAGGCAACAGGTTTATACTTGTTGTAGTAGACCATGCTACTAGGTATCCTGAGGCAATTCCTATGAGGACTGTTACAGCTCCGGCTGTGGCTAAGGCCCTCCTTGGTATTTTTACTAGGGTCGGATTTCCTAAGGAAGTAATCTCTGACAGGGGGTCAAACTTTATGTCCCACTACATGAAAGCCATGTGGAAAACCTGCGGAGTAACTTACAAGTTCTCAACGGCTTACCACCCACAAACCAATGGGTTGGTAGAACGGTTCAACCGAACCATGAAGAGCATGATAGGTGCTCTAGAAGAACCCCTTAAGCGTAAGTGGGACCTTCTACTGCCATGCCTTCTCTTTGCTTATAGAGAAGTCCCTCAGGAGGGAGTAGGTTACTCTCCCTTCGAACTACTCTATGGTCATCCCGTCAGAGGTCCATTGGCCCTGATTAAGGAGGGGTTGGAGAGTGCTCCTTCCCCCAAGCCAGTCAGAGTGACTGACTACGTGATAGGTCTCCGGAGGAGAATGTCGCACCTGATGACGGAAGCAAGCGATAACTTGAAAGCTGGACAAGCATTGGTCAAGCACTGGCACGATCAAAAAGCTAACATGGTTGAGTTCGCTCAAGACCAGCTCGTTCTCATTATGATCCCAACAAGGCAGAGGGCCTTGCAAGATAAATGGATGGGACCCTACCGAGTAGTGGGTAAACTCGGCGAGGTTAACTATCTGGTGGACTTGGGCAATCCCAAGGAGGCTCCGACAGTCTTTCACACCAACCGACTTAAAGCGTATGTCTCACGACCTGATGTAGGAGCGTTGCTTCTAGCATCATCCAAGGAAGAAGAAGAGAGTGAAGCTCTTCCGTATCTCCTCAGAGGCTTACCTTTAGATGAAAAAATTGAAGGAGTAAATCTCTCCTCCAATCTGACACCCGAGCAACAAGAGGAGTGCAAGTCTATGTTGAATCAGTTTGCCTCTCTGTTCTCGCTCTCACCAGGCTTGACCCCTTGGGGCAGCACGACATACTCACTGGTGACTGTCTGCCTGTCAAAAGCAGAGGATACCGCATGTCAGAAAACGTACGAACCCACATCAAAGGTGAGGTCAGCAAGATGCTTGATCTCGGGGTAATAGAGCCCTCTACTAGTCCATGGTCTAGCCCAGTTGTGTTAGTACCAAAGGCCGGATCTAAAGAACTTAGATTCTGCGTGGGTTATAGAGCTCTTAACACAGTCACCACGACTGATGCCCACCCTTTACCAAGAACAGATGAGTTGGTGGATACACTTGGCGCCGCCAAGTTCCTCAGCACATTTGACTTGACGTCAGGCTATTGGCAAATTGACTTGACGTCAGGCTATTGGCAAATAGCCTTGACCGACCATGCCAAGGAGAAAACTGCATTTTCTACCCCCGTTGGCTTATACCAGTTCAAGGTAATGCCTTTCGGACTGAAGAATGCACCTTCTACGTTTCAACGGATGGTAAACCAGGTTCTGAATGGGATGGAGGACTTCTGCATGGCATACTTGGATGACATCGCAGTGTTCAGCAATTCCTGGGAAGAACATGTAACCCACCTAAGAGATGTTTTGCAGGCTCTTGGACGAGCCAATCTGACCATAAAGGCGAGTAAATGCCAAATTGGACAGAGTAAGGTAGTCTATCTTGGGCATGAGGTAGGCGGTGGAGAAATAAGCCCTTTGTTCAGCAAGATCGAAGCTGTGCAAAATTGGACAACACCGACTACTCAAACCCAGGTGAGAGCCTTCCTAGGCCTCACCGGGTATTACAGGAATTTCATAGAGAACTATGGGACCATAGCTTCTCCACTGAATGTCATCTCCTCGCCCAAATTTCCTAAAAAGGTTAAATGGAACGAGGAGTGCAATCAGGCTTTTGAAAACCTGAAGAAGGCTCTTTGCCAAGCCCCAGTACTCAGAGCTCCCGATTACCGCCAACACTTCATTGTGCAGACCCCGTCCCTGATACCTGCACTAAAGACAGCCAATGGTGCAATAACATCCAAAACGCTCTCCTCAACAAAATCACCACCCTGCAATCAAAGATTAACGCCAAACAAACTACCCTACTCACAAACCCCCCCACTAAACCCTCCACTACGCCAATGGCCTCCTTTACTCACACCCCTTTCAGCTTCACCCCACTCACCATCCTCGAGGTCGAAAACATCATTCGCAACCTAAAACCCTCTAACTGCCAAGGTGACTCCTGCCCAGCACCTATCATTAAGGAAGCGGCACAGGACCTTGCTCCTTTCATAACCACCTTCATCAACTCTTCATTCCTAACAGGAACGGTACCCAACAATTTAAAGGACGCATGGGTTATCCCTCTCCTAAAGACACCGAATCTGGACCCTGAAACACCAACTAACTACAGACCTATTACCACTGTACCATTCCTACTTAAAATACTTGACAGAGCAGCATACCTGCAGATTCAGAACTACTTAGAAACTAATAACCTCCTCGGCTCAAGACAGTCTGGCTTCAGACCCAAGCATGGGACCGAAACAGCTCTTCTTGACCTCAAAACCCAAATTGAGGACCTTAAAGACAACGGTAAACTGGCCCTTCTACTACTACTGGACTTATCCGCTGCTTTCGACTTGGTCAACCACCAAATACTATGTCGGCACCTGAAGTCCGCTGCCCACTTCTCTGACAACGCATCCAACTGGATCAGGTCATTCCTCGACAACAGGCATATGAGAGTTTTCTCACCTACCGCATCGGCCGACCCTACACCAGTCCCGTGTGGAGTCCCGCAAGGGTCCTGTGTCTCCCCTACTCTCTATAATGTCTTCACCAAACCATTATTTGATGTGCTTGACTATCTGGGTGTCACCTACACGAACTACGCCGATGACACCCAGATACTCATACCCATTACTGGTGACTACATTGTTGACTCCAAAGCCCTCAATGACATTTACCTTGTCATTCAAGCATGGATGGCCCAGCACGAGCTGTGCCTCAACGACGACAAGACTGAGCTTCTCATCTTAGGCACGCAACAGAGACTTAACAAACTAAGTCCCCTGTTCGGCTCCTTTAACATTGACGGTAATCTAATTAAAGTATCTAAAGATACCAAAACTCTGGGTATCTACTTGGACGCCTCTTTGAATCTCACCCGACAAACCAATGCAGTGGCTGCCGCAGCTGCCTACACCTGCAAATTGATCTCAGCCTGTCGCCCATTCCTTACCGCCCAGAATTGCATTACCCTGGCCAGGACCTTGGCTATGTCCAAACTGGACTACTGTAATGCACTGTACCAAGGCACTAACCAGGGCAATCTTAACAAACTGCAGACTACCCAAAATAACGCCATTAGAGCGGCTCTTAATATCCCCCGATCTGCCCACATCTCAGAAACCAGGAAGAACCTCAACTGGTTCTCAGTCGCCCAAAGGATCTCACTGAAAGCACTCACTCTTACATACAAATGTGTTAACCACCAGGCCCCCTCATATCTAGCTTCTCGCTTCACTCAACATATTCCAACGCGAGTACTCAGATCTGCACAGTCCCACGGTCTTGAAATCCCTAGATTCAAGCTTCATACAGCTGGGGGTGCCAGCTTCCCTGTCCTGGCTGCCAAGCTTTGGAACTCTGTACCACTCACCATCAGATCCTTACCGCCATTTAACCTATTCAAACACAAAGCCAAGCTTTGGCTAGTTACATCTCACTAACAACCGCCCTCTGACTCTGACGGGCCATCTGGGACCTAGCTCTGCTCTGTTCCGGCACTACTGTTCCGCTTATTGCTCTGTTTTGTAACGTCAATTGTATATTCTGTATATTTTGTTCACAATCTGTTGGTACCAATGTGATGATATGTTATACCTGTAACTTTCTGCCAAGATATGCGCCCGGTTGCCCTTGGGCCTGGTCTGCGCTATATAAATAAAATAAACATAAACAAACATAAACAGACAGACGCTTCCAATGTAGGGATAGGTGCCGTACTCAGTCAACTGGATGGGAAGGGTAGGGAGCACCCCGTTTGCTTCATCAGCCGCAAGCTGAAGGATCCTGAAACAAGGTGGGCAACAATCGAAAGAGAGTGCTTTGCTATCGTGTGGGCTCTGAAGAAGTTTAGGCCGTACTTGTATGGTTCTACTTTTGTTATTCAGACTGACCACCAACCCTTGAGATGGTTAATGCAAATGAAAGGGGAAAACCCGAAACTACTGAGATGGTCGATCTGCCTGCAAGGGTTTGATTTCACCATTGAGCACAGGTCAGGGTGTCACCACCAAAATGCTGATGGTCTCTCTAGGATGTATGTCATCGACTAGAGGTATGAGATTCATCCAGGAGTGGATTAAATCCTCCTGTCCCTTAGTCTGGGGGGGGGGGGGCGAGTGTTAGGGAGAATTCTCTGTTTAGGCTGAATTTCCTAACCTAGTGAGTCCCCCAGCAGCTTTGCTGGATTTCGGGAGTTGTTTTTTTCCATCCTGCCAAGAGTGTGGCTCTTTTCTCCCACTCTTGGACATGAAAGTGTGTAATTCCTTTGATATGTCAATGTGTTCAATGGGCTATGGGGTCTTTTACTCCATAGGGTCTCATATGTTTTTCTATGTGTGTCACACTGCACCCTACGTGTCGTGGCACGGGGGCGCCCTAGCAGGTCCCCCCACCATAGACTCCATACCCGGGGACTGACTACTGTCTCCCCGGGCATTAAAGTCACCATTGGCTTTACTAGACCTAAATTTGCTAACAGAACTAGTACCAACCATCTTATTGTGGACGTACTTGTAGGGGTAATTCGATTACTCCTGGATCTGTTACTCGAGGGGGCACTGTCCCGTCCCCCCTCGTCGAGTTTTGGCTGGTGGCAGTGGAAACTACTTGTTATGTTCGACCCCGAGCATAACCCTATGGGATTCATCCCATTGTTGGAGATTGATACTTTTTCTCATTAATCTCTAACGTACCACCGATCTACTTATCTTAAATAAGTTTATCGAGTGGTATTTTCTGCCAGAACTCGGTTTGTAAAATGGCGTCTGTGTTCGTCTCTGTGACTCCTAAACCAAAGGTTGAGCCCTTTTGTTCCACTTTTGGCGGGCCTCTGGACAGAGACCCTCCAAAGTGGTGCCATTCTGTCTGGGTTACCTCAGGGGTGTGGGAGGGGGTTTAGACACCCTGGACCGAGTTGCCTTGCCAACTCAGGTCGCACTCTGGAGTGATTGGCCCAGGTGGTGAATCTTCCCGCTCACCACTTAGCATGTGTTGATTGACAGTTAGGCTGAATGAATGGGGGTCGTCTGCATAAAAGCAGGGCTTTTGGGACTGGATCTTCGGAAGTCGCCACAGGACCTAAAGAATCCGACGAGGGTAACGCTGAGCCGACCTGCACGACGACACCTCCGGTGGAGCCCTGCAGAACCGTCTCACAATCTCCCGACGACAGAAGAGATCTCCCCGCCGGAGAGTCTCTTCCCCTGGCTGGTGGGAACAACCAGTCTCTTTTGTGCCTTTTATTCGCCCCAGGAGGCAGTGGTCGAATAGCCCGTGCAGAGCACCCGGCAACCGGATAGCCACTACCCCTGTACCGCGACCGAAAGGTGGTGCCTTGTGACAAAGCACTCCGCGGCTGGTCTCTTCCCTGGTGGTGCACCGGACTACCTTTTCTTCGACGACGAGATCATCTCTTCTCTTAGCCAAGACCCATCGTGCATCCACCACCAGGAACAACTGCCCCCGCCGGAGCTGCCCTCCACAACAAGGTACCGTAACCGCCTGGCTTCCTTTTTCGATCGGTCCGAGTGAGGTGTCTGAATCCTCTCCGTTCCGTTGGGTTGCCTCCAAGCTTTTCTCATTCTTTGTTCGGAACTGGTTCGACCTGTCGCTAAACAATTTGCTAACAAAGACTTGAATGCATCGTCAGTAGAGACTTTCTGGGACATCGTGCCTTGCCTCTCGCCGAGTGGGCCTGGCCGCTGAACTTTATAACTATCGTGATTACTGCCTTCCTGCCTTGCATTGTATCCGCTTCAGTGTGAACCGTGTTGACTTCATTACCTGCCTATCTTATCTCTCCCATCCTAACTAAATATTCGAGGGTCATCTAGGTTGAGGTATACACCTCTGTCTGAAAATAAGTGGTACTGTAAAAACCTAGAGTTGTCGATATTGTGTTCAGGGGGATTGATCGTTTTCCATTCCGCAGAGTAATTGTGTTTTGATTTGTTTGCCGTGGTTTGCTTTAGTGTTTTTCATAGACGTTCTGTTATAATTAAATAACTTACTATCTTTACACTAAGTCTCGTTGCGTGTTTACTTGTTTTGCTGCGAAGGATTGCCCTATCTTGTATACTCCCTATACTGACCAACTTTTCTTGAGAGAGGTCTGACTGCTCAGCCACAGCTACCAATTGAATCTGTGTGGTACAGACTGCTACCAAGTGGGTTCATCGCAACACCTGTAGTCCTAAATCTTTTGCAGTGGTCCCACAGGGAACTGCACAGGTTTCCGCCTAACACTCTACAGATTGACTTTCGCATTCAGGAGAGAAAGGCAGAAAAAAAGAAAACCAAGTTACCACTCCAGAAAAACTCCATTGGAAACCCTTCGAGCTCAGAAGGCATTTCTACTCCAAGCAATGAGCCTGAACCTATGCAATTAGGAGCCTTCCGTGGACCCATTACCCCCCAAGAGAGAATGCGAAGGATTTATACTGGATTATGTATGCATTGTGCATCCGACAAACATTTAGTAAGAGAATGTCCAATCGGGAGCTGGCGTCTTTCTTCCCTCCCCTTTTTTTTTCCCTGTTGGCGTCTAATTTGTACTATACTCAATTTGCTGGCACTTTATTCACAACTTGCTGTAATTTGCTGATGTCTAATATCCTTTTGCTTTAATAATTGTACCCACGTAATGTATGGATGTTTTATTTTACATTGTTCAAATGGTTTGCCATGACTAATGGCTACTGTCCCATTTTGTTTGCTCTTTTATGCTTGTTTGGTTTGGTTTTTACTGTTAACTACCTGCCTTGGAATTATTGCGTCTAATGTACATGTATAATTCAGCCTCAGAAGAAGAGCCTACAACTCGAAATACGTATTAGGTTGATGTTTCAACCAAATTAAACATGTGCAATTTGCGCAGTGACTGTTGTGTTTAAGTGCACAGTGTGGAAGCAAGCCCCCCCTTTTCTATATGCTTCAAATAAGTGTGCTGTGCAATGTGCTCAGTTTCTGTGTTTTTTTTACATAATCATTGGGTCTGTGGGAGAAAAAAAAATCCATGCAGGATTTAAACACCCCTTTCTACGTTTATTTGTTGTTATGTGGTACAGTCTGTTTTAGTGAAGTGTGCACTACTTATAGAAATGTTTAACGTCCACTATTGTAGTAGGAATTGAAATGGTGTATGATTCTTGTTTTGGAAGTGGTGGTACTATGGTTGCAGATAGATACCACTTGGCATATTCTAACTGTGTATCTGTTTCCTATTTTTAGCAGTATTTATTTATGTGTTTGGTTGCTGTTGATGTTTTCTATGTCCTGTGGTATTGTACAGTAATATTGCTGAATTGTGGGGACAGTTAGATACCTGTTGGCGTATTTTAACTGTTGATAGTTTGGCAGTTTTTGAGGGTATGTTTGTAGCACTGTGATTGCTAAAGGATGACTTTGGCAGTTTGACCTTCATATGGTACAAGGTTGTTTTCCTTTTGAAATTACATAAATGATGTTGGGTATTGGGCAGTAGGTTTTCCTACTTTTATAGATCATTGAGTACATTTTGGTTTCAAGAATATTAAGTAGGCATTTGCAAGAATTGCTGGTAATATCTGCTTCAAAGTAATGGAAGTATCATTGCATTCAAACCATCCACATTTCTTTTTAATGTATGCAGTACAGTGACCTGCACTGGTTGTGGCACCCGTGTGGTAGAATATGCCTAATGTTGTGAAGGATTTCTTGCCGAGTAATACTTGACCATGTGTGAAGCAAGTAAGCCTGCAGTTGTTTTTGGTACCATCTGCATTATTATTATGTATTGGCTATGTGATTGTTTCTGTGAGGTGGAGCGATTATCGGAATTGCAAGTAGTACATAATTTGCCAGGGTTTTCATTTTGTACGAGCTGCTGAAATGGAATAGATTCACAGTTAGGTATAGGTACATACAAAAAGCACTAGTAAGGGACTTGTTCCTGCATCACATGGCTGCAGAGAGTGCGTATGTATGAAATCTGGACAATTTTATTTATAGGAATGTTTTTGTTTTCCAGTACTTGTAGTAAGTACACTCGAAATTCTTGTGGATCTTTGTGTGTGTTTATAGTGAATCTCACCATTTGTGCACAGTGGTCCACTTCATGCCTTATTCCAGAATCACTGTAAGTGTTGTCAGGATTATTTGTTGCATTTCTGTGAAGGAGTAACATTTGCTAACACAGTTGGTCTGCGCCGTTTAAGTAAGTAAAACATTTGGTGGCAATTGGAATAGAACATTGATTGCTACATTTGCATAGCAATTTACACCAGTCATATTAGAAAATTTGAATGGGCCAGACAGTTCTGTGTCTGATTTATTTCTTGGAAGTGCACATAGTTTCTTTGAAGAAGTAGTTGTTTTTGTTTGTGCAGTTGGGTATACATTTGTATTTTCAGTACATCCTTCTTTGGTTGTGGTAATCGATTAAGTACCAGCTGTTTTCAATTTCTTTGGTGGTTCTGTTGTGAGATCATGTATTAGTTGAGATTACACTAGTTTTATCTTACAAAGTTTGCCTTTTTGAGGAACAGGGTACAATTTGAGATATGGTGTGTAGATTGCACATACTCTATTGTATTCTACAATGCAAGGAATGTCAGTGGTGACTTTACTTGCAACAAAATTGACTAGAAATAGTCCTTCACGTGTGCATAGGCATCACAGTGCTACGTAACTCATGCCTTCTTTAAAGACTGTGCTGCCAATATCAATTGATTCTTGATCTAGGGTTAGACCTTGTGATTTATGAATGGTGACTGTGTATGCTAGAGACAGAGAAAACTATTCTCTGTGTACATGCATGTCCTTGAAAAGAAGGAATCCGGTTGTTGAGCATCCTATCCTTTTAACTTCTGAAAGTTTGTCAAAGTGAATATTGACAAACTGAATGCTGTTGTCATGGTTGGAAGCCACCAACTGTACCAAGTGCTCCATTAACTAAACCTTGTTCCACATCAAGGCTACTCTTTAGCAGAACTCTACACTTTAAGAGCAAGGTTAACATTTTCCCAAACCAGCTTTGTTAGAGATAGAGTTCTCTAAGGTATTTAGTTGTGCTGTGAATTGTTTACACATAGGTACTGTCATACCGTGCACGTCTAGTTTGCCTGTAGAGTAAATTTGCACATCAACATTGTTTCATTGAATTGTGCACAGCTTGCTAGAGTTGGTATTCATTTTTGTGTGCTAATTGTTACATGACATTAGTAGCACATCTGTTATGCCCATGTAGTTCATGGATGTGTCTGATATTTAAGATAGACTGTGCCTCCTTAGAGAGTACACCAATATGAATGGTTTTCAAAATGTTGGCATAGGATCTGCAGACTGAGGCATGTTTTCAGTTAGTTCTCTGTATTGGAAATGTTGACAGAGATGTACATTTTCTATACTGTCAAGAGTTTTATGGCACAGTTTGTGTCCTAGGGTTTTAAACATAGGTTCACCTTTTACTGGTGTTAATTGAAGAAGATCTCAAAAAACAATAACATGTTTTCCTCCAAAGAGATTTTTGTGGTCTGTTTTAAGGACTTCTTGCAATCTGCGGTGAATCAAATCCAACCTTAGGTTGGAGTCCATGTGACCTCGTCTATTTTGAGCATTTTCGTTTTTTGTTTCAAAACTCTGCGTAGCGCCATAGAAGCTTCTGCTGAAAGTGTGCAGTAGTCTAATTTTTTTTGGTGTTCTTCTGGAAGGAGTAGCAATCGATGTAAAGTGACACCACCTATGCTGTATACAGCCAGCTAAACCTGTGGGGGCAGTTACAACAACTGAAATATTGTTGTTTGCCAATTGTTGGAGGAATTTGCTGATGATTTTTATTAAGAATGTTTTGCCTGAACCAGCTTGACCACTTACATACAGGAGTACAGGTATATAGTTTTCACAGGTACATGTTTTAGTTTCGTGCTGCACACCATGTTCCATTTCTTTAGTTACTTCTAGGAAAATACTATACAGCTCATTGTTTTGTTGTGATATCAGCAGAGCAAAGTTTTCTGCAGATTGCTCATAATGATACATGGTGTTTTCTACTTCAGTAATGGCTAATTCTGCCTCATTTTCTATGAGTGGCTGTCCAAGTGGTTTTTGGCTTCCTGTAAGAGAAGGTTGACTGCTCTCAGGAGTGTCTATATTTAGTTGTGTTTGAAGTTCTTCTTCTTGTTGGCATTTATTGTCCAACATGTTTTTGTATTGCATAAGGTTTACATCTGTTATAGTGCGCTACGTAACTCATGCCTTCTTTAAAGACTGTGCTGCCAATATCAATCGATTCTTCATCTAGGGTTAGACCTTGTGATTTATGAATGGTGACTGTGTATGCTAGAGACAGAGAAAACTGTTCTCTGTGTACATGCATGTCCTTGAAAAGAAGGAATCAGGTTGTTGAGCCTCCTATCCTTTTAACTTCTGAAAGTTTGTCAAAGTGAATATTGACAAACTGAATGCTGTTGTCATGTTTGGAAGCCACCAACTGTACCAAGTGCTCCATTTACTAAACCTTGTTCCACGTCAAGGTTACTCTTTAGCATAGCTTTGCAGTTTAAGCACAAGGTTAACATTTTTTTCCAAACCAGCTTTGTTAGAGATAGAGTTCTCTAAGGTATTTAGTTGTGCTGTGGATTCTTTACACATAGGTACTGTCATACCGTGCATGTCTAGTTTGTCTGTGGAGTAAATTTGCACATCAACATTGTTTCATTGAATTGTGCACAGCTTGCTAGAGTTGGCATTAAGGACATACAGTTTACATTTTTGTGTGCTAATTGTTCCATGACATTAGTAGCACATCTGTTATGCCCATATAGCTCATGGATGTGTCTGATATTTAAGATAGACTGTGCCTTCTTAGAAAGTGCACCAATATGAATGTTTTTCAAAATGTTGGCATAGGATCTGCAGACTGAGGCATGTTTTCAGTTAGTTCTCTGTATTGGAAATGTTGACAGAGATGTACATTTTCTTTACTGTCAAGAGTTTTATGGCACAGTTTGTGTCCTAAGGTTTTAAACATAGATTCACCTTTTACTGGTGTTAATTGAAGAAGATCTCAATAAACAATAACGTGTTTTCCTCCAAAGAGATTTTTGTGGTCTGTTTTAAGGACTTCTTGCAATCTGCGGTGAATCAAATCCAACCTTAGGTTGGAGTCCATGTGACCCCGTCTATTATGAGCATTTTCGTTTTTTGTTTCAAAACTCTGCGTAGCGCCATAGAAGCTTCTGCTGAAAGTGTGCAGTAGTCTAATTTTTTTTGGTGTTCTTCTGGAAGGAGTAGCAATCGATGTAAAGTGACACCACCTATGCTGTATACAACCAGCTAAACCTGTGGGGGCAGTTACAACTACTGAAAGATTGTTGTTTGCCAATTGTTGGAGGAATTTGCTGATGATTTTTATTAAGAATGTTTTGCCTGAACCAGCTTGACCACTTACATACAGGAGTACAGGTATATAGTTTTCACAGGTACATGTTTTAGTTTCGTGCTGCACACCATGTTCCATTTCTTTAGTTACTTCTAGGAAAATACTATACAGCTCATTGTTTTGTTGTGATATCAGCAGAGCAAAGTTTTCTGCAGATTGCTCATAATGATACATGGTGTTTTCTACTTCAGTAATGGCTAATTCTGCCTCATTTTCTATGAGTGGCTGTCCAAGTGGTTTTTGGCTTCCTGTAAGAGAAGGTTGACTGCTCTCAGGAGTGTCTATATTTAGTTGTGTTTGAAGTTCTTCTTCTTGTTGGCATTTATTGTCCAACATGTTTTTGTATTGCATAAGGTTTACATCTGTTATAGTGCGCTACGTAACTCATGCCTTCTTTAAAGACTGTGCTGCCAATATCAATCGATTCTTCATCTAGGGTTAGACCTTGTGATTTATGAATGGTGACTGTGTATGCTAGAGACAGAGAAAACTGTTCTCTGTGTACATGCATGTCCTTGAAAAGAAGGAATCAGGTTGTTGAGCCTCCTATCCTTTTAACTTCTGAAAGTTTGTCAAAGTGAATATTGACAAACTGAATGCTGTTGTCATGTTTGGAAGCCACCAACTGTACCAAGTGCTCCATTTACTAAACCTTGTTCCACGTCAAGGTTACTCTTTAGCATAGCTTTGCAGTTTAAGCACAAGGTTAACATTTTTTTCCAAACCAGCTTTGTTAGAGATAGAGTTCTCTAAGGTATTTAGTTGTGCTGTGGATTCTTTACACATAGGTACTGTCATACCGTGCATGTCTAGTTTGTCTGTGGAGTAAATTTGCACATCAACATTGTTTCATTGAATTGTGCACAGCTTGCTAGAGTTGGCATTAAGGACATACAGTTTACATTTTTGTGTGCTAATTGTTCCATGACATTAGTAGCACATCTGTTATGCCCATATAGCTCATGGATGTGTCTGATATTTAAGATAGACTGTGCCTTCTTAGAAAGTGCACCAATATGAATGTTTTTCAAAATGTTGGCATAGGATCTGCAGACTGAGGCATGTTTTCAGTTAGTTCTCTGTATTGGAAATGTTGACAGAGATGTACATTTTCTTTACTGTCAAGAGTTTTATGGCACAGTTTGTGTCCTAAGGTTTTAAACATAGATTCACCTTTTACTGGTGTTAATTGAAGAAGATCTCAAAAAACAATAACGTGTTTTCCTCCAAAGAGATTTTTGTGGTCTGTTTTAAGGACTTCTTGCAATCTGCGGTGAATCAAATCCAACCTTAGGTTGGAGTCCATGTGACCTCGTCTATTATGAGCATTTTCGTTTTTTGTTTCAAAACTCTGCGTAGCGCCATAGAAGCTTCTGCTGAAAGTGTGCAGTAGTCTAATTTTTTTTGGTGTTCTTCTGGAAGGAGTAGCAATCGATGTAAAGTGACACCACCTATGCTGTATACAACCAGCTAAACCTGTGGGGGCAGTTACAACAACTGAAAGATTGTTGTTTGCCAATTGTTGGAGGAATTTGCTGATGATTTTTATTAAGAATGTTTTGCCTGAACCAGCTTGACCACTTACATACAGGAGTACAGGTGTATAGTTTTCACAGGTACATGTTTTAGTTTCGTGCTGCACACCATGTTCAATTTCTTTAGTTACTTCTAGGAAAATACTATACTGCTCATTGTTTTGTTGTGATATCAGCAGAGCAAAGTTTTCTGCAGATTGCTCATAATGATACATGGTGTTTTCTACTTCAGTAATGGCTAATTCTGCCTCATTTTCTATGAGTGGCTGTCCAAGTGGTTTTTGGCTTCCTGCAAGAGAAGGTTGACTGCTCTCAGGAGTGTCTATATTTAGTTGTGTTTGAAGTTCTTCTTCTTGTTGGCATTCATTGTCCAACATGTTTTTGTATTGCATAAGGTTTACATCTGTTATAGTGCGCTACGCAACTCATGCCTTCTTTAAAGACTGCGCTGCCAATATCAATCGATTCTTGATCTAGGGTTAGACCTTGTGATTTATGAATGGTGACTGTGTATGCTAGAGACAGAGAAAACTGTTCTTTGTGTACATGCATGTCCTTGAAAAGAAGGAATCAGGTTGTTGAGCCTCCTATCCTTTTAACTTCTGAAAGTTTGTCAAAGTGAATATTGACAAACTGAATGCTGTTGTCATGGTTGGAAGCCAACAACTGTACCAAGTGCTCCATTTACTAAACCTTGTTCCACGTCAAGGTTACTCTTTAGCATAGCTTTGCAGTTTAAGCACAAGGTTAACATTTTTTTACAAACCAGCTTTGTTAGAGATAGAGTTCTCTAAGGTATTTAGTTGTGCTGTGGATTCTTTACACATAGGTACTGTCATACCGTGCATGTCTAGTTTGTCTGTGGAGTAAATTTGCACATCAACATTGTTTCATTGAATTGTGCACAGCTTGCTAGAGTTGGCATTAAGGACATAGAGTTTACATTTTTGTGTGCTAATTGTCCCATGACATTAGTAGCACATCTGTTATGCCCATATAGCTCATGGATGTGTCTGATATTTAAGATAGACTGTGCCTCCTTAGAAAGTGCACCAATATGAATGTTTTTCAAAATGTTGGCATAGGATCTGCAGACTGAGGCATGTTTTCAGTTAGTTCTCTGTATTGGAAATGTTGACAGAGATGTACATTTTCTATACTGTCAAGGGTTTTATGGCACAGTTTGTGTCCTAAGGTTTTAAACATAGATTCACCTTTTACTGGTGTTAATTGAAGAAGATCTCAAAAAACAATAACGTGTTTTCCTCCAAAGAGATTTTTGTGGTCTGTTTTAAGGACTTCTTGCAATCTGCGGTGAATCAAATCCAACCTTAGGTTGGAGTCCATGTGACCTCGCCTATTATGAGCATTTTCGTTTTTTGTTTCAAAACTCTGCGTAGCTCCATAGAAGCTTCTGCTGAAAGTGTGCAGTAGTCTAATTTATTTTGGTGTTCTTCTGGAAGGAGTAGCAATCGATGTAAAGTGACACCACCTATGCTGTATACAACCAGCTAAACCTGTGGGGGCAGTTACAACAACTGAAAGATTGTTGTTTGCCAATTGTTGGAGGAATTTGCTGATGATTTTTATTAAGAATGTTTTGCCTGAACCAGCTTGACCACTTACATACAGGAGTACAGGTGTATAGTTTTCACAGGTACATGTTTTAGTTTCGTGCTGCACACCATGTTCAATTTCTTTAGTTACTTCTAGGAAAATACTATACTGCTCATTGTTTTGTTGTGATATCAGCAGAGCAAAGTTTTCTGCAGATTGCTCATAATGATACATGGTGTTTTCTACTTCAGTAATGGCTAATTCTGCCTCATTTTCTATGAGTGCCTGTCCAAGTGGTTCTTGGCTTCCTGCAAGAGAAGGGTGACTGCTCTCAGGAGTGTCTATATTTAGTTGTGTTCGAAGTTCTTCTTCTTGTTGGCATTCATTGTCCAACATGTTTTTGTATTGCATAAAGTTTACATCTATTATAGTGCTTCCATTTTCATTGTAAGCATCTTCAAAGGAGGCATGGGCGTCCAATACCTCTTCTTCTTTTCTCCATGGTTTAAAAAGTTAGAGTAGGGACATGTAGTACAGTTCTCTATGTTGAGGAGTTTTTAATGATAGCTTCATATGATTAATCGGGCTGTGTTTGGTAAGTTTAACTAAGCTGCCCTGACAACATTTGACTATGTATTTACCTTTTTTCTCATCTGGTTTAATATTATTTTTGTATGAGACGTTTTGGGCTATGTGGTATAAGCACATGGTTTGTAAAGCAGTACTCATGTTTGGGTAGTAGGTGTACAATAAGTTGTTTTTCAAAATGTCCTGGCTGTTGGGATCAGTGTTGGCTATTGTTTATATGTCTTGGTATGATTTGAGAACTCTTTTTCTGGATGCAGCAGAACCAAGGCTTAGCCAGACAATGTTTTCAAATTTCCCATACAAGGCTTCCCATACAAGGCAGTGCTGGTTAAATGGTCTGCAGCTTCGTAGCAGCCACATCCTCTATGAGAGAGCATTTCTATGCCAAAGTTGTTCAATTTTTGAGAAAGTATTTTGTCAAATGATATGTCATCCCAGAGGTCTTTGAGCTCTGTTTTCTCTGCTTTGGTTAAGTAGGCTTTGGCATATCATGTAACTGCAGTGGAATTGTCTGCAATGTACTGCACATCCATGTTTGCATGCCATAGGAGGGCAGCGATTACATTGTAATAATTGATGCACTTCAAAGCTTCGCTTCTTTTAATGCAGTATGTGTTTGCGATTTGCCTTTCACACTGTATCTAACAGAAGACATGAAGCTGTTTACTTGTTCTATAGCTGAAACTGGTCTAGGGAAACCAAAGCAGCATTTGGTATACTATTTGCCTTTGTTTTTATATTTGCATTGACAATACTTGCCAAATTTGTGTCTTTGAAACTGCTAAATGTGTGCATGTAGGTCACTATGTGTACTTTCTGAAGGGATTTCCCAAGTGACATTTTTGTGAATGGACTGCAAAACAGTGGCATCACTGTCCTGACCAAATGTAGGAGCATCTTTAATCCACAAAAGCATGTGGATGTGTGGTGCTCCTCTGGCTTGATATTCTTTTCTCCAAAAGAAGTGTTCCACTTCTCCGAGGGGAGAACTAGTTTTATTACAAAAGATAGGCAGCGGGGCAAAAAAAGCAATGATGGAAGTACCGCAATACATTTGCAGGATCAAGAGAGCAGAGTGTTTTCATGTATATTCCTGCTATATTTTAGCTTGTTATGTGTAGACATTGTGCAAGTCTTCCAATGCATACTCTGCACAACTTAAAGTGACAAACCCTGTGGGTGAGTCATGGTTGTGTAACATACACCGTACATCTCTGTGACATCGGAACCAGTATTCTCTGATACCATGCATGTTTGCCAAGAGATTTGTAATACTTGACTGTAAAACTTCATCTTTCTCTTTCACCTTTTGACGTAGCTGCTTAGCAAACATGTTTAGAAAATTGGAACCTGTTTTCAATGTGTGTGCAACTCTGTAACATAGCGTTGCTAGTTCACATTCAAAGAGGAGTTGGAATATGCATTCCACATTTTGCTCAATCTGGGGTGTTCCGAATACATTTGTGAAGAGCGGTATTCTGATGCTGTTATTTTTGTGCATCTTGCATCGTACCTTCCACCTTTCCCAGTAGGAAACAGTAGAGGAAATGCTTGTGCTTCTATACTTTTTTCCCATATGCTGATTGGAGATCCTTTGGCTTGCCACATTTGATATGTTTCTGTGCATCGTGTATGGTATCTTTGGAGTGCAGTGGGTGAATTGCATACTAGTCTAAAATATTGGAGGCTGCAGTAGGATCTAAAAGTTCAAATTGGCCAGTTGCTGAGGAATTCTGATTATTTTGGCGGTTTCTCTCTGGTTTTCTTCTATGCTTATTTCTTTGTAGTATTCATTGTTGTATTTAAGATATTGCAGAGCTTCTCTAACTTTGTTTAAGTCCCCTAGTTGCTGCCAAATTATTTTGTCTTTTGTAGGTACACCATTCACTAGGATAATCAAAGATTGATCTATTGGCTGTTGCAATCCTAGAGTGTCCACATTTTCTTTGAGATCTAATGGTAAATAAGCTACTTTGCCACAAATGACTTTCAGTAATTCAGAGGGAGGCAAATTCGCTCTTTCTGGTTGAAGGCGTATTATCACTTAAAATGGGTGTACTGTTTGGATTATAATGCTCTCATACAAATTGAGCTGTTGGAGTGGTTTTGGAAGTTGGAATATTTCCAATTTATTAGTGATAGCCAGTGAAGGCATTTGGTTATTGGCAGTATGTGCACAGTATTGAGGGGTTTGTAATTTTGTATTTCTTTTCTGCTATATGATAGAGAGCCATTTGGTGCCGTTTGGATTCCACTTTGTCTTCTATTTTGTATATTTTATCTACAGTTCTGGTACTCTTTGTATCAAAAGTTCAGTGGCAACACACATACTTGGTTTGGTACTACACTTTAAACTTTACTATTTATGTTTTGCATGTGCGTAATAGAAGGTTGACATCTGCAGGATTGTTGCTACTCTTTTCTAAAGTTACTGGATTTGGTACGTGCTCTTCAGTTCCAAAATAGTTCCTTTGGATGTGGTCTATTTCTTCGAGCAGTTGTTTGCCTGTACCATGTGGGAGCATGTAATTTAAATGGTCCAGTGCTAAAGCAGGACTTTTTGATTAGTACAGTTTGCGAACAAGATTTCATACAGTGGAATGGTATGTTGCTAACATTTTGATATGGTGAAAGGTGCTTTTGCAAGCATGTCCAGACATGCAGGCTAATGAATGTCCTCGTAGTCCTATGTATTTGCGCACTGGACAGGAGTCCATAGTTTGTAATAATTTACATTTTAATTTGTCTTTGCCTTTCACATACTGATTGAGGGACTGCCGTAAAGATTTGAAAGATTGTTTTTTCACATTACACATTGATGTGCATAACCATTTGTATACTGGACGTATTGGTTCAGTGGAATGGAGAGTTGATTGTACGTTTTCTGGGGATATTATTACAAGCAGTTTGTCTGCTTCCATAATGGTATTGTCTACTTTTTCATACCCTAGCACACTGCTATGTATGCAATAGGGTTTGTTTGCTTGTGTTTGTATGCCTCTTCATTGAAATATGGTTCTGTGCTGGTGGTGTGACTTCACTCACCTGCATAGACGTTTCTAAAGGTATTTATGTTGATATTACGTCTGTTGCAAAGTACTTGTTGTAGTTTAGTAATTAATTTTGTTAGCGGTTTCATTCTGTTTAAAACTAATATCAATAATTTTTTTTTGAAGTGGATTGCACTGTCTATGAGAGCTTCCAGGATGAGTTTTCTGCTGTAAGTTTTAAGTGTGGGGTGTGATTTCTCCCCTGTTGTTATAAGATTCTGAAGGATCCTATGGTGGAACATTTTTTGTAAAATTAATTTTTTGGAATGTTTACTTGGGGATACATTAACATTGGTAGGTGCAGTTTTAGCACTAGTGGTAGTTGTAATCTGCTTAATACATTTCTTTTTAATTTTACATTTTGAAATTGGAGTCACAGTTTATTTTCTGCTAGTTGCTTCAGTTCTGCTCAGTGAGTTTATTAGCTGTTTTGTTTGAACTTTTTGTACACATTTGAATAGAGACTGATGGCTATTTTGTATGCTTTTAGTTTGATCTGCTCTACTTCGGCGTTGCTTTCTACAGAGTTGTTTTTTGGTAGGCATTGTTTAGTTTCTGAAAATGAGGGTAGGCATACATATAGCTGTGTGTGATTGTGTAATGGGCTGTTAGTTCAGGTTGGGAAGGCTGTACTGGTATGTGTGTTTTACTATACTAGCATTCAGATGACAATATAGAGTGTGCACCTGCTGAGGTGCAATGAGTAAGAGTGAAGCATTGTTGCAATGGGGGCCAGTGGTGTACTTTTAAGTGTGGTGCACTTTTGCAAGTGTGTGAGTTGTTGTTGCAGTATTTGGTTTGAAAATGGATTTGTGTAAGTTGTAGTACAGTGAGGAAAAGGCTCGGAAAGATGTAGAGATTGGATAGGAGAATGTGGCTTTCTTTTTTTTTTCATTGACAAATACATCAGGGAGATTGTTGATAAAATAGAAAAAAATAAGTTTGAAACAGTTATGCAAGTGGGCATTAAAAGAACATTTTGTAAGCATGCACCATTGTAAATAAATGGCTAGTGGTAAGTGGCAGGCACCCTGTTCACATGCATGCAATCTGTGTACTAGCTATGCTTTGGTAAGATACATGCAGTTTTCATTTTCTGTGTGCATTCTAGGCATTGTATAGCAGATGTGTTAGTGGGGGAAGTGGTTGTAAAAATGATAGAAGGAAAGAAGAGAATAAGAGTTTGCACATTGCAATGGGTGATGTGGGTAAAATAAAATGTTGAAAGCACACAGCATTTTAAGTGCCACTTGATGGTAGGAGATTGGACAAATTACAGTATGCTTATTGAATGCGTTATACACGGTAAGTGGCAGGTACCCTGTTCATATGCATTTCGAAAAGAGTTGGAAATGTACTCTACAAAATGTAAGCATAGCTGTAGTTTGTTTTGCTGGATGCAGATGCGGATGAATCTGGAACGAGGATTCTTGGAGAGTTGTACAGTACTTTGTGCTGGAGGCAAGGAAATGGGACTCTGGAGGCCAGGGGATTGGTCAACAAGGTTTTCTGAGTGGGGTGTGTAAGGATAGACTGTGTCAGAAGGTCTGTTTGCTGAAAGGAGCACAGATGGCTGTGTCTTTCAGGAGGCAGAGTGTCTGGATTTTGGGATTTTGAAAGACTCTTGTATACATTGGTTGCAGGTGTATGCAAAGCATTGTGGAGTGGCTGCACATTTTGGATTCCATCATGTGGATGTGCACTGGTATGGAGTGCATTGAATGAAGTGGCTAAATGTGGTTCCTCTTTGTGCCACTTTGGTGACACACCATCATCCTGACATTATTATTCATTGTGGAGGGAACAGTTTAGGACATGTTACCGGAATCTCACTGCAGTTTGGGATAAGGAGGCACTTGGGAAAGTCATGGACATGTTTCCAAACTCCCAAGTAATTCTTTCTCGCATTGCGCAGAGACAGACGTGGCTGCGCTTCCCTTCATTTGGTCCACAAATGGAGAACGCGAGGTGCAATGTCAACAAAGCTGTTCGCGCCTTTTTGAGAGATGTTGGCATGTCGTTCTTCCACAATGAAAGTAATATATTTCATAGCACCAACATTTTTCGCAGAGATGGAGTCCATCTTACTGGTGCTGGCAATCAGCTTTTTCTGTGAAATATCCAAAATGCATTGCAGCCCTTTTGGCAAGTATAGCGAGTATTTTTCCAGTAGGTGTTGGCCACTTCAATCCTTCAAAAAAGAAACACCACAAAAAGGCTCTTTTCATAGCCACCAATTTCTCCTGGAAAAGAATGCATTGTTTTTGATAGCACCACCTCCTACATTTTGTGAAGGTCTGTGGACTACCACGCTGTCCACAGACTTTTCAGAATACCAGGGCCCTGAACCATTTTATTGGCACTTCTATTTTTAACCTGTGAAAGGTGGATCTGAAAAGAGACTTTTTAATGTTTTTTGTTGTTTTGTATTTTCTTTTGTGTTTTTATACATGACACACAACTAACGGAAAGGAAGGGATGGTAGGGAAGGGGCACCAACCACAGGGATAAAAAAGTGCAAGTGGAGAGAAGAAGATGTTGGGTGGGCATCACTTAGGTAGGGGCAGTCTTTCTCATGCTCCCGGACCGAAGCCTCAAAAGTAATAAAAAAATTGCTCCCCCCTGCAGAGAACAGCATTGCAGTACATGCACAATACAGTGACCCTCAAAAGGTAACGGTCTGCTCGCGGTGCATATGGACTGCGAGGCTGGTTCAGTGATCTGCTGCCTCAAAGGAGTGTCCCTTGTGGTGACAGGAGCAGATACAGAGGATGCTGTAGAGGAACTCACCCTACTACTTTGTTGAAAGGGGACAACCCTTTGATGTCATGGGTGTTAGTCTTAGCGGTGCACGGTGGTGGCGCAAGTTATGGTTGCTTAGCTTACCATAACTGGCGAATTTCTAGGGTTTCTCAGTTTTACTTGTAACCATAATATTGATAGGTTATTATTAGTGTAAAGTAACTATAATGTCCCTTTAAAAAAGTCTTTGCACTGAATTTGATAGGTTTTTCTTATGGCAACTGAACCATGAAGTCCCATTAACAACATTTTTTCACTGAAAGAAAAAAAAAATATATATATATACATATATATATATATTCAATGAAAAAACTTTGTTAAAGGGACGTTATGGTTAAGTTGCGCTACTAAAAACCTATGAAATTCAGTGAAAATACTCTGTTAAAGGGACGTTATGGTTATTATGGTTATTTATATCAATGCATCGTTCAATGCACTAATTAGGGTATGATATTTATTGCAATGATCCTTGACACTTGTTTCGCAACATTATAATAAGAATCCCTTGTACACATATTTCATGAAAAGTACATACACATGTGATGTCATCAGTGATGTCATCAATGACATTTGTGATGTCATCTTTGATGTCCTGTGTGTTAGTCTTAGCAGTGCACGGTGGTGGCGCGAGTTATGGTTGCTTAGCTTACCATAACTGGTGAATTTCAAGGGGTTTTTGGTTTTACTTGGAACCATAACGTCCCTTTGACAACGTTTTTTCACTGAATTTCATAGGTTTTTAGTAGCGCAACTTAACCATAACATCCCTTTAACAAAGTTTTTTCACTGAATTTCATAGGTTTTTAGTAGCGCAACATCACCATAACATCCTTTTCAATAGATGAAGACCACTAGCATCTTAGGTCCTCAAACTGGGAACCCCAGGTGGTAAAAAAAAGATTTTTCTTCCCAAACCGGGACGCCTGCGGCGTCCCGGTGCAGGAAGTAAAATCTTTTACCAAGATGGCCACCATGGAAAGGGAATGCGGGGTGTATAAAGAGAACACAACAGGGCATGAGCGGGGGGTGGGGGGGGAACAATAGAGAGACATGGGGCATGAGCGGGGGGTGGGGGGCAACAGCAGGGAGACACGGGGCATGAGCGGGGGGTGGGGGGAACACGAGGGAGACACGGGGCATGAGAGGGGGTGGGTGGTAACAAGAGAGAGACACGGGGCATGAGAGGGGCGTGGAGGTAACAGGAGAGAGACACGGGGCATGAGCGGGGGGTGGGGGGAAACAGCAGGGAGACACAGGGCATGATTGGGGGGTGGGGGGCAACAGGAGAGAGACACGGGGCATGAGAGGGGGTGGGGGTAACAGGAGGGAGACACGGGGCATGAGAGGGGGATGGGGGTAACAAGAGAGAGAGACACAGGGCATGAGCAGGGGGTGGGGGGCAACAGCAGGGAGACACGGGGCATGAGCGGGGGGTGGGGGGCAACAGCAG